>NC_142086.1:67410362-68089529 GCF_054644295.1 Miniopterus natalensis
GCCTTTTTTTTTTCTAAATTGATTTAATTGCTACTGTTAGTAGATAGAATTAGTATAAATACTTTTAAAGAATGAATTTTTTTGGATAAAATTAATGCTTGTTCTTTTTTTTCTCTTTGAACAGGGCAATAAATGTGTTCATGAGTGCCAACCGACTAATTCATCAAACCAACTTGATACTTCAGACCTTCAAAACTGTGGCCTGAAAGTTGTATATGTTAAGAGATGTACTTCTCAGTGGCAGTATCGTACTGCCTTTATCTGTAAATTTTAAAGTTTGACTGTATAAATTATCAGTCCCTCCTGAAGGGATCTAATCCAGGATGTTGAATGGGATTATTGCCATCTTACACCATATTTTTGTAAAATGTAGCTTAATCATAATCTCACACTGAAGATTTTGCATCACTTTTGCTATTATCATTCTTTTAAGAATTATAAGCCAAAAGAATTTACGCCTTAATGTGTCATTATATAACATTCCTTAAAAGAATTGTAAATATTGGTGTTTGTTTCTGACATTTTAACTTGAAAGCGATATGCTGCAAGATAATGTATTTAACAATATTTGGTGGCAAATATTCAATAAATAGTTTACATCTGTTAAACATTTCTTTACTTGAAAAAAATGGCTATATATATATATAATTATATATATATATATAAAATCGGAATACCAAGACTACTTGGGTTAATGTCTAAAGAACTTCTGATGGGAGTTTATTCGCAGTTTATCAGATAATAAAGCAGCAAGAATTTTTATTTTTTTTGTCCTAATCACTCTGGGCAAAAAGTAGTCAATGGAAATATTTTTTTAGTTATGTATGGGGTACTGACTATTTTTCCAGCCTGTTTTAAGAGACATATGAGATAGGTGGCAATTTATAGTGTCTTCACACTATAATGCCACTTTCTGAACTCTGACAATGTAAAATTAAGTCTTTCTTGTGTGCTAGGCCCTAATAAACTTTGCACCTTTCCCCCACAATAGCCACAACTAATAGTAATTTGAAGCTGTACCAGTGCTAGTTGGTTTGAGATTGTCATGAGTGTTAATAATACTATATACTCTTTTTAAATATATATAGTTTTGTTTCACCATAGGGAAGTTTTAAGGGAATTATGTATCAAATATTCATGTTAATAAGCATTTTCATTTTTCAGTTATGAAATAAAGGAAAAAATAGAATTTGTTTATTTTTTATAAAGATTTTAAATGTTAAACTAAATTTCTGTTGACAATATCATTTTTGATGCTATAATGAATTTATTTTTAAAACTTTTCTTCATTTTAAAAAATATTTTAACAAGAATTACTGTCATTGGGAATAAAAAAGGAATGAATTGTCCTCTAGATGTAAAAAGAAAATATGTGGAAAGAAGCAGAACAGTAGACTACTGGATGAAATCTCATAATTTATGGACATTTTACTGAACTGATGTTTTTTTTCTTTCAAGATACATAGCCACTAAAACAAATAGAATTGGTGATCTTAGTAATATTTATTCTTGACAAACTATTATTTACTCTTAGAAGTAGATGGATGGTCTTTTGCAAAATAGACATGAGTTTATGAAAACAAACGTAATTTTTTTTGGAGCAGCAGACTTTTCTAACATAAACCAGTGCTTCCGCCTGTTGTTTTTACCTCCTTAACAGAACACGTGAGCTGCCAGCCGTGCCACAACTCATCTGTTTTCATAAGCCGCCTTCTGTCTTTTTAACCCACTATCCAATATCTCTGGCTTTGGTTTTCATGAAATTTACCTCCAGAAAGGACACTTATTCTCAGGATAATTCTGTTTCTTTCTTAATTCTGGTGGGGCTGAATTGGGATCAGTGAGGAAAGGGCTAATGTGGCCCCAGTCAGATACATCTCCAGAGAACAGAAAGGTGGCTCCCAAGGAAAGGAAGGCAGGGAGACACTGTCGAGCACCTTCTCTGTGTGAAGAACTGTTCTGGGTACATTAATTATCTTAATAGTCCTGTGATTTAGTTGTCTGCCTTGCAATTGAGGAAACTAAGAGAGCTTAGGTTACAAGAGCTGGTAACAGCTAGAGCCAGGGTTTGAATTTGGCGTTTGTCTCCAGACCATGCTCTTTCCAACAAACTACTTCATCCGTTGCCAGAAATGGACCTTGTTTAGAATTCCGGTTCCCTAACACAACCTGGCAGGCTCTCCTGGGCCACAGGGAAGTGAGAGAAAATAGTGCAATGTGATAAGTCTTTTTCATAAATCCAAACTTTAAAGGGTCACTTTTTACTTGGTGATAATGGCTATTTTTTTGGATGTTTAAAATGCTGCCACCTCACACTTTCTTTAAATGATACAGTCGTAGATGGTAGTTGTGTTTTTTTTTAATGATTGCATTTTAATAACCTTATCAGGTAAAACATGAGATTGGCAACTCAATTCAGTCCCTCCTAAATTTTTTTAACTTTATGGAAATGATTTTATTTTTTTAAATATATATATGTGTCTGTGTGTGTATATATATAATTTCGTTTTTTCCTTCACCATTTATCCCCTCTATGCCCTCCTCCACCTCCACCTGGAAATGATTTTAAATTTACAGAAAATTGGCAAAAATAAGAATAGTACAAAGAACATCTATACATCTTTTACCCAGATTCACCTATTACTGAGATTTTAGCATTTTCGTTTTAACTTTTGCTTGTTTATTTGCCCTCCCTGAGGTGGTCTTGGCTCCAGATCATTTCTGTGGCCCCCTTTGTCTTTTCCAGAGTTTACGTAACATACAGTCTTCGGTCTCCTGTCGCCCCCTTTTTAATAGCATGTCCTTCATTTTGGGTTTCCTCATTAGACTCAGGTTATGCATTCTTAGGTTACTACATTGGTGATGCTGTGTCGTCATGTGTCACACCTGGAGGCCTACAGTGACCATCAGCTCCTCACTGCTGGTGGTAATTTTGTTCACCAACCAGGTCAGGGTTTGTTCAGTTACTCCAATGGAGATTTACTGATTTTACCTTGCATGTAGAGAGCAAGCTGTGGGAGACTCTTTAAATCCAGGCTAGCTTTTCCCCCTGGATTTAGCATCCATTGATTCTTCCTCTTTATTTTGATAGTTGCAAAATGGTGATTTCCCAGTTACAGCATCTCTTCCTCGCGCGCCAGTTAGCACGCAGCATTCTGCTGTAAGCAGGAACACTCCTTTCTTCATCCATAGCTGTCCACGAGAATTTTTATGTTAACTATTGTTCTGGATTCCTGGTTTTCTATCTTTTCAACTGCTTGCATTTCATTACTTACTTCGGTGCTTAAATTGTCTTAGATCTGGCCAGTAGGAGCTTCTGGCTCCTATTTCCTTGTGGCATCTGCAATCTTTTTTTTTTTTTTTTAGCACATTATCTTAAATAAAAGATGTTCCCAGATCTGGAACCTGGCTGCTGTGTGTGCTCATCTTTACTAGGTGTTTTCCTGCTGCTAGGCCTATTCAGCAACAGAACTAGGAAATGTGCGTATACACACAAATGCGCGTATTCACATTTTATACGTGCTCATGCCCACATTTGATTCACACTAATATCTCCAGTTCCAGTCCAGCCTCAGGGTTCTTTCTTGCCTTCCCCATTTCATATTTCTTTGTCCCCTTTTCCTCAGAATCCTGACTCCCAAAAAAGTCAGTTTATTCACTTGTTCAATCCTATAATCTAAAATAGTTTTTCCTGCTTTTGCCCATATCGCTGTAAAAAACACACACTTAAAAGCCTGCAAAATTATTTGTATTCTCTCCCTGCCTGTACCCTGCCTGAGACTAAGGGTATATAATTACAGTCTGTGTTCATAAATTACTTCGATTCATTCTTTTTTTCTCTTTCACTGTGATTACTTGTTTGAAATAAATTGGGTTCATTTGTTTCAGTTTTCTTCCAAGTGTAAGGTCCTCCCCACCTCCACTTCCCATCCTTGGTTTAATTTTCTTTTAAAGTATAGGACATTAACATGCTTCTAAAAGTCAGAACTATACAAAAAGGTGTCAGAGAAGTGTCACTCATGTCTCTTCGGCCCCATCTCCCCCACCCCCACCCCCTTTAAGTACCCAACTTCAGTGTTTTTCCCCATGTTTCATTATATAAGAAAAGTAGTAAATGTGTTTTCTTATTTCCCCTCTTTCTTACACAAAGGGTAGCACACATGTGGGGAGAGCAATCTTGGTTCGTCCAGGACTGAGAACTTTCTTGGGACACAGAACTTTCAGTTAAAGCTAAAACTGGATGTGTCAGGCAAACTGGGAGGGTTGGTCATTTTATATACATGCTCTTTTAAAAAAAAAAACTATTGGTGTGTAATTTACATCCCATAAAATTCACATATATGTCCTTTTAAAAAAAATTCAAGGTATTTAATGTCACAGAATTCACCCATTTTAAGAGTTGTGCAACCTGACCACAACAATCCAGTTTTAGAACATTTTCTTCATTCTAAGAAAATTCCTCACGCCTGGTTACAGCTAAACCTTGGTCCCAGCTCACCCCGGTCCTCGCCAGTTCCAGGCAACCAGCAGCTACTTTCTTCTACAGGCTTTTCTGGGCATTTCCTATAAATAGAAACAGACAGTGTTATCTTTTGAGTCTGGCCTCTTTTACTTAGTACACTGTGCTCGAAGCCCATCCATGTCAGCATTTCCATCAGTATTATTGCTGACTAGTGCTCCATTGTTTGAATGATGCATGTTTTATTACTCATTTAATAGTTGGTGGACATTTGCATTGTTTCCTTTTTGGCTGTGATGCATCAGGCTGCAGTGAACATCACCTGAAAGTCTTTATGTGGACATGGTGTTCTTTTCTATCGAGTGGAATAGTTGGATTGTTTGAATAACTTATATTTAACTTTTTAAGAAACTGTCAAACTGCTTTCCAAGTAGCTCTACCATTTTACATTCCCACCAGCCATGTGTGAGGGGTCTTGCTTCTCCATACCCTCACCAACATTCTTGATGACTTTTTATAGACATTCTTGTAGATACAAAGCGGTACCTCATGGATTAAATTTGCAGTTCCCTAAAGATAAATGAAGTTGAGCACCTTTTCGTGTGCTTATTAACTGTTTCACATACAGAATTCATAGAGATCTTTAGCATTCTTTATTTTTTTGTAGATAGCTTAACATTCCATGGTGTGTAGATACTATATTTTATCTTATCAATCCACTATACTTGGGCATTTAGGTGTTCTGTATCTTGCAAAATTACAAATACTATTACAATGAATTACCTTACATAAGCATTTCTGTTTAAAGGTATACCTTCAGAGTAACTTCCAAAAGCAGTATGCATAGGCATGTGTAGTTTCATTAGATCGCCAAATTCCTTTCCATAAAAGTTGTGGCAATTTGGATTCCACCAGGAATGTGAGACTATTTTCCCAAAGCTTCACTAACAATATATTGTCAAGCTTTTGAGTTTTTGCCAGTCTGATGGGTGAGAAATGGTATCTCATTGCAGCTTTAATTTGCATTTCTCCTTTAAGTGAAGTTAAAAATCTTTCATATTTAAGGACCATTTTATGTCTTTTTGTGATTTTGATTTTGCTATAGTTTTTATCATACAAACTTCTAAAATTTTTATGTAGATAAATTTATCAATTCCTTTATGAAACCATCAGGGCTTAGTGCTTTTTTGTTATCAAAAAAAGTTTCCTTGATAACTTTCTTTTATGTGTTGGTTCTTTAAACTTCGTGCAGGAGTCATTTTGCTAAACCATTTTTCTAAGAAACTATCCATATCCTCTAGGTATTCAGATGTATTTCCATTGAAGTGAGTGAAATAATATTCTATGTTTAAAATTTTTTTCTCTAATTGGCTATTTCTCTATTGTTACCTCTTATTCTGTATATATGCACTTTCTCCCCTTTATTAAACTAGCACATCCTTTGTCGACATTTTTGTTTTTACAGGATTTTTATTCATTAATTTGATGTATTTCTGTTCTCTACCTCTTTAATTTCAATTTGTTAATTTCTGTTCTTGTATTTATTATTTTCTTCCTTGGGCTTTCTTTTGTTTTACTTTTTGTCCTAGACTCTTTCAGATGGGAATATAATTAATCTTCATTATTTATCGATATAGGTGTTTAGTGCTATGCAATTTTCTCTAAGCACTGCTTAGAATGTATTCCACAGAAGTATTTATCATTATTTTCAGAAATTCTGTAATTTTTGTTTATTTTTTATTTTGCCCTGGAGTTAAGTTTATTAGAATATCTCTAATTTCCAAATGGAAGAACCTTTTTGTTTGCATTATTAATTTCTATTTTTATTGCATTATAATTAGCAAGTAGTTTGTAATAACTTTATAGTACCCGCTGATTCTTTCTATGTGCAATAATATATAGTCAGGTTTTTGCATGTCTGTGTAAATGTTTCATGCATACTTGAGAAGGTTGTATATTCTCTTATTAGGATATAGTATTCAATATAAATACATAACATATATCTTTAGCTTTTTTTCTGCTGTTCACTGGCCCTGTGTTGCACTGTTTGTGAAAGTGTCTATTAGTAGTGTGTTTCTATGTTTCTCCTGGCCTCTCTTGTAGTATTTGTTTTGTTTAGGTGGTTGATGTGTTATTTGTTGTATAGATATTCATACCTGTTACATCCTAAATGTGAAATGTGGATTTTAACATTATAAAGCGCCCTTTTTTGTCTAAGTTAATGCTTTTTGAAGTTTGTCTTTTCACCTTGAGTTAAACCCATTCACATTTATTGAGATGACTGTTATGTTTGGGCTTAATTCTGTTATATTATTTGTTATAATTTCTATGTGTGTATTTTTTCTTTTTGGTGTGCCCACTTTAAAAAAAAAATCCTTTTGGTATTTAAGAAAGTTTGTACTTTTAACCTTGTTGTGGCTTTAGATTAATAATTACAGGATTTTTAAATCGCCTTTTTTTCTTAAACTTGTCCTGTCTGGTATGCCAAGTGAAATCATGTTCTTCCACTCTCACCTATTACCTAAATGAGAGTACTTTTTCCCCCCTTACATTTCCCTTTTTCTCTTTCATCTCTCATTTTATTACCTTATCAAGACTTAGAGTATTTACACATTACATTTCAACCTCTGGTCCCACCGGTTTCAGTCTAAACTCGACAATTAAATATATGAATTGCTCCTAACTAGTATTTTTGCCTAAATTTTCTCAATCATTTAGGTTGGATGAAACTCATGCCCTAGTAGCTTCTATACTACACATTTATATAGTATTCTGAGTTCTTGGATGTTCAACATAATTTTCCTATAGTCTTGATACTTAAGGGTTATCTTGGTTGTATATATCATGCTTGGTTCACATTTTCTTAAGTTTCATGAAAATGTAGCTTTCCTGTTGCTTTGTACAGGGTGGGGCAAAAGTAGGCTTATGGTCCTTTCACGTACTCACAACTGTAAACCTACGTTCGCCGCACCCTTATGTTGTTTGGAGCAGCCCAATGTTAGCCTCACTCTCGCCTTTAAATTATTTTTTCTTTTTGCCTGGAAACCCTGGAGATTTTTTCCCCTGTTTTCAGAGTCCAGAAATTTTGTTAGGATACGTATCAGAATGGATGATTCCAGCTCAATTTCCTGCACTTTGATAGGCCTTTTCTGTGTGTGGCTTGAGGTCTTCCTGTATGTCTAGAAAGTTTTCTTGGGTTACAGTTTTAAGTGTTAATTCTGTCCATTGTTTTTGACCTTCTGAGACATCAGTTAACACGTTGGGTCCTCTTTGCCTGTCTTCTGTTTTAACCACTTTCTCTGACCTTTTCAACTTCATGCTTTTTTTAATTTTCACTTCTCCTGGTTGTTTTTTCCTGTTTTTCTTCAAGACTGTTAAATTTTTATCCAAATGTACTCTATCTGGCACCTTTGAATTTAATCTTGATTTTTGGTATAATTTCTTTTTTCTTTCCTGCATTCAATCAACTCTCATTTCTTCCTATTTTTGTGCTTTTCTGTTCTTAGCACTTCTGATTTAGGCTACTTTTTTCATATGTCATATGTTCACTTGAGCCTACTTTCTTTAGTTGGGATGTACAGTTATGGTTTTATTTAGTTCCTTTGGATATTTTTGGAAGGAGGGGATTTGCAGCAGCAGCCATGAATTGTGGTGGTGCTGGGGAAAGAAGCCCAGTGTGCCTTGCCTCTTTTTATTACTATCAGATACTTAAATCCCTTCTTATTTCCTTCTTTCCTCCCACTGCCTCCTCTTCTGGATACAGCCCTGACTCTTCCGTGTAACTAGTTCTATGAACTATGAAATAACCACTTAATTTTCAGAATCTTGGCCTTTACCGTTGCACTTTCTCTTTCTAGGGATGATTTCGCCTTTGCTTTCTCTACATCTTCTGTTCCTTCTCTGCTCCTTTTCACAGAATCTCCTAAACTCCTCCTTCCTTGCTGTTCTTACTCTCAGGCTGGCCAGCCGCAGGAGAGAAGTGTGAGCTCTGCTGGGATTTTTCTTCTCTACTTATAGGTGATTTGGAGGTTGTAGTGATCACTGTCTCCTAATACTGAAGGCACAAGTCATCTAAAGTTTAATTTACACTCCTTGTTGAAATTAATCATTTTATTTGGCCGGGTGCAGGGGGATATTAAGACTCAGCCAGCCACTGTTCGCCAAACCTGAAATTTCCTTTTTCAGTTTCTAAAATAATTCTGCTGGTTTGTGAAATCCAAAATTCCTAAAACCTATGGAATAAAAGACTGGGCTTTAGGGATACGTCATCACCCAGCCTTTTTCCTGGGAGGCCAGATCAGGAGAAAGCTGTTGGCTCCCCTCTGTCCTTTCAGTCCCCTCTCCCATAGGCAGCCCTGGTAGGAAATGAGCGCCGTTGCTCTTTCCCTGGTCGTGGCACTCTTGCTGCTCACCTGCAGGTTAACTTGGGATACACTCTTCTGTTCCAAGAAAGTTCTAAATGGCATATCCATGTTGGCTAAAATGGAATACTCCTGGGCTTCAAATTAAGAAATAATGTCTATTGAGTCCAGTGGTTATTTTGAGTCATCCAGTGGAATATGCAAAGTAACTGTGATAAGTGATGGCATAAATATAAATTTTTAGTAAAATCTAGTACTATTAATGATGCCTAAATTCACATATATTAGTCTACTTTGGCTGCTATAAGGAAATGCCATCAACCACATGCCATAAACAATAACAATTTATTTTCCCACAGGCCTAGAGGCTGGAAGTCTGAGGTCAGGGTGTCAGTACAGTCAGGTGCTGGTGAAGGCTCTCTTCCTGGCTTGTAGATGGCCACCTGCTCACTGTGTGCTCATATGGCGGAGAGAGAGAGGGGGAAGGGGGGAGAGATTGATTTTAGTATAAGGAATTGGTTCATGTAATTGTGGAAGCTGACATGTCTCAAGATCTGCAAGTTGAGTTGGCAAGCTGGAGACGCAGGAGGGCAATAATTTAGTTCCAGTCTGAGTCTGAAAGCCTGAGAACCAGGAGAGTCTGAGGGCAGGAAAGAAGCTAATATGCCAATTCAAAGACCATCAGGCAAGAAAGAATTTTCTCTTACTCAGGGTAGGGCCAACCTTTTTGTTCTAGTGAGGCCTTCCACTGATTGGATGAAGCCCACCTACATTACAGAGGTAGTCTGCTTTACTCAGTCTACGACTTAAATGTTAACCTCATCCAAAAATTCCTACTCAGAATAATGTTTGACCAATTATCTGGGAGTCCCCTCTCGCAGTCAAGCTGACCATCACAGACTGCGGGGAGGGAGTCTTGGACCTGTTGGTAAGACTTGGAAAGGAGATAACAGAACAGCCTAGAAGAACTAACAGTTTAAAAATCTGAATTTAGAATTTAATTCACATGTGAAACATTCCCTTGTCTTTGAAATGTGATAGTGACATCACTGATGAGGTCAGGCATTCCAATAATTTGGGTTCCAAATGTAAAATGATCTTAAGTTTTGAATTTGGCAAATCAATGGTGTATTTTGATGCCCCTCCCTCCCAAACTATAGCTTACCAACAAGTAGGCCTAAAGAAAGATGAAATCTAATTTATTTTAGCTGAAAAATAAATAGGACTCATAAATGATATCTGTTAAATAATTGTAATTGCCAATACAATTATTTAACAGAATGCCACCTTCTTCCTAAAACATGCACAGGAAAACATGGAGAGGCCAGAAGAGGAAAGGACAGCCAGCACAGTGCTTAAACTTAGGCACTCCATGAATATTGAAGGAATGGCCCATTAAACTACTTTTACAAAACAGTGAAATAACATTAAATGTATGTTAAGTGTAGAAAATCTTTAGAGAAGATTAAGAGAGGGTTAAGGGTGCTAAGTGAAAACAGGATTTTTTTTCTCCCTTGCAGAGCAACAGAGAAAGAATCAAGGAAGATAATGCTAACAGAAACGAGTGAACCTTCAGACATCTTAAGGAAGATCTAAGATAGATGCTAAAATTAATACTAACAAGGAGGGATAAAGCCCCTGGGAAAAAACACAAGAATGAAAAAATGAATTTGCATACTAGGCCTTTCAGCTACGAGAAATGAAATTAGGAGAAGGGAACTGTTGTTCTAGAGGATGAGTCTAAATAACGTTACCTTATAAATGTACTAAAATGTTTCATTTCACATGAAATATTAAGATACTTTTGAGTGTTTTGTAAAGACGCTAAATAAGAGCAAATAGTGCTTCAGAAAAGATTTCACCTGGGCACAATGCCTAAAAAGCTACAAAAATTACCAAGGACATTATTCTAAATGGAATTTGAAGAAAAAAAGAAATTATATACATTAAATTCCAAATGAGCTAAGATTTCTGTAGGGGGGTTGGGGGGATGGGAGTATATTGGTCTATTTCACCTACTTTTTTTGATTGGCATTTGTATTTGGCTTCTTTATAATGTTTATGTATTTTTCTTTTTTATTAAGCCTTTTCCAAAAATTGTTTTTGAGAGTATTTTTTTTATTTTGACAGTTTGACATTTATATTCCAAACAAAAGTGCCAAGCTTTTTCAAGCCTGTGTTACTAAGGTCTTTGAGAAAATGAACCCAGTCATTTGATACCACTGCAGGGAAATAGTTATCTTTCTGAGTCAAATCAGCTATCACACAGGTGTTCCATATTCCATTTTATTCTATAATTACCCTAGGGCGTCTGCTTGGCGAGTGTGGGTGGAAAGCCACTCTGCACAGCAGGGTACGCACTAACACCTTTCTTACCTGCCTCCTTCGGTGGAACCTGTACTCGGAAGCGCCAGGTCAGCCGCCTGGGCTTCCTCCAGGCGCCCCTCTTAAGGAAACTGCCTCACCCACGGTCTTTGCTGAAGGAGAACGACCTTGGCTGTTTCTGTGTGACCTTTCCCAGCTACACGGATTGGAACAGGGGTGGAAACCTATCCAAGGGCAAAAAATTGCTGGCGGATGGCCTTTGAGTTTGCCAGTTCATAATATGACTTGGCTCCATCGTGATGAGCCACTGCAGATTCTTGCTTCAGCTTCTAAACTAGATGATTCTGAAGATTGGTTGGCAGGCGGAGAGGAAGCTGAAAAGGCACAAGGAAGCTGTAACGCAGACGGGGCTTCCCTGAGCGACACCGGGAGGAAGCAGAGGATGGGGGAGGGAAAACTGATCCAGGGGTCAGTTGCCAGCTTGTAGTGAAAAAATAGTGTGAAGACAAAAGAACAGCTGGGAGGTTCTCAACGTACATTTAAATAAGAATCCAGTTGACTGCTGTTGAGATAAAATAATCCAGTTCCCAGCCCTGGTTGGGTTCCAGAATGACCTTCCTGTACTTTTTAGTAGTTCATCAAATTTGGTGGTGCTCTAATTCCTTACTTCTCCAGGAGTGCCCACCCCTCCTCCCTCCCTCCCTCCCTCCCTCCCTCCCTCCCTCCCTCCCTTCCTCCCTCCCTCCCTCCCTCCATCTCTCTCTTCCCCCATCTCCATCTCTCCCTCCCTCTTTTTAATAGCACTATATAACAAATCCTCATTACGTGGCTATCTGAGTGAGCTTGTTTTTATAACCAAAATAGCCTGGCCTACATTGCTTAATGGTAGTTTTTGGGTGGCTCTATTTGTGGAACATTAATAGTTAGGTATTCATTTATTTCCCTAGTGCCAAAATATTACATTTATTCTCTTAATTTCTCCATTTCCCCCAATATAGTTTGCCTCCCCTCCCCCCCCTTTTTTGGAGACAGTTCACCACTGAAATGAAGGTGGGCGGGGAGTGCAATCTAATTAGCAATGCTCTCCCTGCTGTCTGCACAATCACCAGCCACAGAATCCCCTGGCTGATCAGAAGTTCCTTATACTTTAGAAGAGGGGGATGCCTCCAGTTCTACCTATCACTGACTAATAAAAGGCAGTTATATGTTTTTAGGTTTATTTCCTTTTTTCTTTCCTGCTTAAGAGTGAAAACCGTACAAAACAGATACTTCCCAGGTAACAGGAAGGCACGAAGGAACAATAGTCCTCGCCTGTTCCTTTCCTCCTGTGTGTTCAAAACTACAAAAAGCACAGAAACACAGGAAAATGATGTCAGGCCCAGCTTTTCCATGACTAGTGGTCAGAATCCTGATCTGCGCTGATCCCCCATCTTGATCTCCTTCCTCCCGCCCCAAATATGAAACACGGAGAAAGCACCCCAACATACATAACCTCTTCTCGACTGGACACCCTCTTAGCTGGTTCCCAGAAACCTGGGTCTAACAATTACAAAACGGCACTTACTGCTAAACCTTGCATATTCTCTAGTATTTTCTAACAAGACAAATGTTACCATCTTCCTAATTGTGTGTATCTGTTAGGAAAAATTAGGCTGCACGTAACAAAACTCTCCTATTTAAATAAATAGGAATTTTTTTTTTAAACATAAGGAATCTAGAAAAAGGCAGTTGCTGATGTTGGTTAAGTGGCTCAAGCATTGACTTTCTGAGAATTTGCCGTCTTTCCCTCATTACTCCCGTCATGATGTCCACGTTCAGGGCAGGATGGAGAAAAGGGGAACTCCTGGCCTATTTTACCATATAAAACATAAGCTTTTCCAGGACCCACAAGCCTTGCACTTAGGGTTGTGTTGGCCGGAGTTGTGTCATGTGGCCGTTTCTGCCTGGAAGGGAGTCTGAGGAAAAAGCAGGCCACCTTGCCTGGTGTTGGACACAGTGTTCTACGTGAAACGCAGGCCTTGTTAGCAAAGGAGAGGCAGGGAGGAGATGCGGGCAGGAGACCCAAACTGCTTGCAAGGTGGCCAGAAGAAAAGATTAGCAGTTGGTTCACTCGCCTTTACGAGCCTCAGAAAGGTCAAGCATTTGACCTTGACACATTAACTCCAAGAATTATAAGGAGGCTGTGTATGCTGGACCTAAGGAAAAGGAGAGTCCCACCAAATGTGACAATGGTCCAAGCACCTGTACTTCCCTGTCGCAAATGAGCGTGGAGAAATGAATAACTGGTACTACGAGATGCGGGCTGCCCTGGAGAGTGGGCACAGTCATGGGCACCTGGGTGGGAGCAGCGGTGCTGTGACTCCCAGGTGAAAAGCTGAAGGGACCCCAGAGCCAAGGGTTTCCCTGAGCGAGGTTGTCCTACCCAGATGAGAGCCACAGGGCATCCGGGAATCTTCCATAAATGCACATCTCATCATGCTCCAGACTCTGCTTGAAAATTGCCTTAGCCTCAGTGCCCTCAGCATGCACGCCTGGCTCCTCAGTGCGACTGTCATGGTCTGGACCCGCTTCTGCAGCCAGGCCCCCGCCCCTCCTCCCGGGCCTCCTTCCCTATGCATGAGCCCTCCACACGACACTGCTTCTGTCCCCAGAAATCCACCGTGAACTCGGTTCCCTCCAGACCTTTGACATACTGTGTCCTCTGCTTAAACCCTCTTCTTCCTGCTCTTACCTGGCAAACAGCGAATCAGCACTTGGGTGCCATCAGAGCTATGGTTTCTTTCAATCACATCTTCTTTCCTCACCTTGCAACTTTGGGTTAGGAGGCCCCGCGTGTCCTTCCTTGAATCCAGCTCATCAGCTCTCTTAGAGCACTGTAGGTAGTTCCTCTGCTTATTTGCTATCTCGCCCTACTAGATCGTGAGCTTCATGAGAGTAGGGGCCAGCCTGTCTTTGTGACTTTATATCGCCAGTGCCTAGCACTGTGCTTGGCCCTTAGTATCAGTCACTGTATGGGGAAATGAATGAATGAATGGGTGAAGACACAAATATATTTACATTGTATTTCTTTGAGAGAGTTCACTTGCTATAAACAAGTACCAAAATCCCCACTGTGATCCAACAGGAGAAGCAGGTGGTATAGGGCTCAGCGTGTGGCAGATGTACAGGTGCTTGACTGACAGATCCATTAGTTGATCATATGATTTCACTCATCATCATTTAGAAACTATTGTCAGAGTCCACATTCATGTTCTGGATATTACACATATGACTATAATAATATTACCTGGGACGTAACATCTTCTCTTTCTCTGTGGCACTCACAACATTCTTATACTTTCCCCCTCCCCTCTTTTTAAAATTAAGTATTGGAAGGGACTTTAAAAATCATGTGATTTAAGTTTTTAGATGAAGATTCTGAAACCAGAGAAGTTGAATAACTTTCCCCAAGGTCAAGCAGCTGGTTGTTGTCATAGATCTGTATCATTATTTCCTTTGTTGGAAACCTGACTCACTTCCCTAAATTTAGCATCCCACTTGGTAAATCTGTGAGCCCAGACCATTACCACTGCTATATTTTCCCAGTAGGTGGATGAGCTCTTTCTCTGAGCCGACTGTCTCCCTCTCCGCACTTGCACACATCTGCAGTGGACACGAACACAGTAATCAGCATCCTCCCATCTGTGCACTCCCTGCCTCATTCGGGACTGCACTTTAAAGGACCTTGTGTTTTGTGTGTGTGTTTTTTCAGACATTGGCAAGAATTAATCTTGAAAGTTACAAAACCAAAATATGTTGAGTAAATTAAGACCCATTTTCTCTGACAGCATTTGGTCTAGGCAGTGATTGCAAAAGCTCCATCTGCATTTTGCAAGATGCCATCTCTATGAGTACACTTAACAACCTGATTTAGGAGTGTACTTCTGATATGAATTTGACTATTGCTGCTCCTGCCACGGAGAAATAGAGGCCCTTGGTCTTTAGGGCTTTTCATCAGAGTGCCATTTCGGGAGCACTGTGTTCTGCGAGAAATATTTATTGTGGCCGTGCTCTCTTGGGATCGCAGCTTTCAATCTTTTAGAGTGCATTTGTCTCAGAACTTTGATTTTTACAAGTTTTTGAATTTCTTTTTATTGCCTTTTATTTTTTAAAATTTCTTTGCTTTCCTACATAGACTTTCTTAGAGTAAAGAAAAGTGAAATGGCTGCATTTTTCACAGGAGTGAAAAATTTTCTGAGTTTGTGTGTGTGATAAATACAGGATTGGCCCAAGGGCAGAAGTATGAAATACATAATTATCTCCAAATTACACTTCTGCCACCCAATTAGTGATCAGTGCTCATCCAAAGCTCTGTGACTACTCACTGTCCTCCTGTGCTCATTAGGCAACTTGCCTGAGAAGCTACACTCCTACACATCTCTTCTCCCTCTCCCTGCCTTTCTCTATGTATATGTACATATACATGTATATGAATATGCATATGTACATGTATGATCTTTCCCTGAGGCTAACCCATTCAGAGAGTCCATATTGAATTAAAATCTGCTTCCCTTCTAGAATAGTTTTTAATGCTTTATAAACAAAACATCTGATTCTGAGGATTTGGGGACTCAACCTGAGAGTCGCTTTATGACAGACAGTAGTTACACTGTTTTGGTTTGGGGAAAAAGCCATTTCTGATGTTATTAAAGCTCGGTTCAGACAGTGCCAGACAGACCAGTTAGTTCTTCTCAGAGAAGACTTCTGTAGTTACCATTAGTGCGATTCATTCTAAGAGAGAAAATGTTTCTTCAAAGTGTTAAAAACCACACATACACACACATTGCATTCATAACCCACCTTGAAAATATTGATATGGAATAGATTTAGACATTAGCATGCCCTAGAAGCAATAGGAAGGATTATACAATCCTGGCTTCAATATGAAGCTTCATGACATGGGTAATTTTGCTTCATTCTGTTTTACAACTGCAATGTTCCAGCCCCTCTGTGAACTCCTGTATGGCCTCCCCGAGCTTGGAGCAATTTGCTTTCCTCCGAGTGTGTACTAATATTAATGCTGATTCTTGTGCATAATGTTCCTGCAATTTACAGACAGCTTTCACCATGTTATGTCATTTTAACCTTAAAGCCATTCAGTGACCTAAATAACATTGCTATCTTCATTTGGAGAAATGAGTCAGTTTGCTCAAGATTATAGCGTTGAAAGCGAGAGGTCCGAAATTTGAGCCCGGTATTCTAACTGCAAATTCTAAGCTCCTTTGACTTTATTACCTAGGCTATGCTTTATTATTTTCCCACTTTCCCCACTCCTCCGCTCCCAAACTGGATTAGAATTTACGACAGTGTTTAGCAGATTATACTGTACATGGTTTTACACTATGGACTACATAGAAGAGTCTGAGTTTTGAGTTCCAGCTTTGCTACTTCTTTGCTATTGGACAAATTGCTTAATCTGCTTAAGCCTCAGTTTATAAATAATGTTGACCAGAATAGTGCCTACATCATAGGATTTCAAAGAGAATTAAATGACAAAAAATTGGTGTAAAGTCTTAGCAGAGACCATAACATGACATTATTATATTATGCAATTTACAAGTTGTGTGAAGTTGGGAAAGATACTTAATCATGCTTAGTTCCATCATCAGTTTAAAAAAAAAAAAAAAAAAAAGGGACAATATTAAGTACTGTGCAGGCATATCATGAGGTTTAATAGAATATCATTTGTGAAAGGGCCTAACACAGTACTTGGCGCATACTAGGAACTCAATAATTGTTAATTTCCAACCTACCTGCTTTCTTTCTCTCTTCAAAGAGGAAATCAATACGTGTTTACTGGATTTTCAGTGACTCCTTTCATGCAATGATTTTATGACTATTTTTTAGTGGTTCTATACATAGATGCAAGTATTCGATATCAAGGTGACTTTGACAAACTGTTCTAAAGCTCCAAGTAGAATAAAGCGCAGCGTTTTCTCAGAGAGGCGACATAAAGGAACCTGGTAACCTCGTTCAGAGTAATTGCCCAGAAAGTGGCTCCCTAGTGAAACCTTCGCGGACAACCAGCAAGTCCACTGCGACCTTGAACATAGACATTGGATTTCAAAGAGAAGTATTTGTTCAAGCAAAGAGGAGCTCAAAAGTGATTAACTGTTCAGAAGACCCATCAGAATTTGCTCTAAAAGACTGAACTTGAGATATTTTTTAGGCACTGATTCTTAATATTCAATTCAGTAGACTCTATGTGTCTCCTGATAAAGCCCCTTTTCAAATGGGTAGGGATTCTGAAGTCAATAATTGGGATTTTCTCAATTTTACATTTCCTTCCATATATTTTTAAATTTGGCCACCACCCTTTGCTTAGACTAGAACTTAAAATACAATGACAAGTAATTTATTGCAGAATTGCACACTTAGTTATTTTAGGATATCATTATTTCACAAATTCTCTTGTTCAAATACTCGAACAATCTGAGAAATGCTGTTATGAAAATAGTTTTGTTACTTTGGACATTGTGTTTGGACATTGTTCAGCAGATCAGAGGAAAGCAAACATTGTGTTTCCTCCGATTTAACAGGGGACCTGCTTTCTCAAGAGATAGGATTAATTTGAAACCAACATTTACTGTTAACCTGTATCTCTGAGCAACGGTGGGCATAGAGCTGTGTCTCACTCCTCTTTGCTTTTCTGGTGCTAGAGTAGCGCCTGGCACAGTGTAAGGCCTCAACACATTTTCATCTTACGTAGAAATTATACATACATGCATATATATACACACATATAATAAATGCTTTGTTTCAAGAGCGCTTGAATAGTGTATTAAAAGTGCCTTGAAGGTGCACTTTCCAATTTTGTTTCCCTCATTTTCTTATATCACGGAATCCTGCCACTGAATCTCACTCAATGCCCCCTATTCCCAGGACCCTGCCCTGCAAACTCAAAGCTGTAGGTGAATTTCACTTCCCACCCATCCTATTTTACAGATGAGTTCCCACTGCTATGTGCTGTGTAGTTATGCAAAGCTCTGCGCTGGGCAATGTAAGGCATCGGTGAGGCACTGTCCTTGTTCTTAGGGAGTTAATGTAGTCAGAGAGATACACAGGCAACTAATTATATTTCAAGGCAGAAAGAAAAAGTGCTGTGGTGAAAGTACAAACAAAATGCTGTGGTTGCAGAGTGGAGGGAGTAATTAAGTTGGACTGGGAGGATCAGGAGCAAGGAAGGAAAGGAACTAATATTTATTGAGGGCCTAGAAGCTGCCAAAAGCACGGCTGGTGCTTTCTTTCCCTCAGGCTCTGGGAGGAGATTGGGTTTAAAGTGAGCCCGGGGAGCCCTGGCCTGTGTGGCTCCCCCCAGTCAAGGGCATGCACCTGGCTACAGGTTCATTTCCCTGCCCCAGGCGGGGCCAGTGCAGGAGGCCTCTCTCACATCCATGTTTCTCTCTCCCCCCTCCCTCCCCCTTCCCTTCCTCTCTCTCTGAAAAATCAAGTGAAAGTTAACAACAACAACAACAACAAAAGAGCCCAGAGAGATATGGCGACTGGGCCATATTAGGAAGGCCCATGTTTAAGAAGCGAGGAGACCATGGGAAGCCACCCTTCCTTCTACTGGCCCCAAGGGACAGGGACGGGACAAGAAGCAGCCTCAGCAGCCTCAGCTTGAAATGGTTCGGTGGGCAATGGGGTGGAACCTGACTTCCGTTAAAGTGAGGAGGTGTTGGGGAGGGTTCTAGGCACAGGTGAAGAATTTTAGTAAGAAAAGGCTTCACTGCGAGGGGAGGGCAAACATAGGGAAGGGGAATTAGAGGAAAGACGAGGCCCGCGTTTGTGTCGATGAGTATAAATTACTGGGGAAAACAGAGCAGGGATTTGGGGTTGCGCTGGGGAGTTATGAAAAAGACACATATGGGGGTGCTTGTTCAATGGGGAGAGCAAATCAGTCCCAAGGTGCCAGAGGGGGCAAAGGAGAGTGGGTGTCTGTGCTTGCTTTGCTCTCTTGGGTGCTTTGCTCTCCAGGATGCTAGTAGTGCTGGCCCATTCCTAAAGAGGTGGGAGCAAGTGTTGGTTCATTTGTTAGCATTCTCTCTCAGCTCAACCCTCCACTCCTTCAGAGCATGGACTATCTCCATCACTACACTGTTCTCCAAAGAGCCTGCTATTGGAGTGGGCATGTGGCAGATAGTGACAAAATCATAATTGCTTCATGACAAGCAAGAAGATACATTTCAGCAGAGTCAAGAGGCTAGTTATGGATTTTCCAGGGTTGTGGAAATTTAACCTGAAAATTAACCATACACTTCCAAAGTGGTTTAAAGCCATTTATGATTTTATGATCAAGAACTATCTCTAATGACATAATTTTACAGAAAGAACATGGTGTCAATTTATTAACTTCTAGAGTAATGTGTTAGCTGCTCGTTATATTTTCCTGTTTTGATTAATGAAAACGTTTAGAGCTGCATCTTTATGAAGGCCAAGTAAGCCAGGCAGTTTGACCGTCTTAGAATAATGAGAGAGGCCCTGGCCGGTGCGGCTCAATTGGTTGGGCGTCGTACCATACACCAAAAGGTTACTAGTTGGATTCCTGGTCACAGCACATGCCCGAGGTGCAGGCTTGATCCCCTGTAGGGGGTGATAGGAGACAGCAGGTCAATGTTTTCCCCTCACTTCGATGTTTCTCTCTCTCCCTCTCCCTTCCTCTCTCTCTAAAAATCAATAGAAAAAATCTTTAAAAAAAGAATAGAGAATTTTGCATCACCAGCCAGTGGGATACCTACCTCTCCTGCAACTTCCCTCATTAGTGTCTGTTACTGAGCAAAGCCCAGCTCTCCAGAATACCACTATAAAACATTCTGCAGACATTTATGGACAGATCCAGCTCATCTAAACTATTATTAATTTACAAGTTAGGATGGGATAAGACAAATTTTGTTCTTATGTGAGATAACTTAGGGGAATTTATAATATTAGCTCTTAAAATGGTTTCCTAGCTCACGTGAAATGATAAGCCAAAACAGGGACATTGGTGGTAGACATGTCCCTTTTGCTTTCCTGTGCCCCTGATACACAGCTATAATATATGATGCCACTCTTTTCCTCTGAGCCAAGATAGGACTTCAGAATCCTTCTCAACACAGCACTATAAACAGCAAGAGGTTGGGACTGGGCTGAAAGATGAACTAGACAGGTAATTGCTTCTAAAAAACTATAAACCGTTTGGGACAGGTCCCAGGTCCAATTCAGGACTTGACATAGGATAGGTTTTTAATAAATGATTTTTGGAATAAATGATGGACAGATAGATAGATGAATTAGTGAATTCATAAATGTCATGTCTTTTCTTTTTCTTAAACTGGTATAGGAATGTCTGCAGGAAGCTTCCTTCCCTGTGTTGAAGGCAATGTACTGCGTGCCACCATGTGTCTTGTAAGTACCAGCTCATACAGTGATAGGGTGGAAAGGACCTAGAGACTATTTAGTGACAACTTTTCAGTTTTACAGAGACAAAAATAAGGTGCAGAGAGGGGAACATCTGTAATCAGGCTCCTGAGGAGGGAGCCAGGCAGGCTGCCCACTGTATCTCACCCCTTACTGACCGAGTGGCCTGTGGCATTTGCCGTGTCTCTTCATCTATACAGGGGCACAGAGATCTTACCTGCCCAGAGGGTTGTTGCGAAGCTTGAGGTAAGGAATACAAAGTGCTCACTGTAGTGCCTGGCACACTGCAAATAGTCTAAAAATGTCAACATGTCTTCTTTTCCCTCTTTTATATTAATAGTAGCTGAACCAGTGATGGTACTATAAGTAGTTTTATCATAAGGTTAATCATATTATATGTTGCTGTTTTTTGTCATATTTTCAGTGAATTGAAAATTCTTTCAGACCATCCCCACTTTAGGCAAAGAGAATATAAGGAATGGATTCTTATTAAATAAGAAAAAAGAACCGCAACATTTCCTGTGCAAAACATATAATTCTTGAATGTTATGCCCTTTTCTTTGGCTAATCATATCATTTCATAATACACGCCATGCTTCATAGAAAATATATTTATAAAAGACGACTTTAAATAACACAGCAATAAGATTTAATGAAAACTGAGTGGGCTGAATTGTCCTTTAAAAAAACCCCTCAGCATTTGCATTATATAGTCCACCCTTCAGGTCAGTTATTAGCTGGGGGCTGGGGGAGGAAGAAAGGAAGAGTTGTAGTTGGCTCTATGTCGGTTGC
Source organism: Miniopterus natalensis (assembly GCF_054644295.1). Taxonomy (NCBI): domain Eukaryota; kingdom Metazoa; phylum Chordata; class Mammalia; order Chiroptera; family Miniopteridae; genus Miniopterus; species Miniopterus natalensis. The sequence continues at coordinate 67,431,738 of NC_142086.1, forward strand.
CAGGAAACATACAAAAGCAGCAGCGACAGAGGAAACAAACAACCGGCCCGGCGGGAAGGTGGCCTTCAGGGCAGCGCTTCGCGGGACACAAACCCTGCAGCTGCCCATCCAATGTCTCCAGACAAGACAGCGGAGTTTCAAACCGCAGCATGTTCGTAGAAACGAGGTTAGCCAACAAGGTTTTGAGAAGTTGCTTTTCTAATGCACTTGACATGAGGATTAGGAGCTGCTCTCTGTGTCAGTTGCTATAAATATGGGGGAAACTTTACCCATTTTTAACCAAGTCAGGTTCAACAGCGTGTAAGGAGGGGGTGTTTTAAAACATTGGACTGCGGACTTTGACAATAAACTGTGAAAGTGTGGGGGACGAGGGCTTCCATTCTCTCCCTCTCAGCTCGAACATTCTGCCTCCTTCTTATAAGCCTTGAAGTGGATTTGGATTTGGATTTGGAATTCTATTGCTAAGTTGGGTTTCTTTTCAAAGATACTTGTTGAAGGAAGAAAAAAAAAGTCTAGAAATAGTTGAAGGCTCTTGAAAAGAGGCGAAGCCATTATGAGTTACCAGAGTGCTGCACTTGAGCTGAACAAGGGGTCGGAGCCTGGGCCGGAAAGAACAGAAGGTGAAGGCCACGGCACAGCTCTGCTCGAAAACCAACTCAGTGCGGGCGACTTTGTCAAAATACAGAGGGCCTTTGAGGTAAGCACTAATCGTATATACTGGAGGCTTGGAGTTGCTACTGAAGGAGACTAGATGAAACAGGGAGATTTTCCTCTTAAAAATTGTTATGTATTTAATGGTTAAAATATATTTAATGGTTTTATATATTTAATGGTTAAGTTCACACAGTGACAGATGATTACTAGACTTAGGGAGGTGATCAAATTATAAGGTATAAAGATGTTGAATCGCTATATTGTACACCTGAGACTAACACAACCAATATAAGATCATACACCAAATATAGTTAAATTAAAAAAATAATTAATAAAAAAGAAAACCAAATAAAGGTATTATTCTTAAAAACAAAACAAACGAAACAAAATGGAATTGAAAAGAATTGATCAGGCTTGGATTTAAAACCAGAGTAACTTCATCCCTCTATTCTTCCAGTCAAATTATATTATTTAATTTAGTGTGAAAGTGCTGCTGTTGAATACCATTACCACGGAGGAAGGAAAATGAATTATTGGACAAAATTCTTCTTAGAGATCAACGAAAAGTTATGGTTATGAGTGGGGAAAGCCAGATGTCTAAGGCGACTCCCAGCAATAGCTGCTCTTGCACGTAACAGGGAAGTAAAACTCTGCATCGCAACATGCGCCTCTAGTTTGTGAAAATCCCCCCCCCCCCCCCAGGTGACCCAGCTCCTTTTCAAAGCTGATTTTGGCACTTCCTTGTCTGGAGATCCCACATGAAGGACCCGTCTCCCACTCTTTTTCTAAATTTTGGAACAATGCCAATGAAAACAAAATGTAAAGTTTTCATTTTAATTATACACATGAAATAAAGCTTAGGAATTCTAACTATAAATGAATATTTTTTTCTCTCTTAGTTAATCAGTTGGGAATTCTGCAGCTATGCTCCATAAAGAGCCCATATTAAAATGGTTTTTAGTTTCTCACGCGGATAGGAAGAAGTGATCTGTGCTGTGGAATTTAGGTAGGCATGAGCCTCCAATCTTTCTACTTCATTATGTTTGTTAAAATATGATCTCAGGGCTTCAGAAGGTCCTCCCAGGCTGCTTGGAAGTGTCCATATTAATTTGAAACCCACATACAATGTTTTGGAATATTACCTTGAAATTAACAAAGTATGATGAAATCTAAAAACTGTATTATACTGTAATTGGCACAAATTTTAATCTTTAGCTATTCCAAAAAAAAAAAAAAGGTTGCTAACCACTGAAAAACTGCTGTACTGTGTTTTGTATAACATGTTAGATTTTACCTGTGTTGATAAATTAATGTCCCAACAGTATCGATCATTTCTTCATGATAGAATCTACCATAGTTAGTAGCAAAGACCTGCTCTGCCCTACACTTTTTTCATTCTTATCTTTACATATTTGCTGTTCATCCAACCCCCTTTGTCTGAAAGATTTCAGTGCTGCTCATGTCCAATGCCCCAAATAAATTTGGCATATTTTGATAAATATAGCAAACAATTTGACAGGACATTTGGAAAAACATGTCAGCAGGTTATGACAGCTCTGACTCTGGAATGAATAAAAATGTGGCAGTTTTGTTCTGGTGCTAAGAACACAAATAATCTGAATGCTCAGGTTTATTAGGAGAGTCAACATTATAAAGTCAATATGTTAGAGAATGAAACCGTTCAGAAAGATGGGGGGTGGGTGTTCTTTTCAAATTACTGATTGATTATTTGGGGTAAATCCATGTGAAACTGGTCAATTAAATCTCAAGATTTTTTTTTCTTTTTTTCACTTTAAACGTTTCAAAGGCCAGACCACTTAATTTGAAATTACCAGTTGGAGAAACACGTATTACTGATGGGAGAAGAGATTGCAGTCCAGAGCTATTGTGAACATAGAGAATCTAATGATAGCTTTTTAAAAAAAGAAATTGAACTTTGCAGGTGTACTATCAAGGAAAAAAAAAGTCTCTCCATTTTTTAACAGACTCAACACACACAGAATGGAATAATTCAATGGCAAATGTGTAGGTAGGACTAAAAGTTAGGCCCTTGATCCAACACGATTTCCAAACACAGTGTGGACACCTAGAGAAGAATGATACCCTAGGCGATTTCACTGGAGCCCAGCCCGTCTGTCATGAGCGTTGGGCCCACAGGCTACAGGTACAGATAGAGCTGTGAAAGGAAACATTGCCCTCGGCAGCTGTCCTGCAACACTGAACTGTAAAGGCAGTGATTTGTAGCCCAGTCACTGACACATCATCTTAGAGATTGACTCTAGATCCCTTTATCTCTTATTTTGTTTATTGTTTATATGTAGTCTCCTTATTTGGATCTGAAGAGTTGTCAGACGTGAGGTAAAGCCCATCCCCTTTAATAGCTGTAGTGATGCTTGATTGAAAATGGGAAGTTGGGTCCTTCAATTGTATAGCAAATATTTTACACATATTTCCAAATGAAATGTTGCATATCATATAAATCTTAGTAGTAATATTTAGAAATAAAGTAAGTCAAATTCTTATGTTTATCGTGTGACAGTACAAATGAGTCACAATCACTTAATGTTTGAAATCCAGTTTTGCGAATTATGATGTGACTGTGCCAATCACTTAACCTCTTTGGGCCTCAGTTTCCTTTATTTCTAACTTGGGGATAATAGAGTTGTTATGAGGATTAAGTGAGAGCTCAATTAACAGCTATTACATGCTCACTTAGCCGAGGGTGAACCACATGGTCTCTAATGTCTTCATTCTAATTCATATATTTCCTAAAGGCAATTAAATTTTAATAACACTCACTGCTCCGCTTCTACATTTCTTTTAGCTGTGGTAGGAAGTGGGGATAGTAAGATTTTCAAAGATATAAATTCACATAGAAGAGAGCAAAAGCATCATTTCCCATCTCCTGCTTTATATTTTAATAGCATTCGAAACATTTTAATTGATGCCATGATCCTTTCTTTTAGAGCAAAAGTTTCCTGGGTAGAAGTACTAGAAAAATAACTTATGAATTTCATTTTCTTTCAAGTGATGGTGTCCAAAAAGCCATATGTCAGCTGGAAGGGAGGGAAACGTGTATTATTCATAGAATTGTAAAATGGCTGTTCCCCAAAGCTTCCTATAGCTCCTATGATGCTTAGAGAAATGGCACGGCCTCTGGGTATTCCTATTATTTTGATGTCAACCATAATTTACATGTTCTTAGGTACTTCAAAAGCCAGCTATTGTGTAAGGAAGGATGGCTGTGGCTTGCTGATTTGATAGGAATGTTGAGAAGTAGAAATTATGGGCCAAGGGAAAGTTGGGAAAGGTGATGGGCCTAGAGCTGGGGGCTGGCCCCATCTACTCCATGCTGCCATTTACCCAAGCTCTGAGAAATCTTTAAATTAAAATAGCTAGAAACGGTGTTTCCTAAACCATATGTAAAAGGTGGAGTGTTTATACTCAGAGCAGGAAAGGCCAAAACCAGTTCAGGGTGAGAAAGGCAGAGTAAAGGCCTGAGCAGGAAGCCCCACCGACGTTCAGGGAGGGTTCTCGGAACAAACCTGTCCCGGGCGTGGGGGGGGGGGGGCGCAAAATGGAATCTGAACACTATGCACTTGTGCCAACTTCACCTCAAAGGACCGGGGAAGTTCAGGAGGCAATGGCGCAGGTCTGAGAATCGTGCTTGAGGTGTAATGAAGTGAATGATCCACAGGACGTAGGATATCCTCGTGCTTGATTGTCTTTGTAAAGTTCCACTGATGGCTGCAGACAGGTTCTCCCGCAGGGCTATCGGCAATGCTTCTTCGCTCCAACAGGTCGAAGCTGAGGGGCCTGACGCCCTGCCAGGCAGGCTAGGCTCAAGGGGTCAAGAGAATCAGACTTAGTCCTGTTCTACCTTTCCATTGTCTTTCTTTCAAAACGCCCAGGATTACTCCCAATTCATTAAGGAACAGTCTTCTCTTGTCTTCTCACTGCCCGTTGTATCTTCACTATCAAGTTACCCAAATGGACAGGAGTTCCTGGACATGTCTCATGTGCTGACTATTCTCATCTCTGGCTTCTTTCCTTTCTACCCCAGGAACCACCATCTCAAAAACATAAATAAAGTCACCCTTCCTTGTTCCATTTCCTTTCTTTAGAACTGTTAGATTTTGCTCCTCTCTGACAAAATATGAGACAGTCCCTAAAGTTTTAAAAATGAAATAAAACTGATCGTTAAAAATTCTGGTGCTCACTTCGGCAGCACATGTACTAAAACTGGAACAACACAGAGAAGATTAGCATGGCCCCCGCACAAGTGTGACATGCAAATTCATGAAGCAAAAAACAACAACAAAACCACACACACACACACACACACACACACACACACACAACTCTGTATTATGTTCTTCAATAAACTTTCAAATTTAAAAACCTTCATTTTTATAGTGTGCAAACTGTGTAAAATAGCTCACACATGATAGAGGTTCCTTTCTCACTCATGTAAAGTAGAAAGCGGGTGTTTCTATTTGGTGGCAGCGCCAAGTAATTCAGGTGCTCAGGCTCCTTGTAACGTCTACCTTCCATGCCCCCCACGCATCGAGCTAGTGCTTGGGGGAAGGGGTGCAGGAGCACATGGGAAGGTTTTGTGGGCTCCCATCCCAACTGCAAGGGCGACTGGAGAATGTAGACAGGCGTGTGCCCAGAAAACAATCTCACCACACTTCTCAGAGTTTAATGGCAGGAGATTTTTCTTCGCTCCTATAAACCAGCATGCTTCATTTTGTAAATGAAGGAGAGTCATGTGCCAAATAGTGCTTTGTGTTCTGCCTTAGCCGCCAGGAAGTTAAAAGCTAAATTTAGTGTTCAATTGATAGAACTATTTTTAACATCGGTTTTTCTGGAACAATTATCTGCTATTTTCATTATATGACTCTTGCTCTTTTATCTTTGCTTTAATGGTCCAGCTGCCTATGAACCTTCTGTTGTAACGGAACTAAAACTCTTTCTGGAAATCAGTGGAGGTAAAATGGTGAATACGAATTTAATGCTTTTCAAGCATGGTAAGATCTGCTAAAGCACTTCTATATGTATTTTGATATTTGATACTCTCACCAACCTGGAATGTGGGCAGGGCCGACATTTTTATTTCCCATTTACACATAAGGAGAACACAGCTCAAAAATGTGTAATTGAATTACCCCTGGGGCAGAAGGAGCCAGGGCTCAGGGGGCAGACTGTTGGCTCTCCAGCCCATTGTATGGCATGGCTCCCACTGGCCACAAGACAACCTCTCTTTGGGACATTGCTCTAAGGGACAGGGTAAGGACTGCATTAGCTAAATGAGCATTGCTAAGTTAATAGCACACAGGCACTGTATCTCACTATCTTGGAATTAATGTGTAATCAGCAAATAAGCAATAATTCCTACAATAAAATCAGTGCAGAGAAAGAATGGATGAATAAAAGGAAAAGATAAGAATATTCCATTATTTTTTTAATTATATTTTCCTTTCTAAAGGCTTCTCAGTGGAGACGTGTGAGAAGGCAAACAGGTAAAGCTTAATTTATAACTCTCTTATATGGTGCAGAGTGCACACAGCAGCTCAGTCAATTCATCACCTACTGAAAAAAGAAGCAGGTCAGAACATGTCTCACCCTAACTCTCTCAGTGGAATCAAAACCCCTATTTTTGATGGCAGCAGAAAAATCAGTGAGGCTCTGCAAGTCCCTCTTCTCAGCATTAGGTAATAGTGTAAAGACAAATCCAATTCCACTGCAGCTGGCACAATTGGAAATGACAGAGGACTCTGGTGGTTTGGTCCAACTTGTTAGAATTCATGGGTGAGGTTAGCAAACAATGTCATCACTAAAACGCAATAAGTGAAGTTGTGTGTCAACACATGAAAAATTGGTTTTCCTTGAATGCTGTGGCCTTTGAGCTGAATTCTGTGACAACTTCTAACAGCTTCATGCCTTTTCCAATTTCTCTGTGTGCTTCTGGAACAGGTGTTTATAAACATTAATCTGGATCAGAGAGGCTGACGAGCAGTGCTTTTGGTGAACAAATGTTTTAACCTTGAGCTTGGGCCAGGACTGGAGCAGAGGAGGCAACCAGGAAACTTGTTATAAAGGCGAGAGAAGGGCAGCAAAGGTGCTGTTGCTATTCATTTGTGGTGCATGTAGCCAGACCTGTAGACCAAATCCTACTTTTTCAAATTTCCTGAGAATTAAAAGAAAACAAAGAACTGTAATTTGTGCCATTTTGACTTCACATTTCTCACATATTACCAAGTATAGCATACCCAATAATGACACAAGGCCCCACCAACTCTGTTGTTACAAATAGGGAGCCTCTGAATTGTCCCTTGATGATTTCTGACTTTTTTCCTAGACTCTGTGTCACACTTGCTCAGGCACAAGTTCCTTGGGGTCTTTTCTTTCTTCTTCATGTCTTACCACCGTTTTGTGGATGTGACTCTCATTAAATCTCGACTCTCTGGGCACCAGCGTTCTCTGCTGAGGATGGGCAGGTACACTGTTTTCCTCTACCCCTTGGCTTCCCGTGTGTGCATGCTTCTTCCCTAATTCTCAACACAGCTGAGGCCAGGTTGTCACACTGGTCTTGCTATAGACCCGCACTGTCCAACATGGTGGCCACAAACCATATGTAGCTATTTAAATTAAAATGAAATGAAATAAGAATTTAATAAAATAAAACATTCAGTTCATCAAAAGCAAAGCCACATTTAAAGTACTCAGTAGCCACATGTGGCTAGTAGCTACCATATTGGACAGCTAAGGAAGGAAAAGATGCAGGCCAATCTATATGTGGGGTGCAGAAATTTGAGAAAGTTCCCATCTGATTGACATCTCCTCTTCTCCTCTTCCTCCTCTCATCTTCCTCTTTTTCTCCCCTTCATTCCTGTGACTTACAAGTTAAATTTCTTTATTAGTAGAAAGTGGAGAATAAGACTAAGAGTTTGGCAAGAAAACTTGGAAGGGTTCCAAGTAGTTTAGAGGACCTTTTTGAGGTTGGAGAGCCTGTGTTTTCTTACAGTGATAACATTCTGCCCATTTGTATGACCGTTGTCCATCAGTGTTCAGCAGCCTGCATGTGGGCCTGGAGAAGATGCTTTTCCAGGGCTAGTTACTAGATACCTGAAATAATGAGAGATCAAAGGTATGAGTATAATGACCGGAGATTGACTGAAGTGTTGGACCTTTGGTTTGAGAAATGGAATAGCAAGGAGGAGATGATAATTTGGGTATAACGGTTTTCTTCTAGAACCTGGTTGGGAATCTTTCTGACTTTTGAGTCATTTCATGCTTACTTTATTGATTTGGAGTTCATATATAAATTTTGAGTATAACATCATAAAGTTTGAGGGTTCTAAGTAAATATCTTTTACCAAAACTGCATGAGGTCATTTGAGTATACACATTCCAACCTCATATTTTTCAGCTTTGTTGGTGAACATGTTATGCTAGAGATAATCAAGTTTGGTTGAAATCAATGTATTTGTGCTGTGATAAAAGTGATTAGGAATTAAAAGTCCTTGTTTGTAGGCCCACTTTTGCCAATAGTGTGCTTTGTGTCCTGAGAAGTCTTTTTAACTCTCTGGGCCTCAGTGTTTTCCTTTTAAATGAAAAGTTTGGTGTAGATTCTCTAAACTTTCTCCCAGCTCTAAAATGCATGGAATTCAGGATGCATTAAATCCTTTGACTCAATTTATGGTTTCTAACAAAAGAACAAGAGCCCAGATGCCCATCAGTAGATGAGTGGATAAAAAAGCTGTGGTACACTTACACAATGAAATATTACACGACTGTAAAAAAGAAGGAAATCTCACTTTTGTGACAGCATGGATGGACCTGGAGGGTATTAAGCTAAATGAAATATGCCATTCAGGGAAAGGCAAATATCATATGATCTTACTTATATGTGGAATCTAATGAACAAAATAAACCAATGAACAAAATAGAACCAGAGACGTGATTAGGTGGAACAGACTGACAGCTGTCAGAGGGGAGGTGGCTGAGGAGACTAGATGAAAGAAGGTGAAAGATTTAGCTAAAGAACATATATGCATAACCCATAGACACAGAGAGCAGTGTGGTGATAGTCAGAGGGAAATGTAGGTGGGGGCTGGGTGAAGGTGGGCAAAGTGGGTGGAAATGGGGACAGGAAGAGACTTCGCTTGGGGCAATGGGCACACAATGTGGTATGCAGATGATGTTTTATTGAGGTGTACACTTGAAACCTGTATGGTTTTGTGAACCAATGTCACCCCAATAAATTCAATTAAAATATTTAAAATAACAACAATTAAAATGGTTTTTATAAACAGTACATGTTTAACCTTTTGTAGTGATATTTCCAGATGGAGCTCATTGAAGCTCAGTTGTCTCTTGGTGGCACCATTCCTCTGGGCAGGCTCATGACCCCAAGTTTCTAGCTTAAACAAAACAGATAATAGTAATAAATATCACTTAGGCCTAAAGCAGAGAACTGAAAACTTCCATAGATAGAGAAAAATGATATGGACAATTATACATCTCGGCGATTACAATTATCTTCATTTAAAAGTGAAAGATAGATTTATAGATTTTGTTTTTCCTGCAGCTGCAATTCAATTTCAATTTTTCCAATTTATAAGGAAATCTAACTGCTGAAATTTTGGTTTGGGAAAGTTTAGTTCCAAAGTTTAAATTCAGTACAGGGATTTCAAGGTGTGTGTCTTTGTTAGTCACAAAATTTAAACTCCATTTAGTTTGGTGAGCTTTTGAATCATTGATATCATCATGTAAATGAAAATTAAAACCAACTAAAATCAGTTGAAGCAAGAGAAACAGCACTATGAACCTCGGCTGGTAGGCTGGTCTCCTGTTCTGTTCTTCAGTCTCTCATGAATGTTCACTGGGAGGTGAAAATTGCAGGGGGTGATGTCAACTGATGCCTCTGTTTTGAAATTACATATCTAATTTGCTCCAGAAGATGCTCATAGGGTTTGACAGCACACCCTAATACATATTCATTACCAATGTTCTTTGTAACCAAGGGAAATTGAGGCAAGTGAGGCAGCATAAAGCATGAGAAAGCAACGTGTTAATTTTAAATTTAATTACAGAGATGGGGGCAGAATGCATGTTGATAGTGCATATTAATTCCGCTGTCACGAAACATTACCCCCAAATCATGCCAAATGTTTCGCAGAAAAAAAATGTTGTTTATGGTGAGGCGCTTGTTAAAACTAGAGGATTCTGAGGAAAACAAGATTCTGAAACCCTATTAGAAACTATTTTTTCATGTAGAGAAAAAGAAACATTGCAGAATTCTAATGATCAAAAGTAAAAGCAGGAAGAAAAAAGCTTTCCAACTAAGGAGAGGTGGCTGGGCCATACCAGATTTCTGTTTATGGAATTTTATGGAATGTTTAAAGGTTAAATTCAGTATGAATTTGGAAAAAACAGTAATTAGTATGATTCTTGTGATCTCTTTACTTTTGGTACCTAGAACCACGTGTCATTCATTGTGACCAGCACACTTCGCCTCCCCACCTAAGTATAAGGATTTGAAGAGCATAGGCCTTGTCTGTCTTGTTCGCAGCTGGTGATGAGTGCTTAGAATAGAGTTTGACATGGAGCAGGCAGTTAATAAGTGTTTGCTTAATAAATAAACCTACCCCATGCTAGCTTGTGTCGTTTACATGCCCAATAGATCAATAAATAGATATATAGAAGGATGGATGGATGGATGGATGGATGGATGGATGGATGGATGGATGGATGGACGGATGGAAAGATTTCTCTAAGTGCCTTACAATTCATCATTAGGCATTAATTTTTGGGATCTGGAAGAAAATACTAACACTGGATAAGGGTAGTGATCCTTGGGTCATTGACATGCAAACACACTGTCAGTTTTGACAGAGGAGAAAATACCCAGATTTCTGATCCAGTGGAATTATGTTCTCTCCATAGTTTGTAACTGGGAACTGTATTCTTGTCTTGGGCAAGTCCTTATTTACAGAGTAGGAGAAAAGAAACTTTGTCTTTCCTCATTTCATTATAAAATATTGCTATATATAGGAAAAAGTTAAGGGAAAAAACAAACAACATTTCTGAGAGGTAGCAGGTTTTTGAAAGAACTGAATGTCTGCTTTGGGAATGTATTGCTCTGTTCTACCAGAAAGTATGTAAATGTTTAGGCTTACTAGAACTATTTTTTAGCAACTGATGAGTTCTATAAGGGTGAGAATACCACAACTTGGTAAGCTTTGGAGCAATATAGGCAATCTCATATACTTTTGATGGAAATGTAAATTTGTCCAACCACCTCCAGAGGAGGGTTTGGGGAGATACATAAAAAACTTTCAGAATGTGCAAATTCTTTGACTCAGCAATTCTGCTTCTAGGAAATTTCCCTCAGGAAATAATTGGGCAACTGAGCAAAGATATATGCATAGGGATGTTACTGGGTTGTTTACATAAAACAGCAAAGATAGAAAATAATAGGGGTTTGTAAATTGTATGTCTTCTCCTTAGAAAATTGTGCAGCCATTAAAAATGATGATAAAGACCAGTATATATTGTATAGGCACAGCTTCATGACATGACCTAAAGTGGGAAAGCAGCAGAGATATGTATATCATGACACCATTTGGTGAATAAAACACAGATATTTATATTTCTGCCTAGAAAAAATCTGAAAGACCGATGGCATTATGGAGGTTTTTAATTTTGGGTTTATCTATATCTTATATGTTCTATAGTAAAAACAGATTATTTTGTGCAAAAATGAACAATTTTAAAAATGCACTGGCACACACACATTGCCAATTGAAAGCACATGATATCTTCCTTAAGAAAAAAAGGCTGTCAAGTTTCTTACAAAGGGTATTTTCTTGAAGGTTTGCACTTAAGTTTAGTGCTCAGTTTTCCTATACGTTACAGTGAAACCCAAATTTTGCAAAGCTCAGAAGCTGAAGGGAATTTTACAGAGTTCATTTTTTGTTTTTATAAACAAGATAGGCAGCTCACTAGCACTAACTGTACCTGCAGAAAAGCATTTATAGGCAGAAGGAAATGATTTTTACAATATTCTCTGAAAGGGATTCAGGGAGACAGGAACCTTTTCTAATGGTCTAAAGTTGTGCATGCTGAAATAATCAACCGGACATGCTGAATATATTACCTGTCTTGCAAGAAAAGTCAGAGGAAATAACTGATTATTTTCTTACATAGCGAAATAACATAGCAAAATAAATTTACAAACATTATCTTAGGGAGGGCTGAATGAGAATATGTTTTTCAATGGATCATACACTTTTCACTTTTACCAGAAAATGAGTTCTCAGAGACACAGGGGCACTAAATTTTACCTCAAAAAAACCCAGAGAGAGAATATTGACTAATAGGAGTGACAGGCATACATTAAAACACGATTAGGTAGTTTTTATTTGGTAGGTCTACATCAAATTAGAACAAATTGGAAGAAAATTTTATTAAACCCATATAAATTAAATTTTCAAGTGAAGGGACTGAGAATTAATTATTTTGTGCTCTATGTTTTATAATGAAATCAAATTTTCTAAATTCTTACTATTTCCCTAATTATACTGAATACATGCTAGTGAATTTAGCTTGATGTGGATGTATCTTCAACAATAATAACTGTTTGAATGGAATTATTTAATGAAAAAATGGTCTTATATACAGATTATCTTATTGGACCTTCAGACAAACACTGAGGCAGGTTATGGCTGGCCTGTGGTGACACAAATATTATTTAACAAACTCAGGCATAAAACCCAGCTGCTATAAAAATTAGTACTGATTTAAATATGTAAGTATATATGTATACATACAGATATACATACATACATATACATATATATATATATACATATACATATAAAAAATATATATATCCAGCCCTGGCCACTTTGGCTCAGTTGATTGGAGCATTGTTCTGGTTGTGGGTTTGATTCCTGCTCATGGCACATACCTAGGTTGCAGGTTCAATCTGGTTGGGGTACATAATGAAGGCAACAGATAGATTCACATCAATGTTTCTCTCTCTCTGTCTCTCTTCCTCTCTCTCTAAAATCAATAGACATATCCTTGGGTGAGGATTTATGGATATATATATTAATATATATACATATATATACATACATATATCTACAAAGATAGCTCAAAGAGAAATTATTTTGCCACTCACTACTGAAATTAACACAGGTTGAGAGTTTGTAGAAATTAAATCATAGTATACACAAGCTCATGTTCAAATTGAAGGATTATTTTTTCTTCCTTTCTGTGAAGTAACATTTTGCCAAGAAGTTTAAGGCAAAAATCTCTAGCTCACCTAAAGTTCATAGAGTAGCAGTACACGTGGCTCAAGACAAGAGGGAAGCTACTGTTACTCACAGTGATGAAATGTAAGTCTTATGTGTATGAAATGGTCGCCTGGTCTTGGTTTCTGGGAACAGGTAAACTTTCACCGGGCTCACTTAGGATAGTTTATATTTATGCCTCTGAGGAAGAGCAGCTGACAGAATGTGTACACAGTTTCTGTTTCATGTTATGCCTCAAACTAGCATCTGCTGTCATGATGGCAATGGTCAGAGACACAGGGCTTCACATCCGATTGTGGAGTCTCCTACACATATTCTTCTGACCTACTAAGAAGTCTCTTAGAATCATCTAGTTAGCAACTAGCTAACCCTGATAGATAGGACCAGCTTATTTTATTTTTAAAAAGAACTTTGTGTATTGATTTTAGAGAAAGAAAGGACAGGAGGGGGGGAGAGAAGTTTGTTGTTCCACTTATTTATGCATTCATTGGTTGATTCTTGTATGTGCCCTGACCAAGAATCGAACCTGCAATCTTGGTGCATCAGGCAGTGCTCTAACCAACTGAGCTACTTGGCCAGGGCAGATTAGTTTATTAAAATTAGTAATTTTGTACAACTTCAGAGGCCTTACACACACACATACACACACACACACAAGCACACACATCAACAAATGAATTTAGCTTAAATCTTCAGCGAAGAGTCATTGTTATCATGATGACTTAATTTATAGTCTTATTCTTTAAAACCTTTAGCAGAGAATTAACTCTTATGGAGTGTAAGTGTGCTATGCTCACATGAAATTATCCCATGCGGTATACATACATTGAATTATCAACTAATCCTGAGATCGGCCCTAAGAGCTAGTTATTATGATCCCCATTAGAGGTGCAGTAGCTGAGGCTGAGGCAACTATACAACCACACAATCTCCTTACCACAGCTTGTGATGTATACTGTAATATATATATGTGTGTGTGTGTGTGTATATATATAAAAATATAGCAGAATGAATGAAGTAATCTTAGGCCCAGAACGTAAATGGGAGCCACTGACAAAATAAGAGTTAATCATATGGTTAAGCATTTGTGCTTTAAAACTTCTATAAAAGATCACATACTTTAATTGTACATTTAACTAATTTATTAAAGCGACATACTAGAATAAAATAAACCACATACTTATTGATCAAGGCATAATGGTTCTTGAATAAGTTGAGATTTTTCAGTAAAGGCAAATTCCTAAATTTTACCCAAAGATATGCCAAAAATCATGGTTTTATTTTAAACTTAAAACAACAAAAGCTAATGAGTGAACAATCAGTAATGGAACTGTCAGGTATATCATACAGTTGTACCTTTCTGTCAAATTTCTTAAAGTGGGAGTACTCATCAAATCTTCCCAGTGCATACTGGCATTATCAATGTGCAGAAATTATTTTCATTGTTTAACTCACTTCAGGGAAGAAAATTTGTTTTAGTCTTTGTTTATGGTCTAGTTCCAATTTCATATTCCAGAATATATAAAAGATTGTTTTGATATTTGTCTGTCAGAAGAGTTTCTTGTTCTTAGAAATAAAAATAAGTTATTACTTTATAGGAGGAAAATACTCTGAGATTCAGCTTTAAAATATATATATATTTTAAAAATGGGACACTAACATAGATAAGAGGTTGATTGATGTGATGCAATGATTTAAGTACAAGGTCAACATTGACTCAGTTTTCAAATAGTTTGCAGTTTTGGCTCAGATGGAGTGTTTTTAGGATCAGATTTCTTTCTCTACACTTAAAATACGGGTCACTGAAAAATTTCCATCTATCTAAGCTTTTTAGACTAAAAATAATTTAAGAAAGATAAGAATAATGGACTTCTGAGTAGTTCAAAGGGATAGATATCAATTATTTCACAGGAAGTTAATTTAATTAAAAACCTAGATTAACTTCTGTTAAATACTTGATTACATAGTTCTGGCACACATAATATCCTGCCTCAAGTTGACTATATTTTTGTGGGTCTACTTCTGAGCTCTCTGATCTGATCCATTGATATATTTATCTATTCTTATGCCAATACCACACTGTCTTGGTTACTATAACTTTTTAAAAAAATTTATCTTTATTGTTGAAAGTATTACAGGTGTCCCATTTCTCCCCCCCCCAATTGACCCCCTCCACTTCGCTCGTACCCCCTCCCCAGGCCTTCACCCTGTTCTTGACTGTGTCCATGGGTTATGCATATATACATATAACTTCTGTGGTTAATCTCTTCCCACCCTCCACCACCCTTCCCTCTTTCCTCTGAAATATGATCATCTGTTGCATGCGTCAATGTCTCTGGATCTATTTAGTTCATCAGATTCTTTTGTTCATTAGCTTCTTCTTAAAGAAGACCCTTCCTGTAGTGCTGGTCTGGTGGTGATGAACTCCTTTAGCTTTTCCTTGTCTGTGAAGCTCTTTATCTGACCTTCAGTTCTAAATGACAGCTTTGCGGGGTAGAGCAATCTTGGTTGTAGGTCCTTGTTTTTCATCACTTTGAATATTTCTTGCCACCCCCTCCTGGCCTGCAAGGTTTCTGTTGAGAAATCAGTTGACAGTTGTATGGGTGCTCCCTTGTAGGTAACTAATTGCTTTTCTCTTGCTGCTTTTAAGATTCTCTCTTTGTCTTTAACCTTTGGCATTTTAGTTATGATGTGTCTTGCTGTGGGCCTCTTTGGGTTCCTCTTGTTTGGGGCTCTCTGTGCTTCCTGGACTTGTAAGTCTATTTCTTTCCCCAGGTAGGGGGCTTTTTCTGTAATTATTTTTTCAAATAGGTTTTCGATTTCTTGCTCTCTTTCCTCTCCTTCTGGCAGCCCAATAATACGATGTTGGGCCTCTTGAAGTTGTCCCAGAGCCTCCTTATGCTATCTTCATATTTCTGGATTCTGTTTTCTTTTTGCTCTTGTGGTTGGGTGTTTTTTGTTTACTATGTTCCAAATTGCTGATTTGATTCTCAGTGTCTTCTACTCTACTGTTGATTCCCTGTAAATTATTCATTTCAGTTCATGTAGCCTTCCTTTCTGATTGGTATTTTATTATGTTGTCAATTTCCTCAGTTATTTTCATAATAATATGCTTGAGCGTCCTTATAAACAAAATTCTGAATGCTGTATCTGTTAGCTTGCTTGGATCTATTTCATTTAGTTCCTTTTCTAGAGCTTTCTTCTGTTCTTTCCTTTGTGACATGTTTCTTTGCCTCCACAGTTTGGCTGCTTCCAGGTGTTTGTTTCTATGTATTGGGTAGAGCTGCTTTGTCTCCTGGAATTTGTAGAGTGGCTTTGTGTAGTAAGTGTCCTATAGGGTCCAATGGCTTAGCCTCCCCAGTCACCTGAGCTGGGCCTTCTAGGTGCTCCCCTGTGTGGGCTGTGTGCACTGTCCTGTTGTAGCTGAGCCTTGGTTGCTATTGGCGTCACTGGGAGGAACTGACCCCCAGGCCAATCAGCTATGAGGACCAGCTGCAACTACAGCCAGAGAGCTGCTGTGCTGGAGACACCCCGATGGAGCAGGATTTACTTCAGTGGAGCTTTGGTGTTCACCAAGTGTGCCCCTTGAGTGTGTCACTCGTGGATGTGGTAGGGTTGTAATGCAGCGTGGTTGAGTCTGACCACCAGGTGCACTGGCTCTGGGGCCTCCTGGGAGGTGCAAAGTCAGCCTCTGCCAGTGCCTTGCCCAGGGCCCCCCAGCATGAGCTACACAGCAAACAGTAGTTGGCTGCTCCTTGTGCTGGGCTTGGAGGTGCCCAGGAGAGGCCAAGCTATGAGCCAATGTAGCTGCCAATAGTGCCAGGCCTGGGGCCACTTATCAAGCCGTATGGGGCCCGCTGCTGCTTGTTTGAGAGATTTTAGGAAAGTCCTAAGCATGAGGCTCGAGAGGCCACTTGCACAGAAAAGCCCCTGGAAATGGCCTGGCTGAGCTGCAGGCGGGGAGGGGCGGGGCCTCCGGGAATCACGGGGCGGGGCCAGAGGTGAGAGTCAGGTGCTCGCGATTCAAATATGGCGCCTGCCTGCCGGCAGTGTGCGAGGAGACCCGCCAAAGGAGCCATGGCCTCCGCCAGCCCTTCTGCCTGGGAGGAAGCCGCCCCTCCGCCTCTCGCCCGGATCTCAGGCAGGTTAGTTCCCCCCCGAGTGTCCCGGGTCCTTTCAGCTGCTGCCCGGCGCTGGGCTCAGAGGGAGCGTCCGAGTGAGTCCGTGCGCAGCCCTTTAGAGGAGCTGCTGGGGCTCCCGCAGCCTCCGCGACCCTCAGAGACAGTCCCCGCTGGTTTCACAGCCCGGAGTTGTGGGGACGTCTCTTCCCAGCCTGGAGCCCTGGGCTGGGGGCCTGCTGTGGGGCTGGGACCCCGCCCTCCTCCGGGAAGCCCCCACCGCCGAGATGCCCTCTCGGGTTTAAATGGTGGCACTGGGTGTGGGCTCATGGCCGCGTCTCCAATTCAGCCCCGATCCGCCCGCATTTCCGCGCCTCCTACTGCTCTCGATGCTCCCTCAGCTCCCTGGTTGGGGGCTTCTGTTCAGCCGGGTTTCAGGAGGCTCTGAGTGACGGTGGTTCTGTGTTTTAGGTGTGATTTTGGCGAGGTTGCAGCTGTTACCTGCACCGTCATCTTGTTTCCCGGTTACTGTAACTTTAAAGTAAGCCTGGAAGCTGGGTAGAGTCAGTCCTCCAGCTTTGTTTTTGTCTTTCAATATTTTACTAGATCATCTGGGTCTTTTGCTTTCTCCATGTAAACTTTAGAATCAGTTTTTTCATATCCACCAAATAAGTTGCTGAGGTTTTGATTGGAATTGCATGAAAACTTTGGATTATCTTGAGTCTCCCTGCTCTTGAACAGGAACAATTTCTCCATTTATTTAGTTCTTCATGATTTCATTAATCGAAGGTTTGTAGTTTTTCTCATATAGGTCTTGTACATATATATTTTGTTAGATTTACACATAAGTATTTCATTTTTGTGGATGGTAATGTAAATGGTATGGTTTTAATTTCAAATTCCATGTGTTCATTGATGGTGTATAAGGAAGCCATTGCCTTTTGTATATTAGCCTTGTATCCTACAGCCTTGCTGTAATCACTTATTAGTTTCAGGAGTTTGTTGATTCCTTCAGATTTTCTACATAGATGACCATGTCATCTGAGAACAAATGCAGTTTCACTTCTTCCTTCACAATCTTTATATCTCTTATTTCCTTCTTTTTTTTTTTGGTCTTATTGCATTAAGTAAAGCTTCCAGTGTGACGTTGAAGAGCAATGGTAAGAGAGTACATTTTGGCCTTATACTTGATCTTAGTAGAAAAGCTTTAAGTTTCTCACCACTACACATATTGCATGTTTTTTGCAGATAGTCTTTATCATGAATGGGTGTTGAATTTTGTCAAATGTTCTTCTGCATCTATTGATATGTCAGTTAACCTTCATAACAATTTTCTTGGGACTCATGTTCATTTTAGAGATGGGATAATTAAACAGTGACGTAACCTCCCAATAGTTCCCACAGTTCCTGGTAGAATCAGGATTAAACCTAGAATTGTTTGACCTGCTCTCCAATATGCTGCCTCCCAGAGCTAACTGTCAATCCTGACTTTGGCTCTGAAGTAATAGGAAAAGTAGATTCTCTCATCATGAATCTCACCAAACGAGACAACCTATTAATATTAAGTTATGTACTTTCTTGCAATATGGATGATTTTTATTATTCATGAATTCTGTATTTGTAAATTTGCCTACTTGCTGAAATTTATTTGTAATGACAAAGTTAGTACTTAAGATAATTTTATGAACTTTCACAGACATATCCAGAGTAGCAAAAAACTTCAACTTCCAATGTGCATACTCCAGGCTGAGGTCAAACAAGATAATACTCTGCTTTCTTATTTCAGCTCTCATACTGTAAACAATTGTCCTATTTGTGATTTCTTTAGTGCAAAGATTTTTGCATTTTGTGCTTTTTGTTGGTGATTTCACTCTTTAAAATAGCCCCCAAGAGTAGGACTGAAGTGCTATCTAGTGTTTCTAAGTGCAAGAAGGCTGTGATGTGCTCTATGGAGAAAATACATGTGTTAGATAAATTTCATTCAGTCGTGAGTTAAAGTCCTGTTGGCTATGCGTTCAATGTTAATGAATTAACAATATACATTAAAATAAGATGTCTTTCCACAGAAACACACATAAATCAAAATTATGAATTGATCAGTTGATGGAAATACTGTGACCAGAGGCTCAAAGAAACCTAACCTTGTATTTCCCCTGGGAGCAATGGTTCAATATCTGCTGATTTAGTATTTACAGAGACTTCATAAAACATAACTATCACGAATAACAAAAATCAACCTTATATGGGTTCACTATTCTCTGTGTATATTTACAGACATGGACTTCTTGCCCTTGGATTAAAGTTTCACTGTTGTATAAATTCACTGGCTGTGCTAAACTTTCTTCAGGGATTCATCCATTTTCTGTAAATCACTGTATTAATTTCCTATAGATGTTATAACAAATTACCATGAATTTAGTAGCTTAAAATACACAACTTTATTATCTCACAGTTCTAGAGGTCAGAAGTTCCAAAATGGGTTTTATAGGGCTAAACCAAGGTGATGTCACAGTTGTCTTTCCTCTGTAGGTTGTAGGAGAGAATCTGTTTCCTTTCCTTTTTCAACTTCTAGAGGCTGCCTGCAACATTGGCCCATAGTCCTACATCATTCTGACCCATGCTTTTACTATTATATCAAACTTCTGACTCTCCTCCTCCCTCTTTCACTTATAAGGATACTTGTTATTGAGGATGTCTGCTTGTATCACTATTAATTATTTTCTCCCCAGTGCAATTCACTTTAGTGCTGTTATAACGTAAAAGACATTTTTCTTTGCATCATAAAAGAATTGCTGATTAGATCCACCTTGGGGGGTGGGGATAGCACAATACTCTGGTACTTATGATGCTTTCACTGTTGTCTTGTTTTTATCCCAATTTCTAGCCTCCAGAGTCAAGTCAAACCACTTGTATGTCCAGAGAAGAGTTCATGCAGACAATGAAAGAGATTGTTGGCTGGGGCACAAAGGAGGAATATGGGAAGCTCTTTGACAAAGTGGATGTGGCCCAAGATGGCTTCATTAATTGGGACAAGCTGACTTCATTCATGCTGTTAACACTTTATGAGAATGATGAAAGAGCAAAGGCAACTGTGGTTCCCCAGTGGAAAGACCTTGAATTCCTCCCAGTGAAACACAAGGACACCATTCAAAAGGTCGTTTTCTTAAAGAGTTCAAGCCGTTATCTGACCATCAGTAAGGAGGGTTTATTAGGAATCTGGGGAGAGAATTTAAAGCTGCAAGAAACACTTCCCATCACTTCAGATGCCACCAAGCTTAAACACCTGTGGGTGACAAGTCTGGTTTCTCTGGAAAATGTAAACAAGGTACAAAGTCTTTATACATCAATTTACTGCTTGTATAAGGAGAAAATTGATGGGACAGGGTTCCAGATCAATATCTAGTATAACGCCAGCAGTGACAGATTGCCGCATTGCTCTTTTGTGCCTCTACCCTGACCTGGAGGGAATATAAGTAGAGCCAAGGGAGCTACTCTATTTTCCAAGCTGTTCTCTTGTGTGCCTTTAAATGACATGGCTGATACTGACTCAGATGCTAGACTTTGTCTCAAATGTGGTCATGGTGCATTACTAGCTAATAAGACCTTTACGGCTATACAGTTTACAGCAGAATCCTGGATCTATATGCAGAGCTGAGAGACTGTACAATGCGTGGCACAGCTGAGCACAGTTACAGGGCACTGCTTGTCTCATTTTAATGATGTTGACCACTGTACCAATCAGTTTCTTAATTCTGATGTGTAGGGTCCACTCAGTCCAAATATAATTATGTCAAGAGCAAGGTGACATACTGAAAGGAAAATGAGTTTGTGAGGGAATGATGCAGCTTAAAGAATTCATGTTCTTGATCTTTTATATTAAGCAGATGGTAAATTTCACTTTGAAAAATTTTAAACTCACACACAAGCATGAATAATAGTATTAAGAACCAATATTCACCTTTAACCATTTTCCAGTTCACACCCAATCTTGTTTCATCTCTACTTCCCCTCAGTTGGAACCCCAAACATCCGATCATTTAATCTGTAAATATCTAGTATTTTTAAAATGTGTTTCTTTTTAGTACAACCATAATACCACTACACATTTAATGAAAATAGCAATAAATCCTTAATATCATTAAATATCCAGTCATGTACATCCTTCCTTGTCTTATGATTTCTAATAGTTTATTATTTATTTAATAGTTAGTTTGAACCAAGATCCAAATATAGTTCAAACATTGTTAATTGTTGATATGTCTCTTCTGATCTACGTATTTCCCTTCTCTCCCTCTTTATCCTTGCATTTCATTGTGGCTGATGTTTGATGTTTTGTTAAAGAAACTAAGTGTTTGTCCTTTAGACTTTCCCACAGTCTAGATTTTGCAGATTGTATTTACCTGGGGTTGTTTAACATGTCCACTTGTTCTCGGTATTTCCAGTTAATGAGTAGTCAAGACTAAAGCCTTGGAATAGGTGTTCCTCAACCAGGAGGCACAAAATGCCTGGTTCTCTCTCTTCTTGGGACGTTAACAATTATGGCAGATTATTCCAGATTCATCCGTGTATTAGGAATTGCAAGATGATGATGTGAATGTCATCATTTCATCTTTAGTATTTATATGCTGGAATACCTCTATAAAAAGAAAGTCCACTTGTCAATTATTTAGCTATCATGTTGCATAAGTTGTAGAACAAAGACAGAATAAATGCCTAATTCTTTACTTTTATTTACCACTATTCAACATAATGAGCTGTTTTTCTAATATCTTCTGAAGTTAAAACATGAGTACTACTATCACTATGGTTATCAACAGCATTACAAACTCATGGATTTAAACAAATTTGAATTGTGTCAATCCACTGAGTTATTATCCCATCCCCAAAATTGTACCATCTTTGTTCAGTGGAACTAATGTAAGTCAGCTTCTGAGTCTTCTTTGATATAAGCCTAACAGTCCTTGAAAAATTCTTTGCTTCCTGATATAACCAGATGTTCCAGGATTATCTTGATATATTAAGCTAGACCCAGAATCAGCCATTTCTCCAAAGAGCAAGGATTCATTTTAGTGGGAAATAGCGTACTCTACTTTCTGGACCCATAAAAAGAAAATCATCATCATTAGCTTCCCCTGTGGCATGCCCTGTTCTATTAATCCCCTCAAGGTCACCATAAAGTAGATATTATCCCCCTTTAAGAGTTAGAGATTGAGCAAGGAGAGGCTGTGAAACCTGCCCCAGGTCACACAGGATGTAATCAGTGTTGCAAGATTTGTTAATGGTGCAGCCTAGTTTCAGAACCTGTGCTTCAGCCTTTGCTGCCTGGTTCCTTCCTGCTGAGGACCTGGTGTTACTGCTTAACTGCTATGGCTTAAAACATAGTTCTAGTCCAGATTTTTTTTTTATGCCTATGTGCAGCATTCTGTTCTTATAAATATAATGCTTGTGTTGCTTTTTAATGTAATGATTATGTTGCACTATTTTTTCTTTCCAAGACTGATAAATCTTAGCCTTTCTTTTGTATTTACTCAACATACAAACTTCAAGAATGCTGCTTTTGCTTCTTTTTAAAAATAGCTTTATTGAAATATAATTACACAAAATAAATTGTACATATTAAAAGTATCCAAGTTAATCGATTTAAATTCATTTATATACCTGTGAAAAATCAACAGTACGATGAAGATAATGAACATATTCATCATCTTCAAAACTTCCCCTGTATCCTTTTGTAATCCTCCCTCCAGCGCCTCCTACCCTTCCTTGTCCAGTCGGTAACCACAGATATGATTTCTGTCACTATAGATTACTTTGCATTTTGTAGACTTTTATATAATTGTCATCATACTGTGTGTGCTCCTTTTATGTCCAACTTCTTTAACTTGGCTTAATTATTTTGAGATACATCCATGTTATTTTATTTATCTTTGTAATGCTTTTATTGGTATGTAATATTCCTTGTATGGATATAGCATATCTTTACCAATGCTATGATCAGGGTTTTTGTTCTCTGAATTTGAGCCATTTTATTTTATTTTACTTTATTTTATTTTTATTTTTAATGTTTCTTTATCTTTATTGTTGAGACCATTACAGGTCTCCCCCTTTTAACCCCACTGATCCCCTCCACCCCACATCCATCCCACCCCCAGGCCCTCCCCACACCAATGTCCACGTCCATGGGTCATGCCCATAAACATACAAGTTCCCTGATTAATCTCTTTCCACCCACACCCCTCTCCCCGCCTTCCTTCTGAGATCCCTCAGTTTGTTCCAAGCTTTTATGTTGCTGGATCCACTTTGTTCATCAGTTTATTTTGTTTATAATATTCCACATATAAGTGAGATCATTTGGTACTTGTCCTTCTCTGACTGTCTCATTTCACTTAGCATAATACTCTCTAGTTCCCTCCATGCTGTGCCAAAGGCCAAAAGGTCCTTCCTCTTCACAGCCGCAGAGTACTCCATGCTGTAAATGTCCCACAGCTTTTTTATCAGCTCATCTACTGATGGGCACTTGGGCTGTTTCCAAATCGTAGCTATTGTGAATTACACTGCTATGAACATAAGGTTGCATAAGTTCTTTGTGATTGGTGTTTTGGGTTCCTTAGGATATATTCCTAGAAGTGGGATCACTGGGTCAAATGGCAGCTCAATTTTTAATCTTTTGAGGAAACTCCATACTGCTTTCCATAGTGGCTGCACCAGTCTGCATTCCCACCAGCAGTGTACAGGGTGCCCTTTTCTCTACATCCTCACCAGCACTTGAGTTCATTGACTTGTTGATGGTGCCATTCTGACAGGTGTGAAGTGATACCTCACTGTGGTTTTAATTTGCATCTCTCTGATGATTAGCAACATTGAGCATTTTTTCATATGTCTCTTACCGTCTGTATGTCCTCTTTGGAGAAGTGTCTGTTTAAGTCCATTGCCCATTTTTTAATTGGATTGTTTGTATTTTATTATATTGTGGTTTTAATTCACATTTCCCTAATGACTAATCATATTGAGTATATTTCCATGTACCGATTTGCTGCCTATATATCCTCTTTGGTGAAGTATCTGTTTAAATCTTTTATTTTTTTATGACTTTGTTTTGTTATTATTGAGTTTTGGAGTTATTTATATATTCTTGGTTTATACATTTATCAAATGAATACTTTACAAATATTGTATCCCAGTCTATGTTTTGTGTTTACATTCTTCGAACACTGCTTTTGGTAATTTCATGTTCAGATTGCTCATTGTTAGTATAAAAAGTATAATTGATTTTTAAAAAATGATCTTATGTCCTGCAACTTAGCTGAACTCATTTATTTGTTCTAATCTTTGTTGTTGTTATTGTCATTGTTGTTAGTTGTTGTTGATTTTTTAGGATGTATGAGATTATGCCACCTACTAATAGGGATAGTTTAAATTATTCCTTTACAATCTGGATGCTTTTATTTATCTTTCTTGCCTAATTCCCCTGGCCAGAAACTTCAGTACAGTGTTAAACAGAAGTGGTAAGAGTGAACCTTCTCATCTTGTTCCTGATCTTTGGGAGAATATATTCAGATTTTCACCATTAAGAATTACATCAACCGTGGGTTTTGTTTTTTTTATACATGCTCTTTCTTAGGCTGAAGAAGTTCTCTTCTTTTCCTGGTTTGTGAGTATCGTTATTATGAAAATGTGTTGGATTTTGTCAAATGCTTTCTTTGGTATCTATTGAGATCATCATGCAGTGTTTGTCCTTTATTAATATGGTGAATTACATTGATTATACCTGTATGTTAAACTAACCTTTCATTCCTGGTATAAATATCACTTATTCATGGTATGTAATCTTTTAAATGTCTTATTGGATTCTCTTTGCTAGTATTTATTTGAAGATTTTTACATCTATATTCATTAGAGATATTGATCTGCAGTTTTTTGTGATGTCTCTGTGAGGTTTGATATTAGGATAATATTGGCTTCATAAAATGATTTGGGAAGTGTTTCTTCACACTTGTATTTTTTAGGTGACTTTAGGCAAGTTCTGTCAATTTTATTGACAAATTTATTTACCCTTTTAAATATAGGTTTTAGGATATTATCTGACTTAGGAAGGCTTCTTACCAAGTTTTTATCAATTGATATCTGTGAAAGCTTTTGCCTGCTTTGTAAAACATGGTTTGTAAAGTTTGTGGTATGACTGTGTAAACTTGGAGCTCTGTGTCTGTTTTTCCTGTGTGATTAGTCATCTAGTCTCCATGGATAGAAGAAGTTGGTGGGTGTGTGAACTGACGATAGACAAGAAAGTATTTTCAAATGACTTTAGTGGGAAATATTTTTTCTTGGTTACCATCCAAAATTAGAATAAAGCACATTTGTGCCACCATACCTTATTTCTGTAATGCTCTTAAGAACGCTCAGGGAGTAATGTCTGATTTGGTGCTAAGATTTGCATGTCTGTTTTGCATATTGATTTCACTAAATCCATCAGAAGTGCTTTCTGACTTTCAACTTTGCTACTTTAGATAGCGGTGGCTTTTACAACTAAAGAGATTTGTTTTTATGATCTGCTGTCCAAAGAACAATTTCCCTGCCAATATAAACTCCAAGGCTTGAAAGGAACACCAATTTGCATGGATTATTGGTATGACCCTCTTGATGCCAATGAATCAGTTCTTTCTTTTGGGGACATAACTGGAAAGGTAAGTAAGGGAACAGTAAGATTGAACACTATCTTATTTATTTATTTATTTATTTATTTAGAAATTTATCTTTCTTGTTGAAACTATTACAGATATCCTCCTTTCTCCCCTCATTGATCCCTCCCCCACCAGGCCTTCGCCACACTGTCTGTGTCTATGGGTTATATATATATGCATATAAGTTCTTTGGTTAATCTCTTCCTGCCCCCCTCCCCCCTTCCCTCTTATCAAACAGTAGCCAAATATAGAAATAGAATTCAATGAGTGTCTCCTTCTAATTGAACTACATTATAGATCATAAGATCACACATGATGAACATGAAAAATGGATTAGGTCACAATTTTTCTTCCTTTTTTATTTTAAATTTTTATTGATTGGTTGATTGATTGATTTTAGAGAAAGGAAGAGAGAGAGAGAGAAAGAAACATTGATCAATTGCCTCCCTCACTCACCCTGACCAGGGATTGAACCCAGCACCTTTTGGTGTATGGGATGACACTGCAACCAACTGAGCCACTCCAGCCAGAGCTTATCTTCTTGCTTATGAAAAAGAATCTTTATTGTGGGTTTTCTTGAGTATGTATAATCTCAATTTTCATATTTAGAGATTTTTTTTTGGCCTTTTTCACCACAGGATGCTTATAATCTATTAGATCCCGATATTAATACACATTAACTATCAAATGTTTAAAGTTATCTCTCATAACTATTTCAAATTAATTATTCGGATTTTCATTCATAAGATTTCAGGCTTCTCAGTACCAGCCTCCTGGAAAGTGATCATTTCCTATGTCATATAACATAGATGCATTAGAGAGAGCAGCACAGACACCCAGGCGTGGAGGCAATGATTTCTGTCTTTTTATCAAATTCCACCGGACCGCTTTAAAATTCCTACTGAATGACACTAGAATATGCCTGTGAACTCTTAAGTAGTCTAATTTGAACAATTTTCTTTCATAATTGTGAAAGATTTTTATTCCTACTGTTACTAATGACAAGTATATCATAAAAGCAAATGAACTGCTCTTGGTAATTGCCTTACTTACATTGTAGTTCTGTCTTTTAATATAACTGCTTGTGTCTTTTAGATAATATTGAAGAGCTTCCTATTAACTCAATATCAATTTTTTATTAATGATAAAAAATATAGATTTTTCTTGCAACCATTTCTCTGCCCACGTTTGTTTTTCTTTCAATGTTTCTTTCAAGGTTCAAGCCATTATTTTCACGATGGCCTTGATCTCTCTGTTTGAGCGTCCTGCTAGTGCCTGTGAAGATGAAGAACCCGCCATGACCATTAATTGGGCAGAACTGCTCTCTGGGTATCACAAATGTTGCTATACACTAGAGCATACACTTCACCATGGAGACTGGGTCAGGCAAGGTACTGAATTTGCACAGTAATGAATGAAATGGTCAGTTTCGGCTTCTACATTTATATCCTTTGATGAAAATGTTACATACAAAATGTTCACTTTTAGAAACCAATAATTAGTTCTCTGGAGGTTTTGTGCTGGACTCTGCTATCCCCTGCATACTAGCAGGAATCCTTTCTTTCTTTTATTTCCTTCTAAATTATGCCTCATACAATTAATTAGGTGAGCTGAGCACTCAAAACATCTCAAGAGAAGGGAGAAAATTGTCACAGAATCCATTTAACTTCAACACCGCTCTGATCCTAACTAGCCTCATCTAGTCACTTCAAGACTGCTTAATAAAAGAATTTAACAAATTCCCTCAAAAACCACTCCTTTGTTTTCTTTATGTTCTCGAGGGAAATATACTAATTTGGCTGCCTTCAAGATGGAATCTTCTTAATTATCTTTTCTCTCTCTTTTCTCTTTTTTTGGTATAATGAGAGAGTTTCTCTGATCTAGAGTACTTGAGCAACATTTCTCTGTGTGATAGGATTGTTATAAAACAGAATCTATAGAAAGCCAGGACTTTCATAAACTTAGTCACCAATGAGTTTATTAGTTTCACAATATGCGTAATTCTTACAAAATTTGCACCTGATCATTCAAGATTCAGATGTGCGGCATCTGCTCTAATATCTCCTTTGATCCAGAATCTATTTAGATTCTATTTCTATGTGGTAATTTTCTCATTTCTAAATTGCTGTGCTAAATGGTGCCCATTGAAAGGAATGGGAACTAACAATTTTATTGACTGTTATATGGTAGGTCTATTCCTAATTTACTTTGAAGACTAGACAGTCAAAATGGACCCAACTGTTGGCTTTTACACTTTCTGGATTCTAGGAGCTTGGCAATGCTTTAATGCATGACCCACAATAATAATATTCCACATGAAAACCTACAGATCCTGCATTTCTCCTTCAGTATAAATCATTCCATGTCCTTGGTACCTTCTACCCATCTTTTAATTCTGGCATGATATTAGTAGTGGGAAAAACAAAAGATGTTATTTTTTGTTCATCAGCTATGGATGACAGGCACAAAATTATGTGTTACATTTTCATAACATGGAAACAAAAATCACAGTACTAGAAACTGTAGGGGGTTACTGAAGCTGCTTCCAAGCAAGCATGATATTATAATACATAAACCAGACTAGATAGATTGTGGTAATAAAGTCATAGTTCTTGTAATCTATTTAGATTCTATTTCTATGTCTTCAAGTTATGGAATCTTTTCTTCTGGAATATTGTACAGAAGTTTCAAAGATTGGGGCTGCCTCTCTGGTTCAGGTGGGCCAGAATACCCCAGCCTAGTGCCTTACTGGGGGGGAGGGGGGCTGCAGAGACCTGGGGCATGGGATGCACCCAGTGGAGCCGTGATCAGAGAGAGGCCACCTCAGAGAGCTCCAGCATGGATGGGGTCACTGCCACAGCAAGGACAGTACCCCTGGGGGTGAGATTGCTATCCTAGTGTGTCTGAAAGAGCATCAAGCTAAGGAGGAGCTTTGAGCTTTAAGGTTTAACTGAGTTAGGTTCTGTATTTACTGAGGACCTCTTACTCCTTTCTTCTTTCATATTTCTCTTTTTAGAATAAGAATGCCTATTATATGCCTGTTTCACCATATATTTTGAAAGTACATAACTTGTTTGGCTTTACGAGTTCAGAGTTTGGAGAGGAATTTGCCTCAGGGTAAATTGTGTCCTGAGTCTTACCCATATCAGATTTACAGGATATTAGATGAAACTTGAACTTAGACTTTAGAGTTGATGCTGTAATGAGTTAACACTTTTGGAACTGTTGGGATGTGCTTTGCATGGAAGAAGGATGTGAACTTGGGGGAGGTACACGGGCAGAATATTATGGACCAAATTTTTGTGTTCTCCCAAAATTCACATGTTGAAATCCTAACTTCCCAATATACAGTAATGATATTAGGAGGTGGTGCCTTTGGGAGGTGGTTAGGCTCTGAAGGTGTAGACCTCATGAATGGGATTAGTATTCTCATAAAAGGGACCCCAGAGAGCTCTCTCACCTCTTCTCCATGTGAGGACACAGCAAGAGGCAGGCCAATCAGGAAATGGGCCCTGACCAGGAATTGAATCTGTCAGTCCCATGATGTAGGACTTCCCGGCCTCCAGATCTGTGAGAAATAACTGTTTGTTGTTTAGCCCACCCAGTTTGTGTATTTTGTTATAACAACTGAAATGCAGTAGACATTGGGTAAATGCTATTGAGAAATATTTCAAAAGAAAAGAGGGAAACCAAATAAAATCTAAGTATTTGTAAAATGCTTTTTAAAAATACAGATAGAGGATTATTTATGGTTAAAATGGTTGTGTGAGAAAGATATATTTACAAATAATGTGTAGTTTACTACTGTGTGAATGGATGCTGCGGAAAGTTGAGAAGACAACTCAAAAAAGAGAAAGTAGAGTGTAGAAAGGTGAAGTATCTATGTAAGATTTTCTCCTTTCAAGTGTTGGATCTGAAGCGCAAGTGCCTCTGAAAGGGGGGCCTACCTCAGTCCTGACCAATTAACGAGTAACTTTTCTCAGATTTAGCAATAGAAATTAGAAGCTCAAATAAAACTTTGTTTGCAGCTCTGTTGTTTCACTGTGAGGAGAAGGCAGGAAGGCTGAAGTGAGGGGGCAGGGGGAGGAGGCGCAGATGGTCAAATACAGGCTAAGGGCTTCCTGGCGACTGCGTCCCCTGGTCCGCAAGACTTACTGCGTCAGGAGCAAGCACTCAATGGCTGCTTTCCTCGGGTATTCTTTCTCACCCCAGCAAAATGAATTGATATTCTTAGAAATGCTTTCGCCGATTTTCTTCTCAGTGTGAGGAGAGAATGTACAATTGAGAAGAGAAATACACGAGCATGTACGATAATAATGTTTCATTAAACTAAGGATAACATATCTGTAAAACGGAAATGTCAAAGGGAAAACTCAGTTTCAGACATAAGAGTATTAGCTTATTCCTTTTAGATAAGGCTCAGGCTTCTTATTTAACACTTTGAGGGAGAAAATGTTTTCGTCTTATCTGAGAGTTTCTGTGTCATATTTTAATGGAAAAATAATTATATTCTGAAATGCTTGTAAAGTTAGTACAGAGATTTTGGGCAATAGCGGCAAGATATAAATGTTTTAAATCTCAGGAAATTTTCCTTTTTTGGGTCCTAAATATTTGCCTTCTCATATAAGACAATATCATTGGAAACCACAGAATGGAGATGCAGCTATTGAAAGAGTGAGCGCTCAACAGCCAACAATAAAAACTACTGACGCTTTATTACAATGAAATGTACTTGCCCCCTCTGTTTGACCATGGCCAGAAGGTACAAAACAGTCTGAGCTGATGACAACACCACTAATTGCTATGCTAATCAATGGAGCTGTGCCCGCGAATTCAGAATACAGACGCCAGGTTGTTTCCTCAGGGAGCCTTCATAATTGATAGGGACTGTGTTGGGAAGAGAAGCCAGATTTAGTGTCTTGCTTGTGTGTTGTTCCACTTGGCTGTGTCTAAATCAGTTCTCCAGACAAAATGATGGTGCACCACTGAGTTAGCTAGAGCACAAGCCTTTCCTGGCAGTCCCCTCACTGTGTTTAACGCGGCTGAAACCAGCTGCAAGCTGGTTGCCTAGGTTTGAATAAAAGAAGCTTCTCCCTGCAGCTTGCTCTGTTGCGTGATGGAAGGGTAAGATCCATTTGTATCATGGACATGGATCTAAACAGCATTTTGAAAAGTCATTAAATTAATTGCATTATTTTTGAAATTGCTGAGCAGTGCTGAATTAGATGCATTTTGATTTTTGAAAATGGAACTAATAAAGTTGTTTTTATCTTTCCTCTTTCAAATGGTAGTTGCTCAGACTAGAGTCCTGTGGTGGTCTGAGAGAATGGGGCTCCAACTTGAAAATAAGAAATGCAACTGAAAATAAACTCTCTCAAATAAGAGAACATCAAAGGAAGCTCAAGGCAAGGTGTTTTCCTAAGTCACATGATTCATAAAGTAAAAGCCTGGAAAATGATAAAACTTCCTAGTTAGAAATGGCCCAATTTTTACCTTGCTTCAGATCTACCTGTTGGCAAATGGTACAGCGTGGTCTTATTCTAGCTCACTCTAAGTGCACCTAATAGCACTACTTACTTAGTTTTTAGGTATAACTTTTCATTTTCAAATCACTTTTCCCACATTACCTAATTGCTATTATACAGGGTCATTTTGACATACTCGAGGACAGGAATTGATGGCAGGTCTCCTTAATGCCTTTTTAAAAATGACTAAATGGCAAGAGAGCAGAAAAGTTGAAAGTTAGCATCCTAATGGCAGACACGACCAAGCTTTTTCTCCCTCAAAATATTATTTAACAGAAATGTGTATTTCATGCATTTCTTTTATTTTTAGTACATGAGTTTTTATCAGTAAGTGCTGCATAGTATGATTTTTCTGTTTTTAAGCCTTACATAAATGTATCATCCTGTTTGTATTCTGCAATTTGTATTACTCCAGGTTGTGAGATAAATTTGTGTTGATTTAAATGGCTTCCCCCCATTATTTCTCAGGCTGTAGACTTTTTCACCTTCTATCTAGCCTCTTGTTGATGGACATGCAGGAAGCCCCCCGCTTTTTTTTTACCACTTTGAATCATGCTAACATTCTTTGTATACTCCCTTGTGCACATACGTGGAGTCTTTTTAGCTCACATGCTTAGGAGTGGAAATGCTGAGTTGTGGGTTTGGATTTACCTACCTTTAACCACCAGGGCTGCCAGGGATGGCACATCTTTGCCATCTGTTGCCAGATTGTTTTTCAAACTGGTTGTATCAATTTATGTTCTCACTAGCAGGTGTGAGAGATCCCGGCTGTCCACATTTTCACCAACCTTGGTATTGTTAGATGTTTAAATTTTGCTCATCTAATGAGTGTGAGATACACTCATCAATTATGGTTTTAATTTGCATTCCCCTGATTATTGGTGAGGGTAAAACGTCTTTTCATAAGTTAATTGGCCATTTAGAATTCGTCTTCTGTAAATCACCTGGACTGTTTTTCTGTGGAATTGTTTTTCTTATTGATATGTGGTTCTTTCTATATTACAGCTAGTAATATTTATTTTTATCAGTTATCTGTGTTATAAATATTTCATCCCAGTGTGAGGCTTGCTTTTCATTTTGGCTAATGGCATATTTTTTCATGAAAACAAGTTTGTAATTTTAGTGCCAAATTCATCTGTCTCTTATAATTCGTGCTTCTTTTGGTGTATTGTCTTTTTAAAAAAAATAATGTATTTATTTTTCAATTTCAGTTGGCATACAATATTATATTAATTTCAGGTGTACACCCCAGTGATTAGACATTATATAACTTATTAAGTCATCATCCTGATAAATCTCATACCCATCTGACACCATATATAGTATTCCCTATGCTGTACTTTACACCCCCATGACTATTCTGCAACAACCAATTTGTACTTCCTAATCCCTTCACCTTTTTCACTCATCCCCCAACCCCCTCCATCTGGCTACCATCAAAATGTTCTCTGTACCTATGAGTCTGTTTGTGTTCTGTTTTCTAACAGAAATTAATTTTTTCCCTCTACCAATCCCCAAATTCACCAAGAATATTAAAAACAGATCATTTACTTTTAATCAGCTTACCCCATCCCCTAGCTTGATATTTTAAAAACAGCATAACTTATCATTTCCTTTCCTGTCTTTAAGAAGTGAGGAAAACATTTTATCTATCAGGTAATTTGATTGTAAGGAAATGGCTTTACTCTCACCTTTTACTCAGGCGTCTCAGGAGTTCTTGCATTCCACAATTTAATCAGAAACAGGTTCTATCTTGCTTTAGAAATAAAGTGTGAATTGTTGAGCCTCCAATATGTAATACTACACATGGGCCCATAAGTGTCACTTGGTAGCATTTCAGATTCAAACCTTAACACTCTACTTTGACTACCAGAGCAGAATGTACATTTTATACATCTTTCTTTATAGCCTCAAAACTGAAGATGATACTTGTATATAATATGGGGACATGTGACAAAGTAGTTTTTGGGGTAGAAAATATATCTTATTTTGATCATAGTGTAGTAATATTAGGGAAGTTCTGTGAATTTGAAGATACAATGCTAGTGTTTGGTTTATACTTTAGATCTTATAATACTGCTTCACTGAGCCAAGTTACAATAACCCTTAGCATTTTCTGTAAACAAAGGGCATATTTTCAGTGAGGTTGCTTCCTAATGAGAACAATTGTCATCAGATTTTATATTGTTAGTACTTCTAGTAAAGTAGCAACAGTGGTGTTAGCAGGTGATCAGGAACCTTTATGCCCCTATGATTAACACTCCCCAGCGAGGCTCAAAGACTCACTGTTATAGAAGCCGGTCCCTTCTGGGGCTTGGCCGGCCTGCCTTCCTCCTTTCCTTCCTTTTTCTATCTTCCTCTCTCTCTCCCTCCTCCTTCTTTTTTTTTTTTTTTTTTCTTTTTTAGAAGGAAAGACAGCAGATGCAAGAAAGGGATTAAAAAAACACACAAAGAGGGCATAAAAATACAGTTCCTAGGGGGGCAAGTGAGGAGATCAGGAAAGGGAGACAAACCAAGTGGTGGCTTGGCCTGGGACTGAGAGCGTGAGAGACATAAAGGGAGCTGGTAATAAAAGAACCTCAGACCTGTCTGCGTGTGGCAGTGTGGCTTAGTGGAAAAGCATGATGCAGGAATGCAACACAGAGAGCTCAGAAGCAAACAGGAGCGGGTCTGATCTCTTTTCCACCTCCAGCGAGCTGCCTGCCCTTGGGTGAATCGGCTTTGGACTGTCTGTTGCCTCATCAGTAACCTACCTGCTGAAGATGATTGTAGGATGAAAGCAGCTGGCGTGATGCCTAGTTCAGGGAAGAGATACGGTAAACTATCCTAGGAATTATTACAAGGAATTCAGAGCTTGAGGGAGATTACACAATGGGAGACGTGCGAGAAATACATCATCGGGGCAGATTCCAGGCAGAGTGGAGGAGTAGCCCATTTTGGTCTTTAGCAGTGCTTCATGCTTTGTGACTCACTTTTCCGTGAATTATTTGGCATGTCTAGTGCTCAGTGAGGCAGCTCTGCTCTGGTCCCCTTTCTGAAAGTCTCCTTTGCACCATCCCAGACCTTCCTTTTTCTCTTAGAAGCTGTGCTCAGGCATTAGTTAGGAGAACCCCAGCATCAAAGGCCAGTTAAACTCATTTAATTTAAAGAAGTAGAAGCTAAAAAAAATTTAAAAAGGAGCTCAACATAAGCATCGATGAACACAAACGGTTAACATCATTAGTAACAGAAATTGTAAGAATCCCTTGAGAAAGCCAGTGAAGTGTTTTAACAATTCAAAATTGCTTGTAGCTGGAGGTTCATCATCTGAGTTCTTCAGATCTATCAGGGTTGGGCTTCCTGAGTGGAGGGTGGAGAGGTTCCAAAAATCCTGGTATTTCATGCAAAATGTTGTGTGTATACATCTTTCTGGTGGAGAGGGTATATAACCTTCATCCTAAAATTTAAGAGCTATGGAATAATCATCTGGAGTATAAGAGAATGGCAATACTCTATAGAATGTATTCTAGTGCTTGCTACTTAGGAGCATCAGTAGTGGCACAACTAGGGGTCTGGTAGAAATGCAGAATCTTAGGTTTACTGAGTGATAATCTGCATTTTTACACCAATCTGATCCCCAGGTGACTCATATGCATGTTGAAATTTGAGAAGCCCATTTCAGTGGTCAACAGGTCATGCCCTGTATTCTGAATTTGTACTCTAGCTCTGTCAAATGTTATGTCACATTAAACTGTACCAAAATCAGAGTCAGAATGCTTGGGCTCCAGGCCAGAGTCTGACAACAATCAGTTGCTGACTGGCCAAATCATTGAACTCACATGGATCTCTATTGCTTCATCTGTAAAATAAAGTAGATCAGTCCTCTTTCAGTACTAACTTCTGGAGTTTAATCTTGTTTCCCACACACGTGTTTTATCACCACTTCTCATCAATTGAAATGATATCTTTCTGTCAACCCTTACCAAATGTCTTCTAAACCCTGAAGCCCACACTTTTTCCTTCTTGGAGCTTCTATTATACTTTCTGTGCCACTCAGTTGGTCACTTTATTGTGTGCTAAAGTTTTTTCTAGTTGCTTGATTTACATCTTTTATTACAAGCTTGGGGGCATCCAGGCTGTGTCTATTTCTTCTCTTATTAATCTCATCATAGCACAGGGCACATAGTTGATGCCCAGTAAATCTTTGAAGATTGGATACCATATTTTGAGACAGGGTATCTATCAATGACAGACTGGATGTTCTCCATCTCATTAATTTAGTTTTAAATTGGCCATGTTAAGCCATATATTTCATAGTGAGATAAATATGAAGTATGTTAATTGAAGCTATTCACATAATGTCAATATAAGCTCTTAAATGAATAAATTCTAGTTGCTGCTAACTCAATAAAATAGACTAGAGGAAAAGAAATGTGTTGAGCTATCCTGCCTCTCAAATTGTTCTTGCCTTTAGTAATTATTTAGAAATGTGTATATATATTTTATGTCCAGCATAACCAACAATATAAAACCAACACTGTGGTGCTCACTTGGAGAAAAAAATTAAAAAAAAATCTTAAAATGGCAGAGGACATAGGACTCCTGGGTTAGAGAAAAAAGGACCTTATTACTCACATCACAGCAAGCAACAAACATGTGCATCAGCATATTCGTGTCAGGTTCCCTTGCCCGTTAAGTCCCATGGAGGAAAAACGATGGTCCCAGGTGAACACTTGCACATGCAGTGGGCTCTGTTACAGGAAAGAAATCCCAAGCTTAGAGGATCTCAGTCTTTTTTACTGGACCGGATGCATGTCCACTCCAGAGGAAGACATTAATTTTTTTATTCTGGGAAGTAAGTTTGACTACATTTTGCTGCAAAGAGAGACACCATTTCTACATTCCAAGGTTGTTTTCTATGCAAACATCCTTAAAAAGATAGTCTAGAACAAAGGGAGTCAGTGATTAGTGTCAAAAGAAGTGCAGGAATTCTGGACATCCATTGCGAATTGTCATTCAACAGTGTCACTTCTGATTCTACATAATATGTAGATCAGAAATATTTCTAAGGGCCATTATGTTAAAGCAACATTCCTCAAGCTATGCAATATCGTTCTTCGTGTAAGGTGGGAATTCGATTTTGAGGTCAAATCAGAAATCCAACTCTGGGCACAAATCATTGAGCAAAATGCATATGAGAACTTCCACTTAACTGTGGAGGGCAGCAGTTGTTGGAAGTTGGGGAAAGATCTGCTATAGTTCTTTGCCTTTGGAGACTGAGTGTGAAAGAATGGAAAGGTTCTCCTGACAAAGGAGTACTCACTTTTCTTGCTTGGGAAGTAGGATTTTGCTCCACAACATCTGGTATTGGGTCATCAGGAATACAGGAACAGCCATTTTACCCGAGTCTCTAGCTGTGTTTGAGTTTTGGCAGGGCATTGAATCCTGGCCATCCCACTCTCAAACAGTCGAAACCAGGCATAACTCAAATAAACCATGGCTTGGCCATGAGCTGGACCTTGGAGAGCAGCAGATGGCTGTTAAGCTCCTGTTTGCCTGCTTCAGACCCAGGAGCAAGAACTCAGGAGGTTGGCCAATTACTCATCTTAGATTCCCCAGAATTCCATATAATTATAGTGATTAATATTTTTTCCTGCCCTGTGTCCCAATAAAAAAAATTCAAGGTAGCCTTGGGTTGGGTAAAAGGTTTGAATGCAGACTTTGTTGTAACTTTTCACTGTAAATTCTTTAATAGGATGGGGGGAGGGGTAATCTGAGTTTAATTTTTAACTTTACCTATTAAAATGGTTCTATTTTGCTCATGTGTTTTGAGAAACTAATTAAATATTCTTTTTCCTTTTTTTTTTTTTAACAGTTTTTTACAATGCTTCTTTAGATGCTATCATTTCCTGCACAACCAACAATGCAAACACTGTAGTGCTGGCTTGGAGAGAGAAATCAAAAAAGCGTCTTCAAATGACATCCTTCAACATTGCCCAGGGCATTCATGCTTTTGATTACCACTCTCGGCTTAATTTAATTGGTACGTAAAATAAGTCATGATAACTATGAGGGACTCATAAATAGTCTGGATGCCAATTTGTATGCAAGAAGTCTCTTCACCTAGCTGCTTTATTGCCAGAGAGACCAACTTGAGAAGCTTACATTTTATTGCCCCAGAATGTCTGATAATGATGTATTATGGTGCGGTGTATATGAGCTACACTGGGGTGAAAATATGAGAAAGAGCCTCAGTGCTTTAATTAGTGTTTTTATTAGCATTGATAGGGTAGTAAAGTGATATACAGAAAGAAGACAGCTTGTGCAGTGTCGGCCATTCTACCATCGTTCTAACACCACCAAAGTATTGACCCCCCAAATATATCATTTTCCTTGCTACCCCCCTCAACACATACACACATGTGAACTTCAAAATATAGAACATTTTCACCTCTCAGAATACAACTTCTAATGCTTTTTGAAAAATTTTAGATTATCCTAGCTTTAGATTATTAGAGTTTTTATGTAAAAGAGCACATTTTAGCTGAGGAAATAAGCTATAAAGGTTTTCAGGCATTAACTGTTTAAATATATAGACATTTGAAAGCTGATAATTTGATATGTATGATATTAGTTCAAACATTGTAAAAAAGTTGAGGTACTATTGAAAAATTAATAGGGTAGTTACAGAGAATGGACATATATGACCTACAGAATGGGTCACTTTAACCCTCATTCAATAATTATCATTCATATAACGGGTATTGATAGACTCTTAGCTAGGGGCCTGAGTCCCTAAATTTCCCAACAATAATAGCTGACAACTATGGTAAAAGATAACTTGAATATGAACTCGGAAATATACCAACATTAAACTTTCAAGGAGTATTGTAGATTTATTAGAGAATGCTGGAGGGGTTGATCAATTGACTTTGAAAGGACTCAAATATCAACCATTTCATTGATTGATTGATTATTTCAACCCCTTTCCACTGATCTCTACTTTGTACCTGACGCAGTGCTGAAAAATGAGGGTAAGCTCAGCTCCAGTCGGTCCAGGCACAGCGAAGAATGTTGTTCTGGTTTCTCCACAAACCTGAAGCAGCACTGTGCCCCCTGCTCTGAATTGCAGCCAATTGCACTCTCTGAGTGCAGCCAATTTATGTTCAAAAATACCTTATTCTTGCAATAAAACAGGTCAAAAATATATTGGTGCTTCTTGTTTGCTTGTAAATACTCAATTATTTACATGGCAGTGAAAAATAGTTTGTTTCCTTATACTTTTTAATTATTTTGGAAGCTTTAAATATTGTTTTAGTTCTTTCTTACTCCTGGGATAACTTTACCATGTCTATGTTCCTAGGCTGTGCTGGGTGGAAAGCAGAGATGGAAGGACTAGAAAGCAGTATTTTGTCCCCTCCTGGTTGGGCTGCTGCTTGCTTCCTAAAAGAGACCGTATTGACCTTTCACCTCATGACCACCCCTTCTCCCCTGCTCCCTAGGTCTCAGCTATCTCATATGCTGGAGCTCATGCCCTATGAACCTGGGCTGTTGGGCAATGACAAGATTTTCCATCCTTTTAGACAGGCATTTGTCTACAGATATGTGATAAATTCAGTTCATAAAGAAAATGTGGGTTATTCATGTTATTAAAAACATTTTTTTTTTTCTGATTCTGATTAGCAACTGCTGGCATTGACAATAAAGTTTGCCTTTGGAATCCCTATGTTGTCTCTAAGCCAGCTGGTGTTCTTTGGGGCCACTCAGCCAGTGTAATAGGCGTCCAATTCTTTGCAGCAAGAAAACAACTTTTCAGCTTCTCCAAAGATAAAGTAAGTAATGTTGTGCATTTAATAGTTCTGCTCCCCAGTTCTGCCCAAATCTACCCTTGATCCTGAAGTACTCTGAGAGGTGGTTTAGATTTTAAAATATACTGGCTAACTACTATGTTTTTGGAAATTAGTATTTGGAAAAGACATTGATAGTCACTTGAATAGTCCTGGGTAGAGGGACAAAGTATTTCATTAAATTTTTTTTTTTAAACCATGTGCTCAGGAGTTTAATTCTTATTATTGAGCTCTTAATAGGTCACATATTGATAGTTTCTAAAGTTTTCACTAATTCAGTAGGAAAAAAACAGATTGGGGATGGGGGTAAGGAAATGTTACTTTGGTAAGACACAGCCAATGAGCTATTGTTGCTTCAATATTGAAGAGACTCAACAAGTAAGAACTTAAAGTTAGTCTGAAGTATATCAAGTACATTAAGAACATTTCAATTAGGCATATCAGTCCGTTTCTACTTGATATTGATAGGATATTTTAAGTATGATAGAAAAACAGGGCACTGGAACCAGGTAGTCCCAGTTGAATCCTGACCACGTTATTTACTCCTTGCCACACCCCCCCCCCCCCCCCGAGAGAAAGTTTCTTAATCTCTAAGAATCTTGTCATTTGTTCCTCTGTAAAATTTCCAATTTACGTGATGCTTGACTTATAGATCCCGTTAACACGGGATAGATTTCAGTACACCTGGCTGTAAAGTGAAGGGTGGGCAATAGGCTTAATGGGGATAGTTTCTGAGACTCCTAATCTTACTCCACCCGTAAGTCCTATCAAATGAGCAAATTTTACCGTGTACCTATCACATAAGTCCTCTCTCTTTCCTTTAAACTTCACCAATCAACTGCCAATTTTTGTTGATTATACCACAAAAATATGTTTATCAGCCTCACCTCTCCCTCTCAGCAGCCACCACTCGAATTCCAAATCTCATCTTCCTTTGCCCTAAATACTACAAAGTTTTCCTAACACGTCTCTCCACTTTCAGACTGGTCTGACTTCAATCTGGCACCTTGTAGTGTTTGTTCAATGATCATTTATTGACAGCTTGAAGTGAAGACACATTACTGTGAATCTAAAATACCAAAGAAACTCAGAGTGAAACCTTTTTTGATGCCCTACTCAGATTTTGTTGTTTTGAGATCTTTTAGCACTTTGTTCTAACTTTCATTATTGAATTTAGGACAAATTGATTTGTATACTGGAGATTGTATATGTACATTGTATCCTAGAGGCAAAGATCATTTGTTGAATTCATTGCTGTTTTTCCCAGGACCTCACACATATCAATGCACATTAAACACATGTTAAATATATGACATACCAAATAGTGCAATTGTCAGCTAACTTATAGAATTTGTGAAGTTAGGGGCAATGTCTTGTTTGGATTGTGTTATACAATAGAAGGTCCCCAATAATTCTTGAGGAACTAATAAATTTATTAGTCAAACTAACAAATCTCTATCAAACATAATTGTAAAATAAATACCAGGTATTTTATCATTATGGAGCTCTCTGAAAGGTTTTATACCTTTAAAAGCAAGTGAAAAAAAATGTCCTTAGATTCAGAATTGAGGGTGTGCAGCTATTATCAATGTTTAGACTACCTGGTTTCTTCCCAACCACTTTTAACATTCTAGTTTTGCTTTGACTTGTAAACCATTACATTATAATAAAGCTTGTCATGCTGTCTTTCACATTAGTCTAAATCCATTTCCCTTGGATAAATGCATAATAATCTCAGTCTTTATGTCTTCACCACAAACAACAGGGCTTTCTGTTAGCAGGGTAAGCCTCTGCGTTTTTGCTATAAAATTATTTTGGGTATTTTGTAGGGCTGGGGATAAGTTAGGGAACAGGGAAAATGAAAGGAAGCATCCTTTTTCTAACAGAGTTTTTGAGGGAACCGTGTTTTGGTCAATGAGTTGCTAAATTCGAGGTTTTTCAGAGCAAAGTCATTTAGATCTAAATAATTTCCTCCCCAAACGATCTGAGACCAGTTCTCTTTTGGAAGACTGTTCTATTGCCACTTTCTAGTGATGAATAAGCAGTAAGTTTATCCCTATAGAATTTGATAGCATGGTAAATGGTTGTCCAATTGCATTTTGTTTTGGGTTCCTAAACTGTCTCATCAGATGGCAGTCACTGATGGCAAGGCCCTGCTGGAAGCCAGCAACTTGGTCTTTTGAAGGAGGCAGCACCATGGGGAGTAAGAGGATTTTCAAAGCCCAGAGGATGATATTCCAACCAGTGAACCTGATTAGCCTTTTCTGCTGCTCTTGGCCCTTCTCTCCTGGGTTACGAATCCTGACTTCGCCGCCAGAATCAGATCAGTTTGTAACTTAATCCTTTGTTCAAGGCTCTGATTTTGCCCAGGGCCTGATTTCTGTATTGTAGAACCAAGGTTGATAAGAAAAGTACAAAATGCAATTTCATGTTGGTGTCTCCATCTTACCTGCTTGTCTTCTTCCCCTTCTGTATCCACTACCCCCAACTTCTCTCCATTTACCCAGAAACTGTCATTTTCATTTTGTTTTAATTACGTAAGTACATGGATTAATGCCTTTCCATAAAAATTACACATGAAGAAGCATGTGGTAAAAAAGAGAATATTCTTGTTAACTTCCCCTTCAAATCCATTCCTCTCCCCACAAATAGCTAGTATTAACAGTTGATGTGTATCTTCTCATATTGTTTTATTATTACTTAATATATTGTATCATAATATATTGTGTTATGATATTTTTATGATATTTTTATATTATTATATATACCATTCTATGTATGTGTACAAATACAAAGTATTTATTATTAGTTTTCTGGTAAATGGTATCACAGGGATCATATTTTTCTGCAACTTGCTTTTCCCTAAATAATCTCTCCCAGAGAGCTTCCTATGTGAGTATACATAGCCCTGAATTTTTACCTGCTACATAGTGATCTACAGTATAAGTGACCATAGCTTAATTACTTAATCACCTATTTATAAAAAGATATAAAGATATTGCTTCTGTTTTTTAAACTTATAAACCAGCTATCATACACACACACACACACACACACACACACACACACACACACACACACAAAACACCTCATAAGTAAATTTCTTTGTGATAAGTTTCTAGAAGTTGTGCTACTGGGTCAGCAGAGATGTACTTCTTGAAGAATTTTAGTAAATATTGGTGATTTCAACTCAGAAATGTTACCCTAATAGGAATACTCATGAGAGGTGGGTAAAGGTCCTCATTTCCCCAAGCTCTTGTCAATAGTCAATGCCATTAATTTATTCACCTTTTTGTGAATCTAATGACAAAACAGTAGGGTAATTTTTTTTCAAGTGTTTATTGGCCATTTACGTTTGTTTTCGTGTGCGTTATCTGAGCATGCCCTTTATCTTACTAGACTTTGTCTTTTTCTTACTGATTGGTTGTTTGAAAAATACTTTGTTCATTCTTTATTATTAGGATGCAAATATGCCCCTCAAGCCTACGTCTCTTACCTTTGTCTGTGTCATTTTTCTCATTAAAATGTTTCTAATTTTTATAAAGTTGAGTCTAAGAAATGATTTTCTCTCTGGCTCTGGATTGTGTACCTAGCTTAGGAATGTCTTCTACACCTCATATTTATAAAAATACTCTGTTTTAGTTTCTGCTAATACTTTTTATATTGTAGAAATTTTTGCATTTAACCTTGCTCCTTTATTTTTGTGTAAGGTTTCTATTTTCTACAAATGGATAGCCAAGATAATTTTTTTAATAATCTCACTGGTTTGAAATGCTATTGTTTTCATCATTTGAATGACTATATACATGAATTTGTTTTTAGATGCTTTATTTGTTCCATTAGTCTACTTGTCTGTTCTCACACGAAATTACCCCTGTTTAACCATTTTGATACCTGGTGAGGCAGCTCCTACTTTTTGTTTTTCTTTTTCAGTTTTAACTATTATCTGTCATTTTACTCTTACAAGTAAATTTTAGGATCAGTATGCATGTTCCATGAAAACCATATTGGTATTTAAATTGGAATTTCTTTGAACTTGATATTTGACATCTTTAAAATATTGAGAAAGCATATACCATATTTACCCATTTATTCATTCTTTTAGCTGTTTTTCAGAAAAAAATTATGCACAAATTTGTGTCCTATTCTCTGTTCAAGTTTTTCCTCCATATTTTAGGAGACACCCTTATCACGTACATTCTTAACTTTAAAGGGGGTGTTGCTAATGGCGTGTGCCCATTTTCTACATAAACTATACACTGAATTTTTACTTTTATCATAGTTTTTTCCCTAAACATTTTAAAACTGCTTGGCAGTTTTGAAGAGTCATTGTTTGTTCATTTGGGGAATTTTACTTTCAGCTCTTTATTTCATACTAATTATTTTACATTCTTATCTAGTAATTCCAATATCTGGAGTCCTTGGTGATTCAAATCTGATATTTGCCATTCTGGTGATTCTCCCTCAGGGTGACTTGCTGCCTTTTATGTTTGGTTATCTTTTACTGTTACCTTGTTTTCTGCTGTTGCTAAACTAGGGGCATTCTGAGGAACTAAATGGAAACTGTTTTCCTCTGGGGATTTGTATTTTTTTTGATGGTGGAAATGAGGAAAGCTCTGTCCTGCGGCTACTGCGTTCTCCTTTCCCACCGTCCGCTCTAAGTGAACAGCCTCGCCTCGGCGCCTCCACCTTGCTGCTGGCCCAAGGCTTCGGCTCCTGGTTTTAGCCTCTGCTTTGTGCCTACTGTTCACTGTCTCCATCTGAAGTTTGCTTCTGTTTGTCTCTTTCTTCCTTTGCAGGAGTGGAGCTTGTCTCCACTCCCCGAAGGCCCAGCAAAGCAGTAGTTATGTTTTATTCAGAGCTGTTTCTTTGAAGCAGGAAGGCCCCCGAGAAAAAAACTCTCTCTGTAGTCACACTTGAGCCAGAGTTCCTTTGTTCTAGCTATTTTTTACTTATTTCCTTCAAAGGTGTTGTTAGTATAAATATTAAGTTGCTTAAAATAGAAACTGAAAGTGTTGAAATTTACTTGGTAAAATAAAAGGGGAACTGTGATTTTTGACAAGCAGAGTTAGAAATCTTTTTAAAGGCCAGCAAAAATTCTGTTATTT
Organism: Miniopterus natalensis; assembly: GCF_054644295.1. NCBI lineage: Eukaryota > Metazoa > Chordata > Mammalia > Chiroptera > Miniopteridae > Miniopterus > Miniopterus natalensis. The sequence continues at coordinate 67,475,973 of NC_142086.1, forward strand.
CCCCCCCTATATTGTGTGAGTAATGAGAATGGCAAAAAAAATCAATTTAACTGAAATTTTAAAATTTCCCCAATTAGAATTTTTGAATTTTTTTTCTAAAAAAAAAATAAAATAAAAGAAAGTGCCTGAAATGAAATGTTGACATTAGTTAGATTTATTGCCAAATTTGAACTGAGAAATCTATGAGATTTCTGCAGAACGGTTCGTAGTGTTAGAAAACACTTTAAGGTTTTCAATATCAGCTACAGAAAACACAGACAGACGCATCATGAAAATTTGAGTCTCAGAGCTATATATCTTCTCTCATTTCTGTTGAAAAGACTGAACAGTCTGGTGGCGTGGCTCAGCGGTTGAGCATTGGCCCAGGAACCAGGAGATTGCGGTTCGATTCCCAGTCAGGGCACATGCCCGGGTTGTGGGCTCGATCCCCAGCAGGGGGCGTGCAGGAGGCAGCTGATCAATGACTCATCACTGATGTTTCTATCTCTCTCTCCCTTTCCCTTCCTCTCTGAAATCAATAAAAATATATTTTAAAAATAATAATAATAATAAAAAAGAATGAACAACAAAAAAGAGAAGAATAATGGTTATGGTAACAATTTAAAAATAAATAGCAGCCCGGCCTGGCATGGCTCAGAGGTTGAGCGTCGACCTAGGATCCAGGCGATCGAGGTTCGATTCCTGGTCAGGGCACATGCCTGGTTGCAGGCTAGGCAGTCGATCAATGACTCTCTCATCATTGATGTTTCTGTCTCTCTCTCTCCCCCTCCTTTCCTCTCTCTGAAATCAATAAAGACATATTAAAAAAGAAAAATGAATAGCACAAGAGAAGATTTTAATTTGTGACTAGCATTTTGTTTGACTTCAGCATTGGTGAAAATATGTTTTAAAGAAAGATTTGTTATTTGACTTTAAGATAAAAATGTTAGCTGAGGCATTCTGCCAGCCATATCTGTTAAAAAAAATTGCCTTTAAGTATTCACTGATTATGTTTTTGTGGATTATCCAAAGGCTCAAATTCTAAATAGACTTGTTAATACTTAAAGGTGTATTCAGGAAAACCAATGCTCTGTTTGTTATCGGATTATCTGCAAATACGCTATTTTTGTGGATTATTCCTGGAAACCTGAGCTGCTGCAGCTGTCCTCAAAATCCCTTAGTGATATATACTCTCTCTCTTTTATTGTTATTTTATATCCATTTCCTGCAGAATGGCAGGAGTTAGTAGTAAATGTTTGATGAAACCAAACAAGTCTAATTCCCATAGAGTCACTGAGTCTGTCTGCTACTTTTCCCTCACTCTTATTATTAGGGATTTATGATTTCTTTTCCCTAACTACATTGAATTAAACTTGGACATGTTGCCAATATGTCAATAATCTTGATTTGGTTTTAAAAACTGCTTTCAACAATAAAGAAAAAAAACTGCACTGAAAACAGATTCCTTATCTATCCATGTATCTACTCATAAACCTATTTTATCTATGAAGTTATCCATTTATAAATGTGATGTTGATAAGACAATATTTAAACACATTAAATTTCTTTTTTTGGGGGGGAGGGTAGGACAAAGCTAAATACTTTACATTTCTTTATTTTTTCATTTTATTCACTTAATATTATACTAGCAATAGCTTTGAAGGAAATAATTAGTCAATTTAATTAATTAATTGATTAACTCATTTATTTACTAATGACTTATTCAGTATAGTTTTATTTTGTCTATGGGAAATGATTCTGCCCATCTCTGGCAGGGAGCAGGGAGATTCATCATCAGAAATAGACAAAAAACATGGTGATGTCCATTTCTTTAGGTCAGTCTTCCTGACACACCTCCTTGAGTTTGTTCAAATTGTTGTTATTTTAGAACCTTTAGATAATGGGTTGGGCAATTAAAATTATAGAACTCTAGAGCTGGCAGGGCCTGTTTAGTAGAAAGATGAGGTCATGGAGAGGTAACACCAAATATCTCATCTGACAAACCTCAATAGTTTAAAACTCTGATCTGGGTATCTGGAGTCTCAATAAATTGGCTTCTAGTTCCAGTGTATATAAGGAATACAATATTTGCTTTTGTAACCCTGCATTATTAAACAGCTAGCAGTTGAAAAAAGATAAAAATTAACTAGAAAAAAATGTCATCATCTTTCTGTGACTAGCTATATTTTACCTTGATGTAAAATCATAGCCTTAGATACTTATTCCTCCTAATATAAAATAGATAAAATAGCCTGTGCATAAAGCATTTTAAGGACTTCACTTAGTAAATCTGAGTTTGGACAGACATTACAAGTTCCTAGTTATCATGATATAAATAGAAAATAGTACAGTTTAGATGAAAATTTGTGAAAAATGTTAAAAAACAATCAATTATTTAACTTTAATTTTTAAGCTTGTTTGTCAATTTATTTATTTTTCTTCCTAAGAATAAAGAAAACATCTCTAGGATATCTGGATTAAAAGTCGATATTAAATATAGTCCTTTCTGAACTATGGCCTAATTCTTTTCCAAAAGTCAACTTGAATGTAAAAGAAGAGGTAACTAGATATTTAAGTGGCATTTTGTCAAAGGACTGGATTAATAAAACTCAATTAATGTGAGATATTTTTCATGATTAAAAGGATATAAACTAATTAAGAAAGGAGGGAAGTACAGTTATCTGGTTTAAAGCCAAGCCACATAATATTACTGATTAAGCTGAGAATAAGGCTTCTTGTCCAAGGAGATTAGCACTGACCTTTAAACCAAGTAGAGAAGTTAAGGTATAATACAAAGGTAATACTTGGGAAATTAAAAAAAAATACTAATGCCTGAGTCCTATGCTCAGAGTTACAATTTCATTGGCCTGGGAAAAGGGCCCAACCATAGGCAACTTCTAAAGCACCTTGGGTGTTTCTAATGGTAAGATTAAGGACCACTGATATCAAATGTGGTTAAAAAACTTACGGGAAGTCACATACCATGACATGATTGCTAAGAGATTTTTTATTTAATTTATATGACCAAATGTCAATGAAATATTAAAGCCAATATAAATTACTTAAACCACACAGTGGAAAATGATTCTGGCAGAACTATAATTCGTTAATACTGTTGAGTTCTTGTTAATCTATGCTCAGCTGTGCCCCAGGTTATTATTCTGACATGAAGTTACTTTTTATATTTTAGAACAGGGTCCATACTAAATAAGACAGAATTTTGGACAACGAGGGCAAGACTATCACAAGTAATATGAGTGTTTGAGAGTGACCTAGATGTGTCTAATCTTATGGCTTTAACATTCTAAAAATAGTTTATCAGTTCTATTTATATTTAGAACACATTGAAATCTATCTATTTGCAAGTCTTGTTTCTTGTAGAATCTATATTTTTGGAGGATAAACATTTTTCTGAGGAGCTTCCAGAATATTTTAAATAAAAATAATTTAGTAATATTTAAGAATCAGAATGAGTTCTTTAATAAAAAAATCTTGCCAAGAAAATCCAATTTACTTTATATTTATACAGGGTGGGACAAAAGTAGGTTTGTAGTTGTAAGTATGTGAAATACAGAGTATATTTTGTATTATTACTTATTAATTATTGTATTATTTTCCATATGAACAAGTGCAAACCTACTTTTGCCCACCCCGTATATTCTTGGGGTTAGAGGATTGGTAATGCTGTTTAAGAGTTGATTAGGTCTGTTTAAGTTTGTTGTAAGTGTTGGTAGATGGAGGGGTTATCTTATACATCAAATGTGATTATGTCTGCAAGATATTTGAAAAATTCTCATAAATATCATTAGCTAGGACAAGTCCAAGAATATCTGAGATCTGCAATTAGGTGAATAACCATGTAGAAATAACCATGTAGCATGTTTTTTATGGGATTGCTATATTCTTGGACTTGTCCTAGCTAACCTTTTCATCAATAAGCTGGATAAGGACATGGTTATTAGGTGAACTACAACCTTCAAGAAATTAAAAAAATATTTATTGGACATCTGCTATGTCCCATGGGATGTGTGATTAAATTAGGGAGGATTTGTCAATATAACTGAATTATGATCCAAATTATATTGTCACACTGTAACTCTGAATCAAGACTAGGAAAAATGCTAGTCTTAGCTTAAAACATCAGATTTTTGAAGATAGGATGTTAGATATATTATTTGAATCTCTGTTCATCAAAATAAAATCTAGGGTTTTACTTGATTAGGACCTCAATGTAAGTGAAATGCATGATGGAGTAGCTTAATCAGCTAATGAAAGAATAGGCTGCTTTAGAGAACTCACAGTACCTGTAGCAGTGGTGAGAACCACCTGATATATTGGCTCAATTCTGAGCACATTGCTTAAAATAATCCTTGAGTATCCTAAGGTACTCATCTTGCAAATTGGTGAGTCAAGAAATAGTTTTAAATTTATAGTGCATTAATTAATGTCTACGTATATCATTTTAAATTATGATAACCAATAGGACTAAGAAATAACATGTCCAGATGGAGAGAAATGGGAAGATAAAGGGAGAAAAGGAGTGTTAAGTAACCCCTTTTCTTTCAGAGGAGAGAGTCATTAGATATGTGAGTAATATATGCTATATATACACAGACACACAGACACAGACACACACACACACAGACACACAGACACTCCCATTCACACCCATGGCCATTATTTGGTGTCATGGAGAAAATCAGACCCAAAAAGAGATAAAAGAAGGCTGTCTCTGAGGAGTGTGACTTGGGGTCGAGAGGCATTGGCTGGGAAAATAGTCCTGCAGATTTTATACCACGGTCAGATTCTACCATGGTTTTTAAAAGTAAACAACGTATGGATGACCATTCTTCCCTGGAGAGAAATGAAAACAAAGATGAAGTGAGAGAATTGAAGGGCTTCCATGGTGGAGTAGATCTAAAAACCGATTACATGAAGGTTGAAGGAGCTGGGATAATTTAACCTAGACAAAAAGCACAAGAGGAGTCAGAAGAGATTTATGAAGAGATTTATGAGGGCAGGATAGAATCAAGACCTAGAAGAGAATGTCTTTGGCTCAACATATTTAATAATTACTGTAAAAATTCCTATCTTGTGGATTTCCAGGGTCTGTATGGGAGATATGTGTGCCCATGTACCCCTAAAGTTACATGGAAAATTGTGTCCTTTTATAAGTATATGCATTTAGGGGGAGGGGACAGACTGTTATTGTCAACAGATTTGTTTTCAAAAGGAGTTTACAATTTAAAATAGGCTAAGAACTACAAGATTGCCTGCCTTATGGAGTAATAAACACTTATTTAAACAGAGACAATTTTTAATAGATAATTTTGAAGTAATTCTCCCATTGGATAAAATAGACTAGTTTATTTGAAAGAACCTTATCCAGTCTCAGGTTCTAATATTTACACAATGAAAAAATAATAAAATAAATGAAATAATAAAAGAGCAGTTGTTGAGCACATTCCATGCTGGTTGTCATGCTCAGTGCTTAACATGGGCTCTCACAGCATCAGATGACGGAGGGACTACATCAAATACTCAGACAAAGACACTTACTGGAGGTCACCCTATAGGAAGGGACAGAGCCAAGATTAGAACCCAAGAGGTCTGGCCCTAGAGCTTGTCTGCCCTTTGGATGGGTTTTCCATTGTCTTTGTTTTGACTCAGTTTCCCTCACTTGCATATGTTAATTCTGGACCAAGACTCATAATAGCAACATTTGCACCTGTACAGCTGCTTCCTGTGTCTTGTCTACCTGCATATTATCTCTGTGTCTTGATTGTGCTTGAGTAAGAGTCTAATATCTGTGGGTTGTTTGAACTTGATATCATTTAATACCAAGTCTTTAAAATATATATGGAGATGGAGGGAGAGAGGGTGAGAGAGAGAGACAGAGAGACAGAGCACTATTAGTTTCTATTGCTACTGTGACAAATCACCGCAAACTTGGCTTGAAACAATATAAAATTATTTTGTGTTCTGTAGGTTAGAATCCCAGCAAGGGTGTCACAGGGCTAAAACCAAGGTGTTAGCAGGGCTGTCCTTTCTGGAGGCTCTGGGGGAGAATGTTCCCTTGCCATCCCAGCTTCCTTGGCTCAAAGCCCCCTCCTCCAACTTCAAAACCAGCAACAGTAGGTCCGTCCTTTTTACATTCCATCACTCTGACCTCCCTTATGATTACATTGGACTCATCCAGGATAATTTCTCCATCTCAAAATCCTTGATTATCACATCTGTGAAACCCCCTTTTCTGTGTAAGATAACCTAGCCGCACATTCCAGGGATAAGACAGGGCCATCTCTGGGGATCATCAGTCTGCCTACCATAAGCACCTACTAAGTGCCAGGTACTTTTCCAGGGATTGAGACAAAACACAATCCCTTCCCTAGAGGAAATGATTACAATTGATGAAATATTTAGATAGATAAGGGAAAAACAATATGTGTTATGACAGAAGTGTGAACAATTATAGCACTTTGGAGGAAACAACTATCTGCCTGGGGTCAAGGGTGAAGCAGGAAAAAATCTGGCTGAAAATTAGAATTGTTCTTGACTTATTCATATGACTTTATCACTTTCCATTCAGGTCTTGAGACTCTGGGATATTCAGCACCAGCTATCTATCCAGAGGATAGCGTGTTCTTTCCCCAAAAGTCAGGACTTCAGATGCCTCTTCCACTTTGATGAAGCCCACGGTCGCCTTTTCATCTCATTTAATCACCAGCTAGCACTGTTGGCAATGGAAAGGGAAGTCAGCAAGAGGGTGAAAAGCCACAAGAACTCAGTCACATGTGTGCTTTACAATTCAGTCTTGAAGCAGGTAATAATGCTTTCCTGTCCCTCTCCCAACATGTCCCCATATCCAGAGGCTTTTTCCTTAATTCCATTTAAGGTCACTGAGGACAAATACAGAACAAGAAGCATGGGAAAGAAATGATTTAACAGGCATGTGCTTTTCTGCAATAATGTGTGTTCAGGTGGATTTGAAGATGATTTCATCTTCAGCCAGTGATCAGCGCAGCACTGACAGTTATAACACAGAGTTATAAGGAATGACAGTATTCCAGCTAAAACAAACACAACGTGTTACACTATTGAACTTGTCTTCGTTACCTGCTAGCTGGGGTCTCGATGGCAAATGCAAGTAAACCTGGTTGTAAAATTTTCTTTTATGAACACCATCTTCCTGTATCCCCATGGAAAGTTCTGAAATATGCATGAAATGTAATTAGCAGAGACCCATTTTGCCAGCATATTTTACACCAGTGGCTCACAGTGGCGGCCCGGAATGTATTCATAATAAAATGATTCAGTTAAATGTGGTGCCACTTGGTATGCAGCTGGAGTGTTGTTTGTCTCCCCACCACTTTAATGACGCTCTGCAGCCTTTGCTGATCGGAGCGCTACCTGCATGTCAATGAAGAAGCCGCCTCCCCCGTAGCAGGGATGCCACCCACCCAGACCACAGGACTTCTTGGAGCACCGGGAGGGCCAGCCTGGGGTATTAGCGAGGGAGTGGGCACCCTTCTGCTGCTTTGATCAGCTCAGGCCTGATTGTAATAGCACAGCAGATCTCCAGTATCCAACTTGGGGCCAATTAAACAATAACTCCCACCCATTCTTTACTTCCTCAGCAGAAGCTTCTGCAGTCACACAGACATGAGTGGTTCAGATTTTGCGCAAGGGGTGGAAAGCTCTTTGTTAGTAATGAGCAGTGTGTCATGTCACTACTTCAAGCATTCTGTTCTCTGGTTATTCTAGGAGATAAAAATTCCTCTAAGAAACGATCCATTTTGAATTCCATCTGTGGGAAATGTTCCCCAGTAAATGTTTTACTGAACCTTATGAAGGCAACCAGTTAATTCGGCTCCCTGGTGGCCACTGAGCGATGCATTTGCTTCCAGGAGAACATTATGCTAATTGAGATCTGCAAAGTTAAAAAGCTAGGTTTGCGGGTAGATGTTAAGATCCTATATTGCCTGGCCATAGATGAGCAATATTCCCTGAAGAATTCAGGAAATGGGACCCAAAGGAGTTCTGGAATTTTCTATTTGGGACATGAAGATAAAGCCAAGATAACACAAATATATGCAAGTTTTGGCAACAACAAAACATGCACATATGGTATATGCTGTAGGAAGAATCATTGTACAATCGAGTGTGCACACCTCTTTATTTTCGCTGCTAATAGCATAAATAATTAAAAGCATTAATATGTATATAAAGCACAGAGCTGTATGCCACATACATAAGTGCTTCCTAACTATTAGCTGCTAAGCTATAAAGAAACACTTTAACATTGTATTACATTTTTTAATTATGAAAATGTATTGGCAGTCAAGTAAAAGAAAACATTATCACCCACAGTCCCATCAACCAGTGATATTTATCACTTTAGAGTAATCAGACAAAGCAAATAAAATGGTTTTGAAGAAATACCAAGTCAGGATGGAAGGAAACTCAGGTCTGTAAAGGCAGGTCCAGGGTGTCTTCCTGGGGCTCATTGCTCAGTAGGCCCATAGGTGCTCATGACAGGACTGTGGGAAGGAAAACGGGAAACAGATACATTCCCAACACACACAGCAACGGTGGAGTTCAGTGTAATGAAGCAGAGGTAAGAGCAAAGTGCTGTCTGTGGAAAGGGATCAGTTCTGCCTGGCGCTGGGGTGGGTTGCATTTCAGCAGAGCCCTGAAAGTTAAAGTGGGGGACCCTTAAGAGGAGAAGGAAGTAGTTCCAGGCAGAAGACACAACTTGAGCACCTGCAGAGAGGCTTGAGCACTCACGGTGCATTTACAGGGAGAGGGGTCATTCTGGGGTAGCCGCTCTGGGAGCACTTGGCAGATGTGGGAGTTGAAGCCAGATTGTGAGGATCATTCACTGAACATACCACAGTCTGGTCTTGGAAAAATTAGACGTAAACTTGGGGTTAAAACACTAATTCTCAGCATGATCCCAGACCCCTGAGGACTCGGATCCGTTCAGCAACTTGGCACTTTTCTGTGACTTTTCTGTATCTTCCTGACTTCTGGAAGATCAAAACTATTTTCATCATAATATTAATTTGTTATTTACTTTTTTCACTGTCATTGTCTCATCAGTGTATAGTGGAGTTTTCTAGAGGCTACGTGATGAGCTATGACATCATTGTTGTGATGTCCAAAAGAACGTGTGCTTTTGTATTCTTGTGTTTTAACAAATTCTCAATTTAAATTTCTAATGTGAATTACCTATCTGTCTATGTCTTCCATACAAATAAAAGCTATTGAATTCTTCAATAATCTTAAGGGACCCCCAAGATCAAACGTTTTGAGAACCTCTAGGTTAGAGAAATCAGAGTTCAAATGTTGAGCAGATTACTTAACATATCTAAGCTTCAGTTTACTAATTTTTTAAAATGTGTGTGTTTGTGGGGCATAAACATGATAATGGTAACAACATGTATCTCTTGAGCATTTCTTGGTAGGGCCTGCCTTTTGGGAGCAGATTCTTTTTCCCAAGTGGCCAGACCTAGCAAGTCTCCCCCAGGTCCCCCGTACCTCTCAGGTTGAATGTTAATGCTTTGTAACACCTCTTTTCAGCTTGTTAACTTCTTGGTATTCCTTAATCTTTATTTAATCATGTGTCATGTGAAAACAGAAGTTAGGAAAAGTTGGAAAGATGGAGGGGACCCTGAGTTGGGCTTTGTCCCTACCCTGCTTCTGTTCAGGAGCACCCCTTGAGGTAAGGAAGTTGTTTGCCCCATCCCTTCTCAGCCATTGCAGTCCCTGGTCATAAGTATTGTTCTAGGGCTCAACATTGGTGCTCTCAGCTCCCAAAGTCTCCAGGGACAGCCCCAGCCACACTTATCTCACCTCTCTCTGAGCACTGGTCACATGTATAGTGGTTGTTTTCTAGTTAAACACTCAACTCTCATTTTTCTCTCCTATGTTTTTGGTGTAAGGGAAAGATCCTTGTCTTCCACTTCTGTATTTTCCAACAACTCCTGACACTCTTCTGAGCACCAAATGGATGCTCAGTTGCTAGAGTTGGTCAATTATTTCCATTTCTCATTCCAAATTCAAAAGGAACCCATGCTTTTCTAGTCCACTGACACTAGCTCTTTGGTTATGTGGTTTTGTGCCTCTTTTGAAGACTTCCCATTTGTCTGAAATTAATGGAAAACTTTTCTCCTGTTGTCATTTCAGCATGTAACTGACATGTGAGTATTATTTAATTCTATTTGACTTCAGCGGGGACCTAACATATTCCCTGTATAAAAGCAACTTGGCACTTTTCTGTGACTTTTCTGTATCTTCCTGACTTCTGGTACCCTGACATCCCTAATCTAAGAAAGTGATGGTGAGCCATGCAAAGCCTCTTACAACCACACACTTTGTTATACCCTGCAAAGATTGCCCTCACAGCTAGTGGCAGGACAAGTTGGGACAGGGTGATGGAGTCCCTGGAATGCACAATTTTGAAAGAATCAAAGTAACTCAATATCCTGGAGTCAGTTCTAATAAACTGTGTTTGGACTGAGTTTTTAAATGAAGCTTTTCTTAAAATCTCATGAATTTTAGGAACCTTTAAAAATATATTTGTAGATATAAACAGGAACAGATAAAGTTTGGGAGTTATCACTATGGCTTTCATCCTAGTGGTGCAGGTTAATGTGTTTTTGTAAAACAGATAATGTTTCAGTTTGTTTTGCACCTAAGACACACTTGTTGTCAGGTTAGACATTTAGGTGTCATCAGAATTTGACAGACTATAATATTTACTACTTTTGTTATTGAAATAACTTTATTTTTTGTAAAACATTACATGCTTATTATAAGAAATTGGAACAATGCGGTAAAGCTCAAATAAGAAACTAAATATGATCATGTTCTAAATATCTCTCTGTGCATAGACTATTTTGCATAAATTTGGTTCTGTAACCTACTTTTTAATTCTATAATAGATTGAAATCTATTTCCCTGTACCTAAATGTAGATCTAGTTCATCATTTTTAAAAGGCAGCTCATATCCCACTGTAGGTATGTATCATCATTTACTGATCCATTTGCCTTGATGAGAATTTTGCTATTACAATTTTTTTTTGTACATAACTATATTCATGCTCATGACTTTATTTCTCTAGGGTAAAATCTTAGGAATGATTTTCTAGGTTAAAATATATGCATAATATATAATTTGATACACAAATTGCTTCCCATAATCTTATCATTTTATCCAATCTCTAAGAGTAAACATATTAATCACATACATGATTGCATAAACTTGTCAGACAATGCTGCCTGGCTGCCTCCAGCAGGACTCCTGAGATCCTCGGTGGGGTTTCATAAACCAGCACGGGATGTTGGCTTTGAAAATCTGAAGGCTAGACCTTCCTCATATTATCCGGAGTTGTACTCTTTCTTGAAGACCAACTCTCACACTACCACATCACTCATCAAAAATGACACTGGGGTGTAATGTTTTGGTACCAGTGCATCTCCTATCCTCTTTTCTATACACCATTATTTTGGGAAATTGAGATTTTTGAGAATCTAAACAATTCAGTTTGTAGTTCCCTTGGTAGTTACAAAATCTGAGAAAAGGTAGGCTGACACATTTAAGGGAAATTTATCTCCATCTTGCAAGACATTATACCTCTTTAGTGCTTGTATTTAGGGCAAAATCAATGAGTTTCTCTTTTGAACAGAACTGGATGAACACTAATGAAAACTCCCTCTTTGCCTACCTTATTGCTCTGAGTGACCTCCATTCTGTTAACATGACTTTTCTCCATTAGCTTGCTTAAGGCTTTCCTTGGTTTCATATTAATCCTGAGCTTATGAGGTCTAATCACTAGATTGAGAAATGGTAAGTCCCCTAGTTTTAAGGTTACACCAAAATACATACACACGTGCACATGCATACACACAAATTATTTAAATGTCATTAGCTTGGAAGGAATAACACATTTCAGTGTTACAAAACTCAAAAGAACAAAGGATACACTGAAAGTTTCCTCTTATCCCTATGTCTACCTACCCAGTTTCTTTCCCTGGAGGCATCCAGTTTTATGAGTTCCATGAGCCTCCTTCAAGGGCTTTTCTGTTCATACACAAATAAATATGTGTACTCACTTTTAAGTATATATATGTAATTGTTAATTTTTAAGAACACATTATTTTAAATGTTGTTTACACAAATGGCATCATATTATAGGCACAGAAACATTGCTCTGCACATTGATTTTTCACCCAATGATACAACTTAAAGGTCATTGTATCTCATTACCTAAAGAATATGCTTTCTTTTCTATAGCCCCATGTGACTCCATTATACAGATCTACCAACCTTTTTAATAATCAGTTCTTATAGGCATTTAGGTTAATTCTGATATTTTGCTATTACAAGTAATGTAGTGGTTTTTAAGCTTGAACACACAAATTTTAGCACAAGTGAGGAAATATCTGTGGGATAAATTCCTAGAACAGGTCAGAAACTATTTATGTCAGTAGCCTTGATAGATATTGTCACATGTTCTCAAAAAAAGCTGCATTAAATCTATCAGCAGGGTAAGAGAGGATCCTTTCCTCAGCCTGTCTCATCATCGCAGCCTCAGCTTCTCTAAGATCTTATTTTTTTAAAAGCACCCTTTTAGGTTCACAGCAAAATTGAGAAAGTGCAGAAATGTCCCAATCCCTCTGTCCCCCAACATGCACAGCCTCCCCCTTCTCCATGTTCTCCACCAGAGTGGTACATTTAGTACAACTGATGAACTGCTACTGATCCATCGATCCAAATGTAAGCACAGTTTATATTAGGGCTCACCCTTGGTGTGACACATTCTGTGAGTTTAGACAAATGAATAATAATATGTATCTACCATTATAGCATCATATAGAGTAATTTCACTGCCCTAAAAATCTTCTAGGCTCCACCTTGTCTTCCACCCTTCTTCCATAAACCCTGGCAATCACTGTCTACATAGTATTGCCTGCCTTAGAATGTCATACAGTTGGAATAATATCGTATTTTCATATTGGCTTCTGTCACTCAATAATATGTAGTTACATTTCCTCTATACATTTTAATGGCTTGAAAGCTCTATTTTTTAGCACTGAATAGTATTTCATTGTATGAATGTACCACAGTTTACTTACTTATTCGCCTACTGAAGGATGTCTTGGCTGCTTCTGAGCATGGCAATTATGAGTAAAAGCTGCTAAACATCTGTGTGCGGGCTTTTGTGTGGACATAAGTTTTCAACTCTTTGGGATAAATATCAAGGAACCTCATTGGTGAAGTGTACGGTAAGATTGCGTTTAGTTTTGTAAAATATTGCCCATTGCCTTCTAAAGTGGCCGTGCCATTTCAGTTTCCCCTCAGCAGTGAAGGAGTGTTCCCATTGCTCCACAGCCTCCTCAGCGCTTAGTGGTGTCACTGTTCCAGATTTATGTCATTCTAATGTGTAGTATCACGTTATTGTTTCACTGTGCATCTGTCTGATGACATATGAGGTGGAGCATCTTTTTATATGTTATTTGCCATTTGTTTATCTTCTTTGGTGATGTTTGTTAAGGTCTGGCCCAGTTTTGAAATAGGTTGTTTTCTCATTGTTGAATTTTAAGAGTTCTTTGTATATTTTGGATAACAGTACCTCAAGAATATGTCTTTAAAAAATATTTTTTTAGTCTGTGGCTCATCTTTTCATTCTCTTGACAGTCTGTGTTGCAGAGCAGAGATTTTAAATGTAATGAAATCCAGTTTATAAATTATTTCATTCATGGATTAAACTATCTATGTGGACAATTATAGATATTGGTGTTTTAACTAAAAAGTCATTGCAAAACCAAAGTTATTTAAATTTTCTCCTATATTATCTTCTTTGAGTTTTATAGGTTTTTTGTTTTTGTTTTGTTTGAAGCATAGGTTTGTGATCCATTCTGAATCAGATTTCCTGAAGGCTATATGGTCTGTATCTAGATTCATTTTATTACATGTGGAGGCCCAGTAGTTCCAGCACCATTTGCTGAAAAGACTATCTTTCCTCCATCAAATTGCCTTTGCTTCTTTGTCAAAGATCAGTTCATTATATTTATGTGGGTCTATTTTTGGTCTCTCTATTCTGTTCCAGTGATCTATTGTCTGTTCTTTTGCTGATACCACAGTGTCTTGATTATTGCAACTTTGTAGTAAGTTATGAAGTTGGGCAGTGCCAGTCTTCTGATTTTGTTCTTCTTCTGCAATATTGTGTTGGCTCATCTGGGTCTTTGGCTTCTTTATATACAACCCATTATTTTAATTTCTGGTCTGAGAATTCCAACATCCCTGACATGTCTGAGTCTGATGTTTGCTCTGTATCATCAAACTATGTTTCCTGCCATTTAGTATGCTTTGTTTTGTTTTGTTTTTCTTAGTTGGATATGATATACTGAGCAAAAGCAACTTCTGTAAATAGGCCTTTAGGGATGTGGTGGTGAGGTGTGGGAAGAGGTGAAGTCTTCTAGAGTCCTATGATTAGATCTCGGTCCTTCAGTGAGCAGGTGCCTCTGGACTGTGACCTTCACATATGCTTCTTAGTTGTCCCCTCATCCCCCTCAATTGTCTCTTCCTCCCTGTTGGGTAGAACAGGAAGGTGAGAGGCAGCTAGAATTTGTTGTTTCCCTTCCCCAGGTCAGTTAGCCTCTGATAAAACCCTAGCAGGTTAGGGTCTGGTTAAACAGTTTCTCCTGAGGGCAGAACTTGTTAAGATGAATGGAGTATTCTGACATATTTCAAAATAGTTTTCTTTCTCTTGCCCCTGCCAGGAACATGAGGGGATTTTTCTTCAATATTTACAACAAGAACCTGGTCGATATCCTCAAAATAAAACTTATAAAATTGTGGGGTTCCCCCATGACTGGCTCCCCCTGGAAGTTTTAACTCTCAGACTTGTCCACTTTGAGCTTGCAGCAATTTGTCAGCTGCAGTTCCCATTTTCCTGTCTTGGCACTGCTGCCTGAGAGTTTCAGTTCATGAGTTTTGCTGTGGTAAGTTGGGACCTTATTTATTTGCCTATTGGTCTTTCTGATGTTGGGGGCAGTGATTTGCCCTGTGACCTCATTTTTTATATTGATCTAAGAAAAGTTGTTGGTTTTTCCGTTTGTTCAGTTTTTTACTTATTGTTAGGATGAAGTGAGAAATTCCAAGCATGGGAGTCCAATGCAGTCTCAGCTATTTTTTGAAGTAGTTTTTTCTTAGAGAGGTGGTGGGATTTTAGTCAGAGTACCTAGTACTTTACAGTGAGCAAGTGATTTAATTTATCTAAGCAACAGGTTTTGTTTTTTTTTAACCTAGAAGATGAGGATTTTAATATCTCCCTTGAGGTGTTCTGTAAAGGATTAAAAGGTATTCTATGGAAAGACACACAGAACAGAGCAAGAATAAAAGGTAAATAATTATTAGTTAAAACAGGACAAATGATATTTTTCTGGCTTTGTCCCCTGGTTTCTGTGGGTGCTTGGTGACCTTGGGAGTGTTTGGAATACCTCTATAATGACTTCAGGTGGTCACAGCCCATGGCCCTTCCCCTCATACTGCCTAAGTCTTGCGAGCCTGTTGCCAGTCCTTGAACAAGCTAAGGACACTTCACCTCAGGGCCTTTGCACTGCTGTTTCCTGTGCCTGGAACTTTCTTCAGCCCGGTATCTGCATGGCTCCTCCTTAACCTCAGTCATGCCTTTCCTCAAATGAGTCCTCAGAGAAGCCTTCTCAGAGCCCCCAATTTGGCACCAACTCCCAACGATCTCTACCTACTTCTCAGTTACGTTGTTTCCATAATGCTTCCCATTTTATATATATATACATACACATATATATTTGTGTGTGTATATATATTTGTTTAATTTTTTCTAATCTGGTTGCATCTCTCCCCCACTAGACAGAAGGGCAGAAATTTTTCACTGCATCTCCAATGCCTAGACCCTGTGCCTTGAGTATTATAGGTATTCCATACATTTAAGGAATAAATTTGAAAGAGAAAATTATACATTAATCTACGAAGAGGTTATATATATATACACACATACACATATAATGACAAGAGTATATCAGCAGTCAAATTTAATTTTATGGCAATGTGCATTAAGGAGCAGGCTTCACGCAAACAGTGTGCTGAAAATCAAGGACTATGTCACAACATAGAACCAGTATTAACCAGAACCTACTGTCGCTAGGACAATGTCAGAATACACGAGTAAGGAAGCAGGTGAAAGACCTGCAGAGGTTAGTGATGGGCAATGACTACCTTCACGTGCTTGAATCCTCTGTCCAGTGCTCTGAGATAGGATCATTCTTCTCGCTACTTACTGAGCTGTAGCTTCAGAGATCTGGTGCAAAATAGATCTTTATATTATGGGACTTTAAACAGCACTGACTTAAAAAAATTATAAAACAGCAATTAACTCTAATGTCCTGATCCCTTGGTAGCCGGCGACATCCGCTGCTGTGATTTTTGATTCCTCCCCTTGCTTAGACCTAGAACTTAGGATGTAAATGAAAGACAGCTAAAATGCCGATGTTGTCGGAATAGCAAGAAGACAATTAGGGGACATGGATACAGTGTCACATCTCTTAGTATTGTCTGATTGGCTGTGACAGCCTCAGATGAGAGAGATAAAAAGACCCATGCATTCCTAAATAGTTATTAACTCAGGTACAGAAGGTGGAGTGTGCTCCCGTCGGAACAACCAGTGGCCCCTGCGGCCCAACGCACCGCAGCGTAGTTATAGAAACAGGCCCAGTTCTGCTCTGCGAGCCACCAGGGCCCTGCCCTCAAGGGCTGGTGTCTCCTGATCAGCAGCAGCCAGAAACGAAGTGAAAACTTAAAGGCCTTGATGTCATGGAAATGCGGCTTATGAATGTGATGCCAGTACTTCACCCTGGGCCTTACACCAACCCAAATGGCTTGCTAACCATAAAGCCCCCCCTCTGCAGTCAGACCGCGCCCTTCATCTGCTGAGTGATGCTAAGTGTACTCCTCTCTCCCAGAACTTTGAAAGTCTTTTCACCTGCTTTGTTCCTCTTGTATTCTGACATTGTCATGGTGACAGTAGGCTCTGGCTAATGCTGGCTGTATGTGGTGACATAGTCTGTCCTTGTTTTTCAGCACACTGTTTGCTTGAAGCTGCTCCTTAAGGCAGATTGCCATAAAATTAAATTTGACTGACTATCTACTGTTGTCATTATTGATTCATATTTCATGAAAAATTGTTAAATGAGCACAGAAAGGTGCTGAGAACTGATTAGTATGTTGGAGTTCAGGCGGGTGGGCGCGAGAGTGCGAAGCAGGGACTTAATTAATTCCTGATTGAATGGCTGCATTAGATGGAAGTGGTGGGCTGGCGATTGCATGCTTTGTGATGTGGCTGGAGCCAGTCTTGAACAAGTGAGCAAGTCTTTTCTTGGAATATAACCTTATTTTGTTTTGATCTTTTAATTTCTGTCAGGGAATACCCATTTTTTTAGGACTGAACTGTTAAGCATGTAATAGGTGCTCAATAATTGCTTTTCGAATAGAAATCGTGAAATGCTTCATAATCTTCAACTTTTTCTTGAAAGAGCACTGTCAAACTTTTCTCATGCTTAGAAAATTATATGTTTTCATGGTTTCCTCTTTAATGAATACAATCCAGATTTCTAAGCAATTAGACTATGAGAAAAAGTCACAGGTAGGGTATAATATGAAATCTTAATGCACATCTACAAACGTGGTTTCTAAAATCATAATTGCCTATATTCCCTGTCATGGCTGGAAGAAAGCAAGATATTAAATATTTTTGTTAAATTGATTTGGATATAAAAAGTGATATGAGCCCACATAACAGGTCAGATGAATAAAGCTTAAATGCAATAATAACACTAGCTAATTTTTATGGCTTATTGATCGTATGCCATGCACTGTGTTTTATAAATGTTAGCTTATCCCTGTCTCTTAAAAACAGTTTGAGGTAGTTACTATGACTCTCTCTAATTTATAGGTGAGGAAACGAGAGCTTAGAGAGGCGGGGGAATGAGCCAAGGTCAGACAACTGACATTCAAACTCAGGCACCCTGGCTCCAGGCCCAGTGCCCTTCACCACCACGCATATTGCACAAACCAAAGCAAATGGAAACAGTCAGTTACATGGAATGGTCATTAAAGTGTTAGGTCACACTGTTTCAAAGAGCCAGGTCATTTGTCCCAGAAATTACACTATCTTTTAACAATGGTAATTAAAGTTACATCATTTGAGAAATTATTTGATTCAGAGTTGTAATTTCAGGAAAAAAGTCTGTGAGAAATTGTGTACTTATGATCATTTCTTTGCTGAGACATATGTTGCTAAATGGTGGCCCTTTGTCCCAGTTCCTCTTCTCCATTTTACCTCCAGAGATACCTTTGGTGAGCATCTCTTACCTGGACTATTGCAGCAGGCTCCAGTTTGTTCTCTACGCTATCGCCAAAAGTACCTTCACAAATCAACCCACAAAAAATGCTATAAGACTTCCTCCTTATTAAGAACAATGGGATTGTTCTTCATTTTAATTTACGTCATACACCCTACTGACAATCCAACAAAAGCTATAGACCCTTTCTGTGTAAAAAGGGCTCTATATACTTTACTCATTAATCTCTGGCATAACTTGTTAGGGGTTTCAGACATCCACCACCAGCTTGCGTCCTCACCTGACATTCCCCCGTTTATCCCATCATCTGCACCCTGGTTCCATTACATTTCTTACTGTTTCTCATGCTTGGAATATTCTCCAGTCCTCTCTTCTAAGCATGCTCTCCACTATCAGGAATACCATGTTGGAATAGAGGAAGCCTTATGATGTGTTTGTCATGGGCAGTCCATGATTCAAACCTCATTCTGTAAGCCTGGGAATGGTACTTAGCTAATTGGAATCTTGCTTTCATCACTCACAGATGAGGGTGGTAACATTATTTATTTTACAGAGTTTTTATAAAGATCAAATGAGATAGTGAATGCAAAGGGCTTGGCACTCAATACATACCTATTCCTGTCTTCAATCCTGATTGACCCTCCTCACTTTTTGTTCCCCAACACTTACCCCGTGAGTGGATTTTTGGATTTCCTTTCTGTGCCCACACAGCACCCAGTTGATACCTCTCAGCGGGTAGCATTATTTGACATTTTCCGTTTCTTGTCTGTCTCACCATCCAGACAAGTAGTTCTTAACCCAGGCTGCACACTTAAGTAACCTGGGAAGCTCTTTAAAAAATGCCCCTCCTTGCTCCAATTAAATCGGAGCCTCTGGCCTGGTACGCAGCCACGGTTTTATAAAGTTCCCCAGGTGTGTTCACAGTCAAGCCTAGAAGAGAGCAGGGCTTCACTGGTGAAGCCGCTGCCGTCTTGGAGCTGGGTGCAGAGTGGATGTTCAGTGTGTGCCCTACAACAAATGAATGAAGGCCTATCCAGGCCGTCTGAATATGCACTTGATAAACTTTAACCCATTTAATTATGAAAATGTGACACTCAAATTTCATATTTTTAGTAAATTTACATTTATACAATGGTAATCAACACATAAGCAGGTCAAGACATGCTTTAAGTTTTCTCAAAGTAGATATTGCTTCAGAAAACTTCTTATGTACACATTTGTATGGTTAGTGGTTTTGTTTTTTTTTCATTCTTTGGGTCCTAAAGTCCTGTTGGTGAGATGATTTTAACCTATAAATCTCTTAAAGGGCGCTTAAATGCCTAGAGCTGAAATCAGCAGTCTAGCTGCCACTATAAGATTTCTCACTGTTGAACTACTATATATCATTCTATCCCTACTAGCATTTATTTTGCTGCCTTTCTCTTGGAGTGTATATGCAGATTTATATTTAACCTTCCTGTGTTCTTTCTTTTTAGTGACCCATCAATAATAGTGTTTAGCTGTAAGAATATACACAGGACCTTGAGAAAGGAGGAAGAAAGGACTAATGGCATTAAAAGCAATAGCTCTAGCAATTTGTCGAAATTAACTTTTCCTTATAATGGCTGCTAGTGCTTTCTTTTCTGAGTGCTAAATGGAAATTGATATATAACAAAATGTGTCTTTTCCTATAGTAAATAGTTTCAGATCACCACAACTAATACAATCAGCTTTCTCATTTAAATGCAAAAGATCTGTAAGTTTATTTTCAGTAGGATTCGATTTCAGGGTGGCCTCTAGACACTAAGCTGAATGGTGGGAAGGGAAGTAGATTCCTATCTTTTCTCATAAAGAGAATCATGACTTTATTACCTCAGTTCTGGCCTAGAAATTAAAATGTTATCAGCTCAACAAAAAAAACAAAATACATTACAAAAATGTCTCTAACTGTTGGCAGATCCTAGTAGGGAAAATGTACAGGTTAGATATTTTTAACTGAAATAAAAAATGGTGGATTCTGGGACTATATTTAATTTCTTTACAATGTTCTTTTCTCTTAGGTAATCAGCTCTGATGTGGGGTCAACTGTTTGCTTCTGGATGATAGACACTGGGCAGAAAATCAAACAATTTACTGGTTGCCATGGAAATGCAGAAATCAGCACTATGGCCCTTGATGCAAATGAGATGCGGCTTTTGACTGGCAGCACAGATGGAACTATTAAGGTGGCAACACAGTGATGCTTTTCTATCTAGACATGAGGGGGCTAGGATACTGGGAGAGGAGACACAGCTTTGACAATATTTATTTGTGTCTTTTGGCTCTGCAAGAAGAGAGATGAGACAAAATAAGTAGAGCTAAATAACCCAAACCATCTAATAACAAAGCTGTTAAGAAAATAAAACTCTGTGGAAAAATGAATAGATGATTTTTCTGAATAAATTATTTAGAATAAAAGCACAACTTGGCTTACTTATTTCAGAAAGCTTTTTCCAGTACTCTGGATAGAGGACTACTTTGGGGAATAAGAGGCCTGAATAATTTTCATGTGTTTCGGGTAATATCTCTAGTTTTCTTTTTCTCGACTTATAAAATGAGAAATCAGGGCAAGTTGGTAAACTTTTCAAAATGGCATAAGTGCAAGTTTGTCAGAAAATTAATATTTGAAAATCAACCCATTTTGTAATTTGCATTTTTATGTAAAGGTGAGATGGTAAAGAAAGAAGGAAGAACAATCATCATCTTATTTATTATTCATCTTAAACTAACATGATTTTAAGCTTTTGGGTTTTTGAAATTTTGTAGCTATTATTAACTTCTTCTGGGGGGAAGGTGCTATTTTAATTTGCAAAAAAAAGATCAAATTTTTATGCAAAGCTAGATTTAATCTGAAATCATGCCCATCAGTGAATCTTCCCTGCTCCCCTCAGCTCATAATGACTATGTTTGATTGGCAATGACTTGTGACATTTTGAGGCAACAGAAGGTAGTTTTCTGAATAAGCTTTAAGTGGTTTTCAAACTCCTGTCATCTCTGGAGTCATAAGGGTGTTAATTAAATGTACCTTCCATGATTGGATGCATGATGCATTGGGGTGAGCTTCAGGGGAGGCTAAGGGAAAGCTATCTGGATACGTAGGTGTAACCTCAAGTCAGCAGGGGGATCCCAGGCTGGGGACGGTCAGTGGGAAGGAGGTGCTACGGCACGCTACAGTAAGGATCTCTGGGAATCAGCAGGCTTGGCCTCTGGGAAGGTTAACGAGTGGAGTATGGACTGGGAGCTGGGGTTTCCGTAAAGTAATCTGGCTCATGGGAGGGCCGACTGGTAAAATGTGTGAAGGTAATGGGATAATCCCAATCCTAATAGTCGAGGTGGAATAAAATAGGAATAACTGGAAGTGGAGTATTAGACAGTGGCTTAGGCACAAGGAAGAAGCAACTATCCCCCCTACGTCCTGGGGCGTGAGACAAGGTGTTAAGAACTGAGCCCTACGGGAAGCGGGTTAGGCTCCCGGTACTCTTACCATGGAAAGCAGCCGTGCAGGGCAGGGCAGACTGGCAGATGGTGCTGAAGGGGTGCCGGCTAAGGGACTTGGCAGGGTCCGGGGGAAGTCAGATCTGTATATTACCTATCTGTGGGTGCTGTTTTAGGTGGGTTCGGTTAAGAGCCATGTTTAGAGGAAAACAAAGTGATGTGACGTGGGTGAGCCTCCCGGTCTCAGCTCAAGCCTTGACATCTTAGAAGTTAACGTGAATTTAGTAGTATAATCACAGCTTCTGAAGGTACATTCATCTTTATCACAGTAGCACAACAAAATTCTGAGATTTGGTGACCTCTGCACAGGACACATAAACCAGGGTTGAGCTACACTGGCCGTAGTCTGTGAAGAAACAAGAATGGGTGACGTTTTCCAGTCTCATTTATCACTTAGCATCTAAAATAATACCTATGCAATCAAAGATCTAAAACCTATTTATCAAGGTTTTAAAGCGTGTTTTTAAATAATGTTTTGAATAATTAATGGATGCCTATATATAATAGAGTTTGAAATATAAAACAGATATAAGGAAAAAAGAAAGTCTCTTCTCCCGTCCCTGTTCCCAGCTCCATACTTGCGGCTGCCACTGTTCAAGGTTCTTAGTCACGCTTCTGGCCTGTGGGGCCGTTTCTTCCTCAGTGGCAGTTCACTGCCATGCTGTTCTGCACTTTGTATTTTTCTGTCCTGGACATTGATTCATATGAATGCAAACAATAATCATAATGTTAGCTGATGTTTATTGCATGTTTAGTATGAAACAGGAACTTTCCTAGCACTTTACATACACACACACATACACACACACATACACACACACGGATGTGGTTGTTGCTATTATTATCCCCATTTTATAGATGAGAAAACTGAAGCCCAAGGAGATAAAGCAACTTGCTTAAGGTGCCGTAGCTGGTTTCGTTTTGGCAGGGCTTAGACATCTGGAGGTGACTCTTTCTTCTGAATGGCTACATTATCTGCCACTGCATAAGTATTCCATATTTGGATGTTCAGTCTCTTATTAGTGAGCCTCCAAATTGATTCAGCTATTTAGCTCTTATATGCAATGTTTCAGGAATATGCTCCAAATTAGGCCATTTCACACATTTGAGTGTCTCTGTGTAATGATTTTCTGCAAGTTGAATTTTTGAGTCAAAAGGTACATGCATTTAAGTTTGAGAGAAAGACAACTTGCCCTCTGTGCGATGTACCAACAATGTCTCATAGTAAGACATAGATTTAACTGCTGGTGACCTAAGGACATTCTCTCTTAAACTACACCCATTGGGTTTACTGTGTCACCAGTGCCTGAGGGGGAAACCAGAATTGCTTGTGCCTCTAAAGGACTGGGTCCTAGCACCCACTGTCAATAAGAGGTTATGTGGGCAGATGACCGGAAACCTAGTACAATGATCACTGTTTCAGGTTCTGTATTAGATGTTTAAAATTCCAAGCATCCTTTAGGAGTAAGATTCCTGTGTCATAAATGAGGAAACCAAATTTTAGAGAGACACACTTAGAGCAAGAGCCAGAATTTCAACAGACTCGAGAATGGGGCTCTTCATGATTTTAATTTGCTGCCCCCCTTAAAAATATGCACTAATTTATTAGCCTTTGAATCAAGTATTATTAGAATAGACTGATAGGGTTATACATAGAGTAATACATTTAATGGCTAAATTTAAATAGTGAGAGAATTTTCTTTAATTATTACATATCCCGAGTGAATCAACCCTTGTCCAGAATGGAAACACAAAAATTTAGTGTAATCTTATTATACCATGCTGTTTTACTCAGTAAAGAAGACATTTTCTTTTCTTGTCTCAAAGGAGATTTTAATTTTTCTCTTAAAGATATGGGACTTCAATGGATATTGCCACCACACACTAAATGTTGGGCAAGATGGAGCTGTGGACATTTCACAGATCCTGGTTCTTAAGAGGACAATACTGGTTACAGGCTGGGACAGGTATGATACGCTTCGTACAAAGCTACAAGAAGGTAAAATGTTCTTATCTGAATCAAAATCTAAAAGAAAAAAGAACATAGAAATCTTGACCGATTCTGAGTCATTAACTTTCTTGTGACCTAGGTGAGTGAGACTGTTTGGAATTGACTGAGTGCTCAGTGACTACAATATTATAGGATCATGTAGCTTGAGCAGTTTTGAAAATTGTTAGAGGGCTTTCCCCTAGCGTTGGGAATCTGCCTTTTTCTTTAACCATTCCAGGTAGGGACATAATACCACTTCCTGAGTATTAACTCCAAAAGTTTCCCAAATTTCATAGGCAATAAATTCTTAATGTGTAAATTACATTCTCTCACCCGTAAAAGGAGCTCATTCCTTCTCCTCTCATTGCTTATTTTAAATTGCAGCACAAGAGGGAAAGAGCCCACTGAACTCTGCGTTAGTGCCTCCCTCTTCTTAGTGCAGAGAAGGGCCTTTCACAGCCCACTTACTGTTCTCAAGGAGCTATTCTTCCATCTCATTACGAAAATTACTTTTCTTTCCTTTTTCCTGAGAGAACTAAGAAATCATAAACAGGGTCTTTTCTATGGCACTGTATAAGTACTAGGAAAATTAAAGTGCTATGTTTTGAAAATATATTGTCCATAAATTCAACATTTCACAAAATACTGCTCTAATAGGTAATTTGCTCAAAATTATTCCTAAAGAATGATGATAGGAAGGGTTTGAAGCTGGGATTAAACCGATTTTATACCTAGAAAACTAGCAGTGTATATACTTGGGGATTTTTATCAATCATATGAAAGGCTTTTCTTCTAATGCAAATGTACATATGCAGAGCAGAAAGCATAGTGCCACACACAGCTTAGCTTTCAGGGGAAGTCTGAATATAAGGAAAGACATAGAGTCCATATTATTCTGCTTGATAGTAAGAACTAATTCCATCAATCTCACCTTTGAAAGGCAAGGCTTCTTCATATCCCTGGGAGTGATCCTGATCCATTAAAGACCGGCAGCCACTCCAACAGACTATGGCCTAATGATCTCTATAATTAGGCTGCAGCAGTGAATAATATTTAACTCTCTAATATCATGGCAGGGTAGATGTGTAGTATATAGTTGATCCAATTTAAATTTGGACATAACAAAAAAGAATTTAAAAAATTAATCAGTGTAATTAAAAACTTTAGAGATACTATTTTCTTAATTATATTTTTTAGATCTCCATAGTTAGAAATTAGCATTACATATAAGGCTTTTTTTGATTTGCTTACAGGGGAAACATTTTAAAGATGAGATGTATAGAGTCATCTAAAGATGGTTTAAAGGAACACCTGATGTTCTGATCTATATTGGCGGGTGATCATGTTCTATAATCCTAGGATGCTTTGGGAAGACTGGAATGAGAGGAGGAAAAGTTACCACTCCTCCCATATTTCTCCACCTTTTCTATCTTCCACAAGGTTGTCAGGGCTTGCATCCCTTAGCTGGAATCGAAAGTTAAGGAATACGTTTTCAGTGATATTGTTTCACTTTATGCTGTTAGATTTAAAAATTATATTTCCTAAATCAGAGGCCTTATGTTAAAATGGATTTTGGAGGATCTTTGCAAGGACCTTTTTACCAGGAGGCATCTAACAAAAGAGGCAAGAGGATAGGTCAACTGTTTGGTTATAGCTGGGGAAGGATGGTCCATTGAGCCAATTCCTTAATAGTTTAGTGATTAGAGAAAAAATAGCTAGAAGATTGACAGTCAGTTTATTAAGCTTTCTTTAAAACCCAGAAGAAACTGTTAAGCTGAAGCTTTAACTTCAGGCTCTAACTAAATAAAGAGATGGGTTTGCTAATTTTATCCAGGATTAAATAAGAATTCCATTTATTTAGTTAAGTAGAGAAACATGCCATCTCATTTATTTTATCCATAGAGCTTTGTGGCATTTGGCACTTGATATATGTTGTCTAATTTAATCCTTAGCATCATCTTGGAAGGTATGCAATATTTTATAGATATCTCAAGTCTCTATCTTTAGCTCTTATCTCTCTAAACTCACCCATTGGCTTGCTGGACGTGTCTGACTGCAATCCCAAATTCAACGTATTCTAAACTGAATGTATTATTTGTCCCCCTCTGCAAAACCTGCTTATTCTGTTACATTCAGAGCCTCTGTTAACAGTCAGAGACCTGAACATCCACCTTGGTTTTCCCTTCTCACTCAACTTCACCACCGAGGAGTCACTAAGCCTTATCTACTTTATATTCTAAATATTTCTCAAACCGGTTCTCATGACTACTACAGCCGTATAATTCAGAGCATCATTTCCACATACATGGATGTCAGAGCCTTCTAATTTGCCCTCTCCTCTAGTAATGCCCCACTTTTACCTCTGAAATAGATACTGCACATTTTAGCTACAATGATTTCTTTCTACGCTGCGTTCTATCTATGTCTCTTCCATGTATGACACCTTTCACAGTGTCTACATAATAAATTGAAGTTCCCTCTGGCTTGGACCTATTCTTAGTTTCATTCTCACTCATTCTCATGTACATTTTAAACTCTTGGAGCAACCTGCTGTCAGGGTGCTCCCCTTCAAACTCACTGCTCCACACCCCCTGGCCGTATTCTTCCCTTCTGAAGCATTTTCTCATGTGGCTAATGTTTATTCCCATTTCAAGTCTTGTTCACATAGTTTCCCCACCAGGATATCTCTTTACTTCCAGGATGGAAATATGCCTCCTTTATGTCTTTGTGCTCTCTAGCTTCCTGCCTTTTATCCTACATAGGAATATATATACCATTGAGCACCTAATAAGCAGATATATAGTATGTAAATATATAGTGTCTGGTACTTATTAGATGCTCAGTGATATTAGTTAAATAATTTAATGTTTATTGACTAGACAGGGAATCTGGGGATTGGCAAGATTAATTACTCATTAGTCACACTCTGAATAAGAGGCGCACAGAATAGATATTCAAATCTATTCTCTCTTCGCAATACATCAGAAAGCTAAGTATCATCCACCCTCTTTTATAACGAAGGAAATGAAGCTTGAAGGAGTTGGGTGGCCTGCCCAAGCTTACAGAGCTAGCAGGCAGCTGAGTTAGAATTAGATACCAAAGTCCACGCCCTTTACATTCTTTCTAGTTACAGATGAAGCCTTAAATCACAAGAAAGCAACTATATTCTTTTTTTTCCTTTTTCCCCCATAAGTGAAGTTAGTTGCATATGTTTTATTACTACTTTTAAGACAGTTACTGCTTTTAAAACTTTATTTAAAAAATTTATTAACCTCATGTAGAATTGTAGCAAATATCCTTTTTGTTGTTGTTAAAAGCATTACAGATGTCCCCTTCCCCCCTCCATTGATTCCCTCCACCAGGCATCCACCCCCCACCCCACCCCACCCCACCCCCCAGGTCTTCTCTTCACTGTTGTCTGTGTCCGTAGGTCAAGTATATATGCATCTAAGTTCTTTGCTTAATCTCTCCCCCTCCCACTCCTCACCCCACCTTCCCCGACTGCTGAAATTCGCCTGACTGCTCCATGCTTCTATGTCTCTGTATCTATCTTGTTCATCAGTTTATTTTATTCATTAGATTCCACATATGAGTGAGATCATGTGATACTTGTCTTTCTCTGCCTGGCTTATTTCCCTTAGCATAATACTCTCCAGGTCCCTTTATACTGTCCCAAAGGGTACGAGATTCTTCTTCTTTACAGCTGCGTAGTATTCCATGGTGTGAATGTCCCACAGCTTTTTAATCCACTCATCTACTGATGGGCACTCGGGCTGTCTCCAGATCTTAACTATTGTAAACTGCCCTGCTATGAACACAGGGGTGCATAATGGAACTGCCGTTTGATGCAGCCATATTCTTTTAAACAAATAATTTGATTGAGTAGGTTGGTCATATCGACCAAAGCTAATGAATCATACCTGTGCATTTGAAGCAGCATATAAAAAATGTATTGTCAACTTAACACCTTAAAGTTCTAGCTTATCATTATTTTCCCCCTTTCCTTCCCACAAATATTTTAAAACTGCACCCAGATGAAAAGTATTGGGTGAGGAACTATGATGGGCTGAATGTGAGGAAGAGTATTTGGTGCTCTTCTAGTATCACAGAAGAACACCAGAGACCCTTGGTGTCACATTCTAGTTAGGAAGTCAACACATACACAGCAGGAAATGGTAAATGCCACTAAAATTATCCTAAGGAAAACCTGAAATGGAGAGCCCATGTTAATTATTTGGAAATACTATCATTCTTACATAGAAAATATTTCTGTCAGAAAAATGAAGCCCCAAATTTAGAACTTCTAGAAATGTGTTTCTTATCATTTTAGGCAAAATATACTTTAGAGACATATGGTCAACTAAAAAAAATACCTGGTTAAATACCTGGCCATATTTATTTTGGTAAAATGAAATGAATGAAGGATCAATTATCTTTGCATTTGTTTAAAGTCATGTAATATGTACATTATGGTAAAATCAAGTATATAATCATAATAGTTTAGTATTTTATTCTGCCTTAAAATTCTGATTCCATACTTGGCAACTCCCTATAAAACCAGACTCAGACTCTTAGTTTCCTCCACTTTATTTCTCTTCTTTCTGTTAAAGGCGAGGCCACTGTTTATGAAGATTTTATCTCTGTTAAATACCTAGACCTATACAAATACTTAAAAAAGATAATCTTTTATATAATTTCAAGTAATTCTGAAAATATTATTGATGGTAGCATCCTTCACAAAGTTTTGTAAAAAAACAAACAAAAACAAAAACACAACCAATGAGGTACTCAATAAATAGCTGTTGAAGTAATTTGGTTTCTAAAAGTATTTTTAAATGAAATGAGATTGGGGATTTAAAGTTCCTCAACAATAAAACTTACCTATCACAAGATATTAAATTCTTAATGATTGCCTTAGTAAGAAACTATAATTCTATATGACTCAACTGGTTTCTATTATTAGGATAAGAATCAGAATGAAAACTTCCCGAGCTGTGAGCTATTCTGAATAACCATGTTAGAGGTCAGGAGGAGGCAAGTATGTTTGAAATTCACAAATAACCCTCAAACGTAATTTTGTGATGGTTTTAGTGTTTAAAATTTGACTCCACACATTTTAGGGAAAAGGGTAAAAAGGAACTGATATATAGTGAACTAGTTTTCTGTCTTTGAGATACCCCCTCTTTAGCCTAAAAGTTAGTAGATAGATTCTTAGGATAATTGGACTAACAACACATGAACAAGTAACCTTGAAGGGAACGAGTAGTTGATTGTGTTCTTTTGTTCTTTCCATGACAATTTTTACATTATATTTTATTAAGGCTATTTTCCTAACTCATTCATCCTAAAAGAGGTTTTTTTTTAACAGCATTTAAAATTTTATTTTTCTGCACTTGATAGAAAATAATTTAGTTCTCACAGAACTGGTCATTATGGTATCTAAATTCTGAATTAAAGATATGATCATCTTCTCAAGATGACACAACAACTCAGTAGCAGGACTCAGGATTTCAAACGTGAGTTGTGAAATAGAGTGTCAGAAAGAACAAGTCTCAGACCCTTAAAATGGCCTTAAAATTGGCTCATTCTGTACTTTAATTTTACTCTTGGCAAAAGTACAAATGTAAAAAAGTTATCTTTGAAACGGACAGAGTAAGAACTACAGTGTGGATTCTGAAGGTATTTTAAGGATAACTGTCATTTCAGGTTGAGGTTTTAAGGGAAGGGTGGCAGCTAATTAGCTTCTTGAGATTTTGACACACAAGGTCAGATATCAGAAGTGCTACTTTTTGAACCATCTTATGAAAAGCAATCTGTGCTTTTGGGTGGCACTCCCTAAATATATCTAGTTAATATGGGTATCTCAGGGAAAAGACATCTGACATTGAATTTTAGCTGAGGGATGACAGAAGAGACAGAGGATTGACCTCTTCCCTCCCCCTCCCACCTCACATTCTCCGTACAGGGAAACTTTGCCTAGGGTCTTAGTGATGGATAATTAAGCTGATAAATGCATAAATGTTTAGTGTTAATGATTGTAAAAAGGATAATTAACCTTCTAATACTAAGTATTTATAATTTACCAGATAATTTAATGAGAGAATCCAAAAGAAAATTTAATGTGGGAAGTTCAGTGTAATGGATGGCATGCGGGGAAAAAATTGGGTAGGGTAGTATTTTAGACCGCCCAAGTCACACTGCCCACGTGGATGATGGCTACTCAATATCTATATCACTTTTAGATCCACAGCTAAATTTTATATCTTTTTTACTAGGGCTATAACCGTGTTTCGACCTCAGAACTTCAATCAGTTTTTCATCCAGCCTGAAGAATGGAAAGGAGGAATACGGCACCGGGACGACATTGTGTGCGCTGCATTTTTACCGCCGCAAACTCTTGTTACAGGTTAATTAAACCTTCACTTCACAATCAATGGTGAAAGTTTTTTTTTTTTTTAAAAATCTCACTCACTTTAAAAAGACCTTTTCTCAACTGTAAAATAAATAGATTTTTTTGAAGAAGCAGTTCTTGCACTTAAAGCTATTCTTGGTCCTTATTTGTAGGGCTCCCGAGCCTGACTACCTGGCTTCAGGTCCTGTTTTCACCACTTGTAACTCACGATATTGAGCAAGCTATTTAAACTCTAAATCATACTTTTCTCTGGCTAACAAGAGTGTAGCTATATCTTAGTTTATAGTGAAGATTAAATAAAATAATTTGTACAAGGGTTTAACGCAGTGCTCCGCACACAGTAAGCTCATCAGTTAATGTTAGCTTTTTTTTTTATTGTCTTTTTTCCAGGAGCAGCATTAGGGCTCTTCTGTGGTACTCAGATGTTTTATAATGGGAGCATATTAACCCTTTGGCACAATGTAGTCTAAGTAATATTGGTTAAAGACTGGCCTCATAAAATGTCAACAAATTTAAGCTCTTAAAAGGATCCATGGGCAGACTTTGATGTGACATATTAAAGAGGAACAGTAACTGTTGTATCATTTCTGGCCAAAGAAAACAATTTATAAAGACAGATTGCATCATGAAATTAACAAGCCCATATTTTGACAGCCTACACTTTTTTCTTTTTTTAGAATAAAAAATGTCATCGATTAAGAGAAATGAAAACTTACAGGAAAAGGGCCAGGATAGCTATGAAGTGTTACAATATGGGTTTTATTGCTCTATCTGCACTTAAAGTTGCACTGTTTTCAGGACTTTCCTGATTACCTTCCAGTAGAGCCAACATTGCTATTCAGTTTGCTTTCTAGCTGCTGGAAGTCAACCCCTGCAGGGAGTATCACATACTGACGGATAATGGAAACAAGTAAACTATAAGGCTGTATAGCTGTTATTCTGAAGTGTCATAAAATACCATTGTAATTGGTGAATAGATAATGTCTTCATTCCTTCTCATCCCGTCAGTCTTCTGTGAAAATGTTTGTTTAAGCACTTTGAGAGTAAAGCATTTCAAAATCATAGGAGAACATAGGTGCTCTGATGGACAGCTAATCCATGGGAATACACCGTCCTTGGCCAACTTGTGAGTTGCACAGGTTGCTCTCTCTAGGACAGTGCAGAGCTTAGTACATATTACTCTCTTCTCTCTCCAAATCCCAACAAAGGCACCATATGTACATCCCAGTCGAACTCAGCTTTCCTCCTCTGCCCTTTACTTGACATTGACACTTGGCTCAGTAGGGGGTTGTCCTCACTGAGCTGCTGAGAGCCAGTCTGGCAGGCATTGTCCCTCCCCAAGACAAGCTTGGTCAGATGTAGCCTCATTATTCGCATTTTTCTACATTCTCTGTGAAGAGCGGTAAGGAAGGACTTGCTATAGGGAAAACTTTAGAACTGGAGAAAGCAATGTGCAATAATAGTATAGGAGGGAGGAAATGAAAAGAAGACATACGCACACCGAAGAAGGATATGGAAAGCAAACCCAGAGAAACTCGATTTCCCTGACCTCACTGAATCATTTTAAATTTATGATAATTATTATAAACCCTTTTTCAGTACTTATAATATGCTAGGCACTATTCTAAGTACTTCTCATTCTTCACATCAACCCTAGGAGATAAATACAGTTTTTAATTCAGTTTTTTAGATGAGGAAATTGAGGCATCATGTAGAGTTAAATAACTTGCCCAAGGCTGCACAGTTAGTAGGTGGCAGAACCAGGACTCAAACTCCA
This sequence comes from Miniopterus natalensis, assembly GCF_054644295.1. Taxonomy (NCBI): domain Eukaryota; kingdom Metazoa; phylum Chordata; class Mammalia; order Chiroptera; family Miniopteridae; genus Miniopterus; species Miniopterus natalensis. The sequence goes on from NC_142086.1 coordinate 67,508,049, forward strand.
GTTGTTTCATTGCGAAGCCCTTATTCTGAATGCTTTATTACAAGGTAAAAAGACATAACAGTAATTTTTTATCATACTTAATGCACACATATGTTGTGAGGCTCCTAAGTTCCAAAGTTTAATAAAAACACTAATTGTTATTATTCATTTACTTCTCCAAAAATATATAGAGTACCTACTATGTGCCAGATTCCATGTAAGATTTTTTAATAATGATTTCTTCTAGTTTCTGTTACTCATATTCCTCTTTCTGGCAATTTATGTTCTCCATGCTGGCTCATCTAGGGAGTTATGATGGAGAAATCATTCTGTGGAACAACAACACAGAAAATGCTCACTATGTCCTTCACCCCGATTACCAGAGGCTGCTACAATCGAAATCAGGTGAGTGCAAGTTTGAAACTAAAATAATGTGGCCGAGTCAAACCACAATGGGCCTGGTTGTTTATGCATGTACCATTGCAGCTTGCTCCTAAATTATAGATGATTGGCTATATGATAAAGGGATTAGTGATATTGTCTTGTCAAAGTGACTTAAAAAAATTCTTGAGATTTACTTGGGTTAGTAAATTCTCCTTGGCATGCCATTTTTTCTCTTTATACTATATCAGCATTTCTGAATTACTGACAGCAGGGAACAGGCCTCTCATTTCTATCTAGTTTAGTTTTTGCCAATAAACCTCACCAAATTGCCTTTGAGTGAACCTTGGGTACCCTTTGGTAAGAAAATGGAAACTCATGTTCACTTGATTGGCTGCTCAGGATCAGTCTAGAGCTTATATTAAATATTATGCCACCTGGAAATCTTAAATTATTTCTTATGTTAGAAACCTGTGGGAGCATTAGATGGGAGTATATTGTATTTTATGGGAATTTAGCCGAGCACATGAATATTTTATACTTAAGCAAAATGTCTTGACAATTGCCTTTCACATTTTATTTTAGCTTCCATAGGTACTAAAGGTTTTTCCTTAGACTAATTTATTCAGGTAATGAATATGTCATTCCTCATGGCCCATCACTGTTCTGTTGTCTCAATTGGATAAACTCAGAGGCTGAACTGGACCTTAGAAAAAGACTGATCATTAGATACAGGGTTTTGTTTGTTTGTTTGTATGTGTGTGTTTTGTGTGTGAAAAGTTGAGGGACTGATTTGATAAGAGTAAGGAAACATATTTAAGAGATTTCGGACTTTGTAGCCTGCAGGCCCCAAACTCTAACATGCTTTCTGTACAAGGAGGTAATCATTAGAGTTCAACTGAACCCTCCATGGAGTGGATGGAATTCTGCCTCTTCCTCTATATTGGCCTTCAGGAGAGCACTGTCTTGGTCTTACAGTAAACCTAACTGTGGCTATAATTAAAAACATTTTCTTTAAATAAGAAAGAAAAGCAGATAATATCAAGTTTTTAAAAGACATGAGAAGCATTGCTATAGATTTCTTGCTTTAAAAATTTGAAGATACTTCTGTATAGATTATTCATAACTTTGGGCAGGCTGTTCATAGATTCTAAGATGAATATCCCTAGTTTTTCTTAGTGTAGCTTGGAGATAGTGTCATGAGATAATCAAAATAGCATAGGAATATCCTTTCCAAGGTAACTCACTAATAAATAATATTGCTCAAAAAGATCATTTAAATATATTTAAATGGTCATTATGTCTCATGCAAGATTAATATTCATGATTAATAAGCTGAAAATGCTATGATAATAGGATCACATTTGTCCTGAACATATCAAGATCTCTAAGATGTGACTACAAAATGAAGTCCTTATTAATTCATATCAAGGGAAAACTGTAAGTGTGTCTGGAATATGCAAAGAAAAAGGCAATCAAAAGATCCTTCAAGTTGGGGTTGAGGAAATGACTAGCAGAAGGTTGGATGGATATTGAATGGCAACCTATTCTGGGACTTCATGGGGTCATCTGAAACTGTAATGAAGGTGGGCCTATTGTTTTTCATAAGCAGTCGTTTGAAAAGCAAATGTTTCTCTTCTTGAAGACACTTGGCTTTGTCTCTATCACAGATACAGAGCCTCAAAAGCTCCTCAGTGCTGGGAAGAGCTGCTCCAGCCCTCCCACAGCAGACCAGGCTATACTGGGAGCCTGTTCCTTTGAGACTGGCACCCAGAGCCATAATGCTGTTATGAGGCTTTGCTTCCTTGAGGCAAGAAAAAACGTTGCAGTGACAGGTAAACTATATATGTATATTTTGACTGCAGAGTGCTTTGATATATTGTAAAATATTGGAAAAGAGGGCAATAAAGAGAATTCAGTCTAACTGTATTTAAGTCTTGTAGAGTCTGACTGCATCTAGCTGACAGTCAGTACTGGGTCATGGGAGGTCCTTACTGCAGAGGTTAGGCTTCAGGAGGATGGGTCTAAGAACATGAGCCAGACTAGACCCCACCAGAATTTTATACAGTACTGCATATGTCAGAGTCAGAGTGAGCAAAACTCTGGAAAGCTACTTAATATGGGCAACAATTAGAATTGGTCTTCCAGCCATGACAGAAAGAGGTTTGGTAGGGGAGAGTGCACAGTAAGAAATAAGCACTATATGGATGATGTATCATAGAATTGTGCACTGGAAACCTATAGCGTTTTATTAACCAATGTCACCTCAATACATTTAATCTTAAAAAATTTAAAAAAAGAAACATGCTCTAAATACATTATCTTAGTGTTGATGCAGCCTGCATTTTCCCAAAATAAAAATCTCATTTTGAGACTAATGCATATATTTGACTTTTTAATCTAAAAAATACATATTTTAGAAGTATTTTTTCCTTAACTTTAGGAATCTAGACATATATGTATTGTATGTTTAAAACAACATATCTGAACCATGTTTTCTATATACATTTTTCCATATTCAATTTGTAGATGGAAAATCTGCATGATTTTTATATAAAATTTTTCAAGATTAAAATCAACAAAGTTATACTCCTACAGAGCTTTAGAAGCACTGTGGAATATTTAGAATAGATTGAAACAGATTCTAAAACTTTCTATTTTCTGGAACTCACACTCACAATATGAACTGTTATCCTGAAGTTGCTGTTCTTTCCTTAAGACTAATTCTTCTTCTTTTTTTTTTAAATATATCTTTATTGATTTTAGAGAGAGGAAAGGAGAGGGAGAGAGAGAGACAGAAACATCAATGATGAGAAAGTCATTGATCGAGCCCGCAACCTGGGCATGTGCCCTGACCGGGAATCGAACCCCGATCGCCTGGATCCTAGGTCGACGCTCAACCGCTGAGCCACGCCTGTCTGGGCAAGACTAATTCTTCTTAATGTTATCAGTATTTCTCAGTTGTTTGCACTGAAGCCACTACATGCTATTATTTCTACTTTAAACAGATATAATTGTTAATCAGTAGTACATTTGTGAAGCAAATTGAAAGTCATCTACAGACTTATCAAATAATAATAGTAACTTTGCCACAGAATAATTTAGGTAAAGTGCTTCTACAAAGCATATAAAAATGGAAAGTGAAAAGGTTAGTTCTAGGTCTATGAACCAAAAAAAAGTGTCTCATAAGAGCTTACAATAAATTTTTGATTAAAAATGTAAAAATAAGCTCATAAGTAGGATTCTAAGCATGCTACTATACGGGAGAATCAATAATTATGCTGCTGCTACTACATATATGCAGCCAGATCTGTGCATGAGGAGTTTTACTTCTTTGGTATTTGTGTTCAATGAGTTATTAAGAAAGATGGGTTTTATGTAATTCGGATATTATCATCAAGTTGCAATTAATATAAGTTTATTTGAAGGAACAAATTAATTCTGTCTAAAATAAAAAAAATAATATCAAAATTATGAATGAAGGAAAGAAGACTAAATTTAATGCAGCATCTTAGATATCCTTTGTTATTTAATATTCAATATAAACCAATAAGGCTATCTTAGGGTTATCTCAGTTTTATATTTGAAAGAATTAAAGTGCTGGGAATTGATCTCAGGGTTACCTCCCTCTACAACATGCACATGCTTTCCATAGCGCAAGCCATTGAAGTTGTTTAGGTAATTATGGTCAATTTCCTAATTAGGTAATTCTTTACATGTCAGGAGGTGCTAACTTGGTGTCATGTGGAGGATCTGGATATGTCAGATTCTGGGATACATTTAAGAAGCAACTTCTGGCTGAATTTTTGGCTCATAGTGGAGTTGGACCTATTATTATGGCTACTGATAAATTGAATCGATACCTCGCCACAGGAGACCTTGATGGATGGTTGAAAATCTGGAATATAGAGGTGAATTCAAAACAGTCTACATTCTCTTTATTATTTTTGGTTGCCTTTTGTTGCAGATGACTATGAATCCAGTCTTGTCTGTTTCCTGGATAAAAGAAGAAATGTTTGTTCTGAGTACTTTTTTTTTTACAGTATTTAAAAAATTTTTAAATACTTTTTCAGTTACAGTTGACATTCAATATTTTATTGATTTCAGGCATACAGCATGTTGGTTAGACATTTTTATAACTTACAAGGTGATCCCCCTGATTGAGTATTTTAAAAGAAACACTTATATGTATTGAGCAGAGACTTCTTTTAAATAATTTATGGAGAAAACTAGATTTTACTTAGTATTAAAAATCTTCTGTTAATATATACTCAAGTCAATCACCCAATGTAAGAATGCAGTATTGTCAGTAAGACACTGCAGCATTGTTTGAGAATGAATAATTTGGATATACCTTATTTGAAACAAGACTATAAATGTAATTTAAATAGAGTACTGGTCCTTCACCTAACATTATTTTCATTGTGAGTTAATGTGGGATTTTTTGTGTCACTGATTACCCCCTCAATTTTCTAATAATATTATAAAATTGTATAATATGTGACTACCTCTATGTGATAAAGTTCCCCTCTATCAGATAATTGGCTTTACTGTTCATTTTTTTCTTTCCATCCTTCCTCTCCCCCTTTTTCCTTTCTGTCCATTTTTCAAGTTAGTTAAATCAGTTAGAAACCTTTTTTGAGTGTTAATTTCATTTTATTAACCTCTGTTATGAACTATTCTTTTGCATTTGGATCACAGATAATTGGTCTCAAATGGACCTACTTTTCATATCTGTATCAGACATTTTTAAAAAGAAGTATTATGTGTTATGTCTCGGCAATAATTTAATATTTGGACTCTTTAGAATTCTGGCATTTCTTTTCGCTCAGGAGTACTGTCTGAATTCTAGCAAGAGCAAAGTCACACAGGCCCCAGCTCTGCTAAGATCATTCCAACCTCATGAAGACCAGATAAGTTCCCTAGAGATGTGCGAGCGGGGCGGCCGTTCTCTGATTGTCTCCTCCTCTGCAGACTGCAGCATTTGTGTGACTGATGTCTGCGGTGCTCCTGTCTGGATCTTTGGTCAGGTAGAAATATTGCTTGTTTATTATTCTAGTATTTACTTGACATTTAGTGTAAACTTGGGCTGATTTCCATTTGAATCTCATCGGCTGTTGATGTTCATCAGTCATGAAAGGACTGACTTCCATTCTGGAGCTGGAGCTCTAGGCATCTCTTGTCCTGTTTGCCATTAACCATGGCAGTTCCATCAAGATGAGGACTCCAGAGACAGGGACAGATGGCTCTGTGCAGCTAAATGTACTCCAGGATTTGGGAGAAAATTTTCTCCTCTAGAATAAGTGAATTCTTTCCATTTCAAAATTGAATAAAAATACAGTGCGGATAATATTAGCATGTTTTATTAAACTTAGATGAGCCTGTCAAGTAATAATCAATGTAACAATCAAATAGAACATTTTAGAAAGACAAACCTTAAAGCTCATCATCTAATTTACGCTTCTGAAAATAATAACAGCCAATATTTGCTGAGTTTTTCCTGTATTCCTGGGGCACTGTTCCAAGGTCTCTACATGAGTTATCTCATGTAATCTTCATAATTGTCCCTCCCGTTATAGAAGAACTTTCATTTGTCCTATTTTACAGATGAGGAAACAGAGAGGCACAGAGAGTTTGAATAAATTGCCTTAGTTCACAGAAGCTAATAAGGAGTAGAGTTTTGCTTTTAATTCAAGCTGGTTTATGTCAGAGTTCATGCTTTTAACCCCACCCTCCTATGAAAGTAAGCTCTCATTTGTAGGAGGTAAAAAAATGGAAGTGGGAGAATGGAAGAAAGAAACTATTCATTTTCTCACATTTCAGTTCTTTTTTTCTGTTTGTTTTTATGGGAACTCTGTTCCTGTTCCTTTTGTGCTTCTGGGAACAAAATATTAGTTTGATCTGTTTCAACCATGGTGGTGTGAGGTTACGCTGAAACTTTCATTTCTGTCTGGCTGGTTGACTTGGTTCCATCCAGCACCTAAGGTGCCACTCGCACGCTGTGAGAGTACAAAGCAAGTCTCCTCGTGTTGGAAGACAAAGTCTGCTGTTGCTCTGTGTGTGAAGTCAGTTTGGCAAAGTTAAACTGTTGAGAAGTTAATGCAATGCCAATGTTGCTGTGCAGACAAGGTTCGCATGAGATGAGGTGGAGGTTAGAATGACAGGTAATCAAAGCATCATCAAGTGGGTGACGTCTGGAACATAAGAAGTCTCCTAAGTTGGGCTGAAGCAAAAATAAGACAGTACTATGTGCGGGTGCTGTATAAACTGCCCACTGAACACAGTCTGTATCTAAATTTAGTTTTAATTAAGAAGTAAAACTGAAATGCTAGTAAAACTGTTCATTTTAATGCCTTTGATATTTTTCTTTAGTTGCTTTGTAAAGTCCTTTGAATTTTGAAGGACCTCAGCCCCCAAAAAGCCTGCATGAAAATTGTTTTTGTTTTTGTTTTTCTTCCTGCTGTTGACAGAAAAAGGGTCACTAGAGCTGGTGTAGTTTTACGAAATAAAGTCTGGCAAAACAGGGACAGCTGTGTTTTCTAGTCCCTTCTGTGTGAGCTGTTGAGGTTTTTTTTAATACTTTTTAAAAAATCTAACTGTCTTGAATATGGGCACGCTAGTCCCAAGGGATACAAGGGAACAGGGCACAAAAGAGGAAGGGAGGGAGAAAGGATGGGAACAGAAAAATCAGCAGATACTGGAGAATAGCAACAATGAATGTCCTTCCCAGAGTGTGAAAGAAGAGGCCGCCTTTTACAGCAAGGTATGGGAGGTAGACAGAAATACGTAGATAAAAAGAAGAGGGCCAATTAATAAATATAACTAGGATCAGAACAATTTTTACTGAACAAACTTGATTTGTAAAGCGGAGTGACTTCTGCCCTACATTTGAATGAGGCATTTGTCTTTTACTTGAATTAATTCTGGTCTAGCAGTTATAAAGATGGGAGGAAAGCATTAATATATTTTAATTTCCCACATTAAGACTTAATTTTCAAATCACATACAGTCTGATTAAAGTATTTAAAATTTAATGCAATGTGATTCTATATATTTCATGAAAGAAGTTTTTTAATCACTGTGAATCACTTTTACAACATAGCTATTGATTGGAGATTGGTTTTCAAGTTAGATTTTTAAAAGTAAGTGGTTTTGTATATCTATTTCTAGAGTTGGACAAATGGGAGTGGAGATGATTTAACCATAGAGATACATTTATTCCAGGAAACTGTTAGGTGATTGTGGTATAAAAAGAAATTAGATGCTCTGTGCAGCTCTTCAGTGCCTCTCCTTAAGCACTCTCCACAGTTTGACTGGGTGGAGTTTGTTTATTGGCACCTCTCCTCCTCCCTATGTGGGGGCCAGTGACTTTGTGACTATTCACCCTGTGTTTAAAATTTGATCTAGTTGCCCACATTTAAAAATTAAAACATTTCGTATAAGATCCAGACTTCTCGCTTCTCTTGGAAAAGAACATATGTCATTCCCTGAGAGTAACTGTAAAATGGATTCTCCCTAATTCAGCAAGGTCGAGTTTCATTTGCTGTTGATCATCTTAGATGAGTCTTCATTCATTCGCTGACATTATCTTCCTGGCCCCTGTCGACATTTCACTTTGCCCACCCTTCTGACGAGGTTATGAGTTTGTAGGCCAGTCCGATATCCTGGGGATGCCTGATGTTACCCTTCTATCACACTGGCTGTGATCTCTGGTGCATGCCTGTTTATACAACGTGAACTGACAGAAGACAAGGAATCAGTTCTGCGTTTAAAATATAAAATAGATTGTCACTGGGGGCTTTTGCTATATGGATACATATTAAGAATTATAGCCAAGATGTGTTAAAACTATCATACAACACATTTATTTTTTGAGAAAAATGCTCAATAATTGGACTGGTGCTTGAGATATTTTTAGGAAATAAGATGGAAAGAAAGTACTTGTATCAAAAATTAACTCTGATGCCCGGCTGGGCATGGCTCAGTGGTTGAGCATTGACCTAAGATCTGGAACATAGTGGCTCGATTCCCGGTCGGGGCACATGCCTGGGTTGCGGGCTTGATTCCCAGTGTGGGGCATGCAGGAGGCAGTCAATCAATGACGACTCTCTCTTCATTGATGTTTCTATCTCTCTCTCTCCCTTTCCCTTCCTCCCCCTGAGGTCAATAAAGATATATTAAAAAAAAAAATTAACTCTGATGATTCTTCAACAAAAGTTTTGGTTTTCTTTTAGTAAATATACATTTTGCTATTCAGGATTTTAAAGTAAGAAAGTCAATTTTTTGTAGTTCATTATCATCTTTTCAGAGAATTTTTCTTATGACTCATTTTCTACCTTTATCCAAGTTACCTGTATAAGTCTTATCTCCCTCAAAAGACTGTATGTTTCTTGAGAACAGAAACCATGTCTTATTCTTTTATTGGGAGTGTCCCCAGCACTTTAATTAGTAGTGTAGCATATAAATGTTCAAAGAAAAAAATCATGAAAATAAAATAAATCCCTTTGTTTTTACAGGCCAAGCATTGGCAAATTGAAAACTGTTCTTCTCTTCCTAAGAAGGAAAATAATTTAATGGAAAGTGAGATTCAAGGAGAAAGCATTAGGGAAACTCCTTTACTTTCTAAGGAGGAATCATGTGTAGACCCAACAGAACATTCTCTACTTGATAAGAAAAACAAAGATGAGTCAACATATAAGTAAGTAATTTTAAGTGTTACCATGATGTCAACTGGAGCCTAGATGAGACCTAGGTAAGATTGGCCCAAATTTCCTTTCGTACTCTGTGCAAGATCCAATGACTACCTCAAGATTTCTCTAAGGTTTGTGTATGGCAGGGGGAGAATGAATGTCTTCAGGGTTATGTGTGTTTCTTATTCCTTGCCTCCATTGAATTCTTGATTTCCATTCAGTGTCTTCCAGTCCTTTGTTTCTGCTCCATCAACAACCTAATTGTGGAAATTAGCCCTTTTCGTCAAAAACAATACATGTGTGTATGTATACATGTATGTATTTGTCTCAGAATGTATGTCAGATTTTACTCCTGGTTTTGGTAGGGTTCACAGAAGGTTCTATGACGGAAGTTCAAAGAGGTAAACTTTGATTATTGTACATGACTCTCCTTTTAATCTTCTAGCCTTTCCTTCATGCTGTTCAGCCATTTCTTCACTTTAGTAGCATGGGATCCCTCTGCTTGATTCCATTCTTACAATCCCCCCTCTCTCTCAGGTTAGGCAGTTTTAGTTATTTCTTTTGTTTCTTATAGTATTGCTAACCCATGCTCTCTTAGTTTTACCTTTCATACTAAACAACTATTATTTTTTGAAATGATGATTTTATTCATTGTCTTTTCTTTGATACAAATGAATTTTTTTTACCATGTGCATATATTCTTTTAGGATTATAGAAAAATTGCACAGAAAGTAGTGTTTCTACATACCTCACCCTAGCCCACCCAGTGTCTTGCATTAATGTGGTACATTTGTTATAACTGATGAACCAATATTGATACTTTATTATTAACTAAAGTCTATAGTTTACATTAAGGGGGTACAGTTGTGGGTTCTTTGAGAACCCCCCTCAGGGACCTCAGCATCGCACATTTTCAAATCAATGCATCTTTGGCCATTGCCCTGTGGCTCTACCCCACTAGCTGGGTTACCTTTGGAAATACACATCACAGTGTTTTTCTGTTATAGACCTGTGCATTGGCAAGCCTTCCCTCTTGCACAACTCCTCTTGGTTTAACTTCTGCTTGACAGATAGGAAGCTCACTCACCCTCGTCACACCAACTGCTCCCTGGTTGTCCCTCTAAACCTACTTACCTGGGTTGCTCCAGCCACAGCATTTTGCCTGTAGACTTTTTCAGGCATGAATGAGCCACTGGTCTACTGTGTCCCTCTAATGATTTTTGCAGGGAGCAGTCATTCAACTCTTGGGCTGATCTATGTGAATGCAGGCTAGAACTGAAGGGGAAGCTTCCCTCCACTCTCATGGGAATGGCCTTAATGTGCACCAACTTCTCCTCTCCTCTCTTATGTTATTGAATCTTTGGTCTTTTTGTATCCTAGAATGGTGGTTGGCCTGGGTTTCACCAGGTTGGTTTTGGAGCTACCTCACTTAGGAACATGGGTACACTTTTTACCTCTTAATTGTTTTGCTTTCATACCTTTTGGACCTCTGCTGATAGGGAAATAGAAGGGAAAAAAGCACCTTGAAAACTTCCTCCTGCACTAAATTACACTTTGGTATTTGCTCTTCTATTTCCTTGAATTATGGCTTGCTGAAATGTCAAGTGGCATTTTACTTTCAAGCAGAATGATCTTTTCAGTTTAGAAATATAGCATGACCAGTCCTGTACAATAATAGCATGCTGCTATCCAACTCAATTTTATAGATCAGGAAATAAAGTTATCCCGGATAACACAGATAGCTCATTGTTTCTCTTCCTGTCACACCCCTAAAAGAATAAAGGCAAGTGTTATAGATTCCTGGCCAATATATTATTTTCCCCTTCCTTGTGACAAACGCAGTTGTTGTTTTTTAATTTTTTTAATATGTTTTTATTGATTTCAGAGAGAGGAAGGGAGAGGGAAAGAGATATATAGAAACATCAGTGATGAGAAAGGGTCATTGATCGGCTGCCTCCCACACGCCCCCTTCTGGGGATTGAGGCGCAACCTGGGCATGTGCCCTGACCGGGAATCGAACAGCGACCTCCTGGTTCATAGGTTCACGCTCAACCACTGAGCCATGCCGGCTGGGCAAGTAATTTTTTTTAGATCAGCCTTTCCTTAGAGTTAAAAATTAGCAATTTGAACTGTGTACTTCTTTCTTGAGTTCCATCTCATCTTATTACATTTTGTCTTGTTGCATGACTTTGTGTTATGAAAATTAGTGCTGATATGTAGTTTTTACATTTACAGATTTCTCTTAAAACTCAAGCTTTGTATTCTGCCAGATTAAGTAGGTGTATAGCTGAGTGATCTCATCTTGGTTGTAAGTTTCTGTAGGCACTGGGAGAAATTTCCAGCAGTAGGAAAACAAAGTTATCTCTATTGTACTCTATCTTGTCAAATGACAATACATAAAAAAAATCTGTGATCTTTACAATTTCTGCCTTTATCTAATCTGAATGACTAGATTGAAATAATTTTAAGACTTTGCAGTAATAAGATAGTACAGAATAATGTCATTTAAGAATTATTAAACAGATCTAAAGAAAATGGTTAAAAACCAATCCTCAAAATTGACTTGTCAGGTATATCCCTCACTTCTCTCAGGATGTCTGTGTGGAAAAACACATGCAATGTCATTGTCAGCTGTAAAATGTTCTTCATGGCCTCAGTCTAATACCGAAGAGATTATAGATTATTTCCTCCCTAAGAAATTATTATTCTGAAGAATGTGCTGTTTTCTTAATTGGATTAGTAAATCCAAGGAGAGAATCATGCCAGTTCTTCTCCATATACAAAAATATGAAAGAAATATGTAAAAAATCTTAAAGAGACAAAACGGGGGAAAGCACTTTCAGTATATGTGTATGCAGGCGGGGTATGTTTAGATGGAGGGGTGAAACAGTAAGAAAGCTGGAGAAGCAAAAAGCAAAAGCAAATAAAACATGGGAGAGACAGGAAAATAAAGAAAAAATTTAAAAATTTAAAACTGTGTTCTCATTTTAACTCCTAAGACTTTTTCCCCCCCAGGATAAAAATCTTGGCATAGATTATCTTTTCTGGTTTATACACAAATACCAGTTTCTCACAGTGCTTAAGGTATTTTATAGTATTATGTCTGAGAAGTAGGTAGATGGTAAAATGTCATCTTTCATTTCAGCCCTGGGGAGACGAAGATGAATACAGAGTTTAAGAGAATGAGGAAGTCCTAATGCTAAGCTAACAATTGATACGGAGAAATAGACTTTGCCCTTGCTCAGGTCTGCAAGAATCATAGTACCATTAGAAAATGAAAAGAAATTGAAGAAATAATTAAAGAATAAAATAGGCAGTAAAAACTACAGAGGACATGGACTTTTCTTTATTTATGGCAATATTTGGTTTCTGGACTCACAGAAAATTAATCTAGAAAAATACAGATAAAATAATTTAGAAAGTACAGCCTTAGAATATTTTTTAATTCAAAACTAATACATGTTCATTAGGGGAAAATTTGCAAGTACAAATCAGCAAGAAGAAGAAGATGAAAGAAATCACCTGTGGCAAAGCCATTGCTAACACTTAGGAATTTCACTCTTCCAGGCTTGTTCTGGGCAAAATTATGCAAATAAATAAATGTACAGTTTATTAAAATGGGGATTTAGTATACATAATTTATAACCTGTTTTATTGCTCAAAAATATACAGCAAACTTATTTCTGTATTTTTAGTATGAGTGTACACAGACATCAACATTCACTAATGACTCCCTAGGACTGTATCATGTGTTTTTTTAACCATTATCTTCTTTCCAAACATTTAGACTATTGGTGACTTTTAACTGGGAAAACATTTCTTTAAATACCTTCATGTGCAATTGTTAGAGTACTCAGCTGAATTCAACATTAGAATAAATTCTCTGAAGTGGAGTTGCTGAGTCAAAAGTTTTCATACTCACCCCAGGATATGTTTTTATTGATTTTAGAGACAGAAGAAGGGAGAGGGAGAGAGAAAAACATCGACTGGCTGCCTCCTGCCCCTACTGGGGATTGAACCTGCAACCTGGGCATGTGCCCTACTAGGGAATCGAACCCACCACCCTTCTGTGCACAGATGATGCTCTAACCACTTAGCAACACTGACCAGGGCACTGAGTCAAGAGTTTTAAAGGCCCTTGGATCATCTTGCTAAATTGCTGTCCCCACATGTGGGCTTTCTCTCCAGCATATATGAAATGGCTGCCTCTGGACCAACACTTGGTATTGTCATTGTCTTAAAACTGTGGTCATGATCTTCCGTTATTGTTTTAAATTGCATTTTTAAATTATTTGTAGAAGTAAACATTTTTTCACATGCTTATTAACCTTTAATAATTCAAGAGCGAAGTTGAGAGAAATACTAGAATTCTATGAAACTAACTCCTGTGGACCCTTAAGACAAGCATATCCCACAAACATCACACCCCATGGGGTGTGCTCACCAGCTCACAGATAGCCACCTCTGTTACTGAACCACCTCTTCATTAGAGAAGGGCTCTAATGTTAAGTCAACTTTGTCCGCCTGTAGTGGTCTCTTTCATTGCTCTTTATTCTTATTTTAGGACAGTGAAGAGCAAGTCTTTTCTACCTGCTTTTATCTACAAATTTTCCTTGGCTACCATTAAAAAAGTTGCTTATGGGGATAGGGTTAATTATTAGAAACTGGATTAAAAAAGAAGATAGGAAATGAAAAAGAAATCTCCATTAATTTCCCAGTAAGTTTATATAAGACAAAAGGCGCAATTAAAATTAATGGTTTTTAGACATGTGAAATAATTATAGTGTTCTAAATTCTATATTATTGTAATGAGGGAACTGATATTTAATATTATTTATGTTATTGATTACCTAATTATTCTGCCAGTAGATTTTATGTGAGAGATTAAACTGGAAAATATATAGACAACTATAAAAAAATACACAAAACATTAAAATCTCATTTTAAATCAAGTCTTATGTGACATAAAACACTTGGAGGATTGACAGTCTACTTTCACCAACAATCTGTGGACATAATTATCATTTGCACGTGTATGACAAATGAAAGGAAATGAAAGTCTTAGTAATTTTTGAAATTTAAGTCTTAAAAATACTTGTACAGCAAATTATTTTTTTAATAAATGCTGTATATTCTTATTTTTTGTCTGATCATTCTGGTAGTTCCTAGGAGTATCAGAACTGGCTGTAGGGACTATAGGAACTCTTTGCTTTGAGTAGAAAATATTGTCTTATTTTTTCTTAAAGTGATAGTAGCCAGTACTTACTGAGGTCTTACCATATTCCAGGCACCGTTCTAAGGTCTAAAAGCAGGAAAGAGCCCAGGGTGTTTGGGGAAAACTCAAGGTCTGGTGTTAACTAGTCCAAAAATAGACCTCACTACTTCAACTGTTCCTCAATTTATTTCAATAATACTTTTCTGGGGAAAAATTCTCAATCTAGTAACTACAAGGCCTAACAGCATCATATTCTATCCTTCTTGTATCCACCACCAGCTCCTCACTGTTGCAGATTCTCCTACCGTCTTAAAATGACTCTCTAATGACACCATCATTCTTGTCTTCAAAGCCCAGATAGTGGCTAAACAATATGCTCTTATTCATAGAAGACCCTGTTGTGAGGGAGGCCATTCCAGTGTGATCTGGGGGAAAACTGCCACCTGAACTCAGGCTTTGAATGGCAGAGATTTCCTAAAGGAAAAAAAATCTATAATTCCTAAAAGCATATGTGGATACCCCCCCCCCCAAATCAAGGAAGTTAGAATTCCCCTCCTCATCTTCCTTTAAGTGTGACTGTACTTAGAAACCTGCTTCCAGAGAGGAGTGTATAGAAAAGAAGGGGAAACATCACTTTTAAAAGCCAGTGCAGACGCTTGGCAAACACGGCCTTGGCCAGGCGATGACGTCAACACACACAGCAAGTGAGGTGGCTGGCGCGCTCCCTTGATAAGATTGGTGAGAACAGCGCTTCATCTCTTGTCGTCTTCCCAACGACCTACAACCCCCATCTAACCATAAGAAAAACATCAGGCAGGTCCAAATTGAGGAACATTCTACGAAAAATCTGACACAAGTGTTTGCCAAAACTTTTAAGGTCATGGAAAACAAGGAAAGTCTAAGAAGATGTTTGAAACCATTTCTTGTTTTCTGGCTGGAATTATATACAACTATATAATGATTTCACTCTCTATGTTTTATTGATAAAACTATTTTCCTTGGGTTCAAGCTAATCTAAAATTTTTTTATAGATCCATATGTGGATCCTCAAAAATGCTGAATTTTTCTGAATTTTGTATACCATAAATGAAGATACAGACCTGACATGGGATGAAAGAGTTTTTGACACATCGCACAGATTGTCCCGTGTAACTGGTACACAGGGCAAGCGTAGCGTGTGTTTCTGTAAGATTTTTCTCTGCATAGCTTTTTCTCTGACCTACCTGTTGTTATGAGGACAGAATCTTTGCTTTAACTAGCCTCTCTAGCTCTTACCATTTTATATTAGCACACGGCTAGCAGGCATTTTATTTAAAGATTTGACTTGTTTGGTGTAAACAAATGTCACTACTTGGGTCCACAGGATAGAGTTTTTGTTATTGTTGAAGGAAGACATGTATTTATAACTGGAAAGCGTTCATCCTTTGTGGTTAATTTTATTTCACTATGAATTATTTTCTTCCAGTGTCAGACCATCTGAAGTCATAAATTTAGATATAAAATATAAGGAAAGAAATATATATAAGAAAAAAATGCATAACCTTTACAATGGTGAAGTTAGACAAAAATCATTCGGTAAGTAATCACCACTGATTTATTTTTATAGTGTTATTATTTTACTGATTGATGTGAAAAAGACAAATAGCTCCTCTGTGTGCCAAGAACGTTGGCATTCCTTAATAAACTTGAAAGGAAGGCCCTGTGACCCCACTTAACAAAGGCGGAAAGTGAGGCTCAGAGACATTAAGTGACTTGTCCAAGGCTGCACAACGCACAAGTGGCGGAAATGTAAGATCTAAGCCAGAAACACATGTAAGCTGCCCACTGCAGTTCCCAAAAGAGAGCTGACACAATGTTAAATCTTTCCCCTAAATGCTTAGAGATGAAAATGAATAAAAACTAATTTTGTTCTAATCCATAGCTACACAGGATGATGCACTTAGGTTATTGACTGACTAGAAAAAGAATTATAAAAAGTAACTGAAACAAAAGAATCATTATTATATTGAAGTGTATTGTTTAACAGTATGGTGATTGCCAGAGGGAAGAGGGATGGGGGGAGGTAGAAGAGAGTAAAGAGGGGATAAATGGTGATGGAAGGAGACTTGACTTGGGGTGGTGAACACACAATACAATATACAGATGATGCATTGTAGAACTGTACACCTGAAACCTGTACAATTTTATTAACCAATGTCACCCCATAAATTCAAAAAAAAAAAAGTGCAGTGAGAATCATTCCCAAAGCTCCATCAGATAGTGAGACCATTTTATATACTATGAATCTTTTTTTCAACTTATGTCCAAGGGGAACCTGCACTTTTATAGAGCAGATATTTTAATTTTAGAACTTGGGTTGAAATTTTGCTGTCAAACGTTCATTATTTGTTAATATTCAATGCACATTTATAAACTGATCTACTCCATAGGAATTTTGTCAGGATTACAAGAGACATTACATGTAAAGAACAGTGCCTGACATATTATAGAAACTCAATGCAATTTTATTAGCAATGTTATTAATTAGTTATTAATAATAATAATTATTATTATACCTTGGAGCATGACCTTTGGAGTGAAACGTACTTGAGCTGAAGTCCAAGGTCCACTGCTTACCAGCTATGTAAATTCAGGCAGACTGTTAAATCATCTTGAGCCCCCTCTGTTTCCTGTCTGTCAGCAGGCACAATGATACTTTACAGGTTGTGAAGACTTCTTCGGTTTGACTTAACACATTGCTTCTCAGGCTTTGTTCCCAGGCCTAGCAGTATGGACATCACCTGGAACTTAGAAATGTAAATTTTGTGGTCCCACCCCCACCCTACCTAATGCGAAACAAGCCCTGCAGGCAATTCCGAAGCCTGGTCAAACTTGAGCACCACTGACACAGCACAGGACCTGTCCCATAGCAGGGGCTGAATCTGTATTAGTTTACTCTTCCTACATCCTGAGCCACCATGACAAAAGCACAAAAGCACAGTTGCCACCTTCGCAGAGCTAACAATCAAACATAAAGGCACATCCTGAATTCAGCTTTTGTAGGCTTCCAATCTATTATCCATTTATCCTATGAAGCAAAAAGAAAGTGTTTCCACTTTGCCCAAGACTGTGCTTTTTGGGGTGTGATTAAAAGAGCTTTCCTTTCTATCATCTCATTGTACGCACCATAGATACAATCACACCTCTCTGGTTTACATGTTAGCAAAATGAGAAAGTACCTGCAAATTCAAACCTTTAGAGACGTTGTTAAATTAAATGCTTAAAAAAACAGATTTCATGTCACAAAGGATACAATTTTCTTATAGATAAAAGAGGAGCTGGAGCTTTTCCCAAACCGCAAAATACTCATTTTCAGGGGAAAATAGTGAAAGAGTGCTAAATAAAAAATAAGCGAATGGGGAGCCTTGGGTTGCTTTTAGTCCCTTTGAGTGAAAGGGCCAGGGATTTACTGTGAACAGCTGTGTTTAGAGGGTTTGCCGATGACGGCAGCTGTACCAGCTGGGTGACAGGAAGGCTAAATTAAAAAAAAAAAAAGTTAACTTGGAAATGTGCTGGCTCCTTCTGAGGAATTAACAATACTGTCTGTACTTTTATTTCTACCTTGCCATAAAACCCGCTCCTGTGAAGGAGTATTTAGGTCGTTAAGCATCGGGGCCCTGAAAGAGCTACCTGAAGTGAATAAACCAGCCTTTCTTCTAGACCCTGAGAAACACTTCAGGGACAAGCCGGCGGAGGAGTGCCCCCAACTTCCAGAGCTCCCGTCGCTTTCTGAGAGTAAGTCCGCAGCTTCCACCAGCTCTCCCCAAACTCAACCAGTTAGAAAAAGACAGTAGAAAGGAAAGCAAGACATGTTTGCCTTCTGGGTTGCAGTGAAATGAAGTGTGGTTTGACTGTTAAGATTTATAGCTCAGCTGCTGATCTGTGCTCCCAGAAAGGCCGGCCAACACGCTGGGATACATACAAAGAATGTTTTTATTTTGTCCCTTTTCTCAAGTCAGAACGCCGTGGAGATGTGTTATGAGTTGCCACGGATGGGAAGCCTTCCCTCCAAATAATCTTAATTTTCAAAATTGATTCCGGAGAAAGAGACATCATAAGACTTCCTTAGAGTAGAGCCTCTGATGACTTGGTTTTGTTCTTTTCATGTAAAACACTACAAGTAAAGGCTACTTAAAATGTATTTTAGAGACTTCCTGCTGCAGAGCTAGGCTAATATGATGACAAGAAAGCTGAACTTAGGAAATACAAGTGAATGCTTGCGCAGGGTTTGGAAACAAGATGTGTAAAAGGATGCTTTGTTTTTCAGACTGTTATAGGCTTCGGAGTTTCTAAGAATCTGAAGAATAATTTCTGTACAAAAATGCTCCCCATACGGAGGGGCCCTGCGGGAGAGCAGACAGAGCAACCTGATTCTCAGCGAGGCGCTCAGAAAGCATATGGGCCCTGCAGGGAACTCATTTAAAATAATTAATGGAAGTGCAAGTTTTAGCTTGTAGTCATCAAAGGATCAGGACGCACGCGAACCATCTCCTGAGATCTGTGGTTTCTAAACTTTTCCAGTCCTCTGAGATGGGGGTTCGGGCCCCTCCTTGAGAAATCATAAGCCTGTAGGAGGGAGGTGTTTCCTTGTGTCCACACTTGAGGTTCAGGCCTCTGTCCTTGCTGCTCCCGGTGGAAAGGGACAGCAGCTGGCCATCTTCTTTTTTAATTCCACTTGTCAGGGAGGTACAGTTGTCATTCCTCATCACCAGGGTTTCCAGTCAAATTAGTATCACTTCCTTTGCCTTTCCTCAGAGTTCTCTTTCCCAAATTTATAATCATCTCTTCGCTCTCACGAGGGTCATCTATGGCTTCTGCTTGTTTCTTTTAAAGACATGATCCATAAACATCAGGGCTCGAAATAACCTTCTGTGCACCTAAAAGGGCTTTCGGCCTACTGGCCCACTGCTTTTCCCCAGCGTGATTCATCTTTGAGAATAAATACGGGGAGCGCTTACCTTGCTGTCCTGTCCCAGACAGGGGAGAACGTGGGGGACAGACAGCTGGAAAAGCCCCAGAGGGCTAGGCCAGGGTGGCCAGCAGCCGGGACACAGAGCAGGCCGGGAGGAGCCTGATGGAGCCGGGGCCAGGGCTGAGGCAGGAAGGCGTTCAGACGCCCCTGGCAGGCGGGTAGGGCGCCCGCAGTCGCCGGCCTGGGCCTGCCGAGGCCTGCTCCTGGGGGGCCTGTCCGCTGGCTCGGCCGCAGCTGAGCTCTCCCCATGCGCAGGGGGTGTGGGGAGGTGGGGGGTGGCTCATGGAAATACCTGAACTCCCGAAAAGACTCTAATACGTTTTCCAAGAGACAAGAGATTTATTTTCTCCAGGGTTTGTTCATTTGAAAACTCCCTGTAATTTGCACACAGTTTTGCAAAGACATTTTTTTCTCTTTAGCTTTTTAAATTTTCTCCAGCTTTTCTTTTCTTTCTTTTTTTCTTTTTTTTTTTTTGACCTTCTCTGCAAGTGAAAATAGTTCCTTTTTTTAATCTCACATTTAATTTCACAGACTTGAGGGAGAGACAGAGGCAAACTACTGAGGGCAACAGAGTGCATGACACAGGACACCACGGGTGAGGTTCTGCGGGAGCCCAAGGAAGGAGCCAGATTCCCCCGGGCTGGGCACAGGAGGAATTCCGAGCGGAGGACGCACCTGAGCTGGGACTCACAGTGCGCAGGGTGGGGAAGGAGAGAAGAAAGACAGTTTCGAGGGAATAATGTAAGAGAAGACACAGGGGTGAAGTCAGGCGGAAGCCCAAGTGACTGCAACTTGGCTGCAGTGGCTGACTTCAGACGGTGACTCGCTAACGAGTCTGACAAAGCACATTAGCACCGACGCCTGGAACATGTTGAGTGTGATGAACTGGTTGCTATTAGAAATCAAGGTCTGGAGGAAGGCAGAAGATTGTAATGTCCTCTGTGTGATAATATCGTAAAGGCTTCAACTAGCTGACTGAAATAACATTTGCTCGTTTATGTATTTAACCTTTCCTAAGGTAGATATTGAACGACTGCTCTGTGCCAGACCCTGTGCTGGATGCTTGAGACACAGAGCTAACATGTAGAGGCCTGGCCTTTAAGAATCTTGAAGACTTTTTGGAGAAATAGGCAGATGAAAAAACCAAATAATTATGCTTTGCACCAAGGGCTGTGACGGTAGAGATAGAGACCACATGGAGAGTCGTAGGTGGTTTTTCTAAGAAACCAGATTAGGCCTGAGTTGGATATTAAATGTTAAGTTGGTATTACTCAGGTAAGAATAAAGGGGGCTGATATTCCTGGCAAAGGAGTAGCGTATGCAGACATGGGTGGCGTGAGTGACGTGTGTGCCGAGGGAGCCGGCTGCACGCAGTTCCAGGCAGCTGGTCCTGGAAGGGGCATGGTGGGAATCAAGTCTAGACAGGTCGGTGGGGCCCCGATTGTGGAGCACTTAGTTTGCCGTGTGCTAAGGACCTTGCCATTTATTTGACCAGAAATGAGGAACCATTATAATGTTTTAATCAAATATTCTGAATTACACCGTTTTATGTCTTTTATTAATTCTTCGGTTTTTGTATCTCTTTCTATTAATCTTAGTGACTACTCTAGAGTTTACAGTATTCTTTCTTGTGCTCTTTACGGCTTGTGGTACCAGGTTTCCACCTGAGATTTTTTTTCAGTCTGAAGAATTTTCTGTAATTTTTCTTATAATGTGGAGCTGCTGATGAGTAATTTTCCCAGCTTCTAAGTGTCTTAAGTATGTATTTATTTTATTTTGACTTTGGAAAGATATCTTCACTGGGTTTAAAACTCTAGATAAGGAGGATTTTTTTTTCTTTCAGCTCCTGAAAGATAACAGCCCATTGTTTCCTTACTCCCATAGTCTTTTTGAAAATCCAGCTCTTAATATTATTGTTGCTTTTTTGAACTTATCTCTTTTCTGGCTGCTTTAAAGGCTTTTCTCTTTATCCTTGGTTTTCAGGAGTTTTATTATAATGGGTATAAATACATTTCTCTCTGTATTTATACTGCTTGGGATGATAGGCATTCTTGAATGTACCTTTTTTCAATTTTGGACAATTCTCAGCCCTTATCTTTTGAAATATTGTTTCTTTAAAATTCTCACTCTCCTGTCCTTCTAGGATTGCAATTACACACATGTGGGACTTCATTATAGCACAAATGTTCCCTATGTTTTTCCCTTTCTCTACTTTGCATTTTACTTCCTCTTTGGGCTTCATTTTGGATATTTTATACTGACTTGTCTTTGCATTCATGGATCCTGTCTTTTGCTGGTCTGCTTTTATACCTGTGTGATCAGTTCCCAATTTCAGATTATATATATGCATATACACATACATATATATGTATATATACACACATATATGTATGTATATTCAGTTCTATAAAGCCATTTGAATCCCTTTTATCTGTATAGATTCTAATTCTCTGTTGAAAGTACTCATGTTTTCCCCCAGCTTGCCCACATTTTCTCTGCGTTTTTTTTTTTTTTTTTTTAAAAAACGTGTTTATAATAGTAATTTTAAAGTCCCAGCCTGCTAACATCAATATTTACGTGATCCTTGTGTCTACTTCTAATGTCTATGTTCCCTCTTAGCTATTGGTCACATTTTCCTTCCTTTTTGTAAGGCCTGTAATTTTTGTACAACTTCTATTGTATGACAGAAATTATGTATAAAAGATCTATAGATACTGAAATTAATGCTGTTTTCTCCCAGAGATAATTTACTTTTTCCTCAGTTCCAGAGAGAGCGTGAGGAGCCAAGCACGTTAATCCAACTAGAAACTGACCTTGGTCAGTGCTGGGTTAGAGCTCTAGCTAGACTTAGACTACTCCTGATGTCAAGTATCTGCTTGCTTTAGACTCTTCTGTTAGTGGGATATTGTCTCCTAAGTACTGCAAGACTGTAGGAAACCTTGCTCTGCCTCTCCAGCCCAACCCTCCACCTCCCACACCACCCCAGCACTCAGGATGCGTCCTACAGGGAACACTGGCCACAGCTATGAAATTTCTCTCGATTCCAGCACATCACACCAACCCACAGTCATCAAAAGCTTTTCTAATTTTACTTTCCCTTAGAATAGTCTCTCTGTCTATGGTAAGCCTGTTTCTCAGAAATGCCCAGACATGATCAGTCCCCAGAGGGAAGAAAATATTTGGCAATCTTAGCTCATCTAAGAAGGGTTCTACCATCTCTAGAATTTTAATGTGATCATCTTTGCTTCCGCAGCCCTCTGATAGCTTTAAAAATTTATTTCTGTAATTTACCATGGGCTATTTTGGGTTTGTTGTTTTTCCTATCTGGTGCAACAAAAAGAATGGCCTGCCAGTACCTATTAAATCCTGTCCGGAAATAAAACTCCTGTCGAAATGTTTACAACAGGAAAGCAACATGACCAGATTTGCATTTTAGAAAGCTTTCCGGAAGCTGGTGGTGGATGCGGTCTGATGAGGCTCCATCGAAGGCGGCACATTGTAGTGGCCGGAACTTATTCACAACCAGCTACCTGCTTTTGAGCCCTCCTGTGCCTTCTCTTCCTTGCTCAGATCTCAATAAATTACATAAGCTGTTAAGTCCCAATTTCCTCATCTGCAAAAGGGGGATAATGACACTTGCTTCTTGGAGTTGAGTTAATTTTACCACAATGAACACCACTCACTAAGCTTTCATTAAATGCTATCTATTATAATTTTGAAGATTAGGAGGCCCCAGAAAAGATGTAACTAAGATGAGAAATGTTAAGAAAAAAGAATTTAAAGGATTATGTCCCCTGATGAGATGTGAAGACATATATGACTATCAGGTTTCTAGCTTGGATGATTATGCCAACAAAAGAGACTATTATTGAGAGAGAAAATACAGGAAAAGAAGGTAGTTTAGAGTTCGTTTTGAGAATATGTTGAGTTGGAAGTGCCCAGGGGACATCTACCAAAAAAAGTAACACTTTTCTAAGAAACTGACTAAAGTAGAAAGAAAAAAACAAAGAGTGGCAACTGAAGAGCAACTACAGTCAGGACGGGCTTGTTTCAGAATTGATTTTATGTTTAAGGTCACTTTTTTCTGATAATATATGGGCATTACAGAAAATTGGCTAGTAAGAAGCAAAGAGAACTTTAAAGAATATAGGAATAGCAGGTGCAAAGATCTGAGACAGAGAGACCAAGGAAGATGGCCACCCAGCAGGCAGAACTTGCTGGAAGTCAGCTTTTAAGGGCGCCAGGGGGGCCATGCACAGGGAGGTGCCGTATCTCAGAACTTGCTGCAAAACTATTCAGGGAGTTCAGGGGAGGCTGCGCTCAGGGAGGAGTCACACTGATGGTCCTCTGCTTGCTTCTTGGGGTGTTATGGAAAGCCATTCACTGGGTGGTGCCAGACAGGTGGCACTCTGCTACAAAGCCACCTGAGAGGGTGACAGCCAAAGCTGCTGGCTCTGGGGTCTGGAGAAGCCACATCTACATTCTAGGGGTCTGGAGGTGGAGGAGCTTGGAACTGGGGAAGTCATGCCGTAGGGGCCTAGCGCTGGAGAAACTGCTGCAGGAGTCTGGGTCCAGGAGCAACTACTTGGAAGAGAAATCCGTTTCTCCTTCAGTGTCTCTCTGGTGCCCTCTAGTGACAGAGCTCAACACCACACCAGCGGGCAAAAGAAATATTCAGAGGGCTCCGGTCCGTTATCACAGAGCCAGCAGTGAAGAGTGGCTCTGGAGTTCAGGGCCAATACATTGATATCACCATCTTACCTTGCTCTTCATGCTCTTTCCACTCTGGGTTCTTTACATGGTTTTTCTCACCTTTGAAATTACAATCATTATCCCTACTAAGTTATGAGGTGTAATGGTTACAGTCGTCTTTCGGGAGACTTTCCATTTATGGAGGGGATACAACATGGAACACTCAAAGCAATAAAGATATAAAGGCACCATTTTCAGCATAATCCTGGCTCCAAATCAAGACTCTACCACTTGCTCGCTACATGGCCTTGAGAGGTCAATTAAACTCTCAGTGCCTTAGTTTCTTCAACTAAAAATGGACATCATATTAGTTACCATTCTCATAATGTTGCTGTGACCTTTACATGGCATAACCCATGTGACAGCCTTAGTACAGGGCCGGACACCTAATAAGAGCTTGATGCATTTGCTTTAATGATAATATTTTATTATTATTCCCCTAAACAGCTCTATGATATAGGAATTTTTATTGTCCCTATTGTTCTATATAAAGAGTCTGTGGCACTCTGTGACATAGATATATGGAGCCTGTGGCATAGGTCTCAAGAGTTTAAATACCTTATCTAGTTTCACAGAGCTAGTAAAAGATGGACCCTAGATGCAAAGTGTCCATGTTAGTAATATTTCTAGGTGCAGCCTTTCTTGTTCAAATAGTTATAAATTATATTCCCTAGGCAGCCTACTCTTATGCTGATTTCTAAAACCAGCCATTTTACTATAATATTATCTATTTTTATCACTTTTATTTGAAATTGTTCGTCTCATTTTCAGCAGAATACTGCTGAATTTAAAAATTGTTATTACAAAAGAGAACTTCAAAAATTCTCAATTGCCAATATATTCCCCTCCACTCTCTCATTACAGAGTGTCCCTTAAGTCTTTGCACTGCATTTCGCACACATTCCTGCAATCTCCATAATTACAGTGTGCAGAGTTATTTGGCAATTGTATGATGAGAGGCTTTTTGCCAGACCTACTTTCAATGTTCTAAACTATCACTTTGGAACTCCGGACAGTTTTCAAACACTTCATAATCCCCAGGTGACTTTTTAGTTTTACCTACTGGGTCTTTAATGTCCTTTTGTATTCTCTTTCCTTCCCTTTCAAGTTGAAACATCTTTCACACTCTCTCTTTAGCTTCCAAGTTGTTCCCCGCAGACTCTCAAACAGCTTGAAACCCCTCTTTGATATGCCTGATTCAAAAACCTACTTAGAAGAGTCTCTGGGTCAGACTTCACCAATAAATTCACATCCTTTCAGAAAGGCTTTAAAACTCCCAGTGCAGAGAAAATGCTGCATTCCTGATACCTCAGGGGAACTGTTTAGGTGTTGTTCTGTCAAAGACAAAATAAATAGGGCAATCACACAGACTATTTCAATTAGGTGTTTGCAATGGAGAGAATATTCCTTAAAGAGAAACATCTCAGAGAAAAGGAAGGGGGCCTGAACTGTGATAGAGGCAGGTCAAGGCACCTATGAGTCTTGTTAGACTTGTGAGGAAGGGAGAGAGGGTCTTACCTGACCATACGAGAGAGCAGAGTGGTCCTTTGCTGTCATCTGTTTCCCAAACAAAAAGACATGGAGGAAGCTTATATTACTATTACTAAGTGAAAAAAGCTAATCTGGAAAGGAGCACACTGTATGATTTCAACTATCTGACATTTTGTAAAAGGCAAATCTGTGGAGACAGTAAACAATCAGTGGTTGCCAGGGGTCGGGGGAGACGAGATGACTACTAGAGAAATACAGGAAACTGTTTAGGACACTGAAAGTACTCTATATGATAATATAATAAGGCATATATATCATTATACTTGCATCCAAACCCCCAAAATATACAACCCTCAAGTAAACTATGCACTTAGGCTGATTATGATGTGTCAATGTAGAGTGATCGTTGGTAAAAAAAATACCATTCTGGTAAGTGATATTGATAATGGGGAAGGCTATTTATGTGTGGGAGCAGGGGATTTATAAGAAATCTCTGGACCCCCCTTTCATTTTTGTTGTCAACCTAAAACAGCCATTAAAAAAATAGTGTTTGGGTTTTTTTTAAGAAAAAAAAAGTCTCTACAGGTCCCAAATAATAATTTGAGTCAAATGAAGACTATTACAGCATCATGATTAATCCTCACCGTCCTGCGGCTTTGTTGCCTGGCTGCTACTAGGTGATGGCTGAACTGAGTGACAGCTTGACAGTATTGATCTGGAGTCTAGATTTAGAGCAGTGGACTAGCTCAGGCATCACCTGGAAACGACAGAAATGTAGCAGCACAGGACTCGAGGCAGATCTGTTGAATCACAGTCTGCATTTGATCAAGATTTCTAGGTGTGCGGGGTTTTTAAAATTTTTTACGCATATTAAAGTTTGAAGAGCACTTTCCTGGAGGACTTAGCCTAGGATGCAGGATGTAAATGAGGAAGGAGGTTTTCAGAATACTGCACAGCCACAGACTAACAACAGCTGGTCATTGCAGTGCTCTGCTCACGTAGCCGCCTAGCCCCTTCTTGCCAGGGTGCCTTTGTGAGGTTTGCCACTATTGTTCATCTGATTAGTGGCCAATCAGGGGGCAAGGGATGAATCAGATGACAGAAAATTTACTTTGCTTCATGAAAATTACTGAATCATTTCAGTGTAGTGAAAATCTTTTAATAGCTTCATGACCACCACATCTTTTATTTTCATTGCTTTAAAAACACCTTTTTGTTATCAGTATAACAAATCTTGTCAGGCAGTCAACCAACAAATGAAGTGATGGATGTATGACCGTCATACTTTCCCAGGCAGGAAATAGTGAATGTAAATGGTTACAAATAATGCTAGATGTTGAAGAGCTGGGGTTGTGGCAAGTGGATGGATATAGGATGTATGATACCAGAACCACCCTTCTATCACCATTAGGGAGCCGAGCCCTCGGCTCTCTGGAATGCAAGAATTCCAAAGTGTGAGGCACCCCTTTGCATGCCTGGAAGTATCTTCATTCACTTCTTCATTTATTCAACAAATATGCTTGTTGAAAACCTTTATGTACCAGACATGATGCTGGGAGTAGGGTATACGAGGCATAAAGGCAGACACATTCTTTGCTCTCATTGAATTTATCACCTGGAAGAGAGCAATTGATGATGGGTATGTAACTATAAGAAGAAGATAAGTTTGGATAGTGGTGATAAGATGGATGAAGTGAACAAGATAATGTGATAGGATGTGTCAGGGGGAGCATCAGCGAGCGTCTCTCTACTTTTTGAGATCAATCCTGAAAGAAGGAAGTAGTCCCCAAAGAATTGGGGGCAGAATATTCCTAGGACAGAGAACAGAAGTGTAAAGCTGATGAGGTGGGAATAAGAGGAACATGTTCCAGGGACAGAAAGGTCAGTTTTGCTGGAGCAGAGTGAGAGAGTTGAAGATGGAGACTGGTACAGGATGAGTTTGGAGGGGTTCGGGAATCAGACCATGTAGCCTGGGTTTAAGTGTGAAGGGAAGCCGTTAGAGTATTTGAAGAAGGGATGTGACTCCGTGAATCCATATCCATTGGCTGTTGCTAACTCCTCTAAGAGAACTGCTCTCCAAGATCTAAGTGAGTTGTGGGACCCAGAAAGCAAGGAGTTTGACCCTTGAGGTTCCTATGCTAGCACCTGTGTGGGACCGTGAAGGTGCTTTAAGATAAGCTGCATATTTTAAATAAACACAAACTTTTTTTACAAGGAGTGTTCAAGAGATTCCAGTCACAAACCACAGAAACTTGGCAAGCTAGTTTATTTGTCTCAATGAGAACACTTTGCCCTTTGAAATTGTTCTGTGGTAAACAGTGTGTTTCATGGCAAGCTCATCAGTCAGGATTCCAGGAAGCAGAATCAGCAGGACCATATATTGAAATTTATGACACGGAATTGGCTTGCAGGATTGTGAGGGCAGCTGACCAAGTCCAAAATAAAGGGAAGATCATGGATGAGCTGGCAAGGCAGAAACTGTTGTCCAGTGGTGGAATTTCTCTCCTCTCCTAGGGAAGCCTCAGCCCTGCTTTTGAGACCTTCCAGCTGAATAAGTCTGGCTCACCAGGGTATCCAGGATTATCTTCCTCCCCTCCCCAATTATATGAGAAAGTTTATTTATAAAGTCACAGAAGTACAAAGAAGTGAGCCAGTTGGGCTGCATGGGCTCTGAAAACAAGTTACAGAGGCAAAATAAGGGCCCCTGGAGCTTAGGAGAAAGAAAGCAAAGGTAGTGTGCCAAGGGAAAGAAGAAGGGAGAAAGGTGCCAGGAAAGGTGCCTGTGTGCTCCAGAGAGAGAGCGTATGCTGGGTCCAAGGTAATCTTTCTTACTTTAAGCTCATTGATTAGGGACTTTAATTACATCAGCAATATCCTTGCAGAGCAACATCTAGATTAGTGTTTAATTGAGCAGCTGAGGACTTTAGTCTTGCCAAGTTAATACATCAAGAAAACAAGTCATTAGAGCAAGGCTACAGACATCCTTTTATAACCTTAAATAAGTTCAATAAGTGGTTAGTGGCTTCATCCATGTATCATATTACATTGCAGACTCACTCACAACATCATATGAAAACATTATGCCAGTAACCTAGCAGCTGTTGCTCCCCTGAATAGTGAGAAGAAATGATTATCTTTATCCATTTGGAAGGTGTTTGGTTAATTTTGACATTGTTTTTGTCATGTAAAGGAGATTGCCAATGACACCAATGAAGGTTATGTTGTTTTATGGGCCACACCTACATAGATTCTTGTGTGTTAGGGAAGTTGCTGGGAGTTTTAGAGTGTCTAGGTGAAGAGCAGAAACCAGGTTTTAATTTCAGGTACCTTTCTTAAAAGAGGTCCCAGAAGAAAAGGACCCAACTCTATAAGCTCCAGTAATTCGTGGAGATTTTTTTTCTCTCATTCTAAATAAATAGCCACTTTTATGAATAATTTATTATTTGTAATTTTATATTCTTTTTCTTAAAGAGAGACCCCCAAATCCTTAGCTTCATGCTCCAAAACAAGGAATCCACTCCTGTATATGAATTTTTTAATCATCTGTTTTTTAGCTCAAAAAAATGAATTATCCTAGCAAGGTGGTCCCTTTCAGGATCTTACAAATGTCTATCAGTTAGTTATTGGTATAATTGTCCTAAAAACTGGTTAATTAATACAGAAAATGTTTTGTCTAGTTCATAGACAAACCTCAGTAAAACAGCTAGAGTTTATTTTGAAAGCAACATTTTGGCTCCCACTGAGAATCTCAGGAGAGCTCTAAGGCATTCAGAATGCCTTATGATTCTGAGGTGCTAATCTGTAGTCAGCTGGGACAGGATCAACTGCTAATGTACAGAAGTCCACATTATCTCCTACTGTGGTATCAGGCAAATGGAAAGTGTCCTCATTTGTAGCTTCGATTATGAGGTAGTTTCAGGTTTATTCATTTTTGCTTAAAAAAACACACATATTCACACAGTTCAAATACTGATGGGTTCAGTTCCCATTATCATTTATTTCTGGCAACCCTAATTACGAGTTTCTGTGTCTCCTTGGAGGGTTTCTGTATGCATTTATGATTCTGGATTTTGAGCACTACTTTCCTTTGGTTTTCATTTGCCTAGATACTTTTCCAACCTTTTTATTTCAAATTTTCTGAATCACTTTATTTTATTTATTTTATTTTTAAAAATATGTCTTTATTAATTTCAGAGAGAGGAAGGGAAAGGGGAGAGAGAGGTAGAAACATCGACTGCCTCCTACACCCCCCCACTGGGGATCGTGCCCGCAACCCGGGCATGTGCCCTGACCAGGATTCGAACTATGATCTCCTGGATCCTAGGTTGATTGCCAACTACTGAGCCATGCCTGGCCGGGCTGAATCACTTTATTTTAAATGTGTGTTGGTTGTTGCTTTGGATCCAACTAAAGAATTTTTTTTTTTTTAATCATGAAATTGACATTTACTTTTATTGATATGTTAGACATTTTGGTTTTGTATTTCTTACGCTCTTTTATGCTATTTATTTTTATACATACTTGAAGGTTTTTCACTGGATCTGGGATTTTTTTTCTTTGTCTTTATTTGGAGGGTTTTATGTGTTTCTTCTAGTGGTACATTTATAGTCATGGGTTCATATAATTCCTCTAGCCCTTTATTTCTCTAGGACAGTAACTGTGAGATCCATGCTGAGTGACAATGAAGTGAACCTTTCTCCATTCCCCTACCCCTCTTCCTCTACACAATGTATTTAATAATATGGCCTTTCTTTGTGCTTCCTTTTGTTTTAAATTTGCTTATATTATTATTATTTGGCTTACGTTGTTTGTCTCTTAACTATTATCATGAGTAAACGTCTCCCTTACTCTCCCAATTTTTGTTGATTGTGTCATGTCTATATTGCCAGGCGGGTGGCACATACCTTCAGTTTGTCATCCTAAACGCCACACTATTTTGTTCTCACTTCTACATTTAAATATATTCAGTGCTCAGCGCCAACTCTCCCAAATTTTCTTCGGTCATTTCTTAGTTTACTTTGTTATAATTTTCTTATAAAGATCTCTTGGGAACAGCAGCCTGCGTTCTCTGCGAGGGGGAGCTTTGTCATCTCTAGATCCGAGGCAGTGTGGGTAACGCATCCCCGCACGCTCTTGCCTTGATTGTCCTGTTGGTGTTGCTCCGCTCTCTTCTGGTATCGCTCATTGTCATGAAGAGATCTCACGCAAGATATATTTCGCTCCTTTTAAGTGACTCGGTCATTTTGTCTGGCTGCCAAATAATTTTGCCTTTATCTCTAAAGTCTAATAATTTTACCAGGCTGTGCCTTGCCTTGGACTGTTCGGAGTCTGTTACTCCTGGCGCACAGGACAGCCAGCCCTCCGTATCTGCGGCTTTGGCATCCACATTCAACCTACTGCCCATTGAAAATATTAGAAAAAGGTTACATTGTTGCTGACATGTGCTGTGTAGTCAGGCCTATTCTGTGTTGAACACGCACAGACCTTTTCCTTGTCATTATTCCCTGAACAATCAGCATGACAACTAGTTACCTGACGTTTACACCGCATGGCGTTGTAAGGAATCTAGAGGTGATTTAAGGGTGCAGGAGGATGTGTGAAGGTCATATTCACCGACCACCTCATTGCACACAGGGGGCCTGAGCACAGGCTTCCTTATCTGATCCCCGACGAACACGAGGGGTGACTGCATGTCCTTTCCATCTATGTCAAGTTGCTCATGTGAGCAAAGTTTCATTACATGATACCTTCCAATATTTGTTCAGCTTTGCTTTGCTTTCTTAAGGACTCACCCCATTTATGTCTTTGTTGGATCTATTTTTTTCAATATCTGTCATTTTCCTCTCTAATTTGTTCTTTTTAAAATTTTCACCTTATTATTTTTGTTTTTCTCATTTATACGTTCCATGTTCCCCGTTATGTCTATTCTCACTTATAATATTTTTCCCCCTGTAAGTTCTTTGTTCTGACAGCTCACATTTCACCACTTCCTGCTGCGTCTTTGTTTCTTCCCTGAGTTTTTTCATTTCTGCTCTGTGATCTCCCTTTATAGAAGCAAGAGCCTTTTCAGGTTTTAAAATTTAATTTGCGACAAATGTTCAGTAACAATATTTACCCAGTGGCGGTGGTCCATGTATTGATTAGCTTTGCTGCTCTTTAAAGCATGTTTTGCTTTTAGTTTTGCTTATAATAGCTTTGTGTCTATGGTACGCTGATTATTTATTTTTTAAATTTCCTCTTTTAATTAATGAGATGAATGAGTTGGCTTTTCTTAGACCTGAAATCTGTAGTAAATCCTGGGGCGAGAGCTTGTGACAGTGATCAGTGTGGCCTTCAGATTTTACAGCCCAGGGGCTGACTGCTTTCAGCAACAGTGGCTCACGGGTGCGATTCTTCGTCGCCTCCCCTCACCTGTTTCTCTGGGCCAGAGGAGGTAAGGGGGGCTTCTGTGTCCGGCCTTGTTCGCCTCTGTCTACACCACAGGCGTACAGGAAAGACAGCATTTCCTGCGGGCCGAGCCCTCGCCTTCCCGCCTTCGCCACACTTGCTGAGCGGCCGCTGGCTGCCCCCCCCCCCCCCTCGCCCTTCACTCTGGGCAGCCCTGCCCAGTCTCAGCTGCTCGCCTGCCCTTCTGCATATTTTGTAGGCTGCGGGTTACATCTCTCTTTGGGTTTTGCTGAACGTGGAATTTACTTGCAGAGTTATTTTTCTTCATGGTCGTGGTTCTTGTATAATGTTCAAGGGAAAAAGGGGAAATATATTGATTTATAGAGTTATATCTGCATAGGAACTACAGAGTTTTTGTTTTGTTTTCAATTTAAATGTATAAAGATGGAACTATACCGTGAAGTTGCTCAGTGTTTACATAGTTTATTTCAAATTCCTTGGTTTGGGATTTAAAGTACTCCCCAGTCCAGCTCCAAGCTCAGTCTACCTTCATTGCCTTCATATATTTTAAGTTTTTGTTAAATTGTATCAAATTATTTAGAGTTACCTGAATAGTAGTTCCTGTTTTTCCAAACTTTTATTCCATGTGTTCCCTGTAGTTGACATTTCCTTTCCACCTTGCTAACCCATCCTCACCTCCATGATTTGCGTTTTCAATTAAAATCCTATCTGGACTTCAAGTTCCCCTGAAATAGCGTTTAATTCTTAAAGCTTTCCCCCTGTTTTCTGCAAATTGCTATAAGCTCTTTATATGTTTAGCCACAATTTCCATTGGTTGTATCCTCTTAGAACTATATGCTATTGTATATGATATTTTGGTTATTTGGGTACTGCTCCTTTCTACCAGTTGAAAGAAAACCTGCAACTTAGTTATATTTGTGCCCCATTTACGCCTGAGCACAGAACATTGTGCATAATATACATTCAATAAACATTTGCTGAAGTGATAAAATTAAGCAAAAGGCCAAAATTATTTTTTTGAATGTGTGGCGCAATTTCCTCCTACTTCTCACTGATGCACAATATAACCACTCATGGGGATAATTTGGCTCTTTTTTCTGAAGCCACAGATCTCTGCAGATCAGAGCATCTTATAAGGATGTGATTGCAGATGCACTGGTTTA
The DNA here is from genome assembly GCF_054644295.1 of Miniopterus natalensis. NCBI lineage: Eukaryota > Metazoa > Chordata > Mammalia > Chiroptera > Miniopteridae > Miniopterus > Miniopterus natalensis. The sequence goes on from NC_142086.1 coordinate 67,541,139, forward strand.
GTCATGCAGGCAGTCAAACTGTGTTTTGATTATTTTAATTGTCTTATTTCAATACAGAATAATTTGTTCTTGGCTTTTTATGAGTCCTTGATAGGTTTTAAGTATATTAAAAAACAAAAATGGAAAACAATCTTCTTTAGTCTTCTACTGTTAAATGGTGGATCTCTATTATGATATAAATGCATTAATAGAACTAACTCTGTTAAAATGTAACTTTTAAATTTAAATTGAAGTCAAAGGAATAGCAGAAGCTTAAGAGAAAGTTTACCCCTCAAACTCTAGGTTTTAGAAACAATTTTTAAAAATAAAATGAAACTTGAATATTTTCTCCCCACTATTTCATTTAATTGGGTCCCTTTTCAAATATAACTTACATGTCACTTTCTTCACCATTTTTTAGCTTTGAAAGCTGTATTTGTTGAGAAAAACCTGTTTCCCAAAGACTTTCTGGATCATGAAAGAAGAGCCAAGCAATTATGTCAAGAAACAACTAGTGAAGTGAAGATAAAAAGAAATAAGAAGCAACTATAACTGAAAGAAAAATAGATATTTCATTGACACATAGAGTTTGTGTATGAAATGCAGAAAAGAAATCAAGAGTTTTGCCCTCCTCTTTATTACTTTATATTTCAACTTCAGAAAGTTTTGTTTTGTTTGAAAGTTTTGTTTTCAGATAATGTTTTTACCCATCACCTTTCACTTTCTATTTTCTTTCTAAAAGAAAGATTGGATTAAAGAGGGGGCAGTATTAATTGGTAATACCCATTCTAAAGTGTTTTTATATTAAAAAATGTACAATTTCAGAACAAAGCATTCTGATCAGTTACACCTTTCATTGCTTCTATAGACAAACATTTTGGTCAATTTTTATTGTAAAACCTGCATTGAAATTAAACACAAAAAGTACTGACACAGTGAATATCTACAAAGGTGACTGAGAAAACCATGCCCACTTATTTATACTTTGTAGTGTTTTTTTGTGTTTTTTTATTACTCACCCGAGGATATTTTTTCCATTGTTCCTTCAGAGAGAGTGGAAGGGAGAGAGAGAGAAAAACATTGATGTGAGAGGGACACGTCGATTGGTTGCCTCCCACCCACACCTCAACCAAAGCCGAGGATAAACCTGCAACTGAGGTGTGTGCCCTTGGCCAGAATCGAACCTGGGACCCTTCAGTCTGCGGGCTGATGTTCTAACCACTGAGCAAACGGCCAGAGCTCTAGTTTTTTTTAAGAAATGATACTGCTAATGCAATTAGACCTTGTCAGTAGCAGCTGTTCTATTATTTTCTGTTGGCTTATAGCCATTCTTATAGGTACTTATTAAGACATTCCTGCATAAGTTCTACTTCTATACTCTGTTATACTGTTCTCTAAAACTGAGTGGCATAGTTCAACCAGAGAGGTAACAGCCTCAAGAAAAAAAGGCTTCTGAGGTTATATAAAGAACTCACTCTATGTGGAAGATCAAGTAGACAGTGTTTGGTTTTGAAACACAATGCTTCACCTCTTTGATCCATTTTTCTTTATAAATATAATCATCCATCAGGTAACAAATATTCTTTTTTTTTTAATGCTCACCCAAGGATATGTTTCTATTGATTTTAGAGACAGAAGGAGGGAGAGGGAGAGAGAGAGGGAGGAACATGGATATGAGAGAGAAACATCAATCAGTTGCCTCCGGTATGCACCCCAACCAGGGGGTGAGTGGAGGAGATGACCAGCGGGGCTGGGAGATTAATTACACTGAGTAAATAAGAACGGACTAAATAAATGAATAAAATCAGTAAACACTGAGGATAGTGAATGTCAGATATCTCAGTCTTTAGAAGGTAACTGAAAAATTTGAAAGGAGAAAAAATGGAAAGAACCCTGAGATTTTGAATTGGGATTTGAGATATCAGATATCAGTGTGAACTCATGGTTGCAGGTAGATAGATAAACAGATAGAATGGAATATGCAGGAGTAATAGAAAATTATGTTTGCAGTTTGCTTTCAAATGATTCAGAAAATACAAACTACAATGTACGTATATATATATATATATATACCACATATATGTATCCACACATATATATTATAGAGATAGCTGGATAGATGGATAAAGATTAGTTATATAGATAGAACACACGTATGAGGTGAAATGTTAACAACTGGGGAAACTGAGAGAGAAGAGTGGGAGGCAGTAGTTCTTTGTATTATGTCAGCACTTTTATGTTACTTTAAAAGTATTTCAAAGTAAATTATTTTTTAAAATGAAAACACTGCCTTAGGACAAAGGATTCCTTGAGAAGTTCAGGCAGAGGCTGAATAACTCACAGGGATGTTGCAGATAATTCTCCCACTGGTTGGGAGATTTGATTGGACAATTCATCATTTCAAACTTTGAGCATATGATTTATGAGTTGTCTATTGGTGACAGTACAGTGGAGTAAAATTTGAGCCACATTTCCAGAAATTTAAAAGAATATTCAGATGTTAAGGAGATGTACCAAATACTTTGTGAAAGCTCTTTTCCCCATCCTCTCATCCATCCATCCTCCCATCCATCCATCCATCCATCCATCCATCCATCCATCCATCCATCCATCCATCTATCCATCCATCCATCCAATTATTGCAGGCATATGCAAGGGACTGTTTTAGACATCAGGTATATTCAAATAAATCGAATACACTTCTTCTGCCATCAGTTTTCTGAAGTGAAGGCACATAAAATGCTGTGGTTTATTAAGCAATGATTGAGTGAGCCCCCTAGTTTTTCTAGTATAACTTAGAAATTATCTTACTACACATACTTTCCTCTTTCTACCCCTAGAGATGACTTTGTTGGAAGTGATTCGTGTGAAATAGTCTGGTTCATATAGTCAGATCTCTCTATAGCCTACTGCATGTGCAAAGCATTAAACTATGTGCATCCCTAATCCCTAATTCAGTGCTTCTTCTGTGAAAGGAATTAAGGGGATCTGCCTCACAAATATATTTAATGAGAATAGAACTTTTAAAAGTATGAAAATCTCTCTTAATGATACTGTTTCTAATACTTAGGAACAAAACACATACAAAAGGGGAAAAATTAGTTATGTCTTACTCTCTTCTTTTATGCTTTACAGTACCTAATTGTGTTAGGCAGGTAGCAAGTTCTCACCTATCAAATGTTAATAGAACTGAAGACTTTATAAGCTATTTCTGAAATTAACATTTAGGTTTAATGATTTTTTTTGAATATATCTTTATTGATTTCAGAGAGAGGAAGGGAGAGGGAGAGACAGATAGAAACATCAATGATGAGAGAGTCATTGATGGAGCCCACAACCCGGGCACGTGCCCTGACTGGGAATCGAACCCTGATCGCCTGGATCCAAGTCGACGCTCAACCGCTGAGCCACGCCCGGCCGGGCTAGGTTTAATGATTTAAGATCCATTTTTCTACAGTGAAAAGAACTTGTCACATTAAAATAGGATATGCCAGCCTTGGCCACTGTGGCTCAGTTGATTGGAGCATTGTCTGGTGCACCAAAGGGTCACAGGTTCCACTCCCAGTCAGGGCACAGAATCCCCAATCAGGGCAAGTATGCAACCTACCGATGTTTCTCTCTCACATGAATGTTTCCCTCTCTCTTTCCTTCTCCCTCTCCCTTTCTCTCTCTAAAACCAATGGGGGGGGGGAGGGTTTTTTTGTTTTTTAAAAAAAGGATGTGCTATATTTTTCAGTAGGTTATGTTGTTTGTAGTATGAAGATTTACACTAAATAAAATTTAACCTGTTCCCTTTTCAGGACATTTTCCTCTTATCACCCAAAATATATGGAACAAATTGACAGGAAAAAAATAGCTGAAATTAATCTATGGAAGAATTAACTTTTAAGTCCTTTATTTATTAATGAGAGCACTTGATTGTGTGTTTTTAAAGTTTGGAATGAAATACATTTTTACTTTTAAAAAATTACAAAATGTTAATAAATGCTAATTAGAAAGATAATGAGACTGAATCTGTAACCCCTTGCTATTATTTTTTTCCCTAATGCTCCAGAGGCAAAATAGAGTTGTAGAAGGAACAGATTTGTCAAAATATTTAAAAGGTTTGCAGTAATATTTTAAGGACATTTGTGGTATCTTTATTGTCTTTTAAAAGTGCTTAAACCAAGGAGGAGAAATTCATGGCTGTTGCTTTTCACTCCCCAAAAGAAAGGAAAATGTACAGTCTGCTTGAACTACTCTAATATAAGCTCCTTACAAAACAACTTCATTAAATGATCTTACTAAGACAGTGTATCTGTCTCTGTCATTGGATGGAAAAATAATGACTTGTCCCTGGGTAAGTCACATTATGATCCTAACATTGCAGACATAATAATTTGGGAACCAAGTGTACTTGTGATGGATGTTTGCTGGTGTCACTGCATGGGTAGGAAAACATTGATTGAATGATAGTCTTAGACTTCCAGATTTATTATTTATGAATTGCAGAGTAGGACAGAAGAAGAATTGTGTTCTTGTGTTGCATAACTGTGTTTTTGGAAAGTAATCTCGAACATTGTTAAGTTAAAAGCTGCAAATGAATTTACTTATATCATAGTAAGTAATATTAGAGTATAAGCCAACATTTAGAAAACATTCAGAGATGCAAGATGAACAATTAAAAATTTTAGTAAATTAGAAGATTATGGCCAACATCAGTCATCAGGCTCCCCAAGCCTGTTATTAAGTAATAATCCTAGGACACTGGAAGATGTTAACAGGATCCTTGAAAAAGGTTTATTTATTTATTTTTAACTCTTTTAAAAGTATCTATATTCATTTTACTTCTTTTTCATAGATTTATCAGAAATAATATTAGTTTAGTAATCAATAGTAAATACTTGTTTAATTGTAACTGGAACAAATTTTCCATTTCTGTTCTCAGAGGCTACTTATGAATAATGCAATGTATTTAATATCTGATTGCCACTGACGTGATTGATTTGAGCTAGAACAATGAGATCATAACCCATTCAATTATACAACTGTTTTTCACTAATGAACTATTTCTAGAAAAAATGATGCAAAATTTTAAGAGCACATAAACTTAACACCAAGTTTAACTATCAAATTCCCTATGCTTAAGAGTAATACCTTGATATAATTTGGGAAATCTATAATCTTAATCCGGTATTTTTGTTCAACATAAAAATTACATTTCTTTAATATCCATACTTTTCCCTAAGAATTCCATTGGGCCTGGTGTCCACAGGAAGTCCCTCTATTGCATAATTTTACAAATTGTTGAGAACTCTGTAAATGCAGCAGTAATTTGTCTCTCTGCATTCTGGACTGGATTTAATTTTATTTTTCTCATAGGCATTCGGAAATATTTATGATGGAGTACATTGGTAATCTGATGTGTGATTCTTGAGAAAAACAAAAAGAACTAATTACTAGCAGATTTGTAGGCATTGGCACATTCTTCTAAATTCTAAAGAAGTGAAATAATACTATAAACTTAATGGGCTCTAAAATTCTAGTATTGTTTTCTCTCTCAGTTCTTGCATATTTCATCGTTGATCATTAAGCTGATCATGTTGGTCCTTTCATACAAATGTGGTGAACACCTGCTTTGGTCTTAGAGGAATTAATCTAGCAATGTTCAAGATAAATAGAGTTGGCCTTCGCTGATCAGGTGTTCCATGTACTAGTGTTTCTCAGCAGGCATATTTTAGTTATAACATTACCGTGAATTTGCAGGAGCAAATTTTGAGTAAGTACTTTAAAATTAAACAGCTCTTGAATAAAGTATGTATGCAATAATATTGACTATGAGTGTTTAATAGAGTAAGAATGGCATTTCAATTCACTTTGGTGGATATTTAAACTTGTCAAATTAATACATTACTTTTATTTCTCCTTAAAAGGTGTCACTATAATTCTGAATATCAAGATTTTATAGGACTGTTTATCAGGTTGTTTAGTTTATTAGTACTTTGTGGTTTCTAATGAGATATGATCCAAAGGCCAGTGAGGTAAGTGAATTTTTAAAGCCAATGTTTTGTGTAAGCTTGTAATTTACTAAGTACCAAGAAATTTTCAGGGAGAAATGGATGCTCAAAGAATGGAAATTTTAGTTATTAAGATTATTAATAACAATGAGAGGATAACTTCCAGATTCTAGTATAAGGGAAAAATTACATCCTTTATAATAGTATTTATTATTCTAATACAAACCAAGAACATAAAGGTGTGCCTAATGGATTACCACTTGATGACTTAAAAGTATTGATAACATTTTGACTATATAGCTACAAACCAACATTTTGGAAAGAAATCATCTGAGATAGTGACTGTATTAATAAATGATACACAGAAATTTATTTTGCATGTAAAATTTCTCTTACTCACTAGCTTCAACTATTGTTGCTCTGCTACTTACAACCTTGTGTCCTAATCTAATCCTCAATAAAACATTTTCTTGACAGGATGAATGTATCTATATTTTCAGTTTAATAAAACATTTTCTAACAAATATATTGAATTGAACTTTGAGATCCGTTTCCATTGCAAATTGTATATCTAAGCAAGTTGAATTTAACTATATATATTAGAAAAGAATTTGAAATATATAGATAATGATTCCACAGCTTAGTTTTGGGGAATATTTGATTTGTAATCTTTGTATATAACAGAGATTCTTAATGAATCTTTTGTGGGTCATGGTGACCTCCCTAATAATCTGCAAAACACTTGAGAAATATAGTTATTCAATTATTTAAGGCTAACAACACAGTATTCTGGAGGCTTTTATCTTTACCCCCAATGAAAAGTTATTTCCTAGTAATCTATTAAACTAGGAGTTATTATGAGTTACTTAAACGTATATTTGTAAGGAAAGGTTAGCGTTACTAAAATTTATGAGGCCTTCAGAGTCAGTATTCCACGAAGTCTTTGGTAAAACTGCAAAACCTCATTCTGCTCCAGATGTAATCAGGGTTGAATTTTCTGCAGTTTCAGTGAAGAGCACTTTAATAGGGTGTCATTAGTGTTATTGTGACTCGGTTATAGTTTTCAATTGCAGCTTTCTTATGTTTGTTATTTGTCAAATTGTTCTTTGATTTTTGCAAAAATTGCTCTCCTTTTTTCTTTTGTTGTACCATTTATATTTGGTTGTAATTTCATTTCTTTAGAATTTTCTGAGGTTTCTTTTCTTCCTTTGGAAAAAGTACATGTGGGTATTTTGCCCTACAAATTTCATAACTTTTACTGTTATAAAAAGTTAGCTAGATTACTTAATTGATTTAGAATACATTAACTTTCTAATATTATAGGTCCAAAACTGCACTGGAGTGTGTTCATTTTTTTATTCCATTTCTGTTTTTGATCTATAAACTATTTTAGAGTAGTCTGGACAGAGAGTTCCCTTGATATCAGAGTTATAGGCATTCCATTTAAAACCATGGGAAAAGATAGGAAAAATGTATCATATAACCATTTAGAGATAATATTACTATTTATAATGCCCCAGAATTATAATTTCTCTTTTGATTTTAAGAAACTGCTATATATTTGAATTTGTTCTTGAAGCAATATAAAAAATACCATTAGCACGTGGCCTATTTCTCTTAATAGATGATACTTATTCTGAAAACTGACATTAGAATATTTTTGTGGTAATTTGTCCTAGTAAGGAAGTTCTAATAGGTAGAAAGTTTTCTTTGAGTGTGATATGATAAACTCTGATTACTTTGAAAACTAATAAGTTTTGAATTAATGCTCAGAGGTCAAAATGTTTAAGATCTTGTGGAGTCTTCTACTGAGTTTTTCTGGAAGTCAAGCCTCAAGACCCTTGGCTCAAAGAAATACTGAGTTTGCAGTGGATCTTTATCAAGCTATTTGTTCATCTCAAAAGGACAACATTATATTTTCCCCATTTGGAACAACTTTGGTTCTTGGAATGGTACAACTGGGAGCAAAAGGAAAAGCTTACCAGCAGATAAGACAAACCTTAAAATTTCCGGAAACCTCAACTGGTAAGATTCTTATGTATTATTTGTACCGGATGAGATCTGGCCAGATTTATTTTAAAAATATTAAAGAGAAGTTCATGGTCCTAGAACTTTAATAAATAAATAAAAATGTTGTGAAAAGTATAAAATTATAGCCCAACCGGCGTGGCTCAGAGGTTGAGCATCGACCAATGATCCAGGAGATCGGGGTTCAATTCCCAGTCAGGGCACATGCCTGGGTTGCGGGCTCGATCCCCAGTGGGGGGTATGCAGGAGGCAGCTGACCAATGACTCTCTCACCATTGATGTTTTTCTCTCTCCTCCCTTCCTCTCTCTGAAATCAATATAAATATATTTTTTCAAAAGTAAAAAATTATAATAAAATGGATAATTGTAATGTAAACAATATCCATTCATTTAGAATTGTTTCCTAATGAAAGTATTACCAAAATGATTTATTAAGAAATTAATTCTATACAGATATAAAATTGTGAGTTTATTCTGATACGTTTTAGATAGTTTTAATTAACTGAGATTAAATTTTATGTATATGTGTGTTTCTGTATATGCATATATATATACACACATATCTATATATACACATAAATATTCTTCCACTGTCACATGTTGTGACCATTTTCTCATATCATGCAACTGCTTCAGAATATAATTTTTAATTGTTGCCTTTTATTACCTCTTAAAGAAATATCATTACTTACTGAACCCCTCTTCATTAGGTTGTTTCCAATACGTCTCTTATGAAAATCCTTCAGTTAGCACCCTCACCCAGAAATCTTTGTGTTTATCTCTATCTCATTAGCTTTTTAAAATTAGTTTTCTAAGTAAAATGTAAACTTTTACTTCAGTGAGATCAAGAGAAAGCATTAATGTATACATTTTAAAAGCTTATATAGTTAACAGTTTTTAAAAATTGGGAAGAAAAAACCACACCTTTCAGAGGCCTTTTGCGTATGAGTGGTGGTGGTTTGCAATCTCCCAAAGGCCCCTCTGCGATACTCTGTAGAAGCTTTAGTGCTGGCGTCCCACTTGAAGGGGTGGCTACCCATTTTGCTGGCTATCCTGTACTCTCAATTTCCATAATAATTCAAATTTTAAACTTTTACACCTCAGTCAGATAATACGTCCTGAACACCAGAGAAAACATCAGGTTTGTGATTTGGGAATTTATTCACTATAACTAATTTCAGTGTGGTTGCCTTAGCACAGAGCAGTTATATTTAGGAATTTGTTTTTCTTTCTTAAAAGGTTTTATTTGCATCATTTTAAACAAAGGCAATTTTATGTAACAAAAAAAGCTGGTGAGAGTGAATTGCAAGAGTTTTCCTTTGTGAATAAAGTAAAAGGAAGCCACCGTGTCTCAGATTTCGTCTCAATGGTCTACATTCATTTCAGCAAATCCCGCAACACAGTCCCAGGAACATTTAAATCACGTGATGCTGCTTTGAAAAGTAATAGAACATTTATGAAGATGTGTAAAGTTGATTCCATGAGGAACTAGCAAATTAGAGCCTCCAAAAATCTAAATTACTTTAAATGGGTTTAATCTTACAGAGAAACACAGATGTCTTAACAACTCTGGATTGTGAATGTAATAAACATCATAGTAATAATGATGACACTATCGATATATATGTGTATATATATTAGCAGTCACTGGATTGTGAGCTTCATGCACATGATCTCATTTAATTTGCACAATTACCCTGAGAGGTAGACGTAACACTGATGGACAGATGAGAGCACCCAGGCAAAGAACTGTTAAGTAACTTGCCCATAACTAATTCCAAAAATGATTTAGTGAGGGTTATATATCATAAGAACAATAATGAAAATTTTTATGTTTTTTTGGAATAATACCTTTGGACAATTAGACATTAACATTTCAACACATATGACAAGACGTACCAATCTCGTTTTCTATTATGCTTTGTGAAGGGAGAGAGGGGGGCACAGATGGAAGAAAACTGCAAAGAAGCAAAGAAAGAGCAGCTGAAAAGGGAGAAGTTTTGAAAAATAAAAAAAGAGGGAGAAAATTAAGGAATAAAGGAAAAAGAGATGGAGTTAAGGAAGGGAACAGCGAGAGTACATGAAGGCGGACAAAATGTCCAGGGGGGTCTGGAGAAAGAAGAGCGAATTTGCACTAAGGGCAGAAGGAAGGGTGGGACGGATAGGAAGGCAGTGCCTGGAACAGCCATATTAGGAGCCAAGGCAGGAAGAAAAACCAGTAATAATAATACTATCTTTACTTAAAGTTTTTATGTTTTATTCATCTTGAATTTATATAAATTAATACTGATTTTTAAAAGCTATGCTATGGTAAGATATTATTTATCTTGATTACTGAGTTCATTGGCATCTCCTTAAATTTTATGCTCAGGGTATCTCATTGACTCATCTTAGTCCTAGCCCTGCCTTCAATTCCCAGTGGTGATCAAAGGTGCACTCTGTTGAATCAGTTTATATTTTACTTTTTATGCTGCCAATCTGTTTCACATTAACACCTGGCATGTTCTACAGATGGGCATAGAACTCTAGGCATCCTACCCCACTGGGCCCTCTACCTCACTGGGGCTCTCAGTGTCCTCAGTTCTTTCCCCCATTGCCAAAACATCTGTTCAGAATTTACCTTCTCCAGTTTACTGAACCTTTGATAATGCTCCATTTTTCTTTGCCTCTAACAATTTTGTTTACTAATCAAAGACTAACATGAAGGTCCTTCTTTATTACGAGAGCCTTATGGAAAGAGACCTGGGCATGAATTCCTGACTCAGCTCTGCAATCAAATGACCTTGTGATTTGGCACCTCTCAAATTACAGTATCTCTGGATTTTAGATTTCTCACTATAAAAACAGGAGTTTGGATGAGATGATTTATATGGACCTTTTGGCTAAAATAATCTATAGTCCTATAATCCTCTTTGTTTTCACCTTTGGATCTGTCACATTGCACTCACAATTCGCCTTTGGGCCCTTCATAGCAAGAGAAGTAAACATGTACTAAATTTTAGGACGTTTTCTGGAGGTCTGGTACAATCAGTCCAAAAGTCATGTTCACCCCATGACTTGTAGGTTTTCCATAGCTTTATTTTAAGAAATTAAACTTATTTTCATAGTTTATTAGGAGTCATGTATATGTATTCTTTTTTATCTATGATGAAAGAGGTTATTAATCTGTAAATTAAATCAAATTTGTAAGGCAGATAACTTTATATTCTCCTCCAAACTTGTGCTACTTGGTGACATTTTTTTATTGACTTCTGAGGCCAGTGATTTATCAAAGGGCAGCTGACTGTTTGTCACACAGTCTTAGACCTTAAGTACATGACATAAATCTAGTTGCTCTGACAAATGAGTTGGAACTATTTTTTTCTCCCCCTCTCCTTTTTTTCCTTTCCCTTTAAAAATGAATTACAAGTTCCTGAAAACTGGTTTCAATTTTTGCCACTTTATTTCTGACCTTAATATGTTCCTTTAGAGAAGCTTCCATGCCTTCCTTCACTCAGGGAGTCTTCTTTGTAGCTTCCCAGCTATTGAAACATTTTTATTAACTTCCAATGACAAGAAATGATTACATCTGAAATCACTGCATAAACAAGGAAAATAGATGAATTATCTTCCCTTCTTTATGTGAGGAATTCCAGGGTTGTAAAGAATTACCCAAATTCTTCAGATGAAGTTTTCACATCTAAAATATTTCATGTCTGTGTCTATGTTCCCGGAATGGGGAATTACAGTTTGAAATATGATACACTTTCCAGAGCCTCAGGTATGGTTGTGTAGGCTGTACCTACACGAGAACGCCAGGACAGAGAGGCAAGTAGGGACTGAAATGCAGCCTCCACTCAGCTGGACAAGATATGAGGCCATGGGGTTGTATCAGCTGGTGAAGGCATCTGTTCTTATTTGCACGAAGATGTCCTATGGGCTGATAAAGTGTTTACACGCAACCACAAACATACACGCCCATGCCTCTATCCAGCAGACACCGAGTAGTAGGTTTCTCTCAGTGACACTTTTTAAATCTCCTTATTTGCTGGGTATCTTACAGTGATAAGCTATTTATGTTTCTTCAATAAAAATTAATTGCATTTATTAAACCTTAATGTCATAAAAATGGTTTCTTCAGTGTTTAACTGAAAATATAACAAAGGCCCTGAATAAACCCTTGATCTGAAGTATAGTTCCCAGACTAAATGATTGAGTTTCAGGACTAAGCCGAAAGGGAATGAAAAATATTGGTACCCTTTAGTAATCAATAGGAAGCCTTCCTGACAGCACAGTGATCAGAATGATCCAACGATAAATAAATAATAGGTCAACGGTGATTCTTAGCTGACTCTGATGGACTCATCTGGCTAGTGGTTATAGTTGGGATGGTTAAAGCTTTTATTGCTCATGTAGACAACCAAAGTGTACAGATTCATGAACCTGAAGAAATAGGCAATTCTGATTCTTACGCATCTCTAGAGATGATTATAGGGGTTGCCTAGGAAATTTCAAATCTTGGACAGGTGCAGTTGCTCATAAAGAGTAATTCTTTCTTAAGCTGAAATAAAAGTGATATTGAAGAGAATTACTAATCACTGTCATACCCCCTGTCAGCATCCATTAAGGTTCCCCTTTTATAGATATCGCATGCTATGCAAAAAATGAGATTCTAAAGATAAATTTCCAAGTACCAATAAGCTAAATTTGAACTATAAAGAAGGAGTTTCCTTCACACTGTTTAAATGCATATTCTTGTTTTAGACAAATTTCAAATTTACATGGATATTGTTCTTTTCCTATAGAAGAGCTGATTTCTCTAGGAAATGCATATTCTATGGGAGATAAATGATTAAAATATTTATACTAAATTAGAAAGGATTATTAGTTATATCTAAGGGTGCAAAAAGTGGTGCTATGAATCAGATTGCTTAGAAGCAAAGCTGAAAAGCTGTTGTTTTTATGTTTTCAATATGTCAGTATACATTATAATTATTTTTTTTAGGAGACGAATTTTCTGCGCTGAAGTCATTTTTCTCTGCCGTCTCAGAGAAAAAACAAGAATTTACATTTAATCTTGCCAATGCCCTCTACCTTCAAGAAGGATTCGCTGTGAAAGAACAGTATCTCCATGGCAACGAGAAATTTTTTCAGAGTGCCATCAAACTGGTGGATTTTCAGGATGCAAAGGCTTGTGCACAGACAATGAGTGCCTGGGTAGAAAGCAAAACAGATGGTAAAGTTTTCCACCTTCATAAAATCATTATTTGACATTGTATTCATGGTTTTTAATATCTGAAAGTAAAGAATGGTTGAATATTTTCCTACTAAACTGGCTCAGAGGGATAAATCTCCTATTTTTCTTCCTTGCTATTCAAATTAATACTCAATTAATTGTAAAACCAAGAGAAATTGCAAGCTGCTTAGAAAAGTACACAGATTCCTTTTTCTTTCGAGAAACACCTATTTGTGGAATTCTTAATAGAAGAATTTTAATAATAATTTTTGTTAAAGTACAGCAGCAGGAATATCTTTGGCCAGATAAAATTAGATATGTCAATCCCAAATGCTTTTTTCCCCACATATACTATAAATAATTAACACATCTAAGTTGGATATGTTAATGTTTAATAGTAAATGTTGGTAGTCCTGTTATAAACATGGCAATCTTAACTTTAAATTAAATACAAGCTAGCAAAAATTCCAGAGGGTCCAAGAAATGACATAGTAGAAAGAACATAAGCTTAAAGTCCTAGAGATTAGTTCAAGTTTTAACAAGTTCTAAGCTATGCCTCATTTACAACGAGAATGTTATTAAATTTTCAGACTTATTGGAACGTTTGATAATAGTCTGTTTCATTTCTTATTATTCTGCTACAAAACAGTGTGATGGTGGAAGCTGCTACTGTATTCTTTACGGGAAGCCTCACGTGGGGAACCATAAGTTGAAAACCAGAGAAGGGTGTTGTGATCCGTGTCCACAAGGAAGTCCTATTACTGGGATACAAAATGAAAACATCCTTAGGCGGCTCCATGACACCCAATCATGTTTTTGTCTCTAACTTTAAAATACTCAGTTCTGTTTTTTTAGAAGACAATTATATGAGCAGCTCCATACTTATCTCTTCCAATGGTCAGAGGCAGTAGATATAAGAGTAGAAGGTTGAGTGTATCACTGACATTAATTCTGGTTGACCCACTGGAGAACATTGAAATGAAATTGGAAAACTAATAAATATTCAGAAAGGGATATTAAATTTTTGTTCTTTTTGTCTGAAAAACAGTTTACAGAAATAATCTTACTAAAGAGAGGTCATTACTAGATCAGTTCAAATTTGCCTAAGATAATCTTGTATATCCTGTTTCCTAGTGTAATTCCATTTGTACCCATTTCTAAGTAAAATATTTAATAATGTTCCTCTTTACTCTCAAAATTGCTACATTTAGTTAGTAAAACACCCTGTTTGTAAGTGATCTGCAGAAGAAATTTTTGTTTTAATTCTATTAAAGCATTTCCACTAAGAGCTATTGTGTATCTCTTCCTGTCTTCTCTTCCTACCCCTTTACAGGAAAAATTAAAGACATGTTTTCAGGGGAAGATTTTGGCCCTTTGACTCGACTTATCCTGGTGAACGCTATTTATTTCAAGGGGGATTGGAAACAAAAATTCAGAAAAGAGGCCACAGAGCTGATGAATTTCACTAAGAGAGATGGTGCAGCAGTCAAAATTCCAATGATGAAGGCTCTTTTGAGAACAAAATATGGTAAACATGAGAAATCACATTCTAAAGCTTGACTTCGGGAATTGTCAAGTATATTTAATATCTTATTTTTCTCTATCCCAGGTTATTTTTCTGAATCCTCCATGAAGTACCAGGTTTTGGAATTACCTTATAAAGGTGACGAGTTCAGTTTAATTATTATACTTCCTGCAGAAGAGGTGAGCATAGAAGAAATGGAAAAACAAATCACTGCTCATCAAATCTTGAAATGGTTCTCTGAGATGCAAGAGGAGGAAGTGGAAATAAGCCTCCCTAGGTTGGTAATATTTTATTATTCTGGTTCTTATGTTTTTATTTATGGAGGAACTTGAATTCAGTCAGCTGGACAATAACAAATGCTTGAAAAGGCTATAGATACAAATGAAAAGGAAAATGCATTTGCAGGTCTGAACATCACCAGCATTGCTTTTCCAAGAAGAGCACTGAATGTAAGTGCCTAATATTTTCTTAAAGAGATGAAAAAATGTAACTCTTCAAACTAGAATGCTAGGATTAAAAGAAGTTATTATTCTTTTTATTATACAAAGTTATTTTTTCTATTTTTTTCTTGATTAGAATTTAAAATATTTATCTTCTATAATATTTAAGAAAAATAAAACACCTAAACACTTAGGATACTAAACAATGAAGAGATGGGTTAAATCACCTTTGACAGAATGCTCTAACAGAATTATATATAGACTCCTAGGGTCAGTTTTAGATAGTCAATACGAAATGGAAATTGCAAAGGCATGTCTCAGTAAGCAATAATTATAAACACTAATTTCTTAATATTATGCTTTTAGGAGACAGGAGAGATTTCAGAGAGTAAGATGTGTCCAAATAATTCATTTCACACTCTATCTGAATTTTTAAAGAAACAAATGACTAATAGAATATATACTGTTTTTTATTTCTATTTTTTTCTTCATACTCAACAAGGCCTGCATGGTCTATGTGCCCCTCTTCCAGATCCATGGTCTCCTAAACTTCTTGGCTTTTCCCTTCTTTTCCACTTAGTCAAGGTCCAGTGAGTCATTTCAACCATCCTTTCACCAAACATTTTTAGTGTTTTTTGTCCCCATGTCTCTGTCCCTCTCTTAATTCTCTCCCCAACCACCCTCAATCCTGAGTCTACTCAAAAAATCACTTCTGCTCCTCAACTCCTGATTTTGTTTAGCAAAATCCAGAAAGCAGTCACTTCTGGCCTCACCAAGGCTGGAGCTTGGGACTCCATGTTTACCTGCAGAGAATTTTCCTTTCTGATACCCACGTCACACCAAAATGTTGTCTCTATTCTCTATGCACTACTTCATGTTGACTTTTCTTACAGGCAACATATGTCTCAACTTCCTGTTCTTCAAAGAAAACAGATCATAAAACAAACTCACCTCTCTACCCTTCACCTCAAAATATGTATGTCTTTGCTAATCCTTTCTTCTACCTTCTTTGATGTCCTGAGGAAAGAAGTAGCCTATTTTCTCATCCTAACTCTGGGCTCTCGATCCAAATATTATTAACCATCCCATTTTTCTTGACCATCTTTCTTGAACCACTGTGGCACTTCTCTCTCTGTTTATTTTTATCTCTCTGTAAAATATTCCTGCTCCCTGACTTACCCCTTTTTCTTTCTGCTCTCAAATAATTTTTATCAGAGTTTTGGTTTCAAATTTTCTCTCTTCTTTCTCTCTTTTGTATTTGTTCTTTATCATCCTGTCTCTAAAATCTGAATTTCTCCCTTCAACCCCTCTTCTGATTCCCTATACAGGCTCAGTAAATACTTTTCAGCACACTGACAATTTTATATTTTATTACCCAGTCTTTTCTACCTGAATGGATGTATTATGGTTTCAAACTAATAACGGAAGATTTAGGTAAAACTGAAACAATTTAATCAGATGTATGTTTCCTTGAACTCTTATAATAAATTACCACAAACTAGGCAGCTTAAAACAACAGAAATTTATTCTCTCACAGTTCTAGAGGTTAAAGGTCCAAAATCACAGTGTTTGCTGGGCCGCGCTCTCTCTGAAACTCTATAGAATCCTTCCTTGCTTCTCAGCTCTGGTGGTGATCCATTATCTTTGCTGTTCTTCTGCATGTAGATGCCTCTGCTGTCATGTGGTCACCCCTCTTCATGTGGCATTCTCTTTTCTTAGAAGGACACCAGTCATATTCGACTAAGGGCCCGCTCTATTTCAGTATGATATCAACCTAATTGCATCTGCAATGACTATTTCCAAATGGGGCCACATTATAAAGTGCTGGGAGTTATGGCTTCATGACAAACAGAAGGGGGTGGGGCACAATTCAGCCCGTAACACCAACTGTACTAAATTCTGTTATTGTAAGGCAAAAGAAAGCCTCTTTGGTAGCAAAATTTAGTAAATGCTAAAGAGAGAAAAGTTAATCTACTAATACTTGTATATAAGCAACATTGGGAAGGAGCATGTGATTGTCTAGTTACTGTTTAAGAAACACTTCTCCTCCCCCTCTTTGACGGATGACTAATTAAGATCTATTTTGATATTCAGGTTACAGGTAAGGTGCAGACAGGTAAATCCCTTGCCTGTGGGTACGTAGCTGACAAATGGCAGAGCCAAAATTGCAGGAGTCAGAAAACTAGTGTATGTGAGGCCATCATGAGGGAGAGCACAGAACAGAGGAAAGGGTCAGTGGTAGAATGAGCAGCAGGATAAAAGATGTGGAGCGGCAGTGCAAGGAGACTTTGACAAGAGATAAGTCTGACCATACGACATGACGTATCGTATTCTTGCTGAGCTAGAATCAGTCCCAGGCCTGGCCAGCTGTGGCTCTCTGTGTGACCTGTGTGTGAACTGCGGGTGGGTGAAAGACAGTGAACTCAGGGGCAATGAGGCTGGCTATGGGAACAGATATGTCATGACCAGCTGCAGTAGTAAAATGTTCATTTTAGTAAAAGTAAAACGTTCATTTACTTTAACCTATTGACACTGATACAAATTGGAATCCCAAGTATGCATTAAACATTGTCCAGATATGTTTTATATGTAACAGCAAGTATTTTTAATTAAACCATGAGGCTAATAGAGTATTTCACACAGACACACACATACACTCTTCAAGTAATTGGTTAGAAAGTGAGAAGAAGCTACTATGTATTAACATAATAATAGTTCAGGCTCAACATCGTCAAGGATTGTGTTATATTTTTATCCTTGTGTGCAGCTTTAAAATTTGGTTTCCTTGGTTCTAAGACTGAACATCCCTTCCCTTGCTTTGATGACTCAAGCCCACTGTATCAAAGCTGGGATTCCAAATAATACAGACAGAGCTGCCAAGGAAGACCCAACCAAGACTTTTTTCGTCAAACAAGAGTCCTGGGTATAAAGGAAAAGGAAGGGACAATACCAGTCCGCAGTAGGCCCTGTAGACAGGAGCGAATCCATCTCAAAACAGAAATTCTGAATTGCTTTTTCCACTTTCTGCAGCTTTTGCCTCCGTAAAACCCTTTTAAACACAATGGGTTGCATTTGGCTGTCAATTTCTGTCCTGTAAACAGATATTGTTTATGTATGCTGAAACATTCATTTTGTGACTATTTAGTTGTTAATTATTTATCCAGTCTTTTGCCCATTCTTTTAGCTTAGCTGTATTCTTTTGACAAGTTTAGAGAAAAATCAAAGAAAAGGGAAAATGAAACCACATCTAGAATAAATATCAAGACACAAAATTTAGGTGAGGTTCATAATTAATAATATATATATAAATTATGATTTGGAATTATATTTTTATTATAAGGCAATGGGAGTTAGCACATTAGCTCTGATTAGGAATGGACCTCAGTTTGAATCCTACCTCTGTCTCCTATCTTGACCTTAAACCTGAAAATCAATCTCCTCCAACCTTCACTTTTTTACATGTTAATAGGAATAGTAATGGGAATAATAATTCTAACTTCCTGGAGTTTATGTGAAGATTAAAAATTATAATCTATATTAATGGAAGTGCTATTCATGGTTTTAATAATTATGGGTAATTAGAAATTGGTTGTAGATTAAATGGTTAAATGGTCTCTCTTGTTGTAGGTTTGATTGGACTATATAATGAGCAGGACTGTTACTTAAATGACTCTGCTGATAATTAGGCATTATTAGAAGTTGTAATAAGTCTTGCAGTACTCTTGTTATTATCCTAAAAACAGTCAATTTATAGGTGGAACATTTATTCTCTGCCTTTTAGAAGCCCATACTCCATTCAGTTTAAAAATAGAGTGTGGTAATGAAACAGAAAACAAAACAAACAACCCCTCAAAACCATTATCCTGCATATTATCTTTCTTAGCAGGAAGATCAAAGGAAACAGTTGAAAAAAGTTGGCATAAAACAGACTATTTTCATTATCAGTAGATTTTAATGCGCCTATTGTGCCCATTCCCAGTCAGCTAAGGCTTTGAATGAGTTAACTTCTTTCAAAAGTGCATAATATTTTACCAGAAGTAATTTAGGCCCCATACATTTCTGCCATGGCATATTCATTGTTTTGAAAAATTATAATTAAGAAGCGTGTTCGTTCAGTATTTGGCAATTAAAACAATGATCTAATTAGACCAATTGCCCAAGCTAATTTCTAGCCCCAGATGTGGGCCTACCTGTTAGCTAAGCAAGGATCCTCTGCTTGAGCAGCTGTGTCTGTATCAGAACCTGAGAACATGGGCAAATGCCCATCAGGGGACAGCCAGCAACTTGGGCAGGAGTTGCCTGGGAATGTGGTTGGTGTAAGAATATACATAGCTCCCTGTTTGAGGATTACACTCTTTTCTTTCATAAACAAATATTCCAACCTGGCTTTCAAATGCAAATTGATGCTTTATACATCTAAAATGTCAGTATTAGCTTCTACTATTATTATTAACTATTAATTATTATTATTATTGAAGTGGCAAAGTGAGGTTCAATGATTGCTGTTGACTTGGAGTCAGGGCCTAAGACAACCTTTGAGGTTCTCTGTGTAAGGTCCCTCTTCACAGCAGCCTGGAGAGTTGTGGCGAATCTGGAGTCCTAATTTATGGAACAAAGGCAGGAAACAAAGGCAGGAAAGTTAGAGCAGGCAACAAAGGCTGCAAGCTCTAGCCCTCCCCTTCTTGGTCTTGGCTGGAACATCACAGATGCTACCTTCACTGACCACCTGTTCCCTACTTCTCCCTCCCCAATTTCCTGTAATTGAGAGGACCAAAACCAAATTGCTGCCTGGAGAGGAAGGTCAAGCATGAGCCCCATGGCAGTCACCCACCAGGATCCGAAGCAGACAGAGGACCACCCTATCCCCACCCTTGCCCACATTTAGTAAAAACCTTCCATCCAGACCCCATTGACGCTTCTTATTCTCCAAAGGAGACCACCCTCACTTCCCCAGTGCATACTGCTATCACTTTATAAACTTACTGTGCTTTGCTAAATCTTTCTGTCATGCTCTTGAATTCCTTCAGGTTCCCTGACAAAAATCTGGATCAGGTTGGGGCCTCCCTTGGTCTCTCCAGGTACTGACAGGCAGCAGATATACTGGGTGTTTTTGTTTTTCTTTTATAATTTTTATCTTTTATTTTATTTCCAAGATATTTAGTTCCCTTTCAACATTTTACACCATTTACTGGGCCTATTGAAAAGATATTAGGTGTGTCAATAAACTGAAGGAAGTCACATCAATTATGACAATGGGTGGGAAGGATAATAGGTTATTAACACCTCTCTGAACCTCAATAGCCAACAATTTCCTCCAAGGACTGTTGGCTCCTGTTCCTCTCTCATCACATCTTGGACATCTGCCAGGGACAGTCTTGGATGGTGTGAAAAAAACTAGGCATATATAGTTGCTGGAGGTGAACTTTTAATCTTCTAGGGAAGGAGCCAAGCAATTGAAAACTTAAAACTCTCACCCTGTTTAGTTGGGTAATTTTTACTTCAAAAAACAGTATTCTCCTCCCCTTTCCCACAGCCATTTATCTGGAGCTGGGGAAATATGGTGTCTGGAAATGTGAGGAAATGTAATTGGGGTAATCAAAACAAAAGATTTCACCATTTAATCTCTTTCAAGTCATCCACTTTATAGATTAAAAAAAACATTGGGTAGCAAATGTGTAGTGTTTCTTCATCTTTTTTTTTTTTTTTTAACAGATTTAAAGTAGAACAAAAATTAGACTTCAAAGAAGCTTTGTATTCTTTGAACGTAACTGAAATATTTAGTGGTGGCTGTGACCTTTCTGGAATAACAGGTAATATGATAAATAATTCTTATATTATCATGTTAATCTGTTTTCTTAGTAACTATGTTAACTGACTGATCTTAAAACTGGAAGAGCATCCAGTCCCAGAAAATACATACACGATGAGTAAATGTCATAGTAGTGTTGAGCTGTCTGTAAACACTATTTTGCATTTAAGCACTTTTCCTTAATGAAAACCAGAGAGCATTTTAGAATGTTAGATAAGCCTTCCAACCATGCTTGTAATGAAACTATGTAGGTAAAGTATTATATGGGCTTTTATTTCAGCCCTATTTGGATATTCTTATTTGAACAATGGGAATTACAACTTTGAGTCTCTCATCTAAGCAGAGCAAATAAAACTCTTATAAACCAATTTGCAAAGGTTAATTCAGTAATATCAGAGCCCATGAAATAGGCGTTCACAACATGCCAGATGATGAACACAATCTAGAAATTGTAATGCCACAGCTTGTACATTTAGCTTGGGACTGGCAACACTGGGGTGATGGGGTTCTTATGCTCATTTGCACCTGGGAAATTGTGCGGGGTTAAGATGTTCACTTGCACAACAAAGTCCAAGACAGTCTTTTAATTTTTCTCATCCATAACCATTAGTTCAAAAATACACAAAGAGAAAAAAATGGATTGAGGAGGGCCCATTAATCCCAAGTCACTTACCCTCTTTTAAACTGTCTTCTTTTTTATATAAAGGGTCCTAATAATACAAGCCTATCTATCTGATGGGCTTTTGTGTGATAACATGGAAATTTTGTATATTCCTATATAAATACCCGGGCTTTGAAGAAGTATACATTAATTTATTCACTCATCAATTATGTGGGTAAATGAGCAGAATGCACTTTCCTGGTGGAGGAGTTGGGTGGGTACACAGGTGGCATAGATATTCATTGTCACCTTCACACATGATTTAGCTACTTGTTCTCACGCTGACAGATAGACCTAACTTTTTTGACAATTTCACCAGCATCAGAAATGAGACAGTCAACATTAAATACTGCAACAGGATGCCACCTCAGTGTGCCCTAGAACACGGCCACATCAACGACCTGAAACAAACCAAGCCATTTTTCAAGCACCTCTTCATCTTTGTTTTTTTTTTTGAAGGTTTTATTTTTATATATATCTTTATTGATTTCAGAGAGAGGAAGGGAGAGGGGGAGAGAGAGAGATAGAAACATCAATGATGAGAGTCATTGATTGGCTGCAGCCCGAAACCCGGGCATGTGCCCATGTGCCCTGACCGAGAATCGAACCCCGATCGCCTGGATCCTAGGTCGACGCTCAACCGCTGAGCCACACCCGGCCGGGCGAGCACCTTTTCATTTTAAGCTTCTTTCTCGCCTTTGGAAGCTTCCTCGCTGTACCTCAGACATTTCAAACAGCTACTCACTCTACAAATTCCCAGCAATTTGTGATTTCTAAATATCTCATTTTACAGGCAGATTTGTCCAAAAAATACCTCCAAAATGCTTCATAAAAGAATTTATGCAAGAGAATAGCCTTGATCAACATCTTCAGCTCTTTCTCTCCTTAATTGCCTGTTTGATTTGTTTTAACTACTTTGGTTCTGTCTTATTGCCTGAAATAGAACAACCACAGCTAAGGATTACACTATTCCTGGTCATTAGGGAAAGAGTGAATTCTGTGCTATACCTACCTTTCATTTGTGCAAGAAGCATTCACTGAAGGGTATTGTGAACCAGACCACCACTAGTGCTATTGGGGTATTTGCACAAAAGAGACACTACCTTGGACTCTTGTAGTTCAGAAGTTTTAGATGAAATGTTTTCAGAGTTACTTTAGAAGTTTTGATATGAAGATTTGACTTCCATTATTACATTTTTATGTCATCTTTGGTAAAATATTTAACCATTCTGAGCCTCAAAGGACAAATCTGTGAAAGGAGATAATTATCCTAGTGGCAGAAGTAAATGAAAGAATGTATATAAATCACCTCTTTCAACATCTTGCACATAGTAGGTACTCAATAAGTGTTAAATAAAAAAACCCACCAAACTAATGAGGCAAGTGGCACATTAATATTTACTTGCATGTCTAGCAAAGCTGTGAAAGGTTTTTTTTTTTTTTTGGTCTTTTTAATTTGACTAAGACATATGTGGAATTTTCATAGGAAATTAAAGGAAAGAATTATTACAAAGGTGAAGAAAACAGTGAGTTTATGGAGTCCAGGTTTCTTGATCTGGCCTATTGCCTCTCAGGTCCTGTTCTTTTCCCAGGACTGGGCCCTCTCTGTGATAAGATGGAATACACAAGACCAATAGCCCGAGAGTCATTTGGTCTGGTGACATTGTGAAGACGAGTGAAATGCTCTGCTCCTCCCCAGCCTACTTTTTGGTCTTCGCTCTTGGTGTGGGTCCCTAGATCACCCACTCTGTGCTCTCTGTGTGAATCCTGTCGTATTCCAGGCAGTCCTGGAGAAAGAAGGTGCCTTTTTGCCTGACCTTAAAGACCACTCTCTTTTTCAGTTAATCTACACAAGGAGGTGGATGCCCCTCTTCACTACCTTTAGACAGGGTGAGGGAAGACTGCTCGTAGGAAGTGACATTTTTGCTGAAACCTGAAAACAAGGGAGCTAATCAGGGAGATGTCTGGGAAGGAGTCTAAGCAGAGGGAGAGCTAAGGTTAAGATCTTGTGGGCTGAAGTTGTAGCTAGACTACCCGACGAAGACAGGAGGGTAGATGAAGATATAAAGTAATCAGGGCCCAGGTACAATCATCGTAAGTGATTTGGAGTTTGCTTTTAGCGGGATGGGAAGCCAGGTTTTATGTAAGTGTTCTTTTGATGACCTCTGGCTATCTTGCCTGAGGTCATTTCATTTTCAGTAAGCTTTGGAGCTAGTTCCCCTTTTCTGATTTATTTCTTCAGTAATCTTTTCACATTTGGTGGCTTTGGTGGAGTCTACCTGCACCACATCAGCTTTCTCCCTGAGACATAAAGCTCCTCTTTCTCCTTTCTTTGAAAGTTTCAAGGCCCATCTTCCTCCCCTTCCTTCTCTCATCACCATTGAATGCACAGACCACGTTTCAGTCGTCTCTCTGCTGAACATTGTCGGAGCAGGGGTGGCTGATGGCTTCTGAAACTCATGGTTTCTCTTCTCCCTTCTCAAGGAGACCATCCTCACTGTATCAGAAACTCTTCACACATAC
Organism: Miniopterus natalensis; assembly: GCF_054644295.1. NCBI lineage: Eukaryota > Metazoa > Chordata > Mammalia > Chiroptera > Miniopteridae > Miniopterus > Miniopterus natalensis. The sequence continues at coordinate 67,565,315 of NC_142086.1, forward strand.
ATCAGGAGAGAAGAGGGACATCTCTCCCAGCTTGTATCCACACCAGAACAAAACGTTGCATGACACCATCTTACACTGAAAAATCTGACAGGTTTTAAAGCATAGCTCTGAAGTGATTTTATAACAGATACCACAGAAGCTCTTTTGACTTTCATAGTCTCACCGGTTTTAAAGGAGAGTAAATTTTGTTTTAAACTTAGATCAAAACTGAATACAGAATTTAAAAGGCAAGTTGGCTTTGAGGTTGAATACAGAGGGTGAGATTAATTGCAATAAGTAAAGCCTCTTTTATCTTGTCTGTAAACCATGGGTAAAGGGAGCAAAACCCACTGTCCATTCAAGTTATTTTACTTAATGAATATCTTATTTGAAGCTTATACCCTTCTGTGTTTACCTTATATCTGGGCCAAACTTTGTCTCTCTGTATCTGTCTCTATATCATTTCTGCAAAAGTTAAACTTGAACCACCTTTATCTTCAGCAAATTAATTAACTTGGAAAGAGTTTATTTCCTTTGCTCTGTTCATTTGAAAATGTAATTAACCTGGGACCCAAAAAGCAATGACTCTAAATTTTAACTCCTAAATACACTTTCATATTTTCCAACAGATTCATCTGAGGTGTATGTTTCCCAAGTTGTGCAAAAGGTTTTCTTTGAGATAAATGAAGATGGCAGTGAAGCTGCAGCATCTACTGGTAGGACAAAGGATTTCACAAGTCGGGAGGAGAGATTGGGGAGGCAATGAGCAGGAGGGTGCAGGCATTTGTGCAGTGCTCGGATCTCACTTTTCACTCCTGCTGTCTAGTACTCTATAGGAAGAAAAAAGAAATTGGTTGTATAAGGTGCTTAAACATCTCTGCAGCCCTAGCTTAATGCAAAAGGAAGGGAAGGAATTTAATTAGGAGTTGAGGCCTATCTACTGATGTGTGCTTGTTTGCAAATTGGATTACCTGTCAATTAGCAGGCAGGATGCGTGAGAAAACTTTAGGTTCAAGTATAAAATCATGATTGTTCAGGGATGCTCACTCTTAAGTAATTGTATTCATTTCATGCTTCCATCACACCAAGTCAGTCCTTTGTCATTGATTCTTGTCATTTTCCCCATGGCAGTGGTTCTCAAACTTAGTTGAATATTAGGATCACCTTTGGAAACCTTTAAAAAATACTATGTCCAGTACATGGCCAAAAATAATTAAGCCTGCATGTCTGGAGATAAGATCCAGGCTCCAGCATTTGTTATCTTTCCCGAAGTGTTTCCAGTGTGCTTCCAGGGTTGAGAACCAGAGCTCTATGGGGGCCTGCAACCCGGATTTGCTATTGCAAGCGTAGTTCAATGACCAGCAGCCTCAGTGTGACTAGGGAACTGGTTAGACATGCAGAAGCTCAGGCCCAACTTCAGACCTCCTGAATCAGAAAAATGCAAGGTCTCCAGATGATTTGTGTGCACATTAAAGTTTGAGAATCACTCTTCTATGATACATTTCCTTGAACAAATGAAATTTTGAATAGTAACTATGTTGTATATGAGATATTTAAAAATAATTAGAGAAAAGCCTTAAATTCAATTGGAAATGAAAAAACAACTTAAAGGAGTCCCTCATATGTCTATTTTATTTTTTTTAGACTATTTGGGTTGTAACCAATATGTAAAAGTTGTGCATTATTTAAATCGTTATGTTGATAAATTTTTATGTCTATGCAGATGTGAGTTTCTTGATTAATTTGTAATGTAGTGGCAATGGTTTTTCACATCTGGGTGTGACACAGTGGACCCTCATTTGGCATCTCCTGAAGGATTTTCTATTACTGTACTTAAGGAGCTTACATTGGAGCAGTGCAATATTTTAATTCTTAAAGAAACCAAAAGGTTGCATTGGTATGAGGTCACTCCCCATGTAGACAAATTTTACAGCTTCTTTTACATAGAACCAAAAGAGTTATAACAGATAATTATCTGATCCTTTCATTATATTGGTGAAAAACAAGCCCAGCAGTGTGAAGTGTCTTGCCTGAGGTCAGACTATGAATTTACAGCAGAGTTTGAACCGAATCAGTTTCCTAACTTCATGGTCAGAGTTCTCTCTGCTGTTGTCCCCTGGCCCTCACTTTAAGTCGCGAGTTCTCCAACAGGCTGTAACAGTCATTTAGGGATCAGCAGTAACCCTAACGTGTTACACCTCAGAACAGTCAGCATATTTTAACTTTCAGGCATCTGCTCAAGGGTTGCTTAAGAACAAAAAAGCTCAAGTGTTCACCCAAATGAAAATTGGAGTTATACTGACTACGATTTTCTGATTATCTCACTAATGCAGACATGGGCATGTATTCACTGGTAATTTTGGCAACATAGCCCTGATAATCCAAACAGGATAGTGCTATGCATTTTATGTTATTAAGTTTGTTTTATTGTGAAGGGGATCAGAATATGCCACCCTAAAATGTGCCACTTTGGCAGAAATGCTATTTTGAGCTGAAGGAAACTGAGAAACAAGAGATACAAAAAGAGCTCTCGACCCACCCCATTTGCCTAAAAGTAGGGCATAAATTTTATCACAGAAGATGGAAGTTGGCAGTAAAATGTGTCTGCACAGCAAACCTTACTGAATAAGCCTTATCTGCCATTAATTTCCCCCATATATTTACCTTTCCACAATTTATACTCCTAGAAGTCCAAGCCTTTTTCCTTTGTCTAGTCACTTCCCCACAATTTACCACCTTTTGTAAATATGGTACATAAGTGCTCAAGCCTAACCACTTCTTTAGGTATTCACCTCTTTTCTGTGAAGCTCCTGTGTGGATAAAAAAATACAGTGTCTTCTATGAATTTGTTTTTGTCACTTTAATTTGGACCCCAAACAAAGATTACAGAGAAATAGTGTTTTTGGGGGGGGTTTTTTTGTACTATTGTTTTTCAGTTCTGAAGACTCGTTACATTTTTTAAAATCTTTCTTATTTATTGATTTATTTTTGAGAGGGAGAGAAAGAGAGAAACATCAATTTGTGTTCTACTTATGTGTGCATTCATGAGTTGGTTCTTTTTTTTTTTTTTCCTTTTTATATCTTTATTGATTTCAGAGAGAGGAAAGGAGAGGGGGAGAGAGAGAGAAACATCGGTGATGAGAGAGTCACCGATCGGCTGCCTCCTGCATGCCCCCGACTGGGGATGGAGCCCGCAACCCGGGCCTGTGCCCTGACCGGGAATCGAACCCCAATCGCCTGGATCCTAGGTCGACGCTCAACCGCTGAGCCACGCCCGGCCGGGCCATGAGTTGATTCTTGTATATGTTCTGTCTGGGGCTGGAACCCGAAACCTTGGCGTATCAGGATGACACTCTGACCAACTGAGCCACCTGACCAAGGCTACATTACATTTTTTTAAAATTATTTTTTCATAGGTCTAAAAAATTGTACAAAATCATTGTATTATTAGTAAAGGAAACATTTGAATTGAGTGTAGAAATATTTAATCTATAAAGGAAAAAATTCAATCACAAAAATTCACCTACTCTAAATATTGACAAATGACACAATAGAGCAGCATGGTATAAATTATCATAGTAAATAATTGTTAAGGCAGCAAATCTCTGCTTCTGATCTCATAATAAAAACCCCAGACACATTGACAGCACAAATCCTAAAAGCTTTGAGCTCACAGAATAATTTTGGGAAGGCAAGTTAAAAAAATAAATTTCAACTCAGATGTGATTACGCAAGCCTGAAGAACAGAAATAAAGTGCAAACATATCTGCATAGGAATTAGACTTGAAACATTATAAGAATAAATCATATAATGTAAATAAAAAGTGAGCAGAAAATTGCTATTTAAAGATGAAATATTTCAAATGCTTTCACTAAATTGAATCTAGTATCTGAATTTCTTCTTCGTTGAGCATAAATGTGAAGTTAGAATTAGCCCCTGACTGATCCAATATTTATTCTTCTGCTCTTCAGTTTTTAAATTTATTTCAAACTTCTCTGCATTTAGAAAATGGTAATTTTTCCAGATGTTAACTCCTCAAACAAGATAGCCTTTCCTGTCTACATAAAGTATTATGGATATATTTTCTTTACTGATTTTTAAAAATTTTTCTTTACGATATTTAATGTGAACATATAAATAATTGTTGTCTCTATTTTATAGGAGTACAAGTCCCTGTGATCATGAGCCTGGCTCAAAACCAATTTATAGCAAATCGTCCGTTTCTGTTTATTATGAAGAATAACCCAACAGGTACATTTTTGGGGATTCCCTGGGGGAACTGTTTAGGTTAAGCACACCTATTCCTAGTTGCCGATTGCAATCTACATATCGGAACTACTTATTCTTTCCCTGGATATCTGTCGAGTGCCTGTTTTGTATTAGGCATTCTAAGAGATGTCAAGGGCCTGAAATAGGGTAGTGGTAATAATAGCTGCCAACATGGCTGTTACATGTGCTAATCATTTAAAATATCTTTATCTAAAGCTGTCCTCATTCCAATAGGTTAGATATCTGACTAATAAAGACATAGAAGCTCTGACAGAGGTTTTGTAATTTGTCTACGTGGCAGAGAGGGGCTAGGTACCTGTTGGTCTCTGAAGTCAGCTCTCTAGGATGCTACAGCAGGAGTAGAAATGGGGAGATGTAGAGTTGTGAAAAGTTTCAAAGGCGGATTCCAAAAGGATAAGTGACTAGGCATAGGCTCTGAGCGGGAGGGAGGGGCCAAACATAATCCCGAATCTCCAGGTTGGTCATTTGGTGAACCATAGAGCAGGTAGGTACAAAAAGTGGAGGTAACAGTAGGGGACTGGATTGGCATTTGACACAATGTCAACATGTGGAAATGCAGGCTGCCTGGGTAGATGATTCTGCACTTTCTCTTTTGAAAAAGGGAGATCAGGAAGGTAATACAGTGAGGGAACTTTCTTTAAGTTTATATTTAGGACTCCAGGCATCAGGATGACCATGTGAAGGTTGTAAACCAGAAGAGAGCAGAGATCATTGTTTATTCACTTCTGTATTCAGCCTAGTATTTGGCCCAGTGCCTTGCACATAATACCAGTGTCCCTAGGGATTGAGAGTATGGACTTGGGTGCCGGACCTGGGCTCGAGTCCCAGCTCAGTTGACTGATAGTTGTAAGACAATCACTTACGCTTTCTAGGCTGTATTTTCCTTATCTCCTATATGAACATAATATTAATACTCATCTCATAATGTTAAATGAAAGGATATATGAAGTCTATAACACTGTGTCTGGCACATAGTGTTTAGTATGAGCAAATCCATAAATATAATTGAGTGAATGACTGAATACAGAAAGGAGAATGAAAAGTTTCTCTGTGTAAGCTGTTTTACATGGAAAGGAGATGTAGTTAATTTCAGAATCTAAATCTGTTAGGTTAACTAAATCTGTTAGGGATTCTGATGCTATTGGCTCCCTAAAGGATATGTCAGTCTCTTCTTTTTAGGCCCCATGAAACTAATGGTGAGTGACTCTTCTGAAAGTTATACCTTGGGAACAGTGGAATAGTTTTAGATTTGCTGAAATTGCATGGACACAGCTTCAATTCGAGTAGTAGATGTGTCAGTGTTAAAAGATATTCTGAGTATGTCAATTGATCCATACATCTTTAACCTTTGGATAACTCTTATTTCTTACAATTAGTATGTAATTATTGAGCATGGAGAACAGAAAGAAATGAAGCTACATTGAGCATTGATAAACAAGGAAATAATGGCATTTAGAATAGTGATGTGTGACCCTCTGTTTCCCAAGTTGATGACTAAGGCCATGTAATAGCAATCAGTTAAGCAACAGTGAAATTCAAAACCCAAAATAAAGTCCTTATTTTTTTATTTGTGATAGGGCTTCACTATCAGACCTTAATGACAATTCCTACTGTTCTATGATCTTAATTGTAGTGAAACCTTCTAAACTAAGGTTACTCCCTTAAAATATTATTTGAAATGGATGGCCACTCATTTATTAGGAGCTGTAAATTGTTGCCATAAAATGTAGAATAGGCTATTATCTTAAGACAATACACATTCATAGATTTATTTAATTTTATCTCACAAATGAACTTAAGAAATCATTTAGATTAACCAAGATGATAACTCTATAGCATAGTAGACTACTAAGCAGCTTAATGCTCTACACAAAATATATTCATTTGACAATTTCAGAAGTGTGAGGATGAGTGATTTTATATTTTGTTCAACCAATTTTTATCTAGATTTAAGAATTGTTTTGGGTCAAACAATTCTCTTGGGCAAAATCCATACATTATTTGTATTTTTCTAGCAGGTTAGTATTATATTTTAGTATGGTCTTTCATAGCTCTTACAAGGCTGAACTTCAAGAAAAATAATGTTTTTTTATTCTTTTAAGCTGAGGATATAGGCCAACTTTACAGACTTTCGGAAAAAAAGTTGTGAAAGATGCTACATGAAATGTGTCGTTTCTGAGAAAGTAGTGAATTATGATTTTGAAACTAACAGTACTACACTGTTTAAAACTCAGATCTTGAGTTGAAGGGAGAAACAGACTGCAGGGTATTTATTAAGAAATCTTTACTATTAAGCCATTAACATTAGTTGTGCTATTGTATTTTAATATTAGGAAGCAAAAGTTGTTTCCCTTTTATGTAGATGTTATATAAATACAATAACTAAAATGGGGACACTTCTTTAAGAAGGGGGCATGAAGAGAAAAATGGAAACAGTAATGATTTCTGCTTCATCCTATTTCTAAATCCATTGCTATTATGTCAAAGGAGATTTAACTAATCTTTCCGATTTAGTATTGAGTAGATTGGTGACTGCTTGATGGTTCTTCTAGGTCAAAGAAACAGATTGAAAAGGCTGAGACAAATAGCTTTTCTCTAATGTCCTACACTTTTGAGTGTTTAAAATTTTAGACCATTGTCTTCAGTTATGAATTTCTATAAAAGTTACTTTAAAAATTTCCTGAACAAATAATTCAGGTAAGAATTTTGATGCCATAGAATCATAAAGATACAAGAGTCACTGATGATTCCTACTGAGATGAAATATCCTGGGAAAAGTTAATTATGCATCCCTATGTATCTGGAAAATAGAAATATTCATTTTCTTTATTTTTACAGAACTATTTTGAGATTTTTTTAATTATTAGTGATTATAATTTTTTTTAAACTATATTGATTTCAGAGAGAGGAAGGGAGTGGGGGAGAGAGAGAGAAACATCAGTGATGAGAGAGTCCTCATGGATCGGCTGCCTCCTGCACGCCCCCTGCTGGAGACCGAGCCTGCAACCTGGGCCTGTGCCCTGACCGGGAATCGAACCGCGATCTCCTGGATCCTAGGTCAACACTCAGCTGCTGAGCCACGCCTGGCAGGGCTGATTATAATTTTTTATAAAGGCGTTATTAATTATAACTTTGGACAGAACAGGAAAGAATTAATGAAAAAGGTTTCTCTCACTGTTATTCCAAAGACATTGAAATATACTTTCCATCAACTTAAAAATGATATAAAACTTCTTTATCACTTTTGAAATTGGCCTTTATTACATATGACTGTAAGGAACTTAACACAACAATTGACACGGATCCATTCAAACCACTTGCCTTACCCCAGCTGGAAAGAAAGGTGAATGGATTTTGACGGGCCATTTGCTTCTGTCTTGTCCTCTAGCTCTTAGTCCCTTGTTTCTTGCAAACACAGGATGGCTGGAAATAGGTGTTTGCATTTATGCTATAGACTGTGTCACCTCCGTGAGGTTTTGAAGGCACTAGAGAGAGGAAAATATTGTCTTTAGCAGTGAGCTTTGATTCAGAGCTGAAGATCTGAGGAGCTGTACTTTTAACCCTAAGGGCTGTGTTACATGCATAAAAAGAGCCTGCTAATGCCTCAAATTTCAAACTCCGCACGCTCATCACTATTTTATGATGCGGCGTTTGCCTGACTAAGTCCATTTAGAAGAATACCTTTCGGTCCCTTCATCTTTGCTTTCTTGTATGAAAAATAGGACTAATGTATTTTTCATGACAAGCTGTTGTGGGTGTTAATTTACTTTACAAATTACCAAAAAATAATTAATAAAGATATAATTATGTAATTTAGACAGAGAGGGCTTTGCTGTTAGACATTGCTTATTTATCTTATAGAGAACAAAGGCTAAATGATTTGTTAAAATATTAAGAAAAGCTTATTATCACCAACATATTTTTCCTCCAGAAATTCGTAAAGTATTTTTTTCCCCTTTCCTAGATTCATTTTTGTTTATGGGACGAGTGACAAATCCTGACACTCAGAATGTGAAGGGAAGAGATTTAGACTCACTGTGAATGAAATGCAGAGAGAATGAGGTGATTACTGGAAACGAGTTCATTGTCAAAATATTACCATCTTGCAAATCTGTTCTTTATATCTTTTTCTGTTTTAAACTGTGCCTGTGTTAATGTGTATTAACATAAACCTGCATTAATGAATAAATGAAATTATTGATAAATGAAAATTTATTCAATGTTTCTATTCTTTTTGTATGTTTTATAAAGCCTATATGAACCAAAAGCAGTGAACTTGCATTAATATTATTATTAATATGTTAGAACAATCCTGTCTAAGATATTTTAGATATCAGAGTCTCTGTGTTGCTAAAAGACTGCACTAGCTGACTCCCAGGTATAACAGCGTTATCCAGACCATGGGGAAGTAAGGGTCCCATAGAGTGGGTGTTGTGTGTTGCGTGGGGGTGCTACTTAAGATGCAGAAATCCAGTATCTATGACAATAGATAAACTTTGAGTTTTTTGCTAATCCTAATTTGGTATTCTCTGTGTTACATGTAATATTTGCCTTGTTTTAAAACCTTTGGAACATATCAATTTTTTTTTTGTTCTGGTTTATGGTTTAAACATGTCTTGGAAGTAGAAACATTGAGAACTTTTATAAAACTTTCCTGTACGTCAAAATGGCAGTTAAATTAGTGTGATTCAGGAGGCTGACCTTCCAAGCTTTTACAACATTGAGCTAAGAAAATGTTAGAGTGAAGACTGTAATCTATAAAGATTAAGTGCAGAACCCTTCCTCTGAATACCCTAAACTGTCAGATGGAAATATCTAAAATAATACTACATTCCAATGACTGGATATAACATGGTTCACAGTTTTTCTATTTTCATGTTAATGATGTAAAGTGTCTTTTTGTTTATTTGTCTTTGCAATTCATGGCAGAGAGCTTAATGATAATGGCTACCCATTGTTGAGCCCTAATTATGTGTCAGGTACTAAAGTTAAACACTTTACATTATGTTAACTGTACTGGAAATCTGATGAGATACTATTACCCATCTTTCTGATAAAGAAACTGAGACTCGACCATGTTATATAAATCAGTCAAGACTATAGAGCAAATAAATATGGTGGTCTTTACCTTATTTCAAAGTTTGAACCCAAGACTATCTGAGCTAGAAGACTGTGACCATAATCACTCCTTCAAATAAAGTCCTTCAATGTAGTACAGGTTTCCCCCTGAAACATTGCGCTGTCCAGTCCCCTAAGTCTAGGTGTCCATCTATAGCAAAACCTAGAGCAATATTCAAGATATTATGAAGAACATTTTAGAATTAATTGTGATTGCTTAAAACCATAATATATTAAAAGCAATGTTCATTTTCCTAGACAGTCAACTGGAGCTTACTTAGGTATAACACAGTAAATGCTAATCTATATGTTAATGATATACCATAAATTTGTTCTTTACCATGGAACTGGGTTAAAAATATGCTTCCTCTACTCAGGAAGAAGAGAATAATCAGCTAAGAGCATAGTAGTTTCGTTCAGGCCTGTTCCAGATTCTTGTTTCCCAGGGATTGCCTGAGTTCTTATGATGTTCTTCCACGTATCACAGGTCAGTCTGCTCTGGAGATAGCTCCCTTCCTTCCACACATCATAACTGAGCTTCCACCAAGTTCCAGGCACTGCTCTAGACACGGGGGATAAACCAGTGAGCAAAACTGATGTGGTCTCTGCCCTCAAGGGGCTGACATTTTACTGGGGGCAGAATGACAGTAAACCAGTGAACAAATAAATACAGAAACAAGTTAATTTCAAATGATGAAAAGTAATGACTAATGAAACAAGATGAGGAAATAAGAAGGGATTTATAAAATAATATAATGTAGTAACGTGACTGCCAAGTTTCACTTTAAGTACATGTTTTTAATGTGTTCCTAATGTATTTGCTTTTCTTCAATAAGATCTGCTAAATGCCTGCCTCAAGTTCCCTACTGCGAAGCCTGACTTTGTAGCGTAGTGTAGTTTGGCTGCTGTTTTTCTTGACTGATTTCATGCTCTATGTCTGGTAGGTGTTACTTGCCTTAACGAAGGAGAGAGTTTAAGATATCATAGAAGAGAATGTAGCCTTCTCAAGTGGGTTCAAGCTGAAAATCTCCACTTCCACCATCTAGAAATATAGTGGTCAAAGCACTTCCATGTTTTAAACTTTTAATCTTCACCTTCAGCTGCTATTAACTCAGTAGTTATAATAGCTCCATATCACAAAGGTTACAATTGTATAAAATATATTTATAAAGTATATATCTATTATGAAATAAAATAAGTATGAAATTATTCTTTGCCAAACTATACGACACTTTTAAGATTCACAACAGTACATAATTTTGTGGAATAAAAATATTGTCAAATTAAAACTCCGTGTAAAAATCTGCTACATCACATATAATTTTCTCCTTCCTTGAGGCAAAATGGCCATTAACATAGTGGTATTTTGGGGGAAAACCTTGAGATTGGGTTTTACTGACTTCACATAGTTATAATTCTAGAGGAGTATGTCACATCAAGTCATGGGACCTGAGAGGTCAAAGGACTGCAACAAAAAACAATGACTTTTTGGGGGTGAAGTTTATAGAATTCTCCTGAGTAAGATGATAAAGATTTGGAAACCTTGAAAGACACAGAGAAAAGTCTCAGCAGATTTTATTAGAGGTTGGTGCTTTGGACCTCTGGAAATAAGTATCTTCCCACCGCATGGCCTGAGGCCATTGAGATAGGCTGTGAGGAGCTGCGGCCCTGAGCTGTGGATCCTGAGGCTGACTCCACGCAGAGTGGAAAAGAGGGCCGGCAGTAATCTGTTTGTTTATAAGGGGTCTTTTTCTCTAACTCCCCCTTCCTTTTTTCTGGTTTCTTATGTGATCATCTCTAAATCTGGAGCCTGAAATCCAAGAGGTCAAAAATCGAGTTTCTTTTTCTTTTGATATCTCAAGTGACCACCCTGATGATATAAAAAAAAGTAAAAGAGATATTTTTCACTGTCGAACATTATATTTTTGGTCTGTCACCTCAGTTCTCTGGGGCTTCAGTGTCTTCACTTGTATAGTGAAGGGGTTGGGCAAATCTTATTTAGAGTTTTTATTCCAAAGTCGTATGTTTGTAAACTTTGGGCTTTTCAACAAAAACCCATCTTGGGAATATTTATTGTCTATTAGTAGCATTTTTGTGTGTGGCCCATTACATACATAATCCTCAACTGTTTACAGTTATCTCTTCCTAAGTTTAAGATTGAATTTTTAAAAACAGAATACATGTAAAACAATTTTACTGCTATGGCAGAGACCTCTATCTAGTGACGATTTTTGGCTTCCACAGTGTAGAGCTGTTGCTGGGCAGTGGTGACCTGGCCAAGACTTCATTTCACCTGCTGTTGCATTATATGAGTGGGGCCTTATAATTAGTTCTTGTCAATAGAACGTGAGTGGAGATGAGTGTGTTACTTGTGAATTTAAGTGATAAGAAACAGTGTCCCTCTCTAAGTGCTCTCTTCTTCTGTACCAGTTAGATGACAATGCCCAAGGTGACCCTGGAAGCCCTAGAGGATGACATAGCCATTGTTAACCTGGGTTCCTTTGTCACTGTACATCACAGACCCTCTCTGCTTCCTGGGTCAAAGCCAACCAGGAGTCCCTACTGGCATTGGAGTGTGATGAGAGCAAGAGTTATATTTTACATTGAAATTTGAGGAGTTTGTTAATGATAAGAGTGTTAATCTGGTACCTTTAACAGGGTGCTTCTATAACAGAACCCAAAGTATGTGGCATAATTAAAATTGGACAGCAATAACAACAAAAATAACAATGACAACACAGTTACAGCAGGCTGGAAAGCAGGAGAGCTTATTAAGCTGTGGAAATATTTGGTAAAATTGTTGCCTATGATAACTTGGAAAGTAGACTCCATGCACACGGACCTACTACCCACACAGAGACTACATTTTATATCTCTCTTGAACTTGGTAGACTACTTGACCTGTTCTTACCAGGTGGCAAATGAACAGAAATGCTATGTGTTACTTCTGCCTGCAGTGTTAGGAAGCAAGTTTGTCTACTTTTCTTTCTCTATTGTTTACTCTGTTTTGCTGTACATCAACAATAAGGATGACCATGGGAGACTTCAAGGCATCTGGAAGAGGGCAGAGGCTCCATCAACCTGGGTCCCTGAATGCCTGCATGGATCACACCCATCCTATCTTCTGTCCTACCACCACTGACCAGGAATTCACACACTGGGTTCTGCTATGTGCAAGAAATACACCATATCATGCGAGGGCATAGAAACTAGGTATCTAGTCTCACCAAAATAATATAACTCTCATGAGTGTACAGTGGAGTTTCAATAAGCTACAAGCTGTGTGATATTGCAACAGATTGAATGCAAAGACAGATATGAGACTATTAAATAAGCCTGTAATTAAATAAGATATAAAAGAGATATAAAAAATATAAAGATATGCTATTGTTCTTGATGACTTCTTAAAATTTGGAAAACAATTTTCTAAAATAAAAATGTTATTTATGCTAACATGTAATAGGTTTATTATTGCCACGTTAAAGTGAATTCACACAAATACATTTAAATTACTTAGTTTTACTTTCTCATATGACAAATAGTTTGCTCTTCAGTATGCTCAACGATTTGTAAGTGTGGAAAGATATCTTGAGATCAAAAAGTATGTGAACTCCTAGTGTATACACACAGGCCATGTTGACATGAGACAGTCAAACATTGCACACACATAAAATCTAGACGAGTAATGGAGGGAGGGTAGAAGCGTGAGTCTGGGAAACCAGGACTGTATTACACCGTGAACTACGCACATCACAGTCATGGATATCTGCACAATGTGGACAGCTATTTCAAGTACTACCTTGCCTTCCTCTCCCTTCAATATTTTTCTAACACCAGAAAAGGAAACAGAATAGTTATAAAATACTTTACATGACTACAGGAAAGAGGGACTGCAGAGCGTGACTACAGAGCAGAATATAGCCACAGGGAGGACCACAGAGAATCAACGGAAATTTAAAAAAATACATTTCATATATATATTTACACATATACATATGTGTGTCTGCACATGTGTGTGTGTTTGTGTTTCCCCCGTGAGGGAATATAAAATCCTACAAATTGTTTTATAGAAAACATGCATTAGGAGAAATGCAAGGTTCACTTTTATTTTCTCAGTGTTTGCTTAGATCTTTACAGGGTAAATGAGAAATTTAAGGAACATTTTGTCAAGGCTCTTTGGCTACAGAAACCCTCATGCTGAAACAGAAAAGATGAATTATTTAATGACACAGGGATATTTTCATTACCAAGAAAGAAACTGCAATCAAGTTTCAGGAGGGGTCAGAACCTGAAAGTGACCAACATCAAGTCTTCAAGATGTTATTAAATTATTATCCTTCCTTTTGGAACACTATGGTTTTTCATCTTTGCTTTCTCTGGGATCCTAATAAATTTATTTGTCTCTATAGATTGGTGTTTTTGCTGCTTTCTGTGTATGGTTAAATATGACCCATGTATGTTTCCATGATCCAAGCCACCATCAGAAGCTAGCTAACATCATCAAATTCCAATTTCAAATGCTTCAATAATCTGATTGGCTCAATTTGGGTTATGTCTGGCCCTGATCAAGATAGCTATTGCCTAGAGATATTTAGGAGCTGATGCTCATTAAGGAATAAGTTAGTTCTCAGATAACTGCCTTGTGAGCTGGACAAACACTGCCTTTCACTAAAAATTGGATATGTTAACATATCCAACAGATTTCTACTTATCTCTAGGTAACTTAGTTACCTTACCCAGTAGCTCAGCCAATTGTGAATACAGCATTTAATCACTGCAGCTTTAGTAACTGGTGTAAACACTCTCTTTATACATCATTTTAGGTAACTGTTTTCATAGAAATCCCCTGGACAATCCTCTTTACGAAGCTTGAGGCTCCTTAAGCAATTGCTATATCGTAATGACATTTCTTTATTTGGGCACCAGAATCTCACCTAAATTAATCAAAACCTATATATTAGAGGGGTCTGATGCAACCTGAGAACGTAACTGTGGGTATGAGTAGGTGTGCATTGAAAGCATATAATTGACTTTTAGCACTGGGATCAATTCTTAAAAGTATTCTGTCCAGAGTGTTCTTTGTCAGAATGCTTCATCACTGTTCGTGATGTTAGAACTACAATGGATCCCACTCATCAAATGAAAGCCCTAATGCTATCCTTTCCTCACAGCCTGAGTCAATGGGACATGTGTCACCTGGTATGACATGTCACAATGGGAATTTCCTGGAACAGCCAAAAAATGAACCTAAAAGAAAGTGGTCCATTCCCCTTCAATTCTGCTAGAATGCTGAAAAAAATGTAACACCGAACTCTCCTCTTTGGCCATGCACTGTATCTCTTGTTCCTCTGGTTAATGGGAGGAATTTGAAGTGCCATGTATCTTACCAGCACTGTCTTACTTGTGTCTCTAAGTATCCGCTTAATTAAAGGGGAAAAATAATTTCAATAGCTTCACACATGGGACTGGAAAGTTGGATTTTAATTAGACTAATTTAGTAACTAGGGCAATATGACATATGCTGCAGCGATAGTGCTTTTTATAAACATTCATTTGAAATCTCCATTTTCAATACTGATCATGGCTGTGCACAGAAATAATTTCAGCCTAGTCTTTAACAGATTCTAGGGATCCGATCTGACATTATCAATCTCCATGCCATCATATAACATAGCTAACAATCGATGTGCTCAAAAGCAGACTTTCCCAAAGGCCGCAGCCGCAGCATCAGGAAACAGGCCAGAGCCCAGCGCCCAAGCCTGGCTGCCTCCCGCTGCCCTAGATTCAGCATCGCTCCTAGGCCCAGGCATAGGTCCCATGTCATAAACGTCTCTGACTGTGCCCTCTGTCCAAGGAGCTAAAAGCCTGTGAAGCCAAGGGTTGTTTCCATCTGGAGCTTGGGCCTCTCTCTTCTAGACCATGCTTTGAATTCCCCAAATCCTAGAATTCACTTCCTAAACAGCCCCGAGCCAGCTCCCAAGGTTTGTAGGTCATTCTTAATCTGTTCTCTCTAAGAAATATTGCACAGCCAGATGGCCCACTCCAAGACCTGAAAACAAAAAACAAAAAACAAAAAACAAAAACCACCAAAAAAGAGCCAAAGGACTAGTGTTTGCAGGGTCATAGACGGAGGTACAGGTTGGGACAGGCATGCAACTGAGCCCCTCCCAGAGAGGGATAGAGGCAGGGATGGGAGATAAGAAGGTGGGTTACTTCCTTCAGAAGACAAGGATCTTGCCTCTTCTTATACTGTCTTTTTGTTACAAAAACCCAACAAATTCAAGAATTCTAAATTCCAACCTGGTTTTGGTTATTATGAAGGTTTATTTACAGGAGAAGGAGAATAGATATACTTGCTTTAATTTTTTTGGCTTGATTTATAACTTTTAAATACTGAGACATGTGGTATGTGGGCCTCTATTTGTGCTCTTTTTAAGTATCCCCACAAATGTTAGAGGTCAGCATGCCCAGATTCGAAGGAGTTTCCAGAAAAATGCAAATACTTTTTTAATATATGACTTTTGCCCTAACTCTGAAGTATTTGTTTTATTGGCTAAACTGGATGGGGAGTCACAGAAACAAAATCCTCTGGCTTATGATAAGACAACTTAATCTGGAATCAGACCAGGCTGAGCAGCTTGTTTATATCTCTCCTGAACACAGAGCTACATCTCACCCCTTTATATTTGATCTTTAAAAGTAAAGGAAGGTGAATCTAAGGAAATGCTTGACCAAGGAGAGTGGAAAAGACAGAGTTCACCTAAAGACTTAGACAGCAGAAGACTAAAACCATCTCTTCTAGGATCCCTGTATCTGAGAAGTATCCTGGGGCCTGATATCATTTTCTCTACACTTGGCTATGATCTCTTCTAGGGAAGAGGAACTGAAAATGACCAGCAAGGTATTATTTGTATTTATTGGACTTATATTAGGTTAAAAAAGTATAGATTGAGTACTTTCTTCCATGATTCATTTTGCTGTTATGACTGAGCCCAGAACAAAAATCACTTTCAAGGGTTGTTATATGGATTCGTAGACTTGGCAAACCAAATCTAAAACTGAAGCTAAGATTATTGTGAGTAGAGCAGCCTGAGAAATGCTCTTAAGCATTGCCCTTCAGTGAATAATGCTTAAATGAGGTTAGTGTCTGCCCAGATGTGCCCTAACATACACAGACACAGCTTCGGATGATGCTCCAGGGATTGCTATTGCACAGAGTCCAAGTAGCAGCATTAACGTTAAAGATTCAAATTTCTTATTATAGCTCATCTGGTAAATTCATCCTGCAGTCTTTTTTTATTTTCATTAAGCCATTCATGCAGTATTATGACACCTAGTATTAAAGCACAGTTCAGATGTCAATAAAGTTAGCAATGCCAATATTATTCACTGTTGATCTGATGAACTGCCCCATTTTCTGGACTGCCACGTTATATCCAGCTATCAGCAACACTAGTGCTCATAAAACCTAACCTTTGCAGGGCTCACCCTGCCTTTTGGGCATGATTTTAGAGGCTGCAAACCCTTCCTGTTCCCATGATTTTAAAACCTCTGCTCTGCACCTATCATTGTCTTAAAACCTGTGCTAAGTTTTAGAGCTAGAAAGACATAGTTTTTGCCTTTCAAGTCATTAGTACTGTGAGAGTATCAGGCATGGTCGACTTGCCAAGATGTGGTGAATTCTTGCAGTAGAGGTGCTCCTTGTCATTAAGTAACTAGGTCTCTATGCTGGCCTGTGCTAAAAATGCAAACACTGGAGATAAAACTCACTGGTCTATTAACATCTGTATTAGTTAGGTAAAGGTTAAGCAGCTGTAAAAAAGTAGGTCCCAAATACAGAGGCTTTAAAAGATCTGTCCATTTCTAGGCAATGACTTCATGGTCATGATCAAAGCTGAATTGCAGACATGCCCATGTTCTGGCTCAAGGCGAGGGAAAAGAACAGGTGTCAAGGGCAAACAATTTTATCTTAAACCAATGAAGTAGCCACTGCACTTATCACTTCCACTCATGTTCCCTTGGTGATAACGAAGTCACAGTTCAGAGACAGCTGCAAAGGAGTCTGGAAAACACAGTCTCTCCCTAGCTGGGTGGCCACACATTCGCTTTGAACTCTATTACTAGGAAGAACAGGAATATGGATTGTGATGGACAACTAGCAGCCTCCACCACAAAAATCATTCGAAGCATCAGCACTTCCTGCATCGTCCAAACAATAAAGTAGCTATTGCTTTAGAAAAATCTTAAAGTTATATATAGGGCATAAAACAGCAATACTTTTAATGAGGAGAGAGTGAACGGCACTTTGCAGGCTAGTTGGGCCTGACTGTGTGTTGGATGTAGAGAGTCTAGTTGTCTAAGATAAGCTTGGAGGAGACTTGACAACCAAAGATCAACTTGGAGGCACTATGAGGGATACCTGGGGGCACAGTGGAGATGTTACGTTGAGATGCTGGTCGGACTAGGTCAAGATCTTCCCAGAGCAGTCTGCAAGCACCTCATTTATTTAGGTTTTGCATACCATGTTACACCTATATTTGCCTCTCTGATTGGAAAAGTCATATAGGTATGAACATTACCTTTGGGCATTTGTACCTATAAAAGTGTTTTAGCATTAATATAAGAAAAAAATCATTTTAAATTAATGTATTTACAAGAGATTTCACACTCTTTTCTTTCTGCTATCCTTATTTGTTTTTTTGTTTGTTCTGTTTTGTTTTTGTAGAGAAATTTAAAATATATGCTGAGGGTCTTAAGCATAAATTTATATTTATTCATTTAAGATTTTTGAAATGCTTAAGGCTTCTGGGATTCTGTAGTTATGTGATGATTTGGCGCCACCCAGCAGACCAAGCAAACATTGACTTTGTGGCCACTTGTAAAACACAGGCCTGAGAGCGGAGCCAGCTGGCCTGAAGGCATTTCTGGTGGGGGACTGAGAGGAGCTTCCAATAAAACAGCCTGTCCTCCTTCTTGTGACAGGAGGCAGTCAGGGCGATCGGGAACTACTATGAAGATCAGAAAACTGATCTTTTGATTTAGATTATTACTTTGCAAGGGACAATTCATACACATAAAATTTAAATTTTTTGTCTTGCACGACTTCCATTCCTCACCTACTTTTCAGGAATAAAGTTAAGGTTTGGCTCTTTGTTGCCCTTTTTCATAGTCTTCCACTCCCTTCACCTTATTACCAGAGGTCACGGTAGAGAACCGAGAAAGTTTACTAATTTGCAGTGAACTCTGAATTGTAAGACATTTTCCTAGATGCATACCTTGTGATCAAATCAGAGATTATCTTAGGAGAATTATCTTATTTATGGGACTACAATTTAGGTTTTCTAACATTTACATCTTTTCCATACACCCTTTCAATCTCATGAGATCCCTGGAGATGGTTGCCATTGTATAAATTACTATGAAGGGTGTATTAAACCTTTTCAGTTTATTGTGAAAAACATAAATATGCTTTTGCTCAGATTGCCTTATAGTGTATTTCACAATGTTCTTTATAAAGTGCACACCTTTCCTAGAAACTTCACACAGACAGCCCTGCTCATAAAAAGATATTAAGGGCTAATTATCTCTGAAGATGTCATTTAGGTTGAAAATTTACATAACATTAAAGAAATTATGATAATCCCTCCAGTGGGGAAGAATTTATTGGTCACTTAAGTTGAAGGAAATGCCTCCTGCATCTTCCTTATGGGTTTTAGCAGCTTTTCTAATCACTGGCGACACCTATTCACCAGGAATGCTTTCTGTGGTTCCTAATTTCAGGTCAGTAGTTCCTATTCAGTTTAAAAGTCAAATTACCTGTAAAAATAATCTATACTAACTTTTTCTTGCCCTGTTTTTCATTCAGTCCACATCTCCACAAAAGCTATTCTGTTAGAGTTGGAAGAAATCTCCTCTTCTCCCATTTCATGGGATGCACACCAGTCTTCATTTTCTTGCAGCATTTAGCTCCCTTGGACACTACCCTTTTCTTAAATTAATCTCTCTCTCTAGTTTTTGCAGCATAGTGTTTCTGGTTGTCATCCATCTCACCTTTTCCTGCCTTGTCCCCATTGCAGGCTCCTCTTCCTCGACCTACCCTTTCTCCGTCAGAGTTCAGGGCTCCCTGTGTAGCCTTTATCTGTGTTTCTTGAGCTATTCAAATCTTGCCGATGACCTCAAGCACTGTAACTATCTTTAACTTGACCTCTTTCCCATCTGCCAGACCCAAATGTTCAATTGCCTACTGTACATTTCTAACAATGTCTCACACATAACAGAAGTGTCTAAAAGCGCCTCACTTCTCATTCTCACATGTGATTCTCCTTCACACCATTTTGGTGAAGAGCATCCATTCCATCTCCTAGAAAGAACCCTCGAAGATTCTAGATGTCTCCCTATTGCCACCCCTGATCTGCGCCAAACACCCTGTATACAAGCTACAGTATCAGCCACATTTTATTCATCCAATGCATAGTATAGATCCTGCCTCACAATGGATATATAATAAGTGTTAGTTGAATATGTTGTATTTTCCCTTCACCCTGACCGTGCATGTGCTGTCCCCCCTCCCCCCAATTGCATGAAATTCCCTTTCTTTCCCTTTCCTGGGAAACCAGCTTATACTTCAACATCCAGCTCAGTAAATCTCTATTTAGTCAGACTTTCAAAGCACTTACCGCATTGTGTAGTAATCTTAATTATGTCCTGACCTCCAGCACCAGAGTACAAGCTATGGAAAATAGAAGGGAAGGATCTTAAGTGTGGCCGAATGAACATTAGAGTCAGTTTTAGAGGGATTGGGGTTGAAACGGACTGGGTTTGTATTTAATAGTTTTGAAACTTTTAGCAAGGTTTTAAACTTTTTTGAAACTGCATATGTACACTACCTGACATATATTTGGCCTCTATAAATGACAGTTATTATTGCTGGGTGGTGTTGATGAAATATTTGTTATTACAAAGTATTCACAAAGTGTTTATTGGATGAGCGAGTTTATGAGTGAGTGGGTGAGTGAATGACCAATAGCTGGTGTTTTTACTTGGATTATCTTTGTAACTACTTTTTCTGTATCTGAGATTTGCTTGTTTTCATCAGTTTCACAATAGCCCTTAATTAACTGCTCCTGTACAAGGTTTTCAATGAAGCCAAATTGACCTGTGATATTACCCTGTCAGTTAAAGAACAATTTATTTCTGGTGTCTCACATGCCCTCAGATTTTGCTAAAAGCTTGTAAATATCAGATATCTAAAGCTAAACTTTCTTTTATGTGCTATCTTAATTCTTTAAACAAAAAAAGAGGAAGGTTTGCAGTAAATACCAACCAGTAGTGATAATAGCTGCTCATTAAATTTTTGTACAATTGATGTATGCACATTACAAAATAAATTCATGGGGCTTAAAAAATATTTCCTAACAAATACAACATGCATATCATAATTAATGGCCTGTAATTATAAAGTTAAGCCTCCAGACTGAATATTTTCTGAACAATTGAAGATTTTTTTTTTGTTTCCCATAGTAAAAGCATAACACTAACTATGTTATCTGGTCTTTCCGAGAATCTTATCCCTTCTTATATTTGCTGTAGACTGACAATAGCGTATCTGACATTTCAAGAGAAAATAAGTTTGCATTTCACAGTTACAGTCGCTATCCCTTTTTGCTGTGATAAAATAGTGAAAAGGAAAATAATACCCAGTAAGACATTCTGACACATCTACACGTTTCTGAAACATAAACAAAATGAAGAATTTGAGAACCCACAAATCACTTTGCCATTGCAGAGCTGCATGATCTGCTATCTCGCCTGCCTGAGCAGCCGCATGACTGAAGAGGAGTCCATCCCCCCCCCCCCCCCCCCCAGCACATGGTGCAGCAGAGCAGGGCAACGGGCGCACTACCAACTATGTGGAGTTTTCTTTTGTGCATCAGGATGCTACCGGCCCAGACATGTTTTGTTTCTCTTCTTCCTAACCCCTCCGCTTGATTTTCCTAGTCTGCAGTTTGCAGTTTGCTGAGCTTAAGCTCAGTCTCATTTTCCATGCAAACACAACCTTCAGACCTTCTTCCCTTTTTGCCAGTGAGTTTGAGTTCAGTGTTTCAAAAACCACACAAGATTATTTTCTCTCCCTCGAATGCAGCTGATTCAGCGGGGCATTTTTCCTTTTGAAAGGCAAAGCCATTTCCAGGGAAAGTTCTCCTAAAGATGATTTGTTTTTTCTTAGCCTTATAAGTTTTGTCAGCCTCTGCATTTCTCTCAGCATAAGAGGCTCCCTCCTGCCTCTCCCGTTTATTTATTGTCTGCTGTGCCACCAATAGTTTTTCTGGAATCAGTGAAATTTCTTACCTTCTGACTTCTTGCTGGTCAACACAACTCTCCACCTTGACGTGTTACATTTGGGAATGAAATATTAATATATGAGAGCAGGCAGTGCTTCGAGGAAGAAGGAAAAACAAGGAAATACATATCAAATCATTTTTCTCATGACATGGAAAATATGGTGCGTATGGCGTGTGTGCAAATGTTGGGATGGAATGGGAAGGGATTTATTTTCGAAAGAGCATCAGGAGGCAGTCAGACTGTGTACATGGGGAGACTTGTATATCTTTGCAAACCTAAGGTGGTGCTTTTCCTTTTTCAAAGGAAACAGCAATTCAATTAGTGGCTGGACCTACAAAAATGCAAAGGAATTGGAACCAGGGAAGATACGTTAGATGTAGAAGGAGTTTGTAGAAAGAAGCCAGATTTCTACCACAGAGAATCTCTGTGCTTAACCAATATCTCATCAGTTCTGCAGGTGAGTAGCTGAGTCCTTCATGTTTATAAATGAGACACCCAAGGATTTAATGATTAGGAAAGGGGGGGAAAAGATAAGCAGTGCCATGCTTGTCATAGGAGACGAGGGCACATGCCCTTCTCCCTGGTCTTTCCTCTCCAATAACAATAACCAGATCTGACGTTGTGGTGATCTTTTATTTAATTTAACTTTTATGAAAAGCAGAGACGGGTCGTTTAAATTCCCTGAAGTAATTTTGCTACATCTCAGCCTTCATCACCCTTTGCTCTTAGGAAAGAAAAAGGGCAAGAAAAATTGCTAATGTAATTTTTTTCTAATTAATGTTCATTGACAAAACCTTAAAGAGTTTAGTGTATCTCATTCTTGTGTTTATTTCAAAAGGGCTGCATCATTTGAGCACTCTCATAATGTGTAAACCATAAATATTTATAGCATGCCCAGGCATTCATGACTAGTTTCAACAAAACAAAGCAAGGGGGGAAAAAGGAGCTGCTACTTCTTAAAAATAAATTCAAATCTGGGCATAAAATACAACAAAAATCTCTAGGTTTGTCAAGTTGTGCATGAGTCTCTTTAGATATGTTAAAAACAAGACAACGGGCCCGAAACAGACTTGCTTTTGCTAAGCCCGTGTCACTAAAATGGAAAGAGCCAGGAACAATGACCAGCGCCAGTCCCGCAATCTGCCCCAAGAGCCCTGCCGTCCCGTAAAGGAAAGGAACCTCGCAATCACCAGCTCGGTTTTTGCTGGCACAAAACTCCCTTGTTCCTGCTTCCATAAAAGTCTTTCATTCTGGTACTGCTCCCCAGAGCTCCTTTCTTTCGGCTTGATTGGATGCTCTCCAATTCAAATCATTCTTTGCTCAAATAACTCTTAAACTTTTTTATATGTCTGCTTATCTATTAACAGATACCACTTGGATACCAAAATAAATACATATAAATAATATTTCTTTTTATGAAAATAAAAGGTTTCAAATGTGACCAAATTAAGATATTTATGAAACTTTTTAATAGCATATTTTGTTAAAATGTGTTCATGGATTATCTGCATCATAATTATCTTGATCAAAACTTCTTGAGTGGTGTGGTGTTTTTTTTCCTACTCTGCGGGGGACTGAAATTTGTGGTTCTGTGTTCTATAAAATGAGAAAAGTTTATTAATCATGGGGCTTGGATGTTGCGGCGATGTCAGATATTTCAGAAAGTTTCTGGTTCCTTACCCTCATTATCTGTACTTCTTTCTTTCATTGCTGGTAACAGTTTGCAAACTCACATTGTCCTCAAAGCACACTTTGAATTAGCAGGCCGGCAGGAGTCCTAAATAATCAGAATCTTGTGAGATGGTATTTAGGGACTGGCTTTTTAAACAAGTCCCCAGATGATATTTATGCACCTGGAAGCTTGAGCACTATTGCCTTCAGGTAAACCTATTGTCCTTGCTCTCAATCATGAGTCTATGGAACCTAATATCAACTGTAATGCTTTTTAGAGCAACAGGATTTGTAACAGGGAGTTTGCTCAATGGCCAAGTATATATCTTTCCCCCCACGGTACTTTAACTCTCCCTCTAGTAGTCACTGTCCAGGCCCTGCTTTCACCTTTCATTGTCTGAAGATCCCTATTCTCTGTCCATTACACACATTTGCTCTTTTTTTCCCCCTCTTGGATTTCAAAGCATTGCATCAGCTGATTCACTTCCCCTAGTTCTGCATTTCTTTCACTTATTTTTCCCTGCTAATTCTGGCCACTGGCCTTGCCCTAAGTTTAACTTTCTCATATTTTGATACAGTCTCCCTCACTGATTTTTATCCATTGTGATCACTTCCCTCTCTCACCTCTATAGTAACAATTCCAGTTTTTCAATTTTAATCAGTGGTCTTTCCACTACTGCACTCTGCCTGCAAGATTACCATCCTTAAAACTTTTTTCTTCCTCTCATTTCTATCTCTGCCAATGCTAAGAGCCTTCTGCCCTATGGCCTTGACACTGGCCACACAAGCTACATTCTTACAATTTTGTTCCATGCCATTAAGATATACTTGAGAGTTAATGTCCCTGGGGTTGTGCACATGGGAGTCTTGATTCTCTCAATCACTCAGGCTTACAACCATGCAGGCTTTGTTTCCATAGCTACTCACTTATACGTTTGACCCTTGCGTGGGTCCACTTATTCATGGATTATTTTTTTCAATAAATATTGTAAATATATTTTCTCTTCCTTATTATTTTCTTAATAATTTTTTTCTTTAGCTTACTTTATTGTAAGGATATAGAATACATATAAATGCAAAATATGAGTTAATCGGTTATTTATGCCGTAGGTAAGGCTTCCTCTCAACAGTAGGCTCTTAGTAAAGTTTTTGGGGCATCAAAAGTTACACATAGATTTTCAACGGTGCAGGGTAGGGGGGTGTCAATGCATCTAGCCTCCACGTGTTCAAGGGTCAATTGTTTATTCAACAACGGAACACACTGAGGAGCAGCTGACATAGAGCCAGGGAACACAGAGTCTGGAGCACAAGGAACATATCTTTCGTGACTTATCAGAGTTAGCATTACCCTGAGAACAGAAAGTGTGTTCAGTACTGATTTAATTTATCATTGGTGAGCATTTTGACAGATTCTAGCCTTCAATTTGTATGCAGTTTCCAGCCGGTGGAGTTTTGGATAGTGACTTGGAAGTGAGAGTGTATAATTAGAAACAAGGTTATTGTGATTTTCAAGACACTTTACAGTTTATAAATATTTTTATTGTGTGCTCTCTTGTAAACCTCATCACGACCTGATAAAGTTGTTAACGCACTAGTATTGATATTATACTAATGGAAAACTCATGGATGTTAAGAACCTGCCACTTTTTACTCAGCTACTATATGTGGGATTAAGTTCAAATTCAGATCTCAGGCTCCTTTATGATCTTTTGATGGTCCCAGGCTGCTTTTCTAACACTGGCAGTCCTGCCCGCCTGCTCTTACTGTGCACTCAGCTTAAAAACAAATTCACAACCTAATTCTTGCATAAAAAGACCAGTATTCCAGGTAAACCAGCTAGTAACAAAATTGATAACTATAATATACAAAATATGAGACTAACAGTGAAATATTCAAGAACATTATCTCCTCTTAAGAAATTTAGTAATTCCTAATGAGCCAAAGAAAGTACCCATCTAGTTCAATCTATAAATCTTCCTATTCCATCATTGTCCCACCACAGTCTTCATCTCCATTCTTCTCAGGGGCGTAAATAACTAATGCATTTTTGAGAGGGTTGAGACATGAGCCCTAGGGAGTAAGTAATAGAGTTGTATGCCTCCCTTAAAAAAATGAATTGGAATTAGAGGGATCATTGAACAAGAGGATAGTTTTAATATGCCTCTATTTCCTCCTTTGGCTCAAGACTGAGAATTAACTGATGGCAAGGTCCCCATCTTCTTTGCCCTTCCCTTAGGTTGGTGCTTCCACGTATGATCCTTGGACCATTGCAAGTGCTTGTAAAATGTACAGATTCTTGAGGCCGACCTCAGATTAGTGAAATAAAATATCAGGATTGAGTCCTTGATATTTATGGACACTTAAGTCAGAAATTCTGCCAGAGAGAGATTACCTGAATGCTTATGCAGGTGCAAACCTTTTTGGAGAAGCTAGTTCCCCAAGCACGTGTCAAACTTTTGGCAGCTTTCTATAGCACCTATTAGAATCAATCAACAGTAATGCAGACTTGCTCATTTTGGGCACGTAGCATTTTGTCTCACAGGAATTGAAATATCAGATGCTTACCTCTCGTCTTGATGGCAGAAAAAACATAAATTGGAGAGATAAAAGGATAGAACAGCATTTTTTACCATGTCAGTTGTTACTTTCTATTTAATCTTATTAATGTTCATATTTTTTGAATAATAAGCAACCATATTCTTTGACAGAATTATTAAATCCAAAACCGTGTTCATGGGCATGCGACTTGTACTTGATACAATCAGAAAAGAAAATAATGTTTAAGCCAACATCCCCAAACAGTTTAAAGTGGGAATAAAATATTTTTAAAGTCTTCAAATAGCAGATATTGTTTTGCTATAAGCTATATAAAGCCTAGGGAAAAGGTTAGAAAGAGAAAGTTGAGAAACACTTTGAAATGTTAAGTTATAGCACAACTCCACCCAATGGATTTCTGTTGAATTTCACTTGTGTTGAGGAACATATACTAGATGCCATCTGAATTTATATTTTATCACGAATATGTGAAAAGTAAATGGTTAGTGATGTGGATAGAGAAATGGCTAGCAGAAAATACATCCGAGCATAAACAGTTTTTGATATGTGTGGAAAACTTTCTATCTTAAAAAATATTTTTCATATTTTCATTTATCTGCCTACATCTCTCTCTCTCTAAACTTAGTAAAAATGTCAATACAATTTATTTTTAAATTGTTAAGAAACATTTCACAAAGTGCTGATGAGCAGTTTTTTGAGGCCATCTACATGATAAAAAGGTTATGCTTCTTAGCTCTCCTGTCATGTATTTAATTGGTTGTGACTTATAATCCAATAGTTCAATAAAAACAGAAGTGAGATAATTAGATTTTACTTCCACCTTTTCCATTAACTTGGTTTGCTATTATAGGCAAATAATTTAATATCTCTACATTGGTTTCCTCTTCAGTGAAATGAGGACAACCACATTAACTTTTTTTTAAATGTTAGCATCAAGAATTAATTGAAGCAATGACTGGAAAGAATCACAAGCACATGAAGAAAATATTCATTAATATTCTGGAAAATAACACCATTCCTTTATTTCTTGGAACAGTTTAGAAATACTAGCAACCTTATATTTTTTGAAAACTATAACCCACATAAGTAGTGCTAAAAAATATACAAGATTGTAATAAAATCAGTAAAAATGAATAAAATAGTGACAATGTAGATTAGTTTAGTTGAGCATAAGAAATAATTAAATATATATTAAAAAAAGAAATAATTAAATATGCTTCATGAATGGTAAGGTAAGGCTTAAGCTGCTAAAAAATTCAAATATAGTGGCTTAAATAAAATAGAAGTTAATTTTTCCTTTTATATGAGGGTCTGCCTGAAGATGGGCATCCAGACTGGTAGGGAGACTGTATCTCTCACATTCTGTTGTAAGAATTTAGTCACATAGCCCCACCTAGCTTTTAGATAGGCTGGGAAATGTAATTCTTAAGTGGCAACTGCATTACCAGGGAAGGGGGGCAAAAAGGGGTTTGGTTTGGTTTGGCTTTAGGCTAACTAGCACTCTGTGAGTTATATTTATACTGAGCTAGGTTTCTCAAAAACAGTTTGTGAAATCATTACATCATCAGAAAGAAATCATAGCCTGCATTTACTCCCTAGTGGATCTCATTTCCTACCATAGCTTCAAACTCTGTCCATATTTTGATGATTCCTAAATGTACATTTCCAGCTTTGGTCTTGGCTGGAACTACCCCGGACTGGCCTAGTGGAACAGTGCACTCAGCCATCCCCTCGGCTGTGTGCCGTCTCAACTGACCGTGTCAAGTCATTCAATGGCACCAACACCCACCCCAAATCTAGAAGTCAGACTTGATTTCTCCCCTTTACAGGAAACCATTTCTTGACATTTCCATTTTGCCTTTCTTCCATTTGTAATAGAAACCCTAAGTTTTGCCCGGCCAGGCGTGGCTCAGCGGTTGAGCGTGGGCCTAGGATCCAGGCAATCGGGGTTCAATTCCCAGTCAGAGCACATGCCGGGGTTGCGGGCTCGATCCCCAGTTGGGGGGGGGGGGGTGCAGGAGGCAGCTGAGCAATGACTCTCTCATCATTGATGTTTCTGTCTCTCTCACTCCCTCTCCTTTCCTCTCTCTGAAATCAATAAAGATATATTAAAAAAGAAAAGAAACCCTAAGTTTTACATGAGCACCTGGCATCCCAGCTACAGACTATATTTCCAGCTTTCCTCACAGTCAGGTGTGGTCACATGACTAAGCCCTGTTTATGTTGCCATTCTGTTCTTGCATGATGTCTATTTTATCCATTAAAACCCTTACATTAATCATAGTTGTTTTAAATTCTCGATCTGATCATTCCATCCTTGCCATATCTAAATCTGATAACCTAGATGATATAAACAATTTCTTGAAAGACACAATCTGCCAAAAGACACAAGAAGAAATAGGCTAATTGAATAGGGCTACATCTATTAAATAAATTGAGTCAATAATTAATAACTTTCCAAAACTAAAAACACTGGGTCCACATGGTGAATTCCACCGAAAATTTAAGGGAGAAATTATGAAAATTCTGTACAATTTCTTTCAGGAGAGAGAAGCAGAAGGAATATTTCCTAATTAATTCTATGAGGCCACATTATCCTAATAGCAAAATCAGACAAAGACATTATAAGAAAAGAAAACTATGGACCAATATCTCTCTTGAACGTAGATGCAAAAAAGTCTTATCTTCAGTCCTATAAATGCTGGGGACCCTCCTTCATTCCTGTCTCTCATCCAATCAATTTCAAGTCCACTGATGAATTTTTCAACATAAATATTAGATCCTTTTAATTGCCATTAATCTTGCTTCTTCTATCTTGCCTAGGCCACTAGAGCCTCCCAGACTATAGTAATATCCTCTTAATTAGTCTCCTCTTTGCCAGAGTTGTATGAGTCCTACTTCTTTTCTTCCCACTTCCCCATGTCTAAGCATCTTTCACATTTCAGGAATGCTGGAAATTTTTAGATTGTTTTACTTACCATATTCTAACTTACTATGGGGAAGTTTGTGTATGCTTTTTTTTTTTTCCAATGCAGAACACTTCCTAATTTCACCCACACCTGTAATAAGATACACTTATTAAAACCAGTCTGGAGCCCCTACTCAACCATCTGGGCCAGTTCTAGAGAGGGCATCGCTTATGCTGAGAAGCCTTTCTTGAGCCTCAATTGTTGGGTTGGGTTAGTGTTCTTTCTCTGTGATCCTACTGTATCATGTTCTCACACAGTTTTAGCAATTATTATTCTGAATTCCTGTCTGTATCTCCAATCTAGACTACTTTTCCAGAAATTTACAGAATACAAAACTGTCTTGTTCATGATTGTAGCTATTATCCATCAAGGTACTTAGGACATAGTAGGTCCTCAATAAGTGTTTGGTCAATGTCTATACCTTAATGAAAGCTAGCTACATTAGAGCATATGGTTTTTTGAATTTATAATATAAAGATGGGTATACAGGTTGTGTTAACTCACAGTAGGCATAAGAATGATAAATCTAGTTCTAAATGGAGAGAGTTGTCACAGCTCCTTTTGAATGTTTTGGGAGCAACTCCTGCAAAGGTAAGGCTGTTATTATAAAATGTTTCACAAAATCTGATAAAAAAAAAAAATTCTTCCCTTAGAGATCAAAACTGTGAGAGAATAAAGTTGATAAAAAAAAATTACTGTTAGACATTTTCTGCCAAACAAACCTTGCAACTCTTGTTTTGTGCCTCCCAGCTTGGGTGCATAAGAGAAAAATGCAAATTTTCCAATTGAAGTGCAGCTAACAGTGCATAAATCTCAAGAAGACAGTAAGATACACTTATTAAAACTTGGCAATTATAAAAAATGAATGACTTTTTTTTCTTTTTAAGATGAACTTTTTCCTAAAGCTGCATCAATTATAAATAATTGTCTACAAGCAAAACTGTCACAGCTAAACTTAAAGAAAACTAAGAAATTAAACTGATTAAAAAATAAACAAGATGTTTTATCTTTTTTTGAGAGAATGGCTTCAAAAGAATGTCAGATGACTTTCCTGTCTTTGTATATGTAGGAATATTAATTTAAAATTATCAGAGACATATTAATGTTCTACTGTTGCTTAAAAGAATTCTCTGGGAAACTGCACTTTGGATTTGCCTTATAAAGAAAGATACTTTATATTACAGTCCTTCTGGCAGTCGTCTTAGTCAAGATTCTTTGTTCTGAACAACTGAACTCAAGTCATGCTAGTTTAAGATACAAAGGCAGCCCTGGCTAGTGTGGCTCAGTTGGTTGGGCATCACCCCATGCACTGAGAGGTCACTGGTTTGATTCCAGGTCAGAACACATGCCTGGTTGAAGGCTTGATCCCCAATGGGGGGCATGTAGGAGTCAGCTGATAGATGTTTCTCTCTCCCTCTCCCTCTTTCTCTAAAGTAAACAAAAACGTGTTAAAAAAAATAAGGAAAGAAACAAGGGCAAATTTACTTTAAGGATATAGGGGTTATCCAAGGGTTAGGATGTGGTTAGTCCTCAAGAAAAGGAAACTTTCATAAAATTCCCTCCCTTCCTCCTCCCCTTTTGTCTTCCTTTAATCATTTCTTTATTTTTTACTTTCGGTTGGTCCACAGGGAGGAATATTGTTAACCCAAGAATCTCTCACTCTCGGTTGACTGGTCCCGTTTGGACGCCTGTCCAATAAACCATTACGAGGGTAGGTTGGGTCATTCTGCCAAGACGCACAGAATGTTTTCAGGAAAGGGGAGGGGGCATGAAGGGCCGATCACCAGAGCCCGTTACAGCTGTTTATCAACTTCTGGATGATACCAAGACATTAGCCTTGCATTAAATTAGAGGGTGTAGTAAAAATAAAATGAAAGTATTGCGTTTGAATCAGTATCTTTCTAAAGACCTCGTCGCGTGAGTTCTACCTTCACCTACCTACGCTAGGCCTGTTCACATGAGTTGCATGGAGGTGAGCTGATATTGGCAACAAACATTTCAGGGACTATGCCAGTTCTTGGGTTTTTTCTTACCACTGCATGTGGTACCGGATTCTTGGCTGTCAATGTATGAATGACACAGAATAACTGAGGATCACATTAATAAATCCATTCACGTCATCAAGCTGGTTTGGGAGGCCCCCGCGACGCATACTGCTGGATAAAACAGGCGAAGCACGGGCTTCGTCTTGGCCTATGTCAGGAATGCCGGGCGAACGTCTCTCAGAACCATCTTCTCCAGGGTTTTTGAAGGCTCCGGGGCATCTTCAATTCTTCCTTTAGCTTTGGTTACTCTCTCTATGCTGAGGACACCCTAATATACGTGACCGGCCTCTATCATTTTCCCAATAACCGTAATAAAATAACATTTTAATTGCATCGCTTCCTGTTGCTATCTCAGGAGTAAAACCTTCCAAACCGAGCTCATCCTGTGCCGCCTCCTGGCCCCCTCCCTGGCAGTGGCCCCCTTTCCCCCGGGCTCCAGTCCCGCTGGAGCTGAGGGAGGGTCGCTTGAGGTCACCCGCGTCCCTCTGCATTGATTTATCCCGGACGCGCCGTTTCCATCGTGGAGCAGCCGAGCCAGCTTTTGACCTCGTTCCCTCGACTTCATCTTCCCCTGATGGCCCCCACACTGCCGCCAGCACCCCTGGAGGCCAGGCTGCTGGCCTGCCGCGGGGACCACTTTCTGCTCTAAAGGCAGTTTTGGAGTTTCCGTTGTGAACAGCGTAACGCCTGAGGTGCCTTCGAATCTGCCCCGAGCGTGGCTTTTCACTCGTCTCCCTGCCACACACAGTGTGTTCGTAGGTACCGAAGTCCTGAGGATGCCGCGAACATGTCACGCTCCCGCACACCGTGCATGCACGCTTGCTGCCTCGCGTGTTAGTGTCTCCTAGGCCCCCCTCCCCTCAGTAGTCCGTGGCTGCCCAAGGGCAAGGGTGCGGCCTTTGTTCCCTCTGCGTGCACCTGAGGGCAGAGCCTGCGATGGAGCAGGTGTTGGACGGGCCCTCGTTCAAAGAAGCTTGTGCCCATCCAGCAACCCTAGGCATTTATTTTCAACTGAGAAAGGGTTTCACACTGCAGGAAGCAGGCGTTTATCATACATTGTGATCTCCCTACACTTGAGAAACATCAGGGATAAACGCCTTATGTTATGGAAATTTACTTACTGAAGAAGTCTGTGTCGTGGACGACAGCCGGAAATCGCAGTGCTGAAAAATAGTAGAGAGGACACTGTCACCTCTGAACTACAAGTTTCTCTTTTTTCCTCCAAGTTTACCTTCCAGACACGTTTAAATAGATTTATATCATACTAATTTAAGATTTTGAGAAATACTTTTGTAATTTTATGTTGCCCCTAAAGTTTAGCTATCCTTGACAATTTGAAAAATCCCATACATATGTAATAGGATGTTACATTCAGTACCTGCCAAGGCATGAAGGAAGTAGATGCCTCATTTAAAAATAAGACTACATTACAGGACCTGTAAAAAGGAGATGCTAGAGAACTTATTTTGCAGTCCTGAACTGCCAACTTCTAGAAGCCTGTAAAAGAATTTGAGGAGCTAAGAAATGGAGTAGAGATTAGAAGAGTCCTTTTGGGAAGCTGCTGGTACACCGTGTCCCATCTCCTTTCAAAGAGTAAGGCTTGGTATGATCAAAAGTAATTTCAGTAGTTAAGAACATGATGATTTATAAATATAGAATGTACTTGTTCCAGAGTTTATTTAATTTATTAAGGAAGGAACCACCAACATGGTAAGGCTGGCTCAAAAAAAATTTGATAAGCTAACCATATAGGGACATTGACAAAAAATATTGGTATTCAATTTCTAGGTTAGATACAAAACTGATAAATGTGCTACAAGGCAGTAAAACCCTAAGCTCTGGAATTGTTCGATCTAAAGGACAGTTACATGTAAAGTTTCAGGGACTTATGAATAGTAAATGATTGTCACAAAACTGTACGATTTCCTAGAGAATAAGGCAACCTTTGCGTGGGCTCAGAGTGGGCATTAAAAAGATGTGTAGTCGTTCCTTATCTTATTTCCATGCTTTGAACAATGCCAGTTAACAGTCCCTGACTATCATTTGAAGCCTGGTAGGACATACATCAGTGGGTCCCTGCAGCGGGGGAGGCAGTGGGCTGGCTTTTGGCTCCCATCTGAGGAGGTAGAAGCATAATTGTCAGGCCGGCTGGTTGCCAATCTCTGAGCCAAAGAGAGGCAACCGTGTTGGCTGCCCTGCACTCCCTCGGCCGGGGGGCAAAGACGCAAGAGCACTTTCTGTAGGTCAGACATGGGCCACGCACACATGGAAGAGAAAGTGGTTATTTAGAATTCTGTCCAGGAGGAGAGAGCCCCTGAAGAGAGAAGCGAGAATAATCCCTTGGTGCCTATGGACATCACCGCATCTGAAGGAATTTAGGTAAGAAGTCCGAGGTGGGTGGGGATGGGTGGTCTCTGGGGCATAGGGAGCTTTGTCAGCATAAGAATGTTCGACCCTGTAGAGAAGTTTTATACAAATTTATTTGAGTCAAACAGAGGATATGCCTGGAATCAAGATCTCAACAGACTGAGAAACAACCAAAGCGTCCTTGATAGATGATTGGATAAAGAGAATGTGGTACATATATATACATACATACATATATATATATATATATAATGGATTACTACTCAGCCACAAGAAAAGATAAAATACTGCCATTTGCAACAACATGGATGGGTCTTGAGAATATTATGTTAAGTGAAATAAGTCAGACAGAAAAAGTTAAGCGTAAGTCTTTTTAACAGGTCCTTGACTTCACGCTTGCCTGTTGTCAGCAGGCTCAACCCCTGTGGAAGGAAAAATACCTTAATGCTAAATCATTTGCAAAGTTTTGACAGTTATGTGGAACTGGACATTGTTCTTACTCATCTAAGAACTTTTATTTCTGTGAGTGACCAGGAAAGTCCTAAGGCCTGCCACAATTTTCCTCTAGGCAGTGGCCTATCAAGTACAAAATAAGGTTATTTAATGAGTTGGGCTGGCTTAATGGAAGTGTGTGTGTGTGTGTGTGTGTGTGTGTGTGTGAGAGAGAGAGAGAGAGAGAGAGAGAGAGAGAGAGAGAGAGGGAGGGAGAGAGAGAGGGGGAGAATGTGTCTTTTTAAGCATGACCTTGCAGCTACCCTTTCCATTCAATAAGTCTGTGCTCTCGATCTCATTCTTGTGCGTAATTTTTCTTTAAATTGAAAATCCTAGTTCAGAAAACTTGCGTTCAAATCTTGTGTTCACACTGGCACAATGAAGCATGAATTTGTGAAGACCCTCAGGAATACTGTTCTCCTGATACAGATGTGGTGAACTATTTGCAGAATTGTTGGTATGTCAGTTAAAGGCGCTCTGCTTCAGGATATTGGCTCTCTAGAGGTGTCATTGTTTTTATATGTTTCAGTTCACGTTGTCACTAATCATGGTTCTGAAAGACAAACACTTCACATTTTTTCCGTTTACTATGTAACGTGGCATGGGCTTATTTTTTTGGACTCTGCTTTGTTTTGCATAGCTGTGCATGAGCGAAGATATTTTCCTGAATATAAGATAATGTCCTTTTAATGCTTTTGAAAAGTGCCAGAATATTTTATTGATTATTTTTATGAGTTTAATTTTACCATTTTACCAGTAAATGTTTTTAGGAATTCTTTTCTAAAGTAAAAAAAAGTGCTATGTGGAGTGATCCGAAGTTTTACGTAAAATACAGCTCTTGATTAGGTCAGAAGTGAAGTTTGTTTACTGTTCCCTGTCTGGGATATTCCTGGCCCCGATTACCCCATGTCCTTCTCTCTCCCTGCTTTCAGAGACTTGTCTGACCTTCTTACCTAAATTTGGGCTCTTGATTATTTTGTTTCTTTATTCTACTCTGTCTTTAAAAGAGCTGACATATTTATATGGTTATTTATTGTTTTTCCACCTCCATTAAAATATAAGTTTGAGAACAGGAGGGGCTACGGTTTTTTTCACTGCTATATTTTTAGAACCTAGAATGGTGGACTCCCAATATATATTTGTTGAATAAATGAATGAATGGATGAATGGATAGGTGCCTGACGAAAACCCTTCCCGGTGATTCAAAGAGCACAGCTATCTATCAGAGAAACAGAGTCCTGAACAAGAAACTTCTAGGAGTATTACACACATTTAACACTTGCCACTGTATTAGATTTAAAGGAAGGGCTTGGTGAATTTATACTATGAGCACTAGGATAACAAAAAACGCAGCCATACCACTTCCATCATTTTTAACCATTTATTAAGTACCTACTATGTGCCTGGCTTAGTGCTAAAGATATTGTTTCATTTACTCTTCCATGATACATTATGTATGGACTAAGTGTAACATTATGGGTTAAACTGGGTTTTATAACTTGCTCAAGGTCACATAGCAGGTGCATTGTGGCAGGACTAGAAGTCTTACTCAGGTCTGCCTTGATCTCGATGCCCAGAGTCATGACCACAGGCTATCATTGTTCTTTCTTATCTATTCTGGTTATAATCTTATACAATTGAATCTGCCAAGGCAAAACATTGTGTTCTTTAAATGAGTATTGGCAGGGACATTAATGTGGAAAGCAGTGGTGCAAAGGGTGATATCATAACCAGGGACCTTGAGATTATTAGTCTAGTAATAAAGGGAGATTCAGGGTGGATAAGCACAGAAGTATTTTTGACCAACTGACTGCAGAACCAACCACATATCCTACTTGCAGAATATAAAAACAGCAATTAAAAACTACAACATATTTAGGAAGCCAAAAATAAGTTCACCACAGGTGACTCTGAGAAGTGTGGATTGATTCTCTCTCTCTCAGATACACACACACTCACACACACCCATATATTTGGTATAAAGAAAAAAGAATTCTTCTGAGTATGTGGTTTGCCAAGAGACCTGGGTTGTAGCCTTGACTTTGGCTTTTGTGACCTTGGATAAGCAACTGAACAGAGTGTCTGGGTTAATCCTTCTTGGGTCTGCCCCTACCTAGCTTTGTAATTTTGGGTTGTTATTCAAACTTTCTGTGCCTTAATTTTCTTAGATAAAAATTGGACTGTTTTGAGGGTGAATTAAATATTACAAATAAAACTCCTAAAATAGTGCTGGGACTATGTCAGGGGTTCAGTATTAGCCAAGTGTTACCCCCTCCCGCAGAAAGCCCCCAGGGCCTCAGGGTTTCGAAGCCCTTCCTTCCCTCCCTTTCCCGTTACCTGCCTCCGGTCTCCCCCTCTCCCCTCCCCCCCTTTTCCCCCTCCCCCCTCCCGGTCTCCGGGTTCCCCTCTCCCCTTCCCTCTCCAGGGCCCAGCCTTGCTCCTTTGCTCCCTCTGCCGGCCGACGGCGGCAGGACCCAGCGTTCCCGTTGCTATGGGTACCGAGCAGACGCGGTAACCACGGAGACCAAGGCGGACGCTCAGGGCGGACAGCGGAGGAGGGCGGAGGGGAAGCGTCCGGGAGTCTCCAGGTGGGTGGCCGGCGGCGGGCGGCGGACCCGGGGGTCCGCGCAGCGCGGGAGCGCTCGGGGTCCGAGCGGTGACGGGAGCGGGACGGGGCCGCGGGCGAGGGGCGTGGGCCCGGGTGGAGCGGAGGGCGCCGGGCAACCCCGCGGGCGGCGAGGCGCGGCCTGGGCCTCGGGAGCCGAAAGTCGTCTTCTCCGTCCGCAAAACACTTTCCCGCCGGGAAGCTGACGGAGCCGGATCGAGGGTGAGCGCGGCCTTCGGCAGCGGTGCCCCTCCGCACCCCGACCTTGCAAACGCGAGCCTCCTTTATTCTTTGAAGTTACTGGCGCCCTAGGAAAGAACTGGTGCTGGCCAGGCCCCTCGCACCCCCTCTCCCCGCCTTTCTGCGGGCGCCCGCTCGGTTCGGGGAGTCGGCCCCGCCCCAGGGAGGGTCCCGCTCGCACCCCGTCTCCCCGCCTTTCTGGGGGCGCCCGCTCGGTTCGGGGAGTTCGCCCCGGCCCAACGGAGGGTCCCGCTCGCACCCCGTCTCCCCGCCTTTCTGGGGGCGCCCGCTCGGTTCAGGGAGTCGGCCCCGCCCCAGGGAGGGCCCCGCTCGCACCCCGTCTCCCCGCCTTTCTGGGGGCGCCCGCTCGGTTCGGGGAGTCGGCCCCGCCCCAGGGAGGGTCCCGCTCGCACCCCGTCTCCCCGCCTTTCTGGGGGCGCCCGCTCGGTTCGGGGAGTCGGCCCCGCCCCAGGGAGGGTCCCGCTCGCACCCCGTCTCCCCGCCTTTCTGGGGGCGCCCGCTCGGTTCCGGGAGTCGGCCCCGCCCCAGGGAGGGCCCCGCTCGCACTCCGTCTCCCCGCCTTTCTGGGGGCGCCCGCTCGGTTCGCGGAGTCGGCCCCGCCCCAGGGAGGGTCCCGGCGCCGCCCGCCGCTTCCTGCGGGATCTCAGGCTGCGGGGGGTTTTCTTTCCCAACCAGCACTGGAGGTGCTCAGGTATATAGGTTCAGTGACGCATTTTTTTTATAGCCTTTTAAAATCAGGGATAGCAAGTCTCAAAAGAAAAAAGTCACATAAAGTTGAAACTCCACAGGATAAAACTATGCAAACTATGGAAAACAAAAACAACAGAAACAAAAGGAAATTCTCCAGCTCCCGCTAGCATCTTAGAGGTTACCTAGAGGTCTGCCCGGTTGCGCCACAAGTTAATTATTTGAAAGTGCCCCAAGTTTAATGATCAGGTAGGTGGGTTGGCTGAAAGATTGAGTGCAGTTTGAAAGTCAATACCTGACTTCCTTTCAGGGCCTGTGCTAGAAGAAAATGCCATATATTTATTTAGTAGGCCACTGAAGTAAAGTATATTATTCTAGGGATTATGTATTACCAGTTTTTTTTCTTTAGATTTTTAAAAAAAGATTAAAAATTTCTATATATATGTTTAGAATAAAGATATCAGATAGTGAAAATATTAAAAGTACAACTCTTTTAAGAGTTTAAATCTACTATTTTAATTTAAATTCATTTTTATTTAACATTTCTTGCTTAGGTCTTTGATTTCTAAATACATGATAAACATGTTAATCCATCTTGCTTATTAGACCCTTTTAAAATATGTGCTAACATAAAAAAAGAAATCCTAATTTATTGGCTTTTAACCTTTCAGGTCTAAGATGACCCGAGTCCTCAGGACAATCAACTAATATTAGATAACTTTTCAGTTATAAAAATGGCCCATCTTGAAAACAATGTTTTCCTAAACCTCCAATTCTGCCAATAGTGTGATGGTAAATTCTCTAGGAGACTAGGGCAACTCTTTCTTGATGGATGCTCTGCGTTTCTAGATTTATAGCTCGTCATAATTTTCTTGTTTCCATTGGGTGGCAGAAGGCCTTGGTGCTTGGCATTCAGAATAAGAATTGTATAGAAGGATCATCAAACTGTCATGGACAATTTTAGGTCATATTGTTTGTATATGTGTGGGGAAGAACAAGGTTGGGGACAGGAAAACGATGCAGCCTAATAAATCAGGTAACTAGAAAATTTTCCAAATAACTACCAAACTTTTGGTATTTAATGGTAAGAAAAAAATTGAGTGGCCAGAGGACAGCTGGAGGTTTGCATCACAGGGATTTTACCTGTATTTCCCTGGTTCCATTAGGTGACTGAAATTTTGTGCTTTGCTGTTCTTCCTGATGACATTGTTAATCCTTGCTGTCCCAAGAAAGGTGACTAATTCTGTTGGTTTTACTAAAGGAAAGGGGAAGAACAGCGTGACTCACAATTACAGTCTTCCTTTTTTCTTCATATAAGAAAATTGGCTTGTGTGTGTGACTCGATAAAACATTTAATTGAGAAGAAACCTTATTAATTGCATACAGTGAAGTGAAATGCCCCCTGAATAAGACTATTTATTGGTTAAATCACATTATCAGCAGAGCTATAAATCTCAGTCATCTCGTCCTAATGAAATTCACTGACTTTCATTTCCGTCTTTGTGTATCAGATCAGCTTTATGTCTATGTACATACACACATAAATTGTATATCTCAATGCATAAATAAAATTAAGACAATTTAAATTATTTTAATTAATTAGATACATTAACTTTGTGGATTCTTTTATTTTTTAAATGATAACGGTAATGATGACATCATATTACTTTTCTTGAAAAACCAACAGTAGACTAGGGTCCAACAGTTGGATTTTTTATTATAATCAAAAAGGGATATAGACACTGTTATAGGAGCATGATTATTCCTGTAGGTTTTTTTAAAGGTAGCTTTTTTAGCCTCTGTTTGATAAAAAGGAGACAAAGATTTTACCTACAAAGAAGATGCACCCTTCTCCAAAGCAAACAGAACCCTAGGTTTCCATTCCTGTGGTAACTTTAGTTGTTTTTGACAGTGATTTTAGCTTTGAGAGACAGGAGTTGGCTGAGAAATGAATTTGAGTTGGATGCCCCTCCTAAGTAATTCTGTGGGAAAATGTCATGGTATTTCAATTGCTTGTGTGGTTTTCCCTGAGATGATGAGTTCTTTGAGGGAAGATACCATATGTTATTAACCATTGTGACTTCAGTACCAGTAATAGGGGTCATAAAGGAGCAGCTACATAAATGTTTGTTGATTGAAGGCAGAAATATACGTAGCCCTATGAAGCAACCACTACATTGCTCACAATATAAAATTATTTTGTGAAATTCCATTTTGTAATTATCTTCAGAGAATAAATTAATTTTTCCAAGGTTGTAAAAATCGGCCCTTTCATGATATATTTGATTTTCGGAGGTAGAGTAATCTGAAGCTAGATTTGAGTGAAAAAAGTAGTTGCTACTGCTGAACAATATCATATTTAGTTTTAAACGAAGCACAACAAGATA
Organism: Miniopterus natalensis; assembly: GCF_054644295.1. Taxonomy (NCBI): domain Eukaryota; kingdom Metazoa; phylum Chordata; class Mammalia; order Chiroptera; family Miniopteridae; genus Miniopterus; species Miniopterus natalensis. The sequence goes on from NC_142086.1 coordinate 67,605,085, forward strand.
GATTTGTGTGTTTTTTGAGGGTATGATGGACTCTGCAAACAGTTTCAAGAGAGGCATTCCAAAAATGCTTTGAGGAGTGGTTGCATCATTGAAATGATGTTTCCCTGAAGCACAACAATGCAGTTATTACATGTATAAGTTTTATGGCCCTTATAATTTCTACCTTGCTTGATGGCTTCTACATATAGTCTTAAATACCATATTTGACTCTACACTGAGTCCAAGCAACAAATATCCTTGGACCTTGACTCCTTCATGCCTCTCAGCACAGTACTTTATATACAGCAGAAACTTAACACACATTCATAGGGATTATGAGCACATAGGAACACATATATAAACTGAGAGTATCAAGTGGCTTGGGCATGTAAGAGTAAACACTTTAATATATTGCCTCTTGTATTTCTTTAAGAGTTTGGAATTTCGAAATTTTTATTCTTATAAAAATCTAGTAATTTTGCATGTGATTTAGTAATTCAGCATTACAGAGTAAATTATTATAGGACCATAAATAATTGGGATACTCAGGAAATAGGGTGTTCTGAATAATTTAATTTTCTGGTTAACTTGGAGTTAGGCAGAAAATCTTTTTTGTTTCATTTCTTTTTCAAAATTCTTTCTGAATATGCTAATTTCTGATCTTAGGCAAAGAGCATCATTAAAATTTTCTTTGATAAATGAGGATATTAAAATGCCTTTGGGTAATCATTACATACCTTAATTTTCATTTTCCATGATCATATATGTAAAGAAAAAAAAAAGGTTTTAAGTTTGTATTGTATTTCTTTTCACTATATTTAGTTACTCTTGGATATTATTTTTGAATGGGAACAAATATGTGATATGTATTTTTATAACATTAACATAGAAAGAGCCAGAATATGTCCTCTATTTGTGTTATGAATGTATTCTTCACTTATATTTGAATATTGCCACAGTCTTTGGCTGCATAATTATTGGTCCAATTTTATTTCCATCACAAATGTTATATTTATAACTTTATAAGTATAAAAAATTATATAACTTGTAATAATTAACCACATATAATAATTTTTTTATTGTTTAATCTTTGATTTAGCCTTTTCCCTAGTAACAATTTTTGCATTTAAAGTTTTTCTGAGTTATATGTAGTTTTGAATTTGTAAGTTAATTCTTTACCTCTGACATACTTTTTTTGTCTTTGTTACTTTTTCAGAAGTTTCCACAAATCACAATAATTTTTAGACAGTAATCATGAACAGCAAAGATTTTGTAGTTCTTCCATGGGGAAAACCTGGACATTCTGTAAAGCTGAGATATAAGTAAGTGCATCCATATTTACTTGAGAACTCATTGTTAAAGGTTCTGTGTATTATAATTAAAAGTATTCTTTTTACATGAGGCTGTTTAGAGTTGAAAACAAATTTTGTGAATTCTTATCCCTGTTTTCCACAGCTGAATTTTTATAAGAGAATCTGTTTGAAATATTATAAATCTATAATAGTTTAAAAAGTAAGGACTACAAATATTTATGCCACAGGAATTGAAGGAAAAAGTTATAAATGAAGGTTGGTCTTAGTATTAAAACTATGACAGAAAGTTACAAATATTTTTGTGACACTTATTTAAAGAAGAAATTGCCCTGTAGAAACTGAAAGTCAAAATTAAGGAGACTATTAGGGTGAGTGACATTTTAACAGGAGAAAGGAAGTATTCACTAATCTAGCACTTTGCATATTATAAAAGATGCTGCCTTGAACTCACCTGTCTCAGGAAGAGTACCTTCTGTCCTAGATTGCCTAGTAGATGCATTCAGCCAGAGCCAAGTAGTTCTGGGTATCCTGGGAATTTCATGACATGGCAGGGGCTCCAGAAGGTTCAGTGTACTGTTGGCCTTTGAGATCATCTAGAGTCACTGAAAATTCCCAAGTCCTTCCTCTCAAATATCACTAAGAGCCAAGCAGCATGGGTTGAGGACAGACTGTCAATTTTTAATTTTAGCTTCTGAGTTCCCTACTCCAGATCAATAGTCCTGTTCTCCCCAATTCTCCCTTTACTGTAAAAGCATTGTGTAAACTGAAAAATGTACAAATTTATGGCATTATCACGATAAGGATTATCATTTTTCAGTGGGGAGGGGAGCTATGCAATTGCTAATATTACCAATTTTCCTTTATTATGCAAAAAGAGATGTGCATTATTTGATTTTCATGATATGTTCCAAGTCTGTGGTATATAAACATTTATCCAACAAACATTTAATAAGAGTGCTTAGGGAATGGTGGAAACAAAAGTAGGAAGTCACAATCTTTGTCCTCAGGTAGCTTGCAGAGGATGTGAGTAGGTAAAATTACATTTACAATACAGCATGAGCCATGATGTGATGTGAAAGCACAGGGTGCTACGAGAACATGCCAATTGCTGGGTTAAGGTCAGCTGGTCTCCAAGCTTTGCCTGACATGCAATTAGTTGGGTGAAACTTGGGCAAGGGCACAGAGACACATAGTTTGGGGACTTTCAGACATATCTAGTTGGCTAAGATTTATAGAACAAAGTTGGAGAGAAGAGCAGGGTTATATAGATAATAAACTAACTTGTATACCACAGTCAGGAGTTTGGAATTTATAATGGATATGAGGGGGAATCACTGTTTCCTGTCCTGTATGTCCCCCTGATCCATCCATGATCCACAGCCCATAAAAACTAGAACTGAAACACCCACTCTATGGTAATTGCTCTGGAGTTTCCTTTCTTGGCCTTTCCTTGTTCCAAGCCTATTTGCATTTGACATTGTCTTAACAATTATCTTTACATTTGTCTCACATTTTGGTGTTTTCCAACCCCCCACTCACTACCTCTTTCCCAGCCCTGAACCCATTTCAATGGGTTGTTTCTGGCCCTTGGATTTGTTGTGTTGACAAGGCCTCTGCACGATCAACCTGTTTTCTTCAGTGGTTTTGCCTGCCAGTCTGGCTCTGTGTCCAAGGCTGTCTCCAAGAGAAAGCCTTTGTCTTGTTCCAGACACCTAGAATCCCACCATTGACTTGACCCTTTGGTCTGTAGGCCAGTCTTGTCTTTTCAATCTCACCCATTTCCTCTACCACAGTGGGTACTTCAGAAACATTAAAAGTTCTCTCAAACGAGTGACAGTCATAGTTGTGCTTTTGAAGTTTTCCTCTGGAAGCCAGATGGAAAATGTAGGCCCTTGAGACTTTGGGCTGGGGGGACATCAGCTTAGGGCCTACTCCTGAACTGTCCCTATCCCATCCCAGAGTGATCTAATTCAGGAAATGACATTGTTGTCCTCCTGGTCACTCAACTAAGAAACCTGGGATTGTATGAGGTTTTTTCCTTGCCTCTTCCCTGGACTGTAACCTACTTCTGGTCAGTCTCTATGTCCAGCTAGTCCTATTTTCTTATATTCTCAAATGCTCCTAAAGTCTCTAGTCAGAGCAGCACAATCTCTCTATCATTAAGATCATTAAAATAGTCTCCTAACTGGTTGCCTTGATTCCGGGCTGCACTATCATTTAATTTTCCATTATGCAGCCAGAGGAATTTCCCTAAAATGCAAGTCTGATCAATTCGGTTAACATCCTTTAATGAGTTCTGTTGCTCATAGAGTACAAATTCAAATTCCTCATCGTAGCCTACGCGGCTCCTTATGATCTTGCCGCTGTGGCGCTCAGAAGTTCCATTTCCTCCCACTTTTTCCATCCTACGCTTAGTGGCCAGTCAGGCAGAATTCCGCGTTCCTTGGCCCACACACACATCACTCTTTTCGGCCTGTACCTGTACTTTCCTCTTCCCGGAACATTGCTGTCACCAGCTCCCCGTTGACTGGCTCAGTCCTTTTGTACCTTAGGGTTCAGCTCAGTCTTCACTTTCTCCAGAGACTGTTCCTACAGTTCCGGGGGCTGGCTATGTGCCCTTTCTGGATGCTCAGGCACCTCCCTTGTACATCTCCAGTGAGCTCAGCATCACACTGTATCTCAGTTACTTCCATGCTTGTCTGTGTTCCTCTCTATATTGGAAGCTCCATGGAGTTTCATATCCTATTACCTACTTTAGTGATTGTATGTAGTAGGGGCTGAATTACTCCTTGTAGAGCAGATATAATGAAAATAATGCCTCTCCTTCAGTATCTTTGCCAGCTTCTCTGAACCCTTGCACAGCCTTTTCCTCATAACACTTTACACATGTCTTCCTGGGTTTTGTCCATTTGGGAACATATCTTTGGCCCACTGATCTTTGATGCCTGCTCACCATCTCTAAAAGTTAGTTTCCCCTTCCGATCTCCATTATTCTTACTTTGGTCCCCTGCTATAGCATGCACGGGCGCCTGTGCTACAGGGTTAGAGTAAGCCACTTGTGATAAAGAAGGTACAGATGGAAACTCGTGACAGATCATCAAAGATAAACAGGTAGGCTGGCTGAGACCTGTGAGAGAGGCAATGACGAAGGCTGACTAGGGAACAGAATTGCAAGAGGAAGAACATGGCTGTGTCAAAAGCTTGATGAGCTTCAGATATTGTTATCAAGATCTCTTGTACAAGAATCTCTGAGGGGGCTCTTCTCTGACCTCAGAAAAGGTCTCTTCTTATTGCTTTTCTTCAGAGGAAATGATTGGTGGTGCTTGGCTCAGTTCCCATTGAACCTTTTTGATGGCTCCTATACCAAAACCCTTAATAAGTGCTTTCCCCAAGCAGGCTCTGCTCTCTCTCTCTTTTTTTTAAATTAAAAAAAATTTTTTTATTATACATACATGAAATAAAGGTAGAAATTTACTGAAGGTTTAGCAAAAATATGTATTCCACTTATACAGAAAAAATAGTTGTTTTCAACAATGTGCTTCAAACCACTTGAATCCTTGGAGAAAAGACAATATAAAAATTAAAAACTAATTTTTCCTAAGTTTTCTATTGTGTGCCATAGATATTCGTTCATACATAAAGGCATAGCTCATATATAAAGTGAATTACTATTTAAAACCTCTAGTGATGCAGAGGGGGAAAAAACCGAAAGCCTAAGATTTGCAGAGATACCTTGCTTAAGGAGAGTATTAATAGAAAGCAAAGGCTAATTTCAAAGGAAGTAGTTGAAATGCTTCACCATTATTTATTATTCATAATTTTGCTTGAGAGAAAAAAGATGATGTAAAATCATTTCACTGTGATTTTATTTGTTTACCCCAAATGAACATTCTGCCTTTAAATCTTACTCAGAAATGTTCAAGAACTAAAGATGGAGAAAGTGAAGCTGGAGCTGGAGAACCAGGAGATGGAAAAGAAACTGCAGGACTTCCAGTCAGCAAGGAGCAAAGGCCAAGAAGAAAGAGGGTAGGAGGCATTCTTGGAGAATGTCAGAGGAATAAGCTGAGCTATGTAAATAGCTGTTCTATACACTATTATCACTCCAGTGAAGATTCCTCGTGAATGAATAATTCCTGGCTTTTCTTGATGAACAAGCAAGAGTAAATTTCCTCTACTTTTTCTTTTTGTGTTTCTTATATAAAACGTGTTGCTTTTTAAAACAACCAGACCATTACTTTTGTTTCTTCTGGACCTCATTTGCTTTTCCACTTTTTTGTTTCCCTTCTTACATTTTTCTTCTGAATCACTCATAGTCTGGAATGTTCAGGACATTAATGCAGAATTTGCCCTTTGTTCTCATAAAATGGCCATCCGCATGAGATTGCCAGTTTACATTTAAAGCAATTTTTGTTTATAAAAAGACTTCTGAGGGGCAGGAGTTTACATGGACATATATAAGAACTATTCAAACCCTAAGTCTGTTCAAAATATTTTTAACCAATATGCTTTAGCTGAAATTTATGAATGAGAAATCTCTAATATTATGCTTGTGTATCTGTACTAATTTTCCTGAGAATTTGGTTGTATTATAGAAATAATAAATAAATATGATTAAAGTAAAATAGAATTGATAGTTATATAATGCAGGTTGTCTCTTCTTAGCTCTAGACCGATTCCCAGCCCATTTTACAACATTGCTTTTAACAACTAAAAATTCTTTTTGTGTTTTTTTCTTTATTTTCTTTTTCCCCCCATTACCATTTATCTCCACACACCCTCTTCCACCTCCCCCACCCCTCCCCCCTGCACTCACCACACTGTCGTCTGTGTCCATGAGTTCTTTCTCTTTTTTTCTTTTTCGCTCATTCCCTCCACCACCACCCTCCACACTCCCCCACCAGAGCTGCCAGCCTGCTCTCTATCTAGGAGTCTGTCTCTATTTTGCTTGTTAGTTCAGTTTGTTCTTAAAGTACACATATGAGTGAAATCATATGGTACTTGTCTTTCTCTGACTGGCTTATTTCTCTCAGCATACTAAAAATTCCGTCACCACAAATGTCATATCTTTATACAAGCCTGTGTGTGTGTGTGTGTGTGTGTGTAGCTGACATGTCTTTTATGTTTTTACAGTGCTTCCTGCCAAATGAGCACCCATTGATCTCAGTTTTTAAATGGCTACATAGTTTTTCTTTGCTTGGATATAATGGCATTTATTTTTCAGATTTTTATTAAGTTTTCAGTATTTTGTGATTATATGTACTCTCATGAATATGCTTTCTATATCTTTTTTCTGATATATGCAATGTATCTGTGGGATACATTTCTACCTGTATAATTTTAGGTCAAAGTATATGTGTAGTTTACATATTCGTAGGCATTGGAGAAATTGTCTTTCAAATAGGCTTCAAAAGTGTGTAACATTCTTCTATAGCGAATGAGAGTGTGTGTTTCACATGCTTTTGCTGGTACTAAGTATTATCAGACTCTTTGTATATTAAATTCGCTTTTGTTTGGTGCACAAAGTGATGGTCATAAAATATCTATGAAGTACGTTCTGAACCATTAAAGAAAATTCAAATTTTTATTATAGTTTTAGTAGTATTTACTTTTAAGTCTAACTCTTTGGAAAATATTCATGACACATACACACACACTTTCTAATACCAGAGTATTGGTTTAATCAAGGCACCTCAAAGTTCTGTGTCACCCCAGGTGACAGTTTACTGTGTACTTTGCTGCTCTTCTCTTGATCCAGTGACCAGGTCTGTGTTTTTGGAACTTCGCTGCTTTGGACTTCTCAGTGGATCACAAATATGTCTGTGAACCAGAGTTTCCGAAGTCAGCCCCCAAGAGTGAGTTTTCGTTAGCCGAGGAACCTTTTCTAGATATTTTTTTAAAAATGTTCTAAAGTTTGACTGACTTTTCGGGAGAATTAAATGCTTTCCTAAGGTTACATGGATAGTAAATGTCACAGCCAGAAAGAGAATGCGCCCCTTACTGCTTAGGAAGTTAGAAGCCCAGTGTTCTCATCTTGGCTTTATTATTTATTATCTGTGACCTTGGACAAGTTTTTGTCTCATTATTTTTAAAATGGGAACTGGACTCCCTGCCCTGTTGACTTCAAAACAATTTGTGAGTCTCAAAGGTGCTTTGAAAACTAAACTGTAAAGCTCCACAGTGTGCTTCCTTTGTAATCGCTGTTACCTTTCAGTGTGGGCTGCTTCCTTGCCCTCATTACATTACTTAGCTTTTAAAACGGCACGGCCATCTGTAAAATTTCCTATAAATCAGTAAAGCTATCTTGAGTCATTATAATGTCTAAAAGTAGAATTCTTCATCTGTTTGGACATTTCATTTTTATTCATTTTATCTCAAATTTCCAAATGTGGTAGAGCTATATTTTAGAATTACTGAGGTTGGTGTGGCATTATTGATGTTTCATTTTCATTTTGTGGTGGTCTGTTACATGTTAGCAATTGAATTTCCATTTCTGGAAACAGGAAAAATGTATTTGTTTTCATTAAAAGGAGAAATGTGTTTAGTTATTACATTTTATCTTCTGTTGTTTTGTATTGAAGGTCAAGTGACTATCGCTGGAAATCTGGAAAAGTGGGAAAATTGGGTAATCAGTCACAGATACTGTCACAAAATAAAGGGAATGTTATTAAGGTAAGAACTATTTGATTCTCAAGCAATTTGCTAAGCAATAATATATGAATTATTTTTTGTAAGTCTTGCATCCCCTTCCATACTTAAGAACTCACTGTTCTTGTTTTAACAACTGCATGTTATTGGATTTTGATTAATTTTTTATGGGTTATATAGAACTTTCATATTCAGATAGCTTTCTGTTTTCCATCTGCAAGTTGATTTTTAGAAATTCACTGTGAGTTGAACTTTTTTAAACTAATTTTTTTCTATTCAGTTCAGTTTTGGTTTCAAGTACGTGAAATAGAACTGTGTAGTTTTATATTAAGGTGAAAGCAGTTATTTGATGTAACCAAGGACAGTTACTTTTTCTGCCTTTCATTATATCACATTTGCTTAATGTGTTGACGTTCTGCTTGGATAAAAATTATTATTCATACCCTGTTGATTGCATATGTGAAGATACCCAAGGGAAAACTACTTACAGCTTCCCCAGCTAGAGAATTGTTCTATCTTTACTATGTATTGTAAAACACAACATTACGTTATATGTATGATTAAAGCCAGATGAGTGTCTTTCTGTAAAGAAGACTGTTTTGCTTCTGAATTCTTTAGTACAAGATCCGTGACTTTGTAAGTCTTAACTTATATAGCTTTTTCTTTTTTATATACCTATCACCAAACCTTCGGTGGACAGTTGGCATCTACAAACATTTTACTCGGTGCTTCTAAACGTTTCTGCTTTGCAAAGCATTTTATTTTTATTCTTATTTTGTTGTTGTCGTTGATCCTTACCCAAGGATATTTTTTCCATTGATTTTTAGAGAGAGGGGAGGAAGGGAGGGAGGGAGGGAACCTGCAGCCCAGGTACTGCAACCCGGGTGAGTACCCTTGACTGGGAATCAAACCCTTGACTGGGAATCAAACCTGCAACGCAGGTAACTGCAACCCAGGTGAGTACCCTTCGGTGCCAGGGCCAATGCTCTAACCACGGAGCAACATGAGCCAGGGTGCATTTTATTCTTTAGTGTCATTTTCTTACTGAAATAGATTTCTTTTAATTTTTAGATTAAAAGTTTTATAATCCACTTTCCATTTTTATTGTCTTTCTGAGCTACAGTGCTCCATGTTTCAGATGTTATTGTAAATATAATATATTGAAAGTGCTGACTTTGTAATTATTGACTTATTTATTCTTTAGTATTTATTAAGTGCCTTCTTTTTCATATAGTGAATTATCTTTATCCTTCAGAATATCCTCAGCTTACGTGAAAGACTATGCACATATGAAAATATTTTTAGAAAACATCAGTATACAATTTTTGCTGTAACTAAGTATGAACCATCCGTGCTTGAGAAATAATAGTTTAGTTCTGCAAATATATGACAGTCTACTAGATTTGCGAGAAAAATGATGAATAAATCATAATGCTAGTCGCCACCATCTTTGTAACTGAGTTGAAGGAGGAGAGCATGGGGGGTTGGGGGCTGTAGAAGGGGGTGTAGGAGGTGAGCTGGGACAGGTGGAAGGCCTTCAATCACAGACTCGGGGGTCTTGATTTTTTTCATTGGGTGAATGGAATTCCCCCCCTCTCCCCCAGTTTGGAGCAGGAGGACAGCAAGATTAAGGTGATGATTTGTGATGGTTGATTTTGTTCAAATATCCAGTGTGTTTGGTGTTTATAAATATAGAGCAAATGATATCCAAATTGTTTTGATCATGCATCACATCCAGAAAGAATATATTTTGAGCATAGCTTCATACTCATGAACTCTTTATTTGTTTATAAATAGAATTCATATATATATATTTATATATGTACTTATTTACACATATTTCATGTGAATTGTAAAGCAAAACATGGAGGTTAATCAAGGATAATATAAACATAACTAGATGTTTGCTTTCTATTCTCTGGTCTTTTCCTGAGCTCCCTCAGGTGTGCATACATGCTACTTGGGAGGCCACTGGTATAGAGGCAGAGAGACTATTAAAAGTATCTAGAGATTCCGATGAGAAGAGTCTAACTTAAAATGTAGCAGAAGAAATATAAAGGGAAATATGGAACCAAAAAAAGCAGTGAGAAAGGAAAGGAGGAAATTAAATATATAATTGATGTTGCAGCCTGGGTTGGCTAGGAGATAGAATACAGAAGGAAGCTAGAAGAAAAGTTCTGGGATATTGACTTAGACTTTCTTCTCTCCCTTCCTTCCTCCTTCCCTTCCTTTTCCCAGCTTTACTGAGGTATAAATAAATGACAAATAAGACATTTAAAGTGTACAATATGATGATTCAATATATATATCAATATATATGAATCATCCCCACTGAGTTAATTAATTCATCTATCACCTCACATATTTCTCTCTCTCTCTCTTTTTTTGGTCAGAACATTTAAGTTCTACCCTTTTAGCAAATTTCAAAGTTTTAGAGATTTTATTTGAATTCTCATGTGTTAGTTGAAGCTGAGAGAGTAAATGTGGTTCCTAAGAATTTATAGAAAGGGGAACAAATGTATAAAGGACAAAGCTCAGGAAGGGCAGGTGTGAAGGGTAAAGCTCAGGTACATTAATATTTGCTATCTGTCTGTGTTAAACCAGTCAACAGTTTAGCTGCTTTTTCTGTTTTATCTCATTAAGTGCTTCTATCACTCTTAAAAGGCAGTGGTCATTTTTCTAGTTCCTCAGATGAAGTAATTTAACATCACATAAATAACTTGCTCAAGGTCAGACTTCAGGGCCAAGATTTGAAATGCAGGCTCTCAGGCTGGTTCTAAGGAAACTCGGCCGCTCTGCAGTAAAGGGAGCTTGAGAAGAGAAAGAATGGAGAATGGAATCAAAGTCATGCTATTTCGTAGAAGAGGGGGGTGTTTATAGAAAACATGGAGAAGTCAATACACTGTCTGATACACTGTGTAGTGGAAAAGTTTTGAGTCTAGTTTTAGACCAGTGTTTCTCCACAGGGGCCAGTCCCCTTCCTCTACCAGGAGACATTTGGCAGTGTTTGGAGACATTTTTAGTTGTCACCACTGAGAGCTGTTTGTTTTGTTTTGTGGGTTTTTAAAAATTTGCTAATGGTATGTAATGGCTACAGGCCAGGGGTGCTGCTACACATCCCACGGTGCATAGGACAGCCCTCATAGCAGAATTACCTCGGCCAATATAAAAAAACCCTGTTTAGACTAAATTCCTCAGTCATTTCATTAGCTCTGTGATTTTAGGCAAATCATCTGAACTTTCTGAGTTTATGTCACCATGTTTGTAAACACACATAACGGTACTTGCTAATTACTTCACAGAGTTTTTAGCAATGTGTCAGATAATGGGTGTGAAACTGATTGTAACAGCAACTAAAAATCACATTAAGATGTCTATTTATGGAGAATGAAAATTTCTAGAAACACTGAATTTTGTTTCATGATTGGGTCATTAGATGCAAAAATATTTTCAAGTGGTTGAAAAAGGAAGGCCGGTGGCGATGAGTAAAGACTAATGTTGCAGTGAACATGAGAACAGAGGATGCCCTCTCAGGGGTTTAATGGGATCAGAATCTGGGAGAAGATGAGTCAGTTTGTAGTTGGGAGATGGACTGACAAGGGTGGAGTAAAGATTAAAGGTGCAAATGAGAGCAGTGCCAGTTTCTGGGGGTGCAGCCTTTGAAGAGTCAGTTCATTAAGGGAGCCTTGACCAAGGGACAGAGGATGCATTTTCTCTGAGACCAGAAAGGTGGCAAAGAGAACAGGTGGCAGGAAAGGTAAAGTTTTAGGGGTTTTGTCTGACAAGGGGTGAGGCAGAGGAAGCTGTGGGAAACTCTTCATCAGAACACCTCTAATTGGATTAAGAATGAGAATATTTGAAAACATGGCTTGTTGGAGTGTGGGCCCAGCTTGGCAGACTAGGACACTGAAGGGAGTTTGGAGGCACCTGTGAGTGCCAGGGAGGCAGGTAATGACAGCATAGTCTAACCCCGGTGGCCCAGGTGACATGTCTGTGTGGTAGAGCCACTAAGCTGCCCTGGTCCCCAGTGGCACCCCTTCAGCATCTGCTGGTGGAGACGTAAGTGGGTTAATAAAGTATAGGCTTCCATATATTGAAGTCCTGGAATTTGGATATACATATAAGTGAATATACAGAGAGCCATATATATGTGCATGTATGTGTATATATGCATGAATGTATGTGCGGGTGTATCCCTGGTCCAGCCCTATTCCACCCTCAGCACTTTCCCAAACAGATAAAAATCAGACTTAGGAGGCCCTGGCCGGTGTGGCTTAGTTGGCTGAGCATTGCTCTGTGCACCAAAAGGTTACTGGTTCAATTCTCAGTCAGGGCATGTGTCTGGGCTGCTGGTTTAATCCCTAGTCAGGGTGTGTACAGGAGGCAACCAATTAGTTTCTTTTTCACATTGATGTTTTTCTCCCTCTCTCTCTAAAATCAATAAAAACATATTTTTAAAAAATCAGACTTAGGAGGAAATTCTATTTGCCTAAAAATAGCAGTTAGGCGTTTGTTCATTGAAATATTTTTATGCAGTTTGAATGTTTGAAATAAATATGACTATATTCATAGAGCAGAAAAATATTCTTCACAACACCAAAAAGAAATTATAAAATTTCCCTAATAATGGGTTCAGTTTGCTTTAGCGAATCATCTCCCCAGGTAGCCAGTAACCACATTGACCATATTGCAAGTGAGGCATGTCATTAAGGCGATAATATTGGGTAATTTGGTTATAAAAAAATGAGATTAAGTTATCTGTAACTTGTATAATATTGCAAGTTAAAAATAAAAGTTTGATTCACTAAGAATTGATGATCTGAATCCCATTTTCTTTTTTGCTGTGCTTGGCACAGAGCATCTGAGTAGCTACTTAAAGAATTTGAGAACAAATGCCCTTCTGAAGCAAAACCACTACATTCACTGAGAACAATTAGGCCTAAAATTTCAGATGGCTGCAGTTGGCACAGCCAAAGACATAGAAGCAACAATTGTTCTCAAATTCTCGTACAAATTGGGCAACCAAGCGTGCAAATTGCAAATTGAAAACTAGGCACGAATTGGCAGTGTCTAAATGCGCACGCTCCTCCATGTTCGTCTGTGTACTCTGAATGTTGGTTTTAATAAGACCAAGGCGAGTATGGGCAATTGGCAAGTCTGTTTTATTTCTTTAAATCTTAAGATCCTAGGATTTTAAGTGAATATTTATCTGAAATACCTAGCAGTGAGTCTTATTTATCCAGTTATTTGGGCTACAACTTGGGAAAGTCAGGGAACACAAATAACATATTTGAAGGTTAAATCTATGATGCTTAAATACGTGGCTCTCTAAATTGGGCAAATAAATTGGCTTCTACAGTTATATAAGCAGAGTAACTCAGAATTCAGTTTAGATCAGTCTATACACATAATAGACTTTGTGTCTCTCAGAAAGATCAGAGGTAGAAAGCCTTTATATTTGAATAGCAATGCTTTCTCTAAAATCATTTCGTGATGATATATATAATGATTTTTGTTTAACATAAGATGTTTTAATCTCCCTAACAATTTATGGCATGTTTAAAAGACTGGTTTTTATATATTTTCAAAAGTTATTTTCTTTTTTATAAATTTTTATTAATTAAAAGGTTTCTTTATGCTTTAATGATGATCTCCTATTAATTTTATATTATTCTTTCAAAATGTTTGTTTTGTTCAAGATGCACCAAAATTTTATAACTTTCTAATATTTTTTTGTTAATGACTTAAACTTTCTCTGAATAAGAGAATGTATGCCTAACAAATAGTATCTATTTCATTAATATAGCTTTCTCCTGGGAAAGTGAAACTAAAATTATTGAAGGAGCAGCTTCAAGGTAAACAGTTTACCACTGTATTATTAGATGCTACACATACAGTTTCTTTTACATCTGAATTACATAGAAAATTGAAGTGCTAGAAGTGTTCATGCAATATAAAGATTCCAATCCCCAAATGATGACTCTTTATCTTTGATACTCAAAATACATTTTATTTATGTTTGTCTGTGGTGGGGGTGCCTTAATTTATTTTCAGAGACTGTCAACTTTGAATATGACCATAATATAGCATTTTTCATAGTGAGGACTTTCGTAGCACTGGTCCTTAAAGTTTATTAATGTAATCTTTTGACTAGGATAATAATTTGGCAGTATAAAATTGTAAATTGAAATTTTACTTTAGGAAATTAAGAGAATATTGAAAAATTCCTCTATATCCTAGTATATTTTGACAGTAGCAAAAACCAAAATTAATTTTGAATATATACTAATTCCAGAAGAAATAAGACTTTTTAATAGAGGGTAAACACATTTAATTTGAATGGTTAAGATGATTTGGTAGAAGAAATTCCAGAAATGTATATAACATTTACTATAGAAGATGCTCTGTGTGGGCTTCGGTTTGATCCACAGATGGGACAGAATGCCACAGGAAGTATACCAAGAGCACAGTTTTTAACGCTTTTTACATTCTGTAGTTTCACACGTCCAGTTTAAGTGAGCTTTAAGCTGAGTGGGTATGGGCGGATATATGTGGCCCTATAGTCATGTGAGGGGAATGCAGGCTCTCCAGCCCTGGGAGAATTAGACTTGACTACATGCCATTCTTATCGGGTAACTAATATTTAAATACTATTTGAGAATTTAGAAATATGCATACTTTCACCGCTTTATCAATTGGAAATCTAAACATCGTATTTTAAAGTGATTAGTATGACTTTTTTTCTTCCAGAGCCAGTGAGACAACCACTAAATTATAAAACGGCAAGTTCTCCTGGAAGTGAAAAGCCCAAGATAAAAGGGAAGGCTTGCGGACAGTGTGAGAACAAAGCTGCCCTCCTGGTACGTGCCCTCCCATGAGACCGTGGACTGGCGCTTACGCAGGGCCTCAGGCGCTTTCCCAGCCGCTCCTTTTCCTCCGTGACTCACCGAGGGTGAGATAGGCGCCCGGGAGGCCCGGCCCTCTCCCTGCGAGGCAGGGCCTTAGCTTAGCTCCGCCTTGGACCCTGCCTGTCAGCACGCACACAGCTGCAACCTTCCACCCACACCCCGAACCCCAACCGCAAGCCTTCTGCTTGACTCCCATGTCTCCTCCGTACCTCTTTTGGTAACTCTTGAAGAGTTGGTTACACTTGCTGTCATCATGTTCTCGCCCCTCATTCTCTCTCTCTTTTTTAAATTGAGGTTTATTTTACTTACTGTGAAGCGGGCAGATCTTGAGTGTATAACTCGATGTCTTTTGACAGATGTCTACACTCCCATCAAGATAATAGAATACCCCTGGGAGTCCCCCTGTGCCTTTCCCAGCTCATCCCCACCATAAAGGCAATCGCTGCTCTGATTTTTAGCACCTTACACTCAGTAGTGCCTATTCCTGGACTTTATGTAAATGGAATTATAAGGTATATATATAAACTGGAGTGGGCAAAGTAAATTTATAGTTTTTAGTACACAAAACACAGAGTTTATTCTTGTATTATTGTTATTTATTATTAACCTACTTTTGCCCATCCCTGTATATATATATTTTTGGTAAGTTTTCTTTTGTTCCATGTGGAGATTCATTCATGTTACGTTTATTAGTAGTTTGTACATTTGTATTACTGAGTAGTATTCCATAGTATTGACACACCAAAATTTGTTTATTTATTCACATGTTGAATGACATTTGGGTAGTTTCAGTTTTTCCTCTGTTATGTTTAAGGCTGCTGTGTACATTTATGTGCAGTCTTCCCTCCCATGATGGTATTTATTCTTTCTTTCCTTAAAAGTTCTGAAGTGAGCTTGAGAAAAAAAAAAAGTCCAAAGAAGAATGCTTTCTGACAGTTCTCTAATTTTTCATTGGTATCAATTTCATGAACTTTAAAAGTATTGTAAAATGCACCATAAGATGGGAACTTAGCCATTTTAAGTGTGCAGTTAGTGGCATTGGGTAAATATTGCTGTGCTACCATCACCACCATCCATCCACTGAACTCTTTTCAACTTGCACAACTGAAATTCTGTACTCAGTAAGCAATAACTTCCCGTTCCCCCTCCCCTCAGCCCCTGGCAACACCCTCTCCATTTTTCTGTCTCCTTAATTAGACAATCGGATGTCTCATGTAAATGGAACCATAAAGTCTTTGTTCTTTTATCACTATATAGCACTGCCCTTATTTCACTTAATGTAATGTCTGCAAGATTCATCCATGTTGTAGCATGAATCAGAAGTTTCTTCATTTTTACTAATATTCCATTGAATGTATTTTCCACATTTTGTGTATCCGCTCATCCATTGATGGACACTGGATTGCTTCTACCTTTTGGCTACTGTGAATAATGCTGCTGTGAATATGGGTGTACAAATATCTATCCAAGTTCCTACTTTCAATTACTTGGGGTGTATACCCAGAAGTAAAATTGCTAAATTCCCGTTCTCTCTTAAACCCTCTCCATTCAGCATTGGGTTTCCACTGCTGTCCAGTAACTGCTCCTGTCAAGGTCACCAGCGACGCCCACTTTGTTAAATGCACGGTCAATCCTCAGGTCTTGTCTTACTCTGTTAGTGATGTTTGCTGTGGAATCCCTCTCCTCTCCTGTGACTCTTCGCTTGGCTTTCTCTGAAGCACCATTCTGTCTTGGTTTCATTTTATTTTGCTGCCTATCTCTTCTCAGTTTTCTTTGTTGTTTTTCTATATTCTTGACCCCTTACCATCGGGGTGCCACAGGCCTCAGTCCTGGGTCCTCTTCTCTGTTCCATCTACCCTTACTCTTTAGGTAATTTCACTCACTCTCTTGGCTTTAAAGACCATCTCTACTTTGACCAGTCCCAGATTTCCATCTCTGACCCATACCTCTCCTGTGAACTTTCAACTCAGTCTGCCTAATCAGTATCTCTAACAGGACATCTAACAGGAATCGTTAACTTACCATGTTCAAAATTGAACTTTATCTCCAACAAACTAGCCCCCTCCCATCCCCTCATATAAATAAAGGTGAACTCAAATGTTACTTATGCAGCACCTGAGTTTCACTCCCTAGTTTTGTGAAGCTTCTTCATTCATCTACATAGCAGTTATTCCCCTTCGATGCATATTTGTTTATTTTCCAGCCACCTCTAACGTAAACCTCATGAGAGTGGCAATTTCATTTTGTTCTCTGCTGTGGGCCCACCGCTTATGCCTGCACTTTAGTAGGCACTTAACAAATATTTGTTGAGTGAGTCATTTCTTTAAAACTTTTCTGCAGTGTAGACTTTAGACATCTTCCTTTCAGTTAGTATTGAAGATATTTCAATACCTTTTGTAATTTAATATATCCCACATACTTAAGAAGCAGTTTTCTCCCAAAGAATTTAATGATTCTAACTAATATTGTAGAGTATGTTGCAGTTTCAGAGAATTTAGCCATAATTACTTCTGATGTAAGGCTCTTTTACTAGCCTTATTTAATGGCAGTTTTAACTGGGTTCAAAGAGTTAGAGTGCTGTGAGTCTAATGAAAGGCTAATAACAACATTAAATGTAAAACTGCCTGTTGGTATAATGCTCTCACCATTACATCGTACTACTATTTTACTGAATATAACGGTGGACAGTAATTTAAAGAATCTTAGGCAATTGGACCTATGTAGAAATGTTTAAAAATACAAACAAATGCTAATAGTTTTGAAGTTGGAAGTGTAAAAGGGACTTACTGGTTAAATTTAATTGTTGGAGCTCATGTTTCATGATCTGGAAAAAAGGATTCATGTGGTAGCTATGAGTCAGTGTCCCTATGGAATCCTATTCTATGTTGAGCACTTTTTAAAGGCCGTAGAATCTGAACAAAATTGCACACGTAGATAAGACTTGACCTGACAATGAAGGATCTGTTTCTCCATAGAATAGAAAATGCAAGAAAAAGACATCCCAGACAGGATAAATGGCATACGTCTTTGCTGGAAAGCAGGGGAGTGACAATGTGTGCATTAAAAAGCTGATTTGCCTGAAAACTGTGGTGTATAGAAGCAGGGATTTAGGCCCTAAACATACTTAAACACGTCACTAAGATTTTCATAAAGGATGTTCTTTGATCTGAAGTGAAAATAATATACTTGTCAAAGCACAACAAGTTATTTAAGTATTCAAGCTAGGCAGATCTCATGCAGTAGAGTTGGGTAGTGTTAAACTCTGAGGTTAGTCCTGGCTTTTTAGCTTCCATCATTCTAGATGGTAATTCAGATTGGTTAATTAGAGTCAACCGTTCTACTTATGATAGGATCTTCATCAGGGAAAATTGTAAATTCAGGTAGGGGTTAAGAGCCTGTGTTTGGGGGGTTTGAATCAACTTTATCGGTTATTAACTATGTGACATTTAGCAAATGACTTAATTCCTCTATATTTATGTTCTCTCATTTGTAAAATGGAATAATATGAATAACAGTAGTCTGTACGTCTGAGTTATTGAGGATAACAGATTAGTGCATGTGAAATATTTAGCACTGTGCCTGATATATTGTTAGGAGCCAATCAATTGTGTGACTTTGCTGTTGGCACATTTCCTTTTGTCCTTGTGCATTCACATACATTGATGGTAAAAGTAAAATCCCAAACTTCTAAGTTTTTTTTATTTTTAAGGAAGTTACAGTAGCTTTAGGCTGTTTTTACAAGGCAAAAGTGAAATGAATAATTAAAAATTATATATTAATTTGGCAAATGTGGATAATTAAACTCAAATGATTTCTGAAGGCCTAGTATGGCTGATCTAGGCTTGATAAATTAAAAGGAGGTTTGCTGAAACTGCACTTGGTACTCCATCACCGAAGAAGCATCTGTGGTGGAATGGAGTGCTTATCTATGATTTTAGTATGTTTCTGCTAGTTATATAAACTGCCTGAAAAGATTTTCCAGTTGGTGGTCATTTTAACCCAATTTAAATCCAAATATGCTTGTATAACAAAAAATATAAGCTTACTCTGGCACTCGAGCTTTGATCTTCCCTGACTACAATGTCCATTTGGCTACTTTCATCAAAAGTCTGTTGTCAACAAATACTTGGCTTAGAATTATATTTTAAAACTGATTTTCTCTTCTCTATATTACATTGTAAAGCCATTGCTGAATATTTATGAGAAATTTATTAAAATATTAGCAGATACGTAAAATAAAATTTAGGCACAATACATTTTGAAATCTACATTAGTACCAGGATGCTACCATATATATATGTGGAATTAATACCTTTTTAATTGATTTTACACATGAAAAATTATGAATGTAGATACTGTGTTTATCATCGTTTCTCTAAGAGACTATAGCTCTTGAAACAAGAGTTGAAAGGGTAGGACTAGTTCCCACACTAGGGATAGTGTTTAAGTTTCTTAAATAAAAAATTGAGTGCCGTATAGCTGATCACATTTGAAAAAATATATTTGGGTTTTAACAAATACCAGAATATGCAGTCATTTGAAATATTAGATTTTATTTTAGTGCAGATTTTATCTTTTTAAAAAAATAAATGATTAGTGCTGCAATTAATGGTCAATAATTGATTTAATAATTAGTAATGTGGGCTGAGGGCAAAGGCTTGAACTTTGAGCCAGAATGTGGGGTTGAAATCCTGGCTCCATTAGCTATGCTACCTGACAAGTTCTTAATTATTATTTTCTTTCATTACCTGATCTTCACAATGGAGATACAGTGACCATTCTAACTTTAGAGGGTTGTTATGAGGATTATGAGATGAAACATGTGTCCACTAAACATTTTGAATATTGTTATTTGATTCTAGCTTTCCTTTTTAGTTTCATTATAGTTACACACAGTTTCTCACTTTTTAAAATTTTTGTAGAGTTGTTCTAAGCATTTTATATCTGCTAAGTGTGTCTACATTATTGTAGGCAACTATGTCATCCTATGGGGACTTTTAGTACAATTTTTTAAAATTAATGGACTTAAAATTTCTATTGGATTTTAATAAGAGTTTTTGAGTCTACTCTCCCATGTCATACATTCTAGTGGCTTATTACTCAGTGTGCGTCTGTGCACCGGCGGCTGCATGGCGCCGTCTGGGAGCTTGCTGGAATGCAGCATCCCAGGCGGCGCCTCAGACCCCCTGAACCGGAGTCTGCATTGCAGCAAAATCCCAGGTGATTCCCGTGCCCCTTTCAGTTTGAGAGGCGTCACTCTATCGCACGTTTCAGCCCACCGTTGACCAGTACAAGGCAGAAGAGCTTGGTCAGTCTCTCCTGAGTCTGCCCCAGATGCTTTCGGCTTACATTTCCCTGTTACGAGGACAGAGGAATGAGGGGAGAATGGTGGTGGCACCCTAAGGGGCAAGGAAATGAAAGGGTGAAAGGGAATGTGAACTCCTTGACATAGACTTTCTGACAGCATCTCTCTTGGTCCTTATGCTCTCTTATTTGTCTACCAGTTCTTAGCCTGGGCCAAACTCAAGAAAATGAGGGATCTTTGCCATCTGCACTTCTTTTTGTCAGATTGTAGAATGTTGAAGTGGTTATACAAGTGCACTGCAGTAATTTCACTTGCAGTAAAAAATTCCATTTTCTTTTCTCTTAACTTTCAGTTTTGCTTGGTACCATCATAGATATAGGTACATCATATTTTTCAATTTATCCGAAAATTTAAAAAAATTACATATTTACACCATAAATGATGTGGAAGATAAATATAATCATTTCAGTGGTCATAAACATTGTTGGCATTTTGATGCAGTTTTATCCAGGGTTTTAAAAAAATACTTTGATTTGAGGAATCTTTTAAGAATACTTTTAAAACCATATTTTGATAATCACCCGGGAAGGAGTACCATTCAAAGAAGTGTATGGCGATTTTTGGAGGCAAATAGTATACATATCATTTGAAACTAATTGTGCCCTATAAATCCATGCAGAAAGATAAAAGAACTGAAATGGAAGTAGTTTTGACCCAAAGATAGTGCTATTTATTTTTTACCAGGTCAGGAAGTTTGACCTGATGCTGCCAATTGTTTTATGGTTTATTCAAAAAATTGTACATGCATACATTCATCTAACACACATATAAAACTTACATTCTAGCCATTATATTTATTACTCCCATGGGAGTAATTTGTTCACAAGTTAGTTTTTCTGAGAGTTAAATCCTAACTGGGACAAATGGTTGTCCCAGTTTCCTTGGACTTCTGAATTCTGATGACACCTAGGTATATAATTGGAGAAATAAAGATAGTAGTGATAACATCTTTACACAAACATTTTCTAAGTCATGTTATAAGATTGTATTTTTAAAATATCTTTTAAGGTATGTCTTGAATGTGGAGAAGATTACTGCTCAGGGTGCTTTGCTAAAATTCACCAGAAGGGGGCACTGAAGTTCCATAGAACAACTATTTTGCAGGTATGATTTTTAAAAATACTGGTAGTGTATTTATAGAATGTTTGAACACAAAGACATTTAAAACATGATTAATTATGTAGAATTTAGGATAATTTACATTAATTTCTAAAATTCTATTATGTATAGATTTTACATATATCTTAAAATTATTTTACTGAACACTAATCTGGATTCTTTTTTGCTATTTAAACTGTGTTTTAATATAGTTCCTGAAACACTTAGCTTGGTTAGAGTTTTTAGATTATGCATTCTATCTGTGAGCTTGACATTTGAAAACTAGACTATATTTTTTAACTATTGTTTTAAGTGAACATATGACCAAAGTATTATTTCTAATTTATAAATAGAAATCTCATTTTTGCTTTTTTATGTTTAGCTTTAAAAATTATTATTTTATTTGTCCTCTCCCATTATTATTTAAATAAGCTTATCTCTCAGCTTTCTACTTTTCCTCCTACGTATTAGAAGCTTTTATTTATCTTCATATAGTCATCGTTTTTTGAAATGCCTAGACTCAAACCATGTCAAGTGATTTTAAAATTTCAATACTTAAGCAACAAATATAGTTAAATATAGATATGACATTATACCATTTATATTTAATGATGCCTTGATTTGTCATAGATTTCATTCCTTTGACAGTAATTTATTCAACACATATTCATTGAGTGCCTTGAGGAATCAGTGCCTATGGTAGGCAGTGACCTTACCCAGATGAATATCACTAGGATCCTGCTCTTGGACCTGGAGATAAAAATGACAACCAAAGACCTTGTGAAATGGGTTAAAGTTTCATTATTATCTTAGAGGCAAAAGGATGGAGATGATTAGATCTGTATTTATAAAGATCACTGGTAGATTTCAATCTTTACATGTTACTTGAGTATAAATATTGTAGTTCTAAAGATCCAAGTTGTGATAACCACAAAACATAAAACTGACCTCACTCAGTGTTTAGAGTCTCCTGGCAGAAGTGGTTGGGGGAAGAAGAAAAACAAAAACAAAAAAAGCCAGCTACCTGTTATTCCCCTTCCTCAGGATGGTACAATTGAACGGTCATAAGAAATGAAAATTGATATATATAAAGTGAGTGTAATCGTTCCCATAGAAATAGTATAGAATTTAACAAAAGGCACTCCACTTTAAGGGGAAACAGTATAATGATCCCACTGTGAGTTCTATCAGGAATTTTCCTTTCAATGATTTATTGAGCACATTTTTTGAGCTATCACCCTGAATTAAGGTACCACTGGCATGGGAGATACAAGAGGAATGAGACACGGCCTCTTCCCTCAGCTTCAGGATTTGACCCTCAAGATTTATCCAAGTCTGATTCTCTTCCCCCTCCCCTCCCCTCCCCTCCCCTCCCCTCCCCTCCCCCCCCTCTCTCACACACACACACACACACACACACACACACACACACACACACACGGAGAGAGGAGGAAAGGAGAGAGAGGGAGAGGGAATATTAAATTCTACCTTTGTTAAATAATTATCTGCAAAGTAAAATGCATGAGAGGGAATTACTGAGTGATCTTGCGTTTCTCCCCTTGTTTCCTTCATGTCCCCCATCTTTCCCCACGTGTTGAGGTTCTTGACTCTCATGTGCCTTGGCCTGATGACCATCGCATAGTGATGAGTGGACATTCTTTTCTGTTTGGCTCTTTTATTAATCAGTCATACAGTGTTCCTAGTTTTTCACCATTTGGGGAACTTGAAAGTCATGAGATATTTTATGGACTGCTGAATTCATACCTAATCTGAGGAGTCAGGGCAGACATCTGATATCTGAATAGTATGCATTACTATGCAAGAAAAAAGCATTCTAGACTGATGGCTGATATACATCTTCTTAGCCTACGCTGACATTTCTGGTTATCACAAAGCATGGCCAAATTGGATTGTTGGAAATTGTTTAAGCCCCCATCCTACAGCCCAGTTAATTGGTATGAAGTTCACCGTCAACAAGGACCCTTTTTGCTCTGGCATATCTTGTTTTACTTACGAGATAAATCCCTGAAAAACTGAAGGCAAACTATTGCCATTTCCATGTCGACTAACATTTCAGTTTCACAGGGCCTTTTGATTTATGGTTGATTTAGACTGGGCAGTGAGTCTGACTCAAGTTTATTTTTGCCTTTCCCAAACTCTGTTAAATAATTAATTATCTGCAAAAGAAAGGGTAAATGCACAAGGGGAATTACTAAGGGTGAAAATCCTACTTCTATATTTAGAATGATTTTCAACACTAAAGGTTGAAAAAAGTTTATTTTAGTGGGTAAACCTCATATTGATGAAAAATAAGGTCTTAATATAGCAGGCATTTCTCTTTCCTTTTAACAACATATAATCAAACAGAAGAGACAAGGTTAATCAGAGATAATGGAAGATACAGGAAAAACAAACCAGAGGCATTCTAATGTGAAGTAGGACACGCACAAAGGGGAGGTGGGTTAAACACATCGTTACTAGATTCTGGTATGTGTATTTTCTTTATTGGAATGGAGATTTCCTTGAATGGAAAGGAGAGACCTTGGGCAGTGGAGAGGTTAGTGAGAAGAAATAACAGGTAGAATTTCTGTTTTCTGGTACGAGGCATTTATATCCAGCCTCGTTACATTTTTATCTCCAAAGAAAGGTATGCCTATATAAATACGCATATAAGTGGGAATATATGCCTGCTTGAACATACCTACAGGAAAGTAATTATCAGGAAGAACCTCAGTTATCTTCTGAGTACAATTTATGCTGACTGACTTTATGGTAGATATTTTTTCCTTTTTGTTGACTGTGACTGATATTAGCTTATGGACACACATTACCATTATTCTGTTACTGTTTAGAATAATACAGCATTTTAATTTATTTTTATTGGGGTATAATTTACATAATATTTTAGTTTCAGTTGTACAACATAATCATTTAATTTTTGTATATTTTGCAAAATGATCACCACGATAAGTCTAGTTAACATTCGTCACTCTACATAGCTACAAAAAAGCATTTTTCTTGCGATGAGGACTTTTAAGATCTACTCTCTTAGCAACTTTCAAATAGTCAATACAGTACTCTTAGCTACAGTCACCACGGAGCACATTACGTTTGTGTGACTTCTTTGTTTTATGACTGGAAGCCTGTACCTTTTCACCTCCTTTCCCCATTTTGCCCAATCTCCACCCCTGCCTCTGGCAACCACCAGTCAGTTCTCATAATACAGTATTTTTGAATCATAGCTAGTTGTTTTGGGTAATATGGTTACTTAATTGGGTGATCTTATAGTGGCCGCTTTTATTATTTATTTATTTCTAATTTTTAAAAAGTTGATTCTAGAGAAGAGGCAGGGAGAGAGGCAGCCCATTTTCTGGTCCAATTTCTGGTCTATGTGAGGGAACAAACTGCCAGCAGCCCCCTTTGCCTCCATCGACAACTCTGATGGGCCATCAGAACCCCCCCCTTGGGACTGGCAATTGCACTGATGTCAGCCGCTCTCTACCCAGTTCCCCTCCCTTCACTTGTCCACAGGTGTTCTTCTCAGCGCACTCCCCAGTGAAAGTCAGGCCGGCAGCTCTCAGCATTTGTTTCCTGGGAAACATGACAATATGCAATTTAGACTGAAATTATAGATAATTGTTGCCCTAAATTTAGAGTAATTTAGCGCTGCAATTTTGAAGGTCAATATGTAACATCTTTTGCTTTACTTTCCAAATTCCGAACCAAGCGAGAAACAGATATTAGAGTCAGAAGGTAGAAATCAAAATATCAATTTTATTGTTGAAGCAATCAGAATTGATGGTTGTGGCATGAATGTACAGGCAGGTGCGACTTCCCGGCACTCCCTGAGTGGAGCCTTGTTTCTTCTTTGCGCGCCCCACCCAATTGTAGACATTTACCTTTGGCAGGGCAGGGCCTACCCGGTAAAGCTCCCGGATGGCCGCCTGCCTGGAATGCAGCCCTCTCGGGCAGGCGGCTCTCAGAGAGCCTGGAAGAGGCAGAGGCTCACTTTCTTCTCCCAAAGTCTCACCAATAAGACAGAAATACAAGGGTGGGGGGGTAAATGTTCCCTCGA
Source organism: Miniopterus natalensis (assembly GCF_054644295.1). NCBI lineage: Eukaryota > Metazoa > Chordata > Mammalia > Chiroptera > Miniopteridae > Miniopterus > Miniopterus natalensis. The sequence goes on from NC_142086.1 coordinate 67,630,468, forward strand.
ACAGGAATTATTATAATTCACATGATTTTAGAGTTCAGGTGATGTATACAGCCTAAAAATATATACATTTGCTTTTTATGAATATTAGTTAATATTACACTTGAGAAAAAATAAAGCGTTTAAAACACATACAAACAACTGAGTGCTGGAGTGTGTTACCTATTTTTTTCAATGGGAATATTTCTTGTGTCACAAGTCTGTGTTCATGGTCCTTCAATATGGTTATTACTTTGCACTTTATCAAGGGGTTTTTAAAACTATATTGGTATTGACTGGTCCCTCTTTTATATCTTCTGATAAATTTTAAATTCTGAGGAGAGGAACTGTTTCTGTCTTGTTCGTCACCGTGTTTTCAGTGCTTAATATTGTACCTGGCACATGTAAATCAATTTTTGAACAAACGAAAACATGAATGAATCCCTAACGATATGCTCAAGCTCCTGAAATAATTTAAAACTATATTTTAAGTAGCAATGTTTATTTTTTCTATGAAATTTGAAAGCCAAAGATTGGATAATTATAACAATTTATGATATGTTAACGTGTTATGTTAGAGAAGGGTTAACAGAAGCCTTCGCTCTTTCCTATGCTAATTTGACCTTTAGTTAACTCTCTAGCCCTTCCCCTGGGAAACGGAAAGGCAGTGATGCCAGCCGCCTTTCCAGACATATGGTGACCATGACTCCCGGTCGGCCAGCTGTCCCTAAGCAGGAGAAGCATAGGTCCGGGCGTGAGAGCGAGCGCCCGAGTGGGTGGGCGTTGCACCTGGCACGCGTGGAAGCGGTGCAGGTGGGGTTAGCTCCAACGGAAATGCGGTTTGCAAGCGAGGCGCATCCCTCAGCCCTCCGGGCTGTGCTTCTGCGGGAACTGCTGCCGGAGGCCACCCCAAGAAGATGCTGTCCTGTCGGCAAACTTAGTCCTGTTCTCAACCTCCGAGCGCACCGATGCTACGACTGCTCTGACGACAGTCCTGTGAGTCTGAAGGTTTAGTTAACCCAGGCAGACTCCTTGGTGGGCACTGCAGTTAAGTCTCCCATTCACCAGAATTTCAAAAACCAGAATGGTGGGAACCGGAAGGATACATGAAGAACACTCGTATGGGCATCGCTGACAAATTTTTTGAAGAACAGCTTTCTTGAGATATAATTTATATAACATTCAATTGATTCATTTAAACTGTACAACTCAATGAATTTTAGTATATTCAGAGATATGTACAACTCTCAGCACAATTAATTGTAGAACATTTTCATCTCAGAAAGAAACCCTTTGCTACTACTCGCTCCCCTCTGTTTCTCTCCCCCACCTCCCTGGCAACCACCAGCCTGTTTTCTGCCTTTGTAGGTTAGCCTATTCTGGACATTTAATGTAAATGGAATCATATAACATGTGGTCTTTTATGTCTGGCATTTTTTACTTAGTACAATACTTTCAAAGTTCACCCATATTGTGGCCTTTATCAGCACTTTATAATTTTTATTTATTTTTATTGTATTGTGGTGTATTTACACCACATTTTGTTTACCCATTCATTGCTTGATGGACATTATTTTGACTATTATAATAATGTTGCTGTGAACATTTGCGTACCGGCTTTTGTGTGGACATCCGTCTTTTTTTCTTCTTAGCTCTCTCTCTAGCAGTGGGTCATATGCTAACTTGATCTTTAACTGAGGAACTGCCTGATGTTTTCCAAAGTGGCCACTCCACTTTGCACTCACACCAGCCGTGTGAGAGCTCTGGCTTCCCCGTGTCTGAGCCAGCACTTGTTCTCTGTCTTTTTGGGTCTGGCATCTTTGTGGGCACAAAGTAGCATCTCGTGGTAGTTTTGATCTGCATTTCTCCAATGATTAATGATGTCAAACATCTTTTCATATGCTTATTGGCCAGTGTATATCTTTCTTGGAGAAATGGTGACAAGAGTTTTTGAGAAGACCTAGGTATGGGACTGTTTATTGGCCTGCACTTCAACGAAACTACATGCATGGTGATGATCTTTTAGATGACAGTAGTGAGAAAAGCTAGGGGAAGGGGAAAGGTGACCTTTGAAAGGGGTATGGGAAAGGGAGAGTGGGGTTTCTGTTACCATCAGTGAGAGCTGGGAGAACGTAGTGGGTTAGGGAGCATATTACAGAAGCAAGTGACAGGTACAGTGAAAAAAAGGGTAGATGCAGTCAGTGCAAGGGTTTAGTGCAGAGAGGGTCCGAATCAATGTCAATGGGAAAAAAGAGTGTTTCTATATTTAAGCTGAGGGAATCTTTAAGATAAAACTCATATATGCAAGCTCAGAAACTCACAGGGTTGTTGGGTAGGTCAGATTAAATGACAGCAAATATAAAAGTATTCTGCTCGTAGCAGGTGCTCCATACATTAGGTTTTATTAGTCAGGATACATTGTTAGCAGAAATTCAGTACAATTCCTACACCATCTAAATTTAGAAACTAGAGAACAAAGTAATATGACTGATAATGAGCCTGAAATATTAATGAAATGGTTACTTTTGGTTTTAGGGCTAGTTTCCAAACGATTATAGTAATATATATTTTGGAACCCTTTTGTGAAAAAAACCCACAGTGAAGTAAAGTATTAGAGCCCAGTATGTCCGAGTATATTTAAAAATGCAGACCCCTTCCTTATCCAGATTGAGAATATAGAATCTCAGTTTTGGAGCAGCCCTTTAAGATCATTAATCTAACCACGTGTCTGAAGCTTTAATCATTCACATTGATGCTGGATATTTGAGGAGCCTTTATAATTTGCAGGTGTTATTTATGTTATCTTACAGATCTATCATGGAGTCTCACAAATTTTACAGTCATTTTACTTATGATATTTTATATTCATTGGGCTTTCTGGGATAAAAATCATCTAATTGTAATGTAACAGCATTACTAAATATAAAAATTACATATGACAAATTATTTATTGTTAGTGAGTTTATTCTACTCTGCCTAAAAATCTGTCATTCAAAGCATTACATATAAAATCATTTGTTCCCCCTGTAGTTCAAATATGTTAGCTGAAAGTGACTAACTCCTCTGCATGCATTTTACATGTAATATTAGTTTAAAACAATAGTGAGTACTTGCTAAGATAATTAATATTGTGCATAATTACATGGCATCAGGACTGCAAATAGAAAGCAGATTGCAGGTGTGAATTTCCTGCATCATTTTCTCGTTGCTATTCTGGCTCACTTTTAAGACTGCTCTCTAAATAGAATTTTTTAATGTTGGGATAAAACTTGAAAGGCACAATTATTTATTCTGAGATCCCATTTTTCTTGATACTAAGAGGTTTAAAAATTTTTGACAAATGTTACCTTTTGAGCTATTATGTTTATATGCTTTATTACTTTATTTTAAAATATTTTAACTGTGTGGTTTTATTTCATTATTTTTACATGTGACTTTACGATAGTACTAAAAATCGAGTCCAGATTAGTTTTGTTTGATATTTACTATCTGTTGAATAGCAAATTGCATTTATATCAGGGGCATGTGTCCAGGTCCTTGTTTATTTTTATCATCACTTTATGTGTCAAGGGGGAAATAATAATACCTAAATCTTTGATTAATAAAAACCTGTGGTTTTCATTAGACCTTTATGAGAAAAGTAAATCTGAGAGCCCTTTAAGTTCTACTTAAAGTTCTGCTTAAATGATACTGGAATAAGCAATAAACTTCAGCCACATGAATTTCACACTTGCAGGATTTGATTCCTGTCTGGCTTGCAATAAGTAGTTCTTTATACCAGTGATATTTTTGTGCTACTCATGCACATCCCATATCTGTTTTTAGAACTGTGATGAGCAGAACTGGGTTTAAAACATAATTCTGTTGTGAGTTCCCTTGTTGCAATTTTATTTCATTTTTTATACATAATATATAGAGTTTATTATATACTTGGTTTCAGAAAAGCTCTCAGTACATGTGACCTCGGTGCTCAGTAGCAGTGACACATATGTATTTCTCAAATCAAAGCTTGGAAGTAGCCAGTCCAGGGTACTTTCTTGCTCTGCTATTGGGGAGAGGGGGCTCCATTTCTCAAATTACCTCATGGTCTGAGATGTCTATCAAGCTTCAGTTGGACCTGTTGCAATTTTCTTTCATCCCATAAATATTAAGTTCACTTCTGTTTTTCACTTATTTATATGAGAATTTTTACTCCAATTCTGTTTTTCTTTTTTAGTTTCTGCCATGTGGAAATTCCTGTCCCTTTCTTTTCTACCTTTCCAGCTGGCCTGAACTTAAGTATTTTCTTATTTTCTTTTGACCCTAACAGATATCTTTTCCTTTAACATTCACAGAAAATTCAGATTTGACTCTGGTAAATCATAGGCAACAAATTTGTACTAAGATTATCTCTAAAGATGGATTCATCCAAAAAGCAAAATAACAATATGCTCTAAGAATAGAAGATACATTTTAATAATGTAGAAAAATTGAAAGATAAGGCTCATTTTTTAACTCTAGCTTAATGAATTAGGATGCTTAAAATTTTCTATTTTTATAAGTAAATTACTTTTACTTTACAAAGATATTTTTACTAAGTGGAAATTTAATGGGATCATTGCATCTTGGCATAGATCCGTGATAATTTGAGGAATTTATCTGCTTGGTGTAGTTAGTGTAACTTCTTTTCTATGTAGTTTTCAACTCAGAGAGATTTAGTTCGATTTGTTATTGTGGATTTTAGATAAGGGGATCCTTATAGTGTCATCATGTGATGTGTTTAATACATTGTATGAATAGAAATATGCTGGCAAAATAATTTGTAGAGGTTTCTTTGAATAAGTAGACATTGAGCAAATGTTTGATAAGTTTTAATAAAAATTTCACTTTGCTATAAAGCATAATTCTTCAGTGTACATGTGTTTCTGCCATAAAAATGATATAAAATTGTATATTGTATTATGGCAGAAACACATATACACTGAAGATATGATTTCTAAAAAATTTCCCATTCTGGAATATCACCCACTTAACTAACAGGGCTTCAGGAAAAATTAGGGTGAGGGGAGGACCCCTCAAATCCTATGACACTTTGTAACAGAGCCCTAACAAAAACAGGTAACCCCCTGATGAAACCACTGGCACGCCTGGCTCGGGGACTTGTGCTTCCTTCTCTGTGACGCAGATCCTGGTAGCAATTCAGTTCTAATAGGTCATTTTCATCAGAAGGAAAGAAATCTCAATCATACTGTTGATTCCTTATTAAGTCATTGTTTGAAGTCGAGGGAATATCTTTGTAGCTTTAGCTGCACTCCCATTTTTCCAGATCACTTAACTTAGTGGAAACTGCAGGGTTGTTCAAGGCAGTAAACAGTCAGTACTTGTGTTAAGGGGACACTTTCTATAAATTTTCAACTTTTTTTCTTTTGGTCTTCATACATTGCTAAGTTTTTGGCTTTAATTGTGAAACAGCTTGACCTTAATTGCCTCCTTAAAGTAATGTGCTGGAGAAAAAAATCACCTTAAGAGTCAATGAAACTCCAGAGTTTTGCCGACATTGTACTTCTATTTAGCAATTGCTTATGATGTAATTCACAGCAAAGGAAACAGAACAAACTGTACTTGGGACAATATTCCCAATATGCAAGGGCAAGTGTTTTTCTTAAAAGGCAGGCCAAAATAAATGAATAAATATATGAATATAATTTTACATATATATATAATTCCATTAGCACATTTGATCTTCCTGAAATGATTTTATCATTTAAAGCTATCCAAGTGCACCCATATTCAACCCCAACAATCACTGCAACCAATGACTTCATAATGTTTCTTCTGCTGTAACAGCTTTATTTTCTCTCTCTGTGCCTACGTATATCTCTATCTCTACCTCTGATCCTTTTGCTTTGCATATACAAATGAAATAACAGAACTCTCCTGCAGAAATTAGTTTTTAGCTCCTAATGCAAGGCTGTGGTTGCAGTAAATCTCTTCTAAAATTTTGTAATTGGAAAATCAATGAGAGTTAACACCATGAAAAGAGATATTGCAGCATTTTCTTTTTTCACACTTAGGAAGTAACACAAGTCTAAATTATGTGGGAACTTCTTTGAGCTGGGACTTCTGGATCATAGGAGGAAGCATGGCTATGTCAACGTGGTCATTAATATTTTTTGCAGGATAGCCAGGCTTTGGGGTGGTGATGGTAGTTAGAGTTTTGAAGCACTGACAGTGTCATAAAGTATATCATTTTTCTAACTAAACTAAAACTTTTACTCTTGGACTTTAACTTCTACAAGGTGCCATCCATTCCAAAATGCTATAACATATCAACTCTCTTTACTTTGATTAATGATACATTGTCAGAGTGATGAATTCTTCTAGAGTGTAATTTGAAAGATAATATCATTCTAGGGAGAAAAAAAGAAAGTTCAGGTGAGAATTTAGAACAGTCACCAGATGAAATCCTAGCATCACACAGTGTAGTGAGGGATGTGGGGGAACCTGGAAATGCTGGCAGTAAATCACATTCTTTGGCTTTAGTTTAAGCTTCTATTCTACAGTGAGATATATGATTTACTATGTGCCCCAAAGGCTGTTTTGGTTTTGTTTTTAAACATTTTTAGCATGTGGAGAAGATGCACAGGTAATTTTAATCATTTTCAGCCCCCTCTGCCTCCTGTTGATACCTTTTAGTACTTCTATATGTAAATTTTCATACTTAGAAAGATGGAAATACTATTATCTTTGAGTTTTAAAATTTGAAAATATATTTTTAATAGATGTAGTACAGTGTTATGATACTTAATATGCATAGTTATCTATTTTAAATATTTTATAACAATAACCACATTCTTGTTCACTGGCTACTTATTACTTAAAATGATAGTTTTTATATTGTCAAGTGAAGGATAATTTGTTTTGTGTTTCAAATTGGATAATTTATGTTGACCTATCATCAAGTTCACTGAGTCATCAAGTTCACTGAGTCATTCCATTTCACATCTCTTGTTAAGCTATTTAGGTCATACTCAAAAATTTTCGTTTTGTTCTCTTTGATGATTTTCATTTTTTAAATCAGCCCTTCTGTAGCTCTCTCATTTTCAGGATCACCCCATTAAGTGTTTGGCTGGTCTACTGCTCACCTCAACTGGGACCAAAACCTCAGGCTGTCAGAGCTATAGGTTTCATTTGTAATCAAATTTGCTCGTTTGTCGATAGTGCCACAGAAACTTCAAGATGCTGCCTTCCGCTGAGAATCAAGCACACTCCCTACTGAGCCAGGCCAGCCTTGCCCTAGTTACACTGACAGGCTTGGGAAGGGAGATATAAGACAGGAGCAGCCCCACGCAAGGCAGACACACACGTGCTTTCTTCACCAATGTCACAGTGGTTTTCCTTGAGTAAATGCTTCTCAACTTGTTGTTTGCTTTTGGTTGATTTCCTGAAATAGTTTTTTTAACAAATTTATCCAATTATAATATTTGTTTTATGGAGGTGCAATTATTTCCTGACCTCTGTATTATACCATAGTCTGAAGTCCCACTTCTGTCTACTAAATTTGATAGAAATTCTATTTTCTGGATATTTGAACAATTTTTCTACAGAGAAGTAGTGTATTGTGATCTAAATAAAATGGTAGCAGTTATTTGAATGCACAGCATTATGTTATCCCTCTACTAGGTGCCTTTCAGTCAGATTGAATAGTCTTCACAGCAGCAGCTTTGCCAGGAAGCGATTGTCTTCATTTTACAGGTGCAAACACTTATGCTTAGTGAGGTACATGATTTGCCCTTTTGTGCTATTATCAATAGTGCCATTTATTTTATCTTTGTTGACACTGACTTAGCTCGGGTAAAAGGAACGAATATTCAAATGGAATTTTTAGTCATTTTTAGCAAAGTAAATCAGTTAAATTTGATTCAACCAGCATTTCTCAACTTGTTAACCAGCGTTAAGCAATGTTCTAGTTGCAAAGTGTGACAGACAGGGCTGCCGGGAGGAGCATTAAAAGAAGGTGATGTGAAACATTGTATGTAAGGCAGAATAAGACATGGTTCTCTCTCTCAAGGAATTAATAATCACAAAAGGGAAGACAGCTATATTCAACCAATTGTAACACAACTGACTGATAAGTGTTTTGACACAGTGATGCTCAAAACTGAATGTGCATGCAAGTTACCTGTTAAACTGCAGATTCTGATTCAGTGAGGCTGAGTGCGACCTGATATTTCGTATTTTTAGAAAGTTTCCAGGTGATGGAGATGCTGCTGATTTATGGATCACACATTGAGCAGCAAAGCTCTAGTATTGATGTAAGCAAGGATTTATAAGAGCACACAGAAGATATGTCAATTTTGCTGCAGTTAGTTGAGGGAGAAAACTTTGTTTCAGAGAGATTAAACAACTTGCCCTTTTAAACTGCTTTTTATAATGCCATTGGATATACATTGGAACTGGATAACATTTGATCTGGGCCTGAAATGATAAATAGAATTATAATAGGAACACTTGCCTTTCCAAGTAGAGAGGAAAACTTTGGTGAGACATGGAAATAATGTATTTATGTATGTTACTAATGGGAAACACTTTTTTTTTTTTTTAATTCTCAGCCGAGGATATTTTTTCCATTGCTTTTCAGAGAGAGTGGAAGGGAGGGAGAGAGAAAGACACACATCGATTGGTTGCCTCCTGCAGGCACCCTGACTGGGGCCAGGGATCGAGCCTGCAACCAAGGTACAGGTCCTTGGCTGGAGTCGAACCCAGGACCCTTTAGTCTATGGGCTGATGATGCTCCAACCACTAAGCCAAACTGGCCTGGGCAAAACACATTTTTAAAACTTTTTTTTTTTTTTTTTGCTAGCTCAAACAATACCCAGTTAGAGGTAGTTTCCAAATATGCTTGCTACAGCAAAAGGACACCCAAATCTCAGTATCTTAAAACAGTAAAATTTTACTTTTTACTCACCTAAGAGTTCAACATGGGTGTCCCTGAGACATCTTCCCTCTTAAGCAATGATTTGATGACTTTTACTGTAACATTCACCATATTCCATATGTTCCTTCCAAGGTCACCATACACCAAACAGTAAAAAGTGTGGAGAAGGCACATTCGTTCCTTACCACCTTGTCACTGGAAGGGAAACTCATTACTGTTTCTCACATTCAGCAAACTGTCACAGAGCTCATCGGGTTCAAGGGGAGAGCCCACCTAGGTGAGGAGATTTTGAGTATCTAGCAATTGGTTGCCAGCTCTTCTCTGGAACGAGTATGGGAGATTGGGAATGAGTTTGGGGAGCTGAAAATTATTAACGTGTGATATATTTTTCACATATCTAGGAACTTTTAAGTATTGTGAAATAGCATGTTATAGCACTGTGGTGCATTTCTAATCTTATTGATTCTATTAAATTATACACCTCTTAGTTAAGGACTAGATGGTTTAAGTTTGTTCTGTAATCTTACTCTTATAGAATACTTTTAACTTTGTTCAAAAGTTTTACATTTTTCAAAGTTTGTGTTGCCCCACAACCCTCCCCAAATATGTAGGTGGCAGAGAAGGTGAGCAAAATGAGAATTTGTTCCGCCTTTCAATTTGCTAGTCTTTGGTCAAACCTGAAAATAAACAAACGAAATAAATTAAAAACAAAAGAATTAATTATCTTAGTTTCAAGAAATCACAACTGAAGCACGTTGTCTGTGTTAACATAATTCAGGAGGGAAAAAGATTAGACTAAAAGAAGGAGAGTCTTGGTTCTAAATCGAGCCCTGACATTTTGTACCCACTGGCTTTGACCTGAGCTTTAGGAGCTTGGGTTTCCTTGTCTGAGTAATGGGGATCAGAATATCTCTTCCCTTTCCTGGAGTGATTATTTTAAGAACAAGAAAAATAAAGTATTCATATACACTTTTAAAACCTAGGAAAGTAATATTTAAATATATGGTTTTCTGGGAAAGAAAATTCCCATTTATTGCCATTTTATTTATCCTGAATGAACAGAACTTTAAGCATTTCGTTTTATCAGTTATCCATGATGTTTACCATATTTTTAGTAGTAAATTTAATGTAAGAATAAAATAATTTTTTGGCCATTTCATTTTTATGTTTAATTTATCTTTATTGTTGAAAGTATTACAGATGCCCCCTTTTGTTCCCATTGACAGCCCCTCCCCCAGGCCTTCACCACACTATTGTCTTGTCCATGGTTATGCAAATATGTATATAAATTCTTTCGTTAATCTCTCCCCACCCCACTCCCACCTTCCCTCTGAGATCCCTCAGTCTGTTCATGCTCCTATTTCTGGATCATATCCTTTAAAAATGCTACCTAAAAATGTTATAAAAATTATTGTAACATTGATAGCAAGGTTCATGTTAGGACAGGAATAATCCTTCTTTTGTGTTATTTAAATAAACATATGTATTTGAATGGTAACTTTATTGTGATAAATTATATAGAATTAATACTATTGTTTTTTATTTTGATATTCGGTAAAATGAAAACTAGGTATTTTAACCACTTTTGAAATCAACAGACCTTTATTCCAGGAAATTTAAAATCAGGCTCAGATTGGATTATTATGTTTAAAAATATTTGCTAAAATACGGGTATTTCTAGAAAGATTAAAGCATTATTACAATTGGCTTGAATTTTTTCCTTTTTTCTTTTCTTCCTTTCATTTTTTCTTGTTAAATCAACTGTATTTAGCTTTAATATAAACAATAAAGTGCACACATCATTTCTCTGCTCATTGTTTAAAAATTGTGTAAAAAACAGCATAAATGTTTTCATCTTAAGCATTTGTAAGTGTATAGTTCAGCCGTATAAGTGCAGCAGCAGTAAATAAGCCATAGAGATCTAATGCATAGAATAATGAATATGCACAATAATATTGTCCTATAATTATGAATTGAATTTCTTTTTTAAAATGGGCTGCACAGGTCTCCATGGGATTTCTAATGATCATTGTGAAATTTGGAGCAGATACTGTCGATTTGTACATGCATAGCAATTTTTGCGCAAAGGTCATTTTTCATATATAATTTACTAGTTCCATGTGGAATAACACCAGTTAATTTGATGTTCACTGATTTATTCCAGAATCAGACTGAATCTTAACAAATTTTCAAAAGTTCATACTGGAAAGTTTCCATGTAATCTTAGCTATTTAAATAGATAGCTAGGTGAAAATTTAAAAATGGAATATTCCCATGGGAGAGTACATACTTATTTCTGATCCCCACTGGAGTTTTCCTCTGTCTTGAGGACATTTGCTAAGAAGAAAGACCTATTGCTTCTGTTCCTAATGCCAGGCTCTCAGAGAGCCTCTGAAAGGCCTGCATCTTCCCCCTGGAGTGTGTTTGGTTCAGGCTCAGACCTGCTGTGTCCTAGGGCAGACCAGGTGGTTCGGACAGGAGACTCCTCAGAGAACAGAGCCTGCCCCAGGTTTGCCTGTTTGTTCCTTTTCAGCCACTCTGAAAAAGGCATGGGGAAAGGTTTGCTGAATTACTTTTCTCTATCATTTATTTTAATTCTGGAGTCCTCTTGCTCTCTCCCCCCACACTTTATTTTTACCATGGGTTGTTTTCCAGGCATGGTGGTAGCCATACAGAGATTTAAGTAGACCTGTTTTTATTCTGTGAGCTTATATGGTATCCTGGGATGGATACCAAAAGACGATGTAAAATCAATATTGCGGGGGCGTTGGTAGAGATCTATGCAGGGTACAGAGAATGGGCACCTCACACAGCGGGGGAAGGAAGGCCGGGAAGGGTTCCCAGAAGTGGGAGTAACTTGGGACAAATCCAGAAGGAGAAGAAGCCTGCCAGGCAAAGAAGATAGTCCAGGATGGAGAGCCTTCTTGGAAACCAACACTCATGAGCAAAGGCACGGCCTGAGGAGAGACTTGGAAGGCCCCAGGCAAGGACAGGCAGACCCACTTCCTGATCTACACTTTTAAATAGTTAATATTTTCTAAAGGTGTTTTATCACTGAGGAATACTTATTACCGCTTATTCAGGCTCCCATTAGAGTAGCTATATTTAGTTCTTTAGCCTTGGTGTGCATAAAATAACACATCCATTTATTTGGGGTTGGCCTAGTGGAAAGGCTGTGAGTCATTAGAATTGTGTATACCTGGGGTCACTTCCCAGCCCTGCCACCCACTCACAGTGTGACCAAGGGCAAGTTAGTTAAACACTCAGAGCTTTGGTTTCTTTATCCCTGAAACAGAGATAAAAATAGGTATGCTTTAGAGTTGACTTCAGGATTAAATAACATGTTTTTAAGATACTTAGGATAGTATAAGCCCAAACCAAACTAGCCCTTCATAACATTGGCAGCTGTCACTATTATATTGGTTGATATAAATGCCAATAGATATGTTTAAATATTAAGTAAAATACATTGAATTTAGTAGTTACAGAATAATGAAAATGATTTGATGTATCTAACTTACTTAGGCTTATACTTGGCTTTTTAGTTATATTTTGTTTCTTTTTCAATAGGCAAAATCTCAAATATTATCCAATGTATTGGATGTTGCCCATCGGTTTATAAAGGAAATTAATCCAGGTGAACCCAAAGGGGAGAATTGCTCTACAAAAGAGATTAGTAAAAGCCAGCCTAAACCCAAATCTCCTCCTCGTCAGGGGTGCAGACCCCAGGTAAGCTGAGGGAAATACAGGAGACATTTGCCGTCATATATGGTCATGGAGACTGTCATGCATATACTTAACTAGAGCTGTAGAGTTTTGCAGATTATTTTGTCATGTTGTTTAATATGAATTTGTTTTTTTATTAATGAAGAATATCTTGACTATAAAAATACGTTTAAGGAGATTACTTTGATTCCACTGAATGCTGATTTCTTGATGAATGATCCTTTGATCATGTGGCTTCCTGGACATTTCCACCAAGTCAGGAAATGAATGAGTGTTTGGGAGGAACATAAAAATGGATAACACAATGCAATATAATGATTTTGTATTAATCAGGACTCCAGAGAGGCTAAAATTAGAAAACTTTGCCAAGTGTTATAGATGACAGTAAATCTCGCAGATTTTTAAAATCAGATATATCCCAAATGCTGGTAATTATTGAGATTGATTACTGATTCCATGATGTGCTAGATAAGTTTCATCAGCTCACTCCCATATTCTTACAATAGACTTGTTGTACTGATTGTTTTAAGCAAAAGACAGGCTTGCTCAGATTTTTTTATTTTTTTTATTTTTTAAGTTTTATTATTGTTTAAAATATTACAGATGTCCCTTTTTCTCCCCGATGACCTGTTCCACCCCATTCCTTCCCCCTCCCCAGTCCCTCTCCCCACCATTGTCCATGTCCTTGGGTTGTGTATATATGCACATAAATTCTTTGGTTACTCTCTCCCCCTCCACCCACCCGCCCTCCTCCATCCCTCTGACATTCATCAGTCTCATCTATGCTTCCATGTCATTGAATCTATTCTGATCTATGTAATACATAATCCTCAGATACTCACCTTTTCACTGCAGTTCAGAAATAGTGCATAACTTGGCCAAAGTCACACGGCTTGTTACTTGGTGACAGAGTGAGGCTTGAACCTCATCCATCTGTTGAGCTCTGAACCCAGGCTCTCAGAACATAAAAGGAAATGTGCTCTGTGCCAGGAGGACCTCTTTACAGCAGAGGAACTGCTCGAATTGCCCAGGAAAGTCAGCATATTTGCATGGATTTTGTGTTCTGACAGACTGGCCACGGGTGCTTCTGAGGAGTCACTGATGAATGGACAGCACTGATTCATCATATTTTCTAGCCCCTTTAGAATGGGCAGGGTCATGTTGGGCTCTGAGTGGAAGCAACATATGACAGTTCTGGGCTGAAACATTTAAGAGCCGATGTACAGTCTGCTGGCTTTTTTCTATCCTGACACCACTATGTGCAAGCCAAGTATTCCAAAGGCATAGCTATAAAATGCAGTGTCTTCTATCTCTGATTCGTTGCTTGGAAAGGAGCTGCCCTGAGGAGCTACTGCAGTCACTGCCCACTTAAACCCTGTCACTGAGTTTTCAATGCTTCTTCATTAGTGCAGTGCACATAGAGACACACACATACATACTGCCTACGCGATGCCTGTAATTACCTTCCCACTTACTTCTAAAACTTAGTATTTTCAAACTAAATTCATTATTTCTCCTCCAAAACCTATAGATATTACTATTAGTGTCAGCGTATCTTCCAGCTTCCCAGGCCAGCAAAACAGTTATTTTTTCACAGTCTTTTCTTTCCTTCCTCTGCTTGTCTGATCATTTACTATGTCCCATGCAGTCTACCATCTAAAAACTTTCTTGAATGTTTGGTGATTTCTGTTCTTACAGTTAATCTAAATACTGAAATTAGCTTTTTCTTGAGGTACAAGTTTATAGAGTGTAAATTTCATTTCATTCTCTCCCCTTCTAGGAATCAATATTTTCAATTTTGTATGTAGATATTTATTGAAACCAGTATTAATATACTTAGCATCCTGCTCTGCAAACGTGCTTTTTACATGTAACAAAATATTTTGACACCCATATAAATACAGTCTAGAACCTTCTCATTCTATACTGTGGCTATAAAATACTCCATTTATTGGACTTTTAAAAATCTATTTTCCACTGATCAACATTTACTGTTTCAATCTTTTGTCAGTACAAGCTATAGTTATAAAGAATGTTTTTGAAAATGTTGTTTTGCATATATATGTATATTTACATAATAAATTTCCGACATTCCTAACTGAAGAGGATTATGCATTTGTGATGTTGATATTGCCAAATGTCTGTAACATTTTCCTTGGTGTCCTTGCATCCAAGCTCACTATTCCCTGATTTCTCTCTTTCCCACACGACTGTGTGGGACTCTTCAGTGCCTTTGTGTTTCCAATAAGTTTAAGTCCAATTTTCTCTCTATGGCAGGCAGTAACTTTCATGATCTTCCCCCTGTTCATCTTTCCACCGTTTATATTTTTTCATATCCCACTTTTTGCTATAACAATATGAACTACTTTTAGTTTCATGCCACTGTGCTGTTTGGGTCCATGTCTTTGTCTGTGTATCATCCCCTCTCTCTGGAATCCTACCCCTGCCACTTTTTGCCCATAGAATTCTTGTTTATCTGAGTTAGATACCTGTTTCTGTTGTGGACTTACTAACCTGTGTTTCTGTGGCCAACAGCTAGCATAGTGTCAGGCAGGTTCCCAGGTGCTTTTTCTTTATATTTAAAGTTTTATACATTTATTTAATGATCTTCTTTCAATTGTACTCTAACAATCTGCATATTTATTTTGCAATTAAGGACTGCACATAAAGGATTCTACTTTTGTATCTGGAAGATACACTGGAGATTTAACAATTTGATATCAGTATAGGTATCCACATTTCATAACTCACCATTGGTGTGGAATTTATTTTGCTATGGCTAATTTGAATGTTTTCTCTGATTCAGTGGATAACTGCCAAATACTACCTTTATTTTTTGTGTGTGTTTGTAATGGATTTATATTCTTGTACTGAATTCATCCTTTCTCCCATCATCACACTAAGAAGCATGCAATGTTTCATATGCATTTCATTCATTCATTCATTCATTTGTTAATGAGCACGACTTTGAGCCAGGCACAGCTCTTGGCACTGAGGGGGCAAAATATTCCCCGATTTCATTACATTCTAATGGGGAGAGAGAGAGATGATAAAGAAATAAACAGAGATAAGTTACTTTGAGAAAAATAAAGCAGATAAGGGATTAGAAAGTGGGGGGTGGGGAGAGTCTATATTTTTAAGGCCATCAGCAGGGCCATCGCCTCCTCTCTGAGTAGGTGACGTTTGCGCAGAGACTGAATGGAAGGAGTGGAATGGCTGTGCGGAGCTGTGGAGAGGGACCATTCCAGGCTTTGGGTACAGCCAGTGCAAAGCCCACCGCGGGAACGTGCTGGGTGGGTTCCAGAACTGCAGAAATAGAAGTTTGGCCGGAGCGGCTTGAGTGAAGGGGTGAAATGAAGGAATTGAAGTAGAAGGTGGGGAGTACAAGGCTGTGCAGGCCCTTGTAAGTCCTAGTAGGGTCTGGGGGCTTCATAGAGAGTCAGTGGAGGGATTGGAGCAGAGGCCTGACATGGTCAGATTTGCATGTTTTGAAACTGCTCTTTCTGCTGTGGGGAGGTTGCAGGAGCAGGAGACTGGAGAAGTAGGAGGGCCACATACAAGGCTGTTGTCGCTTTCCAGGGAGAACACTGGTGAATATCATAATGATAAATCCTCAGTCCTGTAGACTCCAGTTTTAATAGTTTATGAAGAGACCATTTGTAATTGCTCATACAATTTTAAAGAAACCAGTAAAACATATAAATAAGTACAACTTTAAAACATTCTATTCTAAGCTTAAAAAATGTGACTTACAATGCCTCTGCGGTTTATGATACGGAAACTCTAATAACACATACTTAGATACATTTTTAATTGGTTTAGATGGAAGTTTCAACAACACAAGAAGGAGAATGTAGAAACCCGAGGGAGAGGCTCTTGTGTGAAGGGTCATTCGATGAAGGAGCTTCTGCCCAGTCCTTTCAGGAAGCTTTAAATGAATGGAGAACTGGACATCATAATGACAGTGGGAAACAGAACTCACCTGCAGCAAAACCAGGTATAGCTATTTTTATAAAACAAATGTAAAGTATAGCTGAACCTAACTCCTTTCTCTGTGAATGTAAGTGCAATATTCAAAACAATTAACATTGGGATAGCAGTTTGATATAACTCCTCAAAAGAATGGTCGCTGTATGACCATTGGTTGGTGGTTTAATATTTATAGAACCCTTGAACTGGGCATTGGGAATATTTGTGTTTGTTTCCTACGTAAATTTGGGCTCTCGAATAGAGAATTGGTTTCTTTCAGCTCCCATTCCCCTAGAAGAAAGCTTTTGTCAGGACAACCATTTCTTTATTGGATTGTAATTACAGCACATAAAACAGGAGAATCTTTGAGATAGAGAAGTCGAGAATTTTTTATATTTGTCTTGAAAAATGTATTTCAAATACTGCCATGAACTTCAGGGTAGAATTGATTAGTCTTCTGTTTTTCTTTCTTTTTGAAGAAAGACTTCTTGTTTTTATTTTTCCTTGATGATTTTCATGTCCTTTTTCTAGACATTGAAAAACTAGATGACTGAAGCGTAGAGCATCTTTGCTTTGAGTTTCCCAGTATCTCTTGAGGAAAACCATCCTTTAAAAAAGTGTTTGATTTATTAATTTTATTACTCAGAATCTTGTAGAGGCTTTGAATTGCTTTTCATTGAGAATAAAATGTTAGGTAATAAATTTCAATAATGTATCTTAGTTGACAGCATCCAATTTTATTACTGCTATTTTACTCTTTCTCAATGAAGGAACTCTCCTGGTTGTTCCTCCTTTATAACAGTATAATTTCTAACATTGAGGTATCGAATACTATCTTCCCATTAGAAGTGGGGTTTTTACTAAACAATTTTCTCTCCTTTAAATATTTTTTTACATTTTTTTATGAAATTCTAATTTTATTACTATTTCTAGAACTTAATTTGTATACTCTCTTTATTACATACCTCAATATAACTCTCATTGACTATGTTTTTATGTGCCTTTTATTTTAACTTTCTTGTTTTGATATACTTTCTACTATTCTACTCTGAAAGGGACTAAATCTTCCTTTTGATTGTCCACTTTGAAGGACATAGCATTTAAAGTAAAAGAAGGACTGATTTGATAAATCAGATTAGGTCAAAGAAGTGGAAAACCATTTAAAATACAGTGGTGCCTCGGTTTTCGAGGGTTTCCGTTGCTGAACATTTCGGGTTATGAACGCTGTAAACCCGGAGTAAATGCTTCGGTTTTCGAACCCGCCTCTGAAGTTGAACAGGCCGTGCGGCCTCCACTGAGGGCAGCATCCTGAGGCCTGGCTGTTGGCTGTGGGTCCCTCGGTTTTCCAGCGTTTCAGAGCTCCCACGGGCTTCCAGAGCGGGTTACATTAGAAAACTGAGGGACCACTGTATTTTTAAATTTATTTTTCAGTTACAGTTTACGTTCAATATTATTTTATATTAGTTTCGGGTGTATAGCATAGTGGTTAGACAATCATATACCTTACAAATTGTTGCCCCTGCTATTTCCAGTACCCACCTGGGACTCTGCGGAGTTATTACAGTATTATTGACTGCATTCCCTGTGTGGTATTTTACATCTCCATGACTGTTTCGTAACTACCAATTTGTACTTCTTAATCCTTTTACCTTTTTCACCTAGTCCCTCAATGCCTCCTGCCCACCCCACCTCTGGCAACTATCCATCTGTCCTCTGTGTCTATAATTCTGTTTCAGTTTCGTTTGTTCATTTATTTTGTTCTTTAGATTTCACATATAAGTGAAATCGCATGGTATATCGTTCTCTGACTGACTTATTTCACTTAGCATAATACCCCCTAGATCCATCCATGTTGTCCCAAATGGTAATATTTCATTCTTTTTTATGGTTGAGTACTATTTCATTGCATATGTACCACAGCTTTTTTATCCAGTCGTCTATTGGGTTGCTTTCATATCTTGGCTGGTGTAAATAATGCTGCAATGAACATAAGGGCCCATATATTCTTTAGCATTATTGTTTTGGGTTTGTTTGGGTATATACCCAAAAGGAGAATCACTGGCTCATAAGGCAGATGCATTTTTTATTTTTTGAGAACTTTCTGTACTGGTTTCCACAGCAGTGGCACCAATCTGTATTCCCATAAACAGTGCATGAGGGTTTTCTTTTCTCCACACCCTCACCAAAACTTGTTTGTGGATTTACTGATGACAGCCTTTTTGACAGGTGTGAAGTGATAACTCACTGTGGCAAGTAATTAAAAACTTTTGTTCTTTATTGTAGAAATAACTATATTATAGGAATAACATTATGATTATTTAAAATAATTTGGTTATAATAAAAAAGTTACCAAGAAGAAAATATAAATAACCCAATCCTACAATCTGGAGATAACCAGTGTTAACATGTTGGTACATATTTTTCAGGGAGAATATTCTAGCACAATAGGCTAGAGAGAAATTACATTGGAAAGACAAGCCTGAAGAGAAGATAAAGGGTGGCATAGATATAGGTGGAAAATTGGTAAAGTACATGATCATAAAAACCAATGGAGGGGATAGTGTTTTAAAATAAAGAAGTAAGGTCAATAGTGTAGTTTCAGTGGAGGAATCATTAAGATGAGAACTTTTGTTGATATAATATGTGATTTTTTTTTGCTCTAGAGTATTATATATATGTTTGTGTGTATTATATGTATATGTTTGTAAATATTTTCCTTTCCTTAAGATATTAAATAGATACAAAAGAACGTTTATAAAATTTATATAGCTTATAAAGAAAAACAAAATACTAAGCATCTGTTCTCTCCCCGCTTTCCTTCCCTCTAAGAGATTATCACTAGCCTGAATTTTGTGGGTTTTTTTTTTTATTTCCTTGATTTTCATGCAGTTTATTGCACATGTGTATCTCTAAACAACAAAATGTTAAATTTGCATATATTTGAACATTCTGTAAGTGGAAAGCTAGTATATGTACTCTTTTGCAACTTGTTTATTTTACTGAATACCATTTAGCGATATTTATCCATGAAAATGTGCATAATTGTATTTCATTCATTTTCACTCTTCATAGTCTTCTGTTATATGAATATAACACTATTTACCTATTTAAATGTAGATGGTTATTTGGGCCGATTCTCATTTTTGAAATTACGAATGGTGCTGTTGCGAATATTCTTGCACAGGTCCCCTGGAACACGTGTGCACACATTTCTAGGATGTCTGTTCCCGGGAGTGGAATAGCTGCGTCACCAGGTGTACCTGTCTTCAAGTACACCAGACAAAGCTGAGTAATTTACCCAAGTGTTTGAATCAGTTTACACTCTCACCTGCAGAGTGTGAAAGGTTTGGTTGCTTCCCATTATCACCAACATTTAAATAGTCAGATTTTAAAAGTTTTGCTGGTCTGACAGAAATAAAGTGGCCTTTCTAATCTGTTCACCTCCTTACAGATGACATCCAGTATCTTTTCATATGTTCCTTGGCCATTTAGTTTAGTAATGTGCTTTGAATCTCCAAGTTTTCGAGTTATTTCTTTCCCAGAAATCTCCATCCGTTTTAAATATCTCTGAATAGTGGTTTTAATTTAGTAGTACTTCAGAAACATCTGACGCATCTGGAAGTCAATTGCCGTGTGGCTATAAATTCATGAAGACAGTTGTCTCCTCCAGGTGCCACCACCTGAGTTATTTCTTTTCTGTTTCCCATAATGTGTAAGCATTATTGTCAGTGGCTGTAATACATACCTTTATGTTTGTGTGTGTTTATAGACTATATAATGAGTATATTTGTATTTATCTTTAGCATTTAAAATCAGTAGCTTTTAAAAACCTTTTGAATCATAAAATTCTTTAATTTCAAGGGATTATTGAAGAACGCTGTCTATACAGTCATTTAATAAATCATCAATGTTTATCTCTTTTGCATTATTTAAGCCTAGAATTGTTGATTACAGATAACTATCAGAGCATATTTGGTGAGTTCTATATCTTGAGAGAAGTTATGATAATTTATAGACTAGGTTACATTAACTCTGTATTTTATGTTTATTGTTATAGACTCATTGGAAGAATGTGAAGTACAAACCAACCTGAAAATTTGGAGAGAACCACTTCATATTGAATTTAAAGAAGACAGTATATCCTACATGGAAAAATTATGGCTTAAAAAACACAGAAGGTATTTTCTGACTTTTTGCATTATTAATAAGAAATAATAAAAGCTATTTATGTTTTTTGCTTGTGTGACATGCTTTTTTTTGTAGCAATCTCATATGTATGCTTGACATTTGCATAAATAATTTTAAAGCAATATTAAATCCCCATGAAGCTTCTACTGTTCTAATAAGAATTTTAATTCTACTTATGTATATGATGCATCATTAGTTTAGGGTTTTCCTTGAGAAATGTAAATGTAAATGTGGGAAAAGGCACAAAACAGTATAAAATTTAAGAATAATAGCAAAATAATGTGATAAATGAAAGACTACTGAGAGAAGGTATTGCTCTCAGACATTTGACATTAGCATAAACTTCTGAAGCTATATTTTTCAGAATCTAATTTTAAGTTTAATTAGACCTTTAATTTTATAATTTTATTAATAGTATTCAAATATATTTTATTCAAAGACTAATATATTAGATTCACCATTTCATAAATTGTTTAAAATTTAACATTAAATATTAATAAACAACATTTATTTTTCACAGTTCTTAAGGCTGGGAAGTCCAAGAGAAAGGTGCCAGCAGATTCAGTGTCAGGAGAAAGCCAGCTTCCCAGTTCATAGATGCCCATCTTCTCATTGTGTCCTCACATACGGATGGGACTAGGGAGCTTTCTCCAGTCTCTTTTATAAGGGCACCAATCCCACTCACGAAGGCTCTACCCTCATGACCTAATCTCCTCCCAAAGGCCTTTCCTCCTAATATCGTCACCTTGGGGGTTAGGATTTCAACATATGAATTTTGTGAAAACACAGACATTCAGAACAGAGCTTTCTGCTCCTGGCCCCCAAAGATCATGTCCTACTTTCATACAAAATATGTTCATTCCATTTAATTGCCCTAAAATTCTTAACTCATTCCAGCACCAACTCAAAAGTCTAAAGTCCACATTCTTATCTAAATATCATCTAAATCAGGTATGGGTTAGGCTCAGTGTATGATTCATTCTGAGGCAAGTTGCTCTCTAACTGTGAAATCAGCATACAATAGATATTCCCATTCTAAAAGGGAGAAATAGGAAAGAAGAAACAGGTCCTGAGCTAGTCTGCAACCCGAGGGCAAATTCTACAGGACCTCAAGTCTTGAGAACTATCCCCTCTGTCTATACTCTGCCCTCCAGACCAACTGGGGTGGAGGTCCCACTTCTAGGCATACTAGAGCAGGGCTCCAGCCTTTCAGACACACTGAAGCAGATCCCTTAAATTCTCTTGGCCCACATTTTCTCATCTGGAAAATATTGAGTTTATAATAAACAATCTATAGGGCCTTAGCTCTAATACTTTACTATCTAGGCTCTGTCAGTCTTTGGTCCAGGGCTTTATTCACAAAATTAGATGTTTTCACTTCATGAAGAAGTATCTGGATAATAGTACATTTATGTGTATCTATGATTGAAAACTTTCCAGTTTGACAGTATATCCATGCCAAACTGGAAAGAGATTTCTGGTGGCCAAGTGCCAATTTGTCTCTGACTTTTACTCTTTAATATTTCCATCACTTAATTAAATTATGGACATAAAATGACATGCTCATCAAATTTGTTTGGACACAAAGCTGAATAACATAAATATTTTGGAGTGTTCTGATGTATACATTACCTGTATTGGGAAAATACACATAGCCATAGATTGCCAGGAAACTGTCAACTTTTAGTGCCTTTGCCAGTTGAGAGGAAGACTATATAGATTAATGGTTATGAACATGGGCTTGGGAGGCAGACACCTTGAGTTCAAATTCCTCTTCTGCATTTATTACCTGAATGACTTTGAACAAGTTGGTTTACTTCTTTGTGCCTCAGTGTCTTCATCTGTAAAATTAAAATAATACTAGTGACTATTTAATGCATCTATTAAAATGTAATGCCCCAAGTAGTTAGAATAGAGCCTGGTACATTTTAAGTTATGCATCAATGTTACCTATTAATATCATTAAGAAGGCCCTGACCTTAACATGGGGACTTCATGAGCTTGCATGGTCTACAAGGGCTGTAGTTACTCTTATTCTTGTTTAAAAAGTGACTAGCTCCCCAGTAACTTGGGAATGATTTCTGGAACACTCTTGACCTCTGAGAATCCCTGTGCTTCATTGCCTTCCATATGAGATGGGCCACATCAAACCTCATTGTTAATTGGATGACAGATGCCATCGTCAGAACACTTCATATTCATATCGTGGGACCCTATTTTATTACCCTACTGGTTTGGTGGAAGCTTGGAATAATGTCTTCAGATTCTCTTAGAACTTAGCAACATAATGCCAAAGCTGTGGGACACAACACACATTCATAAATTAGCTTTTTAAACAATGTGGTATGCTTAATGGGCTTCATGTGGCTTTTTTCAAGAACACTGATTCTATCATAACTTTACTATTCATCCTAACCAAAAACAGTGGGATATGCAATTAAAAAGTCTTGTGTGATGTTAATTTGATTTACAAAATTATTTTAGTGGATTAAGATTCTGTTATGCAATCATGCTTTTCTTCCATGAATTAGAGGTACAACTATGATTTCATTATTAATTTTGTAGACTTACTCCTTTGCGAAATAAATCAATATCTTGTCTAGGAAGTTTTAGGTAATGTATTTTAGTCTTCTAATTGCTTCCTCCTTGTTTTGTAGAACTCCACAGGAGCAACTTCGCAACATGCTACCAGATACATTCATACCTCAGTGTACAACCACTAGTGAGGCACAGAGTTCTCAGAATAAAAGTGATGAAGATAGTGATGGTTAGTTCAGTCTTGATTAGACAGTTTCAAAATTTATTATTTAAAGTTTTAAACACTAAGCATTAATCAGCATCTGCTTTTGTTTTTCTTTACTGGATCATTCTCAACTGGACTATGTACCCTTTATCTCCTGTTCAAAATGCATACTTTCCCCCCATTTTCTAGATATACTTTCATTTAAAAATTGAATGTTAAGAAGATGTATATTTTAATTGAACTAGGAAAATTGGCAGCATTTCTATATTTGTGTGGATGGATGAGAGAATATTATTCTTTAATTTTTCGCTATGTTATTTGAAGATAGGAAATTATCAGATAAAGTATATGCCTTGATGATATTATTTTCCAATCTTATTTCCTAGTTGAGGAGACCAAAGTACAAAGCCCAGCTCTTTTACTGCCAGTAGAAGAATTAAGCACAGAGAGACCTGAAATCTCTGTAAAAATAGTCGAACTGGATGATGTAAGTGCATAATGACCAGTCATATTACTTAACAAACAGGAAATTCATAACATATAGTTGCAACTGCATATTATTTTCAACAAGACTTCTTTGATAATCCAACATAGTTTAATGGGAAATTTACATGTGTTTGAATTTATTCATGCTGATAGTAATAAAACAGTACTATTTTTTAGTGTTGACAGTAAGTTTCTGCATTAATAATGCATCATTTTTTTGGAAGCATGCAGTGTGGGAGATGAAAAGACATTTTATTTTTTTAACTTATAGAAATCTAGTTTAGTGTTGTACTAGTTCTTTATATATCAGGCTTTTAAACAAATATTAGTATGGTATCTATTTAATAAAATCTGTATACATTTAGGTTTTGAATGTTATTTAATATTATCTTCTATTTAAAGGAAAAATTGTGTGATGATTTAATGGATTTAGTATAATAATAACTTGAATACAGGTCTTTACAAGACAACAAATAGAATTGGCTGAAGCTAAAGCCAGTCAGATCCAGAGGTCCAGGCTGAAGGTTTAAATTGTGACAAACTCAGTGCCTTTCTGACTTTCTAATCATCTAGTAGCTGAATAAACCACTTATCCTTGATGTTTGTATTACTGTGGTTGTCAAAGAAAAATGCTAGAATGTAGGAATTACTTAGCAACATTATTATTTCTCCTTTGGATAAATTTAAGCTATTGAACAAACAACTATGCACACACATGCATATATATGTGTGTGTGTGCTTGCTAAGTTCTTGATGCCATATAGTCAGAGAGCTCATGACATTATTTGTAGAAGAAAATTCTATAAATATTACTGACAAGTTAGCTGGTTAATATATAATACATTTATTGAACATACTAATATGCAACATGCATTTAATAAGACTTATGAAGAGGAATTTGAAGGACGGGGGAACATCATGCCTTACAAAGTTGACTTAGCTGATGCAGAGAGTCAACAAAGGTAAGGTCTTTCTAATTCACTTTTGCTGGCTTATTAAAAACCCACCAAAAAAAAAAAAAATCAGCTATCTCTTTAAATGAGATATCCATAGTGTAAAAAATGAATAACTTAAATGTTAGAGTATATTTTACTAAAACCATGTTTAAATTTGTGTACACTATTGCTAATATTTGTAAACATTCAATAATTAGAAAATTGTCTCTAATGATATATTTCTACTCTTACCTAATATCTGGATTATTTAATAGGTGCTTCTGAATTTAGGAATTGTTCTTATTTGAAATGGCTGACCAAGGCCATTATATGTCATATGAGCTTTGTTCTTTTCTTAAAAGATAACTCTGTATTTTCCTCACTTCAGTTTGCTGTGAACCCTAAATAAAAACAGGTACATTAATAATTAGTTTGAGAGACAAAAAGAGCTCCCAGACTATAGATTACTTCCTAGACAGATTTTACTTTGTGATAAATTAAATAGATTAAGTATAATGGTTTACTTTGCAACTTTTTTGTGGATTTTTGTCATTTCCAAATGAAAAATAATATCTAGCTATATTTTTTAGTAATGTTAAAATTACTCCAAGGGACTTCACTGTTGAAACTTTAGCTAGGATTTCAGACATTTTGACTACAAGTATTAAATTGGTTAAACAGAAGAATGAAGTTTCCATTAAATAACCCCTAAGCCAATTCTTTGTTTATATGTTCAGATCAATTTAGGCCCCTCTCAGCATTTTGGAACAGCATCCGGCCTATGCCGTGCACTCAGACGTGAAAAGCCCCACGTTTGGACACATAGACCCAGATGTCTAGCAGCAAACGTGCTTCTTACATTTGACAGAAGGCAGTAGACCTTCTGGTCAGTAGATTAGAAGTTTATATCCACTACTATATTCCTAAGGAACCGAATGGCATTTCTGCTCTCTAATTTGAGTGGTTTATATGTCTTATCTTTGCTTTGACCTCCATGTATGGTATTAGAGAAGACAGAAAAGTTACTGATGGTGGTTTGGCAATAGTTTTGCTTTTGGGTTTGGAGATGCCCTTAGAGCTTCTTATTTTCTTAGAAAAATCATAATCATAGTTGACACAAGAGGATCTTTTTGATTAAGCATAATTCATGAGTTTTTGTGATGGTACTATGTAGAGCTTGCATAAATATCAGGTTTATTAACATATTACTCAACTCATAGAAAATGTTATTTTAACTGTAACTATACCTATATATAGTAATCATCATTAAAAATGAAACAAATGCCACATATGCTATTTTAACTCTTATAGTTCATTGATGAACAACTAAAAGTTTATTTACATATAAGGCCTTGATTTGATGGAATGAGACTTGACTTAGGATAGTGAACATACATACAATACACTTTACAGATGATGTATTGCATACCTGAGACCTACATAATTTTATTAACCAATGTCACCCCAATAAGTTCAATTAAAATTGAAAAAACAACCACCTTGATTTTATCATATTTCAATGAGCTTAAAAGATAATGCTCCATCTTTTAAAGAAAGAATATATCAGTGTTGGCCCAGTTACCTATTTCTTTTAAATCCATAATACTACTTAGTTATTTGTAGTTTAGAATGTGTCCACAGCAAGGCTAAAGCAAATATTAAATCAGTGTGAATACCCCTATTTCCTTAAGGTTTTATTATATATATAAGCTGGGGCTTTTTACTTTTTAAATAGTACTTCTTTCAACTCTATTCTTTTGCTTTTCCATAAACATGGAAGTTGCCCATTTTATGATTATCAGAATACTTTTCTGTATGAAAATGACATCCATCAGCATTGTGTTTTCACCAAGGGAAAAAAAGACCTCTTACATCTTCATCTAAGCAGCAGCTCTTCTTATTGTGAAGGTTACTCAAAAGGTAACTTTTTTCCTTGTTGATTAATATTATTAACAATAAGTGCTGATAATTTAATAAAACCAATTGGAGTGCAGTATATAAAAGCTTTGACTATTTTCCTGTTCATTTTAAACTTAGAAAATGTAGTACTCAGAAGGAAATTGGTTGAAAATATACCCATATAGGAGCTTAGGACATTACAGGGCCCCAGATCTAGTCCAGAAGGTACTTTTTGCTTCCCTGGAGCATGGTTTTCCAGTTACCTGTGGGAAATGCTGAATATAAATGTCCATTAAGTGCTACTCTAAAGATGCTTATTTAAATAGACTTTAGTTTTTAGAGCAGTTTTAGGTTTGCAGCAAAATTGAGCAGGAAGTTCAGAGTTCCCGTATACCTTCTGCTGCCACAAGCTCATAGCTTCTCACACTATCAACACCACACACCAGAGGAGGACATTGTCAGTCAACAAGCATAGATGGACACCTCGTTACCACCCTAACTCCATAGTTTCCATTAGGGCTCACTCTTGGTTGTACATTCTGTGAGTGTGGACAAATGTGTAATGATATATATCTAGCATTATATTTTATACAAAATAGTTTTACTGCTCTGGGAGTCCTCTGTGCTCTGCCTTCTCATACCTCACCTTCTTCCTAACCCCTCACGACCACTGATCTTTTTATTGTCTCCATAGTTTTGCCTTTTCCAGAATGTCATGTAGCTGGAATCATACAGTATACAGTCTTTTCAAATTGGTTTCTTTCATTTAGTAATATGCATTTAAAAGTGCCTCTACATTTTTTCACCATGGCTTGAATAGCTTTTTTTTTTTTTTTTAGTGCTGAAATTCTTTGTCTGAATGTACCACAATTTATTTATACATTCACTTATTGAGAAACGTCTTGGTTGCTTCCAAGTTTTGGCAATTATGAATAAAGCTGTTATACATATCTATGTGTGGGTTTTTGTTTAGACTTACATTTTCAGCTCATTTGGGTAATACCAAGGGGTGTGATTGCTGGATCATATGTTAAGTATATATTTAGTTTTGTAAACTGTCTTCCTAAGTGGCTGTACCATTTTGCATTCCCACTGGGAATGAATGACAGTTCCTGTTCTCCACATCCGCATCGGCATTTGATGTTGCCAGTGTTTCAGATTTTTGCCATTCTATTAATTGTATAGTGGTATTTCATTGTTTTCCTTTTCAATTTCCTAATGGCTTATGATGTTGAACATCTTTTCATATGCTTATTTTCTATCAATATCTCTTCTTTGGTGAGGTGTCTGTTGAGGTTTTTGGCCCATTTTTAGTTGAGATGTCCATTTTCTTACAGTTGAGGTTTAAGAGTTTTTTGTTATTTTGGATAACAGTGCTTTCCCAGATACATATTTTGCAAATATTTTCTCCAAGTCTGTGGCTTGTCTTATTCTTTTGGTGGTGTCTTTCACAGAACAGACATTTTTAATTTTAGCAAAGTCCAGCTTCTCAATATTTTCTTTCATGGATCCTGCCTTTGGTGTTTTGTTTGAAAAAAGTCTTCATGATACCCAATATGACCTATATTTTCTCCAGCATTCTAGGAGTTTTATAGTTTTGTAGTTCACATTTAGGTCTGTCTTTCATTTTTGTAAGGTCTGTATCCAGATTAACTTTGGGGGCATGTGGAGGTCCAGTTGTTCCAGCACCATTTGTTGAAAACACAGTCTTTTCTCCATTGTATTGCCTTTGCTCTTTTGTCAAAGATCAGCAGACTGTATTTGTGTATTTATGCAGGTCTATTTATGGATTCACTATTCTGTTCCATTGATCTGTTTTTTATGCTTTTGCTCATACCACATTGATTTCATTACTGTAGTGATACAGTGATTATTGAAGTTGGATAGTGTCAGTTTTCTGACTTTGTTCTTCAATATTTTGTAGGCTATTCTGGGTCTTTTGTCTCTCAGTATAAACTTTAGAATCAACTTATCAATATCCACAAAATAACTTGCTGAGATTTTTATCGGGATTGCATGGTGTCTATGGATCAAGTTGGAAAGAACTGACATCTTGATGATATTGAAGCTTCCTATTCATGAACATGGACTATATATTTCTTGCATTCTTTGATTTCTTTTATCAGAGATTTCCAGTGTTACTCATAGAGATCTGTCTATATATTGTTAGATTTATACTTAAGTATTTCATTTTTTGTATGTTAAGGTAAATTATATTGTGTTAATTTCAAATTTTACTTGTTCATGTTAGTAGACAGAAAAGTGATTGACTATTGTCTATTGACCTTGTATCCTGCAGTCTTGCAATAAACACTTATTAGTTTCAGGAGTTTTATTTTTATTTTTATTTATTCTTTTCGATTTTGTACATAGACAGTCACATCATCTGTGAACAATATCAGATTTATTTGTTTCTTCTCAATCTGTATAACTTTTATTTCCTTTTCTTGTTTTACTAATTAGCTGGAATATCCAGTTCAATGTTGTAAAAGGAGTGGTAAGAGGAAAACCTAGCCTTGTTCCTCATTTTAGGAGTAAAGCTTCTAGTTTCTCACCATTAAGTGTGATGTGAACTATATAGTTTTTTTGTAGTTTTTATCAGGCTGAGAAGTTCCTTTTATTTCTAGTTTGCTGAAAGTTTTTATCATAAATGGGTGTTGGATTTTGTCATGTTTTCTGCGTCTATTGACATTATCCTGTGATTTTTCTTCTTTAACCTATTGATGTTATAAATTAAATTGATTTATGAGTATTGAATCAAGATATCTAATTTTTATGACTTAACGGGGCTTCCGATGAATAGACTAAGTTAAGTCATGCCTATATATTCTGCATCACATTGAAACATTAGTAAATGGCTGTTTTGTCTCATTTCAACAGCAAAAGATCCTAATAATGGACTTTTGCCACCTTGAATAAACATTGTAGAGGTTAGTTGCAGACATTTACATATAACAAAAAGGCATGCATTTCTACCCCCCCAAAATCAGATAATTTCTATTTAAGTTTATAAGGAAAGCACAGCATTATTGTTGAAGTTTTATTGAATTGAATAGCCTTTATAAAGTTTTTCTTATAAAAGCATTTCTATGATATATAAGTTGTTGCATTTCTCGTAACATTTGTGCAATTTAAGAGGTGGTAGTTGTTGGAAGTGAAAGTTCTAAATACTATGTGTAATTGCTGAGCTGTATCAACACTTGATTGCAACAAGTCCTTTGGGCTGCAAGGCAGAATTTACATCACTGGAGACTATTTTAGTCATGGCCTCTACTATTTTACACAGTATACCTATAGAGATAAGCTGTTTATGCTGGAAAGAGAATAGGAATAATCGAATGAAGCTGTGTTGAATCTGGATAATGGTATACATGTTTTTATTTAAAATGAAAGCAATGCGGTGTAAAAATTGTTAAATAATTGTTATTCTTCAGGAAATCTAGATCAATGTTTCACAGCCTGGGCTGCACATTATAATCACCTGGAGAACTTGGTAGAGGGAAAACAAACAAACAAACAAGCAAACAAACAAACAAATGGTAATACAGCGCTTGAGTCCCATTCCCAGTGCCCGATTCGGTTGGTTTGGGGTCAGGCCCACACACTGACAATTTTAAAAAGTACCTTCAGAGGATTCCATTGTGCAGCCAGGTTGAAACCAATGATCTAAACCAAGTGATCTATTAAAAGCAGGCATGATGAGGTGGTGACCAATAAACTCTTGCTCATTTCGTAGCTTTCCACGGGCGGGTGTCCAGCTTAAACACCCCCTGTGCCTCTAACTGCTGCTCATCCACCCGGCAGCTTTCCTTTTGCCCCCTTCTCATCACCAGCATGCTAAGGAAAAGAGGTGCAGTGTGGAAATAAGATTCCCTCTGCATTTTCCCTCTTAAATTGCTGTTGTAAAACTTGAGTGGGAGAGGAGGTAGGCAAGTGGGAATTGAACCACAGGCTGAATAAAAATTTGCATCAATTTCAAGATTTCATTACAAAATAAAATCTTGCCTCACTCCATTAGTCTCCAGCTCATTAAGGTTTGAATGCCTAAGTAAATCATGATTATCATTTAGGAACAAAAACTGTGATAGTATTTAAACACTGAGAACTCAGTAAAGAAATGTCGATAAAATGGTGTTTATTGAAACAGGTTCACACCACACAAGAGTTGGTTTATGAACAGATTAATCAATTTATTTGTTTAAATTTATTTATTTAACTTTTATAAATGTGTGTTTTCCACAGCAGGAACTTCAAACACAAATTTTGGCAACAATGTGGATCTGGATGTTTATTCTCCTGCTGTTGAAAAATTAGGGGAAAGCAGCTTTTCTGAAAGACATTACAAAGAGAAAAGTATAATAGACATGGAAAGTAATCAAACGCTGGATAATTCGTGCATATCATTTGAGAGCAAGGATTCTTATCCAAATGTAGACTTAAAAACACCTCCCATTAAGGAGAAATTATCTCAAGATATAAAAGAGTCCTTGGAATTTAGCAACCTTCCCAAGAGGCCAAACTTTGAAGATTCAAAAACTACAGAGTCACCACTGGTAATTTTCTATTATATTTGTTATATTAACAATTTTATAAGAAACATCATAAGAAAATTTTATACTCACACAACATATTCTTAAATATTCCTATTGAAGTTAAAATGTCCTACCGTATATTACCATGAGGTAGTTGAACACTGATTTATATGAAAGAATGCTAATGACCTACAGGACAAATTCTAATATGGTAAATGCCATTATAATAAATGGTTTCTATAACAAATAAAACTTTAAGACCCATCTCATGTACCATAGTAGGAACGCTGGTACCTTTCTAAATGAAATTTGCTATTATGAATAATTTAGTATAATAAATCCTTTCTAGTTGTTTTTTGTTTTTTTTGTTTTTTTTACTGTATAGTCACTGATTAAAATAAAGGCACATGTGTAGATAGAATCAGATTTGTGGCTTAATGTAAGTATGGGATTTAATGGTATCCTTCAGGAACATGGCTAATAAAGAAATAAGAGGTGAAGTTTTTATTTCTTCTTACAAAAAAAGGCAAAGTAGCTCATTATTGCATTATTTCCAAAACTATATTTAAATCTCTGTTCTACTTACTAAAAATCTTAAGTAATAGTGATAATTAATAATAAACTCTTGGGAAACTGAGCAAGACAAATGTTAACTTCTTTGGAAACTGGGAAGTCAAACATTTTAGCAACCTTTTAAAGTCACTTGAAATGAATCTCCATGGTGCCTAAACTGAAGGTGGTACCAAAAATCAGACTAAATAATGAGCTGCTGCTACTTCTGCTTGGGGATTGGGCTGCTGTGCCCACTTCGTGGCAGGACTTGTTCCCTTTTGAAGTGGGAAATTGGAACTGAGACCCCTGCAAAACCTTAGATTCCCTAGAAGTCTGCTCAGTCTCTGAAGGACTTCACCAGGAGACATATTCACAGATGCAAGAAGATGAAAGGAAACTGATTTCTGTGGGGATCTGGGCCAGGTCAATAAAATATCTAACTTGAAAAATAGAAATCTTGGGCTTTCATTTAGCGTAGGTTTAGACTATGAATATACGTTTTCTGCTTGGAATCTCCAAGCTACAAAATTATCATTAATGTTAATCTATATCTATCTATTCATACCTTGAATGTGTCTGACAAAGGTAAATTCCAATCCTTTCTGGAAAGACATTCTCATAACTTAAGTAATAATAGATTTCCCAAAATAAACCCCCAGTGCAGGTGAGCTATTCTTCCCATTCTCCCATGAAGAAAACAGTTGATCACAGATTGAATTTGTGCAAACAGAAAAAACAAGAACTCTAATTTTCCAGTTTTCACAGGGCATCATGAAGAGGGCTGGGTGACTCCTGCACCTGCAGTGTGCTGTGTTATGGGAGAGGAATCCTGAGCATATGAAACCCAATTCTTTTATACTGGACATAGACCTGCCTGACTTTTGTCTTAGCAGGAGACATCATCTTCTGTAATCTAATAAAAGATGTTTGGCAAAACTCACAGATAGACAAACTGTGGTAACTCATATAGTAATGAAAAGCAATGTAGTAGTTAAATAAAATAGAACTACTTTTATTAACATGGATATATATCTAAAAAATATGATGTTAAAATTGAAATGTAAAGGCTTGATAGAGTTTGGCTTTATAAACAGCATTTTTTAAAACATTTATGATATGTTGCTTTTTATGGATACACTCAAATGTAATAATAGTCAAAAATTATCATTGGAATAGAGTATGTCAACTTCAATGAAATAATCAGTTTATAAAGATTAATATATAGTTTGGTATAGAAATCTCTTATATGTGGAATGTAATGAACAAAATAAACTGACGAACAAAATAGAAACAGAATCATGGATACATAGAACAGACTGACAGCTATAGAGGGGAGTGGGGCAGGGAGGACTGGATGAAAGAAGGTGAAGGGATTCGCCAAAGAACATATAGGCATAGCCCATGGACACACACAACAGTGTGGGGATGGCCAGAGGGAAGGGGTGGTGGGGGCTGGGTGGACGTGGGCAAAGGGGGGGGGATGGGGACATCTGTAATAATGTCAATAATAAAAAAATAAAATAAAATAGAATGTAATTCAGTTTTATTTCCATTATATCTCAATAAATCTGGAAAAAATTAAAAATCTAAAGGAATTATTTTAAACTACTAGTATTAAATTATATGATCAAGTTGAGAAATGTGTTGTACATACCTATATACTTAAAGTATTTCATAATTAAAACTGAAATGTTAAATAGCTACTAATCATATTTTGATCTCTTACACTACTCATGTTAAAAAAAAGTGGTAAATGATTACATCGTAGAAAACAGCGCTTTATAAATAATCTACTTTCTTTTCATCTCTAATTACTACATGAACTGTTTTTATGCTCCCCCTGCCCTAGTAGTAGCCATTCCCTGAAAAGAAACTACTTAGAGATTTGTTGTGCTCCAGTGGAAAATTCAAGAATGAGCAGTAGGGGCAATTTTTAGCAATGGCATTAGTTGACTTCTAAATTGAGTGTAAGACAGTTCATTTTGCCCTTCAGTTTTCAGAAATTGAGATCTTCATACAGGCGAAGCCACCTATGGAATTAAGTACTAAGTTGCAGAGCAGCAGCAGTGAGATAGGGCCGGGTGCCAGAGAGAACACGGGATAGTCAGGGGCTCTTGGTTTTGGTTCTGAAACAACCAATAGTTAACTTTGTGAGTTTCAGAACAAACCAACCCATTCTCATTGTTCTTAACGGTCAACCAAGGCTTTTAAAAACGCTTCCAGATTTGTAATTGCCTAATCCAAATATGAGCTCCACTAGGGCTGAAGGGGTTCTGTAAATTGGTTTCAGTGTCTGGGGGAGCCAGTGAAGATATGAGTAGAGTGGACCTGGACTTGTCTTTGAATGAGATAATTTATTGGTCGCTAACTTGGTTTTGTAACATTTTAGCATTTATGTGATTTATAAATTTGAATAGAATTGTAATACTGTATTTTGTGTTGGTTATCACCTTGAACAGAACACATTGGGGCATTCATTGATCCATTAGGGAACTTTTAAACACTGACAGCCACTCATGTACTTTAAGCCCATTTGGAGCTCTCACTTCGAATCTCTGATCTGTTTCCTACTAGGCTCATGTACTTTTTAATCTCATTTGTATTCTTCCCTAGGGTGAAAGCATATAAAAAAAAAGAATTCATAGGGTGATGGAATAAGTCTAGGCATCAAATGAGAGAGACCTATATTCAAAACCTAGGTCTGCTAGTTTCTAGCTACATGAACTTCTCAAATTACTCAGCTTGCTCCCGACTCAGTTTTCTATTTGCTTCATGATGAGTATTTTGGTAACTTGGACTTTGTCCATGACCATGGTCAGATCAGATTAATTCCCTTCGATATTTAATTTCATCTTTGAAATTATTTTATGTATAGAAAAAGACACTAGTTCAAAAGCACAGCAGATGAGAGATTCTGTTTTGCAGATGATGTGTATGCAAAGACATTGAAAGAAAATAAAGGAAAGAGAGGGCCAAAGAAAACTTTGTTTCGTGAACTTCTGTACTCCTTGAGTTGATGGCAACTTTCACATAACTTCTGTAATTGTGGTTTATACATTTCTCAAAACTTACTATATGTAAATGTCATTATTTATGTCTCCGCTACGAGAAATTAAACTTGAGGAAGGCAGAATCCATGCCAAGAACATAGTAGGTACTCAATGAATGGATGTGCTGTTTTGTGTTGATGAGATAAAATCAATCTAATTTTGTTGAATATTTTATTTCCTAGTTGTTACAAGAAATAGCCCTCAGAAGTAAGCCTATAACTGAAAAATATCAAGGACTTGAAGGATTCTTTGTCTCTGATAAAAATGAAAGGCTCGACTCACTTCCTTCTCCTAGCTTAGAAAGCAACCACTCCAGTACTAGGATTTCAATTGCAGGTAAATTCAGACATGAAATCAGATGGCCTGTGGACCAACCTAACAATTTTCTGATGCACTTTTTTTAAAACAGTCCCTCCTCATCTTAGGAAATATTAGGTGATTCTGTTCAACTAATAAAATCACCATATTCTTCTCTGGCTGAAATTAGTGCTGTGTGAGTTCCCACGTATTTATATTGAAGGCTGCTATCAGAGTGAGAGAACATGACTATAATGAGACCGGGGAGAGATTATTTTTAGAATTTAGAAATGTGGCCCTTAATAAACTGTGAAATAGAAATTCTTTGAATCAGCTTATTAACTGGTAAGCACTGTATGATGATTCTTAAATGCCAACTTAGAAGAAAATCCCCAAATCTCAGGATCTGTGAGATTTCTGAGATGTATTTGTCATTTTCTTTCAAAACTAGATTTTGGTTTCACATGCATTCTTAGGATACCTATGTATTCAAATGCATTTACTCACGTACAAACTATAATACATTATATTGTTAAATACTTCTTAAAATATTTGTTTCTGTCCAAACATGTGTAGATTATCTTTGCAATTTAGAGTTTATTTTTTTATTAAGCTATGTGAATCTAATGGTTTTTAATGTGTAATTATGAGATTTTGTCTTCTGTAACATATACCAAACTATTACAAATGTTCCTTAGTTAGCGGAATATTATCCAGTAAACAATATAATTTTATTAACCACTGTCACCCCAATAAATTCAATAAAAATAACAAATAACAATAAAGCAGCCACATGAATTTTTCTCCTTTTACAGTTTATATAATTGTGCCATTTTTCTATTCAAGGAGACAGAGACTGGATCCCAGATCAGAGCCTAGGTGCACGTGCTGACAGCGCAGTTGCCTTGGGTGTTGTGCAGAGTGCCCAGAGCTCCTCAGCAAGTAGAACAGAGCAAAAGATGGGTGAGGTGGACTGTAAGACCACAGTGACATATTGGTGACTCTCTTTGTTTATTAGTTTGTCTTTAGCAGTTTGCTAGCCACCTGAGAATTAATTTTTGCAGTTTTATAATTTAAACTTAGTCATTTTAACTGTCCTATACTTTTCTTCCCAAACCAAAAAACACCCTGGAGTAGTCATTATTCCTGTCAAAAACCCTGAGTTGAAGTCTTAATTATTTTCTGTAGCAATGTATTGAAGCATAATGCTTTAAAAATGTAGCTCAGGATACGGTGTATATTTTGAACAATCCTTACCTACCCGGATTCATTACACTCTGAGGAAAACTATATATATACTAGGTTTTTCATACTCCTCCACTTGGTTTATATGATGATCAGATATAGCCATTTGTGAAATGAATGGCTTAGGCTAAGATGACTGCTCATAGGTGTGGTGAGGCACCTCCATTCAAAACCTAATGCTGAGTGTGCTAACCCTAGGATCTTGGTTTAGTTTACTCCATTCTCTAACCAAAATAACTGAAAGATTTTCTATAGGGTAACTCTTTTGACATGTTGAATGATTGTTGCAATATTTTTATAGTGAGTGTAGGCAGAGAATTTTGACATTATTACCATCAGTGGTATTATTGTTATTCAATAATACCTGTTAAAGTAGGTTCGCTTTATGCTGAATTTCATATGAGTTTGCAGTAGATGACTGAAGAATTAAGGCAATTCAACACATGTGTTGAGTGTGTTGGCACTGTGCTGGGCTGAGGGGAAAGGATACATCAGGAATATTCCTGATAGGCTTAGGAGGAACATTTGAAAAGGGACTTTTTGCCTTTGTCTGAAAGCCATCTTCAAGCCAGAAATTTAATTACATATGATTTTTACAGATATGTAAGATTTACATGTCTCTCTTGCCCTCAATCTTATGATTAAAGCTCCTTGGCTAGATTATTTTCCATATGCCTTTATGTTATGAAACTGTCAGATATGAGATTTTTTTAGTGGAAAACTATCCATTTATGATAAATGATTTTTGGCTCTATTATTAGGTACCCCATACTCATATCAGAGTCTAGATCAGCTCCAAAAATTCTGGTCGCTTCCTTCTGAGTCAGTCAAAGGAACTGTTTTAAGGCACTGTATATTGATGGAAACAAATTCGCATGCATGCTGTTAGAAATTTGTTAAGACAAGTCTTTATACATAAGTAGCCAAATGTCTTTAAGTATCCATTTGGAATGGTCAGTTGAAATCAATAATTTACTCTAAATACCATTTGTGAGAGCACCGACTGTAGGCAAGATACTGCCAGACACTGGTGATAGGAAATAAGGCCTCCTTCCCGTAGCCTGAGAGCTGAGTTCCCTGGGGAGGTTCTCAGGATGTCAGTGGGAGCAGAATCAGCGGGGAAACCTGTTGTAATGAAGCTGGTTCTCTTGACCGCACTCCTAGGGATTCTGATTCATTAAAGCTGAAATAAGCTCCAGGAATTTGCATGTATTTTATCAACAACTCCATATTTTGCTAATATAGTAGTTCAAAAATCATATGTTGAGAAAACTGCTATGTAGGTATGTAAGCATCCATTACACTATCCATAAGTTTTATAAAAGAACTGTGAGTGACACACTTTTGGAGATTGACATGTAATTGATAATAGTTATAATAGAGGTAGGTACCTGTGCAGTCTTTTAGGAATAGAAATGATAAAATAATTGCTTTGCCACTGAAGGGTAGAGTTAACGGACTTACTGCTAAACACACATGTCTTTTATAACTACCATGTTTTACATTCACAAATTTGAGCTTACATTGCAAGCTCTTTGAGACTAAATGGCATCTCAACCGGACCTTGAAGAATTCATAAGATTTACCAGTTTGGGGCAGAGAGAAATGGCTTTATGGAGACAGAAATGGTTTTATCTCAGTGGCCTGAAATAAAATTTTCCTGGCTATGCTGTAAGTTATGGAAATCTTACATTCTGCACTGATGACAGTATATAAAGGAATTCCTATTTCTGTAAGATTTTTTTAAATTTGTGAACGTAAAACATGATAGTTATGAAAGACGTGTGTGTTTAGCAGCAAGTCCATTGGCTCTAACCATCTCCTGCCAAAGCCTCCTCCTACTCCTCCTCACCCACATTTCTGTCTCTGTAAATGGCACCACCATCCAAACATTGCCAAGTCTGAGCACCAGGAATCCTCTTGACTATTACTCATCACATCCTACTCATCCCTAGATTCTGCTGTTTTTAGCTCTAAAATTGACCTCCAATACAACCACTTCTATTTTTACTGTTCACGATGAACCCAAGCCAGTTGTTCATCAACTCTTGTCTCCCCCAAATTCACTTTTGCCTTTCCTCAAAACTATGATTAATTTCCATCAAATTCTACTACTTACGGTCAGTGAATGAATTATTGATATGTGTTGTCATAAAATTGTTTATGATTCACTATAGGGAGTGAATCCTATTTCCCATAAACTTAAGCCATAGATTGTGTCATGTCAATCTTTTGCTTAAAAGCATCCCATAGCTCCTTACAGAAGATAGAGAAAAATTATATTTCTTACTGTGCATCACACAACGGTACCCGTGTTGGCCCTACCCATCTTTTCCAACTGCAGCTTCTCCCACGTGCAGCCCCACCGGCTGGCTTTCTGTTCTTAGACAGGCCACCCTTTTACCTTACATTTTAGCTTTCAAATTTGCTCTTCCCTCTGATCCAGGATGCTCTGAAGACTTCGTCTCCATCTTCACACCCTTTTCCCTGTGAGTGATTCTTTCCATTTATTCAGCCTCAGCCCAGATGCTGCTTCCTTAGAGAGGGGCCTTCTCAGTCCACCCCGTCTACTTACTGCTGGTCTCTTGAGTCGCTTAATCACATTTATCTTCTTTTAACTTTCTCATAGAACCCATCACTAAATGAAATTATTTTCATTGTTTATTTTCTGGTTACCCCACTCCTAATTAGAAAGAAAGCAAGGACCTGTCCTGTCCTGTTCATTGGTGCACCTTCAGTGATGGCACAGGGCCTGGAACATTGTAAACACTTAGGAAGTGCTTATGAATTAGGAAAGCTGGATAGCAGGACTGTGTACTAGTCTGCAGTGCAACTTGAGGGCCGTGGCAGCGTCTCATTTGCTTTTGAATACCCAGATCCTGACACAGTGCCTGGCAGTTATAGGATTTGACAAATGATTTTGTAATTGAATCGGATTGGGTATGAATTTATAAGTGTTGGAGGGAATTTAAAGACATTATTCTGTCCAACTCCTTAATTGGACTCATGAGATATGAATTTTTATGTCTCAGGTCACAAGCTGATTTCTAATTCAGGGAGACTAGACAGTAAGGTTCTCACTTCTCAGTTCAACATTTTTTCCACTAAACCATGCTGCTGAATAAAATTTTCCTATGTGTTTCAAGAACTCTTAGAAAGTACATTTCTATTTTTTTATATATAAATTCTCAGTATTTTACACAGCTGAGCAAGAATATCAATAGACAATAATGTTTTGCAACCTTTGTTCAAGAAGAAAATATTGGGCCTTTTGATCAGAATGGAATTTATTATTGAAACACTGTGTGAAAAGCATGTTGCCCTGATTATGCTTCATCAATTCTAATTTATAATTAGAATAGCTACAATAACTATTGTTGTATTAAGTGCTATCCAGTGAGTGATTAAAATTTTCATATTCTTATCAGCATTCTGTGTCTGTCAATATAACCCAAAGGCACCCTTCTACTTTATCTTTCCAATATTTGGCATGGTCTCATTAGTAATCATAAAGCATATATTCTTTAGCTAATACCAAG
Organism: Miniopterus natalensis; assembly: GCF_054644295.1. NCBI lineage: Eukaryota > Metazoa > Chordata > Mammalia > Chiroptera > Miniopteridae > Miniopterus > Miniopterus natalensis. The sequence goes on from NC_142086.1 coordinate 67,670,522, forward strand.
GACAGTTTCTAATGTCATATTTAGAGACCAACTGTGATCAGTGTTCATCTATAATTTCCTAAGATTACATTGCCAGTGACGGCACAAATTACTCCTAAAGTAATTTCATATATTTATAATCTACAAACTGGACTTAGAAGAAGTATGGAATGATCCCTGCAATAGTGGCATTTTTCATTAATGCCAGCCTTAACTGTTTCTCAAACCTTAACTCTACCAATTACATTAATAAGCATATACAATAAACTTTAGAGAGAATGACATACTCACCTACATGAATAAAATAAATGACTAAAATCAAGGACCAAATAGGAGCATCTTCTGTCTCTTTCTGCATGTTGGTTACTCTAAGTTATACTTTGAATATATTTTCATTAAGAAAGATGGTCTGTCTCTTTGCTGTGTGCTAAGCACAAGTCTGACTCATCCCTGGTGTACTTTTATTTTTTTCTCAATTGGGATCAATTAACCTCAAATACTGTGGCAACCAGATGTTGTTATAAGAGTTCAGCAAGTATTTGTACTCTCCTGAATTTTCTGAAGGACATCTACATTATGTCAAAATTTTCTCACCTCATGTTTTTCTGTGTTGGCAGAAGTCCAGTGCTTGCTAATAACATCTTTTGTTTGTTTTATTTTAATGAGTCCTAAATCCCTTTAAATTTTACTTGACTGAGACCTAGCATAATATAGACACATGGGTGTGGTTTTCTCCATAGATCTAGAACTTCCAACTTATATAAGTGAATGGCTGTTACATTCACTCACCTGTGCTTCTATTGCTGTTCCTATTACTGCTTCATTATGTAGGAATGGCAAATTTGCTTTTCTAGATGGCTATGAATAAAATATTGATTCTTTACATATGACAGGTAAAAGGGGAAATCATTTCCAAATTCTTGTCATTAAAATAATTCTTAGGGTTATTTATATTTATTTTTCTTAAAACATAGGCACATTTTTTTGTCAGTTTTTTTTTTCTTCTCCCAGGATTGTCTCTGAACACAAACAGATACAAAAGGTCAGGATCTTATTTTAATTTATTCATAATTTTATTCCAACAAAAATTGTTTTCAAAATTGATTTCAGAAATGTTCATTAAAATTGGTGCCCTTTGGGACTTACCTTAGTCAGTTTTAATTGATTAAATAATTACATACTGCATTAAGATTCTTCTTCGAGTACTAGCTACAATCAAAGTAGATCTTTAAAGTTAAAAAAATAAATAGTCATTAAATGTTTAATACATGCCAACTGCCTGTAGCCTCTCTTCCTTTGAGTCCTTAGATTGAGCATAATGCTATATTGGCATATGTTCAGTCAAATCATAATTTTTATGATAATGACTAGCACTTCTCTAAAGAATTTAATATTTTACAGAATACCAATTTTTGTTAAGGGAATACAAGTTTATCTTATAAGTCGTTTATACTCAATATAAATATATTTGCCTAAATCAGAACAATGAATGGGTACATTTAAAACTTTACTGGTGCTATGTATTTCTAAATTTGTACCTTGAACATTCCCTTTACTAAAGAATCTTGGAATAATGCCACATTATAAATTCATTATGTTGTATTAGTATAAAATTTGAAGTGATTATTTTTTTCCTACTATGAAAGAAACACATATGTTGAAGAAACCAACTAAATCAACCTTCGAAATATAGCAAGATAAGGCTGTGACTGCCCTGGTAGAACACAGTGATAACCCGATTTAGATCTGTGCTTCTGGGGCTTTCCCACTGAAGTGCCCTATAAAGCTGTAGTGTGTTGAATTTATCTGGAATAGACTTAGTTTGCAGAAGCTTTGCTTTAGTTAATACTACGATTATTTTCTCTTTTTCTGAATATAAAAAAAAATTAGGGTAAAATGACTCAGAAGTGTTTTTTATAACATGGGAAAAGTAATTTTGGATTAGCAAATTGTAATAAAGTATGAATAATAATCTAATATTCATTTTTTCATAAACTCTGTTGCATGATCTTAAATGCTCTAAGTTTTGGGGGGGGCTGGTATTTTGTGTCTTTAAGCATTCAGAATTTAAAAAGCAGTTGATTTAAAAAAATTATTTTTCATTTTAGGCAAGACATCACAGAGACCTTCAACAGCTAATTTACCACTTTCCATCTCTGTTAAAAGAAGCTCCAGCTGTCTTCTTTCCTCTCCTCCTTCACCAAGAAGCGCCCCTGCTCAGTTGTCTAGAGCTGCTTCTGAAATTTCAGAAATTGAACACATTGATATTATTGACCACAGTGAGCCCTTCTTAGAGGGCTGCACCGCTGATCAACAAACCTTCGACAGTCTGGAAGAGGAATTAAATGTGCTGAGAAATCTTGCAGGTATTGCTATTATTTTTTCACTGTAGGCAATGTTAACTCTGCCCTCTGCCTGATTCTTCATCTCATGCTCCTAGAAAGCAAGCTGGCAAACAAAAAGGCCTTTCCCTTTACCTCTTTTAACCAGCGAGTTCTGTATGTTTGCTTGGATATCCCTCGAGATCACCCTGAAAATGATGCCAGCGACACAAGAGAGAGTCTGCCATGGGTCACACAATACACAGTTACATTGTATTGCTTAAGAACATTCATGTAACAGAAAAAAAAGTTTTTCTTCTTTCTGCAAACCCACTGAGTGACTAAATCTGTAGCTTTATGAAAGCTTCTGCCCAACACCCTTGTTGGAGAATTAAGCTGTTAGATCTTTTAAAGCAGTATTCCTTGAGCTTCACCTTATACAGAAAGCCTCTGGGGATCTTGTTAAAATGCAGATTCTTTCTCAATATGCCTGGGGTGGGGCCTGAGATTCTGCACATCTAAGAACCCAGTTGAGACTGATGCTGCTGGTTGGCAGACCAGTTGAGGAGAAATTATATCTGTGCACTCCACTTCTTGAACTCCGGTGGATGGAGTCTAGTAAATCATAACCATGTTTTTTAATTTACAGAGGTCTGGTTTAGTGACAAAACATTGGGGGAAGAAATCTTAATATTCACCAGAAAGTTGTTGGCGCAGTTTGACAGAAGCCAGCTGCAAATCTAAGAGGCAGATCACTCCTCTGGTCCTATGTATTCCACCCATGGCTCCTCCCTTGGTTGCTTGTTGTTTTAGTGATATTGACCTTTGAATAATGACTTTGCTTTTTTCCTAAAAGAGAATACATCTTGATTTTGCAAAATGCAAGCAATACAGAAAATACAGGGGGAAACCAAAATCCCCACAAAATCTTACTATTCTGAAAACAACCATTATTAATATTTGATGAGCATAATTTTAAACTTATCTGCTTATGTCATAAGTATACATATAAGAATTTCTAGTTAGAAGGATGAATAGATTGTAGGAAAGAATAATTTTATAAAAAATAGACATGTTCTGCATAATATTTTTTAATGTTATATATTTATTTACCCAATTTAATAGAAATAATTTAAATAAAACTAAAGGAAATTGTTCATTTCAAATAAGTATTTTTGATCACAAAATATTAAGTTGAACTACATGAAATTGCCTTTTTGTAGACAAAATAACACGACAATGGAATATGGGCAACTTTATAGGGTCCTACTTGGAATTTTTACAAATATGCCTTTAAAAATTAAGAAAAAAGCTAAAAAGAAACAGTAAGAAATTTGGGCCATTTTTAACTTTATGATTTATTTTAGACAGTAATAATTAAATTCCTATAATAAAAGATGAGAACTCATTTATTTCACATGTATATATATTTTAAAATATGTCTTTATTGATTTCAGAGAGAGGAAGGCAGAGGGGGAGAGAGAGAGAGATAGAAACATCAATGATGAGAGTCATTGATCGGCTGCCTCCTGCACACCCCCCATTGGCACTGAGCCCGGAACCCGGGCATGTGCCCTGACCGGGAATCGAACCCTGACTTCCTGGATCACAGGTCAACGCTCAACCTCTGAGCCATGCCGGCTGGGCTTATTTCATATTTTTTATCTATGTAGTTATAGGTAGTATTGAATAAATCCCTGTTACAGTGATGTTATAATTTTTCATTTTTTAAGGTTTCCTTTTTTTTTTCCTTTGTGAAAATTCATATGGGTTAAGTGATCAGTACCAGCATTTTTACTACAACTTCCCAATTCTAAGCTTTTTATTTTGATTCTTCTCGGGAAGGTTTATTGGGGCATTCTTAAGAATGCCTGCGTTTACCCCTGTGATGGGTTAGCAAGTTAGCTAGATGAATTTAGGGGATCACAATTCTCCCCCTTGCGTTTGGTAGATATTTCTCCATTGTCCTCTCTCCCTGAATATGGTGCTAGTTTGTTCCTTAGCAGTTTTTCCCTTTAAATTTTGTTAAATGTGATTGTCAAATAGTTTTTTTTCCCAAGTAGGACTCATGGTAGCTCAGTTTCTCCAGTTCTTTCATGCTGCAGAATGCCTGCTACCTCTTCTTTCCTCACTGGATATTTGGGAGGGAAAAAAGTTTCATATCTTTGAAATTCAGTAACTGAACCAGGGTTGTTTCAGTTTAAATAACCCAGCCTTTCTTAAAATAGAGGGTTCTCTTTCCATCTGCAAAATAAGTTCCTCTTTATTTTCAGAGGAATTTTCTGCTATTGTATATTTAAATTGCTTTTCTGTTCCATTTGGTTTTCTTCTGCTAAGAAACCTATTTTGTTTATGTTGGATCCTCTTTGTACAATGTATTCACTTACATTTTCTTCAACTATTTAACTTATTTTTCACTTTCTTTTGCATTTACTGTGATTCTCTCAAGAGTGGCTTCTATGTCAGAGTTCCAGTTTTCAGTGGGCTATCTTCCGTTCTTTATTGATCAACTTAATAAATTAGCTCTCTAAAGTATTGCTTTGAGTTTCTTTAGTAATTTTTTACTTTGGTATAATTTCAAACTTACAGGAAACTTGCAAGAATGCAAAAATAGTACAAGGAACTTCAGTATGTGCTTTACCCAGTCCACCGCCTGTTTGCCTGTTGACCTCATTGCACATGTGTACACACACACACACACACACACACACACACACACACGCAGCTCTTTTCTTCCTGAACCATTTAAGAGGAAGTTATAAACCTCATGACGCTTTACCAAAAAAAAAATAATAATAATTCAACCTGCATTTCCCATGAGCAAGGACATTCTCTTATCCCATCATAGTACAGTGATCAAAATTAGGAAATTTAACATTGATGTGAGTCTCTAATCCACAGGGCACATCCAGTTTTTAAGTCTCGATGTTCTTTATAGCTTGTCTTTTCCTGGTACAAGATTTAATCCAGAAGCAAGTTAACATTTGATTCCTTTCTGATGTCTGACATGTTTGATCTTTGAGACTAGTTTTGATTTTTTTTTAAAATATTTTTATTATTATGTTTTTGTAGCCAAACGACTTATGGGAATTTTCTTATGGTCTTGATCTGTTTTCTACCAGATTCGTCTCGTATTTAATTGTTCTTTGCATGCTATGGATTCTTGGATTCTGGTTTGTTTGTTTGCAGAGCTAGTTGCTATCATTTCTTTGTATCTTACTTGCTCATACTTACTGTGGGAGGCTTTGCTCATAGCCTCTGTCTTTCCTGATATAGTGAGACTATATTTTCCCTGAACTGCTTTCCACCTGTGCTGAGATCTGTCAGCCTTCTCTTGGGAGCTACATTTGTGGGTTGGACATTGCACTCGTTTGTATCCTGTCAGCTCAAAGTCCTGAAGAGGACAGATGAGGGAACGAGGAGCTCAGCCTCCTTTGTTGGCGAATCTGGGTTCTCTTATATTTTTTTTTTTTTTTTAATTTCATTAAATGTGAAATTTCACTGAAACTGATTTCAAGTATGTTCTGTCCCTGTGGGGACACTTGCAGGTTTGCACTTTTCTTGCCTCTGCTAAGATCTTGTAGTGAGTATTTAGGGGCTTTAAAAATATTTCAGAAGTTTTCTTCTTCCCCTTCACCTACTTTTCAAACTGGCATGGTATTGGTGGGACTTGTCAGTACTTTAGATGACTCTCCTTTTGCTGTTATTAGCATAACACTATGCTAATAACATAGTGTGGGGGGTGGACAGCAGTAACACTCAGCTATATACCTCAATGAATCTTCTATTTATTTCTTTGGTTGCCTCTTGTCAAAGTTTATTATGTAAACTTGTAGCCCTTACTTTGTTTGGTTCCTGTTACGATTTTATTTTATGTTTATTTTTCTGCTTTTTCTATTCATTTCATTAGAAGTTGAGGGAGGAGAGTTTATGATCCATCTTTACCCATCCATCATTCATCTGCTTTACTCTAAGTTGCTAAAAATCAAATGTAAATCTCCTGGGAGGTAATACTCATGCAAAAGGCAAATTGTAAAATGAAGTATGTCTGGTGGGGACTGGATCTGAAAGGATAACCATGTAGTTTTTAATCAGAAAATAAAGGGTTTCTTATTTTGATAGATTGAAAAGTTCCGTTATTTACAAATGAAACACAGTACTTAAAAACAATAGTCTGTTTGCATGTGTGTTTCTAAACACTGAGCTTTTTCTTTGCCTTCATTACTCTTATTTCTTACATGCTTCATTTTGCCATGTCTCTCATTTTCTCATACACCAAGCCCAGCATTTTCATTGGAATACAAAACTTTTCATATATGAAAGCAAGCACATACTGCATAGCCTATGGTCCAGGAGCAGAAAGCTGTCACTTACACATGCTTGACCCAGGCTCAGCTCTCTTTTTATTTGGGAAGATTAGCTTTGGATGAGTGCACAGCTTTGAGGTACTCTCCTGGAGCTGGGGAAGCAAGGAGATGGCACATCAGCTGAATCAACTCAACAGTCAGTGAGGTGACAGATGCTGTAGTGAAATCAGTCCCTATTCTAGAAAATTCACTGAGTCTGCACAAGGTTTTTGTATTCTGTTTAGCATCAATGGGCAGAAAAATTCCACCCACACTTTGCTACTTATGATGCAATCTGGTAAAACTCTTGAGATTTAGTCTCATGCAGACACAGCTACACAACTTGACTCTTATACAAATGTAAATGTGTTCACTTCCCTGTGAAAGCTGCATCTTTGTGAGCAGCTAACCTTGACCTATTTTCTTTTAGCTCTAGGATGCATCCACTTCCACTAAGTTCTGTGGAAAACAACTTTGCCAAGGAGCTGGGAGAAGAAAAGACAGAAAATAACTGCATTAAGTAAAGCGTTTCTCCTTTGATTCAGATTGCCGTGGCGGATATTAGAGCCATTTCAGAAGTAGCCGCTGTGGGCACAGCAGGGGATGTGTGTGTGCAGACACGGCTTCCTGCTCAATCAGGAGACAAGGGGCGGCAAAGCAGGGTGGCTGAAAGCCAGGCTCCGGGGCAGGGGGATGTGAAGGGGAGCTGGTTTTGAAACAAAACAGTTACTTACTGACTTTGTGACGCTGGGCAAATTATTTTCTTAATCTCACTTTGCATCAGTTTCTATGTATGAAAGATGGATATATTCTAATAAATTCTGTCATAAATTGTCCAGTGATTGAATTCAAATATGTATTAAATGTTATGTTTATGATAATTTCTTTCTTTCTACAATAAGGAGTTTGGATGCCATTCTAAGAGTCCTGGCAAGCCCCTGGGTGTTTGAAGTAGGGACACACACACACACATACACACACACACACGCGCTCTCTCTCTCTCTCTCTCTCTCTCTCTCTCTCTCTCTCTCTCTCTCTCTCTCTCTCTCTCTCTCTCTCTCTCTCTCTCTCTCTCTCTCTCTCCAGTACCTAGCACATAGTAAGTCCTAGAAGAAAATTTTAAATTATATAAGGAACCAGTGGGTGGTGCTTTCTCCATACAGTAAGGTAAGGCCCTCTTGATAAGTCTACATTTTAGTGAAAACATCTAAAAGCTGTTTGTTTTCTACGACTGTTTTCTTCTGGGCTGCTTTGAGGGTTATAGTTAGCTATAGCTCATGCCTTATTATTATCCTCTCCACAAATATCTTTGTAAATAAGACAGTCATTTCCTTAATAAGCTCAACATATCAGTCTAACCTACTTATTAAGGCACCTTGACAGTTTTCAGGTGTTATAGTCTAAAGAAATTTGGAAAGTATCGGAACAGCTGCATTATGAGAACGGAGCAGTAGTGATGCAGTTTAAAGTACACACCTTTTCAATAGTTAAACCTGATTTGTTTGTTTCAGACTCGTTCTGATTTGTGGTTTAAGAGCCTTTGTGGTCCTTCAGTTCCCATGGCAATCTTATGTTTGTGTGAGTTCGTAGGTAGTTAACGGAGCCAAGTAATTAAAGAGAGGAAAGTACTTTGTTTTAAACAAGGAAGAGTAAAAACCTACCTGATGTTATCAGGTGTAGCCAGCTGTCTGTGATGTAAAATAGTGAGTCAGTGGCTTCCTGTGTAATTGGAGCCTCTGTTCATTGGTTGGCCATCAAGCACAATATTAAGTTGTAAAAGGCCTACTCTGGTTTATAGTTAGCAAATTCACTAGCTAACCCCTATAAAGACAGTCAGGTTATGATGGGCTAGAATGGCAATCTTTTTGCTTTAGGGCAACTTTGAATTTCAGGGGAAAAAATGGAATGCTCCACGTAAGTGAAAGTCAACATATTTTTAAAAATTCTGATATAAGGAATATGAAACCAATGAATAATAATATTCACTGTTTATTTTTATATATAATGTCACTGCATTTGCTCCTCATAGCTACTCTGGGAGGTAGGTGGGGCAGGTGCTATTTTTTATTTCCCCTTTGTGGATACAGGCTCTGAGTGATGTAACTGCCCATGGTCTCCCCTGGGTGCTCAAGGGCCCAGGCACAAACACAGGCAGGTCTGCCCCACATTCCTTTGTCTAACCACCATTCCACAGCGCCACTTAAATAATTTGAAATCCTCACTTCAAATAGATACTGTGACCACTTAAGCTGGAGAGAGTGTGGACAGAGTGAAGGTAAAGGGAAGAAGGTTTGGAGGGATAAACAAGACAAGACCCAGTGGCAGAGGGAAAAAGAGAAGGCGGGTCAGGAAAACAGGAGCTGAAGAGCTGGCATGGGGCTCTCACAGGTTACAGGGCAAGTGTCCTGGTGGTCACACCCTCCGAAGCACTGGGATGGCATTTGTAGCTACGCTACATAGTCCTTTAGAAAATTTTTTTGCTTTTGCTTTTGGTTCATTATGTAAATAGCCTATCTGCTGTGTTTTCACTCTTTGAAGTTTTTAACTTTTTTATGTTTTTAAAATTTTAATGTTTCTTTGGTCCATCCTTTCTCCTTTCCTTTATTTCTTTTACTCGTCTTTATTTTTGTGTGGAATGAAGTAAAATGAATGTGTTTTAAATGAAATGAGTTTTAGAAATGCACCCCAGAAGTTTATATTTAGTCAGTTTTTCTCTTTTGTCTAATTCTTTTTAACCTAATTTAATTTTTTTCTATCACCATTTATGCACCCATACCCTCTTCCACCCCGCCTCCCTGGTATTATTCTATTTAAGAGATTTTTCAACGATCAGAGAACATACACTGCTACTCTAGGGACAGAAAATCCATTTTCAACAATCACCTGACCTGACCATCATAAAGTAAAATTTTCAATATAAATATCAATCCAGCTTTCCTTCATTCTGTATTAGAAAGTCAGGAGACTTGGGTTTTTGTACAAATGACCTTTTAGGTTTAACACTACCCTGCAACAGGGCTTTATAAGCAGTTTTGTTTTCCTCTGCCATGAACTATCCAGTGATGTCACCTTTGCTCCTGTTAACTTGAGAAGATGTTCTGAAATATAATTCTGAGAATGAATACGTGTACAAAAACAGGCCCATTTTGTTTGTACAACCTGAATTAGCTCTGTGTTCATCCAATTAGGACTCAAATACCTAAAAGGGGTCAAATACCTTTTCTGGTGGTATTCTTTAGTTCTAAGCATTACTATTGCGTTTTAGTCCTATAATCCTACCAATTCCAAATCCTGAATTGACTTTTTTCCCAATAATAGGTAACATGATAGGTAAAGATGCCATACACACCCATATTCTTTTACTTAGTGGAAACTGGGAGAGAAGGTAGTGGCCTAAAGCTAGAGGATTCGATTCTGGAACACAGTGATTTATGATACAGGTGAGCTAGAATAGCTGAGGCCTAGCTCCAGTTCTTTGACCATGTGTTTGTGTGAATTTCAACAAGTTGCCAGTCCCCTGTGTGCCCTTGATTTCCTAGTCTCCAAGTGGGAATGGGACAAAAGTTTTAGCTGAGAAATCTTTTCTTTTTCCTCCAAATTCATCTTTATTATGTAAGCCTCAAATGTAAATAAGACTAAGGAAAGCTGTCCTGATTGTTTTAGCAGTAGCCTCATCCTTAAACCTGTCATAATATGAAAGTCAGTGGGCTAATCATTTTTAGGATACTTTCAGTTATAAATGTATGGAGGTCTGTCTTACAGCAGAAATAATAATCTAAGTTACTTTCAGTAGGAGAATCTGCTTGCTCAAAAACTTCAAATTAATAGGACCAAAAAATAAATTCTCTTCAGTCAAGTGTATAATGCCTTGTAGTTTGGTGTTTGGCTGCTCTGATCGGTAGGATGTTTACTTAGCACTTTGATCAGAAGGAAGGGAAGACAAGCACCCAGTAATTTAAAAAATTTTAAAAGTCAACATAATCTTATGTACAAGTCAGGTGACTCTTAGGATTGTATCAGTGACAGAAAGAAGGCATTACGGCCTTTCTAATATAGTAATTTATTTTTATACATAACTCTTTGGTAGTTTATATAAAGATATGTTTGCTTATACATTTGCTTACTTAAGTTGCACTATTTTTTCTTACCTAGGCTGAATCATAGGCCAGCTTTATGAAATGGGAGAAGATTTAAGGCTTCTCCCCTTTCACATACAAAAGGTTAATTTCTCCCCAAACAAAGCAAGGAAGCCAAAACAAACACAAAAGAGAAGCTTTGCCAAGGCTAACCTTTGCCTCAGACTGTACGGAGGTAAAGCTTTTATGTCCTAGAAGACAAAAAGTGCTTAACATTTAGACAAATTGAGGAGTTGCACAATATTCTAGCTTAAAGAGGATCACTTGGTTTTCTTTGCAGTTTTATGAAGTCTCAGGACATTGGACATTTTTCTTAAGTATAATGTATATTGAAAAATCAATATGGCTGTTCAAAATAAGTCAGATAGAGAAAGAAAATGCTGTATATCATTTACATGTGGGATCTAAAAAAGCCAAACTCCTAGGAACAGACTGGAATGGTGATTGTCCCGGGCTTGGGGGTGGGGGAAACTGGGAGATGTCGGTCCAGGAGCACAAGATGAGGAAGTGCCAAGGATCTGACCCACAGGCAGGGGTTATAATTAATGTTACTGTATCACACACTTGAAAGCTGCTAAGAGAGGAGATCTTAAATGTTACCACCACAAAAAAGAAATGTCATTTATGTGATGTGATATAGGCGTTTGCTAACACTTTGGTGGCTATCATTTTGCAATATATGTGTTTCAAATAAATGCATTTTACACCCTACACAGTTGCATGTCAAATGTACCCCAATTAAGCTAAAGAAAATAAAATTGGAGAATTTGCTAAGAAATTTCAATGTGATTAAAGTGGCTTGATACCCATGCCCTAATTTGGAATCTCAAAACAAATTTACCTCATACTGTGACTATCCTACAAATATTAGAAAATTGAGATGATTAAAAATCTCTGACCCTCTTTATACTACTTATAGTTTACTCTGGATAACTAGAGCCATATGCTATGCATTTGTTTCTTCTTGAATTTATGAGTTGACAATTCATGAAATAAAATATTTCAGATTCTTCAGAAAAACTTTACAGCCAAACCTCAGAAGAATCGCCAGCTGTCAGCCAGGATTCGCTGAGTAGAAGTCAGGCTACCCTAGATTCCTTTAAGGCCTCACATTCAAGGAGCCCCTGTGGAATTGAACCGAGGTAGGTTATATGTGCCCATAATGCATAGTAACAATTTTGACAAGCCCCAACCAATTCTCTTTACTATATAAAGAAAGATTGTCCTCATGTGGGTACTTATATGGCCATTCGTGCAAAATATTTGTGTTCTTTGCTGACCTATTATCAGGATTTAGTAAAAGGCTTATGAGGATGTTACTTTAATATGAAGAGATAATTCTCTGCTGGAAAACATATGTCAGAAAAATAAAAAAAGGGGTTTAATAATCCTTCAGCATTTATTTTTAAATTGAAAAACAGCTGCCTTACTTTCATTAATTAACCTAATAAATTTTAAAACTTTGCATTAATAGAATCTTACCCAATGTGAATACAATTTTCAGAATGGAATATTGAGAGGTTTCTTTCTTGAAATTGAGTCCAGGCTGTTAATGATAGCGCATTTTAATTTGTTATCATTTCACTCTTTCCTCATGTAAGGTGAGCGCTTTTAGGGATGGTAATCAGTTTATAGGGAACATGGTTTATACTAATAAATGCTTAAGAAATGCAGTTTATCACGTCAGTCTACTATTGACATACTGGAATTCCTTGAAAAAGGAGGAGGGTTTCTTGTAGGTTTAAAAGTGTAAATAAAAGACTGTTATATTGTAAGTTCCTTTGATTGGTTTGAAGGTTAATATTGCGGTAAAAGGAAATCAAGAGTGTTGCCCTCTTTTTTTCTGAAAGAAGAAATAATTTAGCTGTGTTTCTTGGATTTTTGCATTTCTAACACTACTTAAAATTTATTTTTAAAAAGGGTAAATCTAAAATGCTATTTTTTCCCCCTAAAAAATGAAAAACAAAGTAACTAAACCTATGACTTACTGTCACCATCCTTTCATAAAAGAAAGGACATTTAATAAAAAATATAAGGGGAACACATTAACAGAATAAAACACAGTGCTTTACAATTAAGAATGTCATGAAAAAGTCATTACCGGTGAAAATTATCGCAAATCTCCCCTGGTTCACAGATGAGAGTGTAGGCTCTGCTGATTTAGCCTGTGTTGGACACAAGAAAAGGATCCAAAGAACACTTACAGCTCTCACGGAATGTTATGCATGTATTTTATATTATTTAGGGGCATACATGGCTGACTATCAAGATAACTTAGACCAAAACATCTGAGTTGTGCAGGCTCCCTTCTGTTCCCCACTCTACCTCATTTCTCAAAACCTAGAACCCTACACACGAGAGCCTCCAACAGAGCTTCCTCTCCACCATGATACACACAACAAAATAGAACAGCTCAATAATTGTCATTAATTTTGGTTTTGGCATATCTTGACTGGCTATCCACATAGTCCTAATTTACTGTACACAAAAGACGTGATTTATCTGGCAGTCTACATTCACCGGGATTCTATTAACCAGCCAGTGTAATGATGAATGTCCTTAACGATGACCCCGAGGCTCAGCAAGCTTCTGAAGTGCCTTCTGAATCATCAGGGAGAGACACAATCAGAGATTGTAAAATCTTCTCTCCTTGGTACCACTGTGGCTTTATTTCCTGAGAGGGGGAGAATGATGAGGATTTCTCATTAAAAGGAGGCTTGGTGTATTGGGCACGTTGAAAATGACTGCCCCGGCCTGAGGCAGCCCTCACACCTGCTGCCTCCCTGACTTCTGTGGCTGTAGTATTGATCAGAAGATAAATGAAGAGGCGCAGCCTGGTTCTGTATATTGTGTATTGATCTTTTAATGTATTTCCAGCTTTTCTGAAAAAGATACCGAAATTCAGTCTTTCCTGACACTTTGTGAGAGCGGCACAGATGAGGAGGAGACAGACTTTCTTGATGAGCAGCATGTCATCACACTGCCGTGGCCACAGAGTACCTAAGGATCATTTGCGCATTGCTTTTTACTTTTTGTACCCAAAGGAAATGGGAAAAGTTAACAACTAAAAAAAATAACCAAACAGTCACTTATCCAGGTGTGGGAGATTTTCATTATTAACGTGTCTGATATTTCAAGGTTTGCAGACTAATAAAATGTAGTAAAATTATAAGTTTGAGGACTTTTTCCCCCCAAATGATATATGGTGTGTCAATTAATCTATATTGCAGATCTTATTAGTAAAATTTGGTGAGTTTAAAAAGATAGCAGTTATAACTGTGTCCACAGAACCTACCATAGGCTAAAACATAATTACATTTAAAGTCCTATTTGTCAAATTATATTTTAAATACGTCATCAGTAAGAGTGTACATTTGAGGGCCAAGTCATACTTGGCAGTATCATCAATGTGTCTGGGATCTGTTTTTTACTTTGGTAATGATAGGGTTTTTGTTTTGTGGTGTGTGTTTTTTCTGTTAGTGTTTTGGTATTTATAGAAGTTCTGATAGCTTCAAAAGTTGCAGCTAGAAAACAGAAAAGGACCCAAAATGAAGTGGAAATAATACTTATTCTCTGTTCTAGTGAAGCAGAAAAGATCCCCAAAGCATCTTATTTCAGGAGGGCCAGTGTGATGGTTAATTTTGACTAGGCTATGGTATCCAGATATTTGGTCAAACATTATTCCAGCTTTCTCTGCAAAAGTGGTGTTTTTTTTGGTTTGTTTGTGTTTTTTTAGATGCGATTAACATTTAAATCAGTAGATTTGAATAAAGCAGATTTCCCTCCAGTCTCATTCAATCTGTTTGAAAGCCTTAAGAGAAGAAAGACTCGGGTGCTCCAGGGAGGAGGGAATTCTGCCTTCAGGCTTCCTCTGGACTCCAGTTGCAGCATCAACTCTTCCTTGAGCCTCCAGACTGCCCACCTGCCCTGTTGATTTGGATTTGTTAGACTCCACAATTAGTTCTTTTTTTCTGGAGAACCCTGACTACTACAATCACTTTGAAAAGTGATCGTGATAGCTAATGAAAATAACAGATATGGAAGTATTTTGCTCGTCTTGGGCAGTACTAGATACTTGGGTTAGTGGGTGTTCAGTGTTTTATAGGAACTTGTGATTCAGGGTCTCAAGAGCAGAAGAAGACATGGAGAGAGTTTTACAGATTCTTAGAATGGCTTCCCCGTAAGGAGTTTGTGAACTTATCAGAAAAATATCCCTGCAGTTGGTTGTGCCATCATTTTGGCTTCTCTGATTCTGGATAGGAACCTCCTATAAAAGACTGATGGTTGAGTGTAAATTCATCTCTGATACTCTTTCCATGGCATCAATAAATTGTACTGACATCCACACATCATTTACTGACAGGATAGAAAATGACGAAGAGACCTATAGCCATTTCTATGTCTTTTCTTCTAAAAATGCCCTTTATTAAAAGTGATTAACATAAGTGAACAATAAGCAATCAGCAAAGCCAATCACACCATGAGAATAAAATTTTTCAAACGAAATATCTTAAAATTAAGAGTGTGACTCCCCTGTAATTTTTACTGTCTTCTGAGCACTTCCTCTATCACAATCCCATAGAGAGACAACAATGAGTCACCCTTGAACTTTCATCATTTATCTCAAAAGCCCTTCTGGCATCTTGTCCCGAGGCTGCTAGCTTTCTGAATTTTATTATCTGTAGCTGAAATGGGGATTGCCTGTTCAAATATGTTATTTTTCTTTTTAGCATGTTTGCTCAGGTTTAACGTTTCTTGACTCTGCCTACACTCCTTTGCTCCGAGACATCATCCTTATACTTCTGATGAAGAAAATGGTTCCTCTGGATGCAGTTTATAAAACTTGTGTTTTTCTTAGACAAAGTGGAAGGAGATGTGTTTCTATTCTCATTAGAGAAGTAGGGCCACTAGTATTCTTTGTGTTTTTAGTCATAGCTTCAGCCTTTTAAGAACTAGTTCAGAAATACATTTTATAAGGTGCCACTGCCTTTTACAACATAAGAATTTTGAAATAAGAAACTAAGCTGATAATTAGTTGTCATCAGTGGATTTCTGGCCAGAATTTGAGATAAAGAGTGTACTGTTGACTTTGTCATTTAACTTCCAATCTGGCATTGAAATTAAACATGAGGGTCCTCTGTGCAGAGGAGAGTAGACCCCCTTCTGCCTTTATTTGCTTCCCGTAACCACACATTTAGAAATGTTCTTTAATTCCTTTGCCATTAGTATAATGAGGAAATAAAAACTAAATAAGATTAGAGCCTTTGCCTGAAGCAGCTGCAATGTGTTCTCTCATTTTGAAGCTCAAGTTTAAAATTACTGTTTAAGGCATGCATCTAGTTCTGACTGTGGAATTGAGTTACAGACACTCCAGAAAAATCACAACCATGTTCCTGATACTAGAGTTAGTATGGTGTGCCTCTCAAAACTATTGGACAGACAGCCATATGATATTACATGCATGTTGGAATTTAGTAGCTTATATTCACATTTGCCTGGTGGTGTAATAGCCATATGGAATTCTGTAATTTTACAGCTCCAAACACACACATGGTGGAAACAAATTGACATTAAATCATATTTGATAGTTCTAATCTGTTTGATATTTGTTGAAGTCCTTCACATCTAGTGCACTCTACTGTGTCACACAACACAGGCTAGGGGTGTACTGACCTTAAGACCCCTTAATGTTGTGCCTTACCAGTGTGGTGGACAGAAAACTCTTTTTGGACAAATGAATGTTACAAAATGGCTCCATCTCTGTAATAGCACACTCAGATACTTTGAATAATGTCTTGATTCATAAAACAACAACAAAATTATCTTTATTCCTATGAATCAGTTGTTGGAAAGCTCTTGAGCTCTGCTTATTTCATCTTGTTTTTGGCCACATGCTATTTCTCTAAGGTCTCAAAACATGCCTGCTCAATGAGCCTTTCTCTACTTTTTATCTAAATTAATTTCTCTGTTCCTTTTCCTCTATTTTTTTAAATGACATTCTACTTTTCCCTTTACAGTACCTATAATTATAAACTTGTCTACTTTTTAAATGTATATTTCCCAATTAGACTACATATTTCAGTAGAGCATGGATTATCTCTATCCTGTTCACTACTGCATGCTTAGCCCCTTAGCATGTGCCTAGCTTAGACTGGGTGATTAGTGAATGAATGAATGAATGAATGAGCAGGATCCAACTCCTAAGTCATCGCTGTCCCCAACTTCTCCCACTATATGTAGTGGGAGAAACAGAGGTCATCAGCTTACACTGTTTACTAGCTGGCAGACCACTTATTTGAAAGTGTTCCTTCCTCATGCAATGGAGAAAAAGTTACTGACTTTGCTTTGCTCAAAAGAATGTGGTGAGAATCAAATGCAGTCATGAGTGCGAAACACTCTAGGAACTGGAACAGGCTCTGCCACATCTATCATCACTTTTTATAAATTTAGGCTCAGTCATGGAATATAAAGACAAATTAATGGACAGATCAGTTAGTGAATTCAGGATCGAGTTGACAGATGATTCATAAAAATCACTTAATATTAAAAATGGAGAATGCTTTCAGTGAGTTGGGCAATTAGCATGATATATAAAGCTGGCATTTATGTTGAAAGCTAAATACCTAAATTTATTTCATTAAAAATATTTCTGAAACATTGTTCACTATGTTTATAGATTTCTTCTCTCATGTTAATTCAGAGTTTTTAAATATTAAAATTGCACTGGTACTTTATAAACTCTCTATGCATGGTATTTTGCAGAGAGAAGAAAATTTTAAAAACATACTATTTATATCTTCCCAAATCTGTTTTTATAGGATATTCTGTTTCAGCATAATTTTCATCTCTGGTTATTTATTGCTAGCCACATTTTCATAAAAACAATCTTTATTTCCTCAGAGTTCATCTGTGCCTGTATTTTATACCCCACCTAAAGTCATAATTCTTTGTTAGTGACATCCTGATTGTTTGCTGGGTAAATGATTATGATGTTGCAAACAAGATTATGACTTTAGCTGGGAAATAACCTGCAGGCATAGATGAACTCTAAGGAAATAAAGATGTTCCTCACTTAATGCAAATGTCTTTCATAGTTAAGGAAAAGGAGTGGATATTCTTAATGTTCTCTGTGAAGTGACAGTTTATGTCTACAATGAAAATAATTAATTGATTGATGGGGCTATCTTTTTTCCCCCCAAATACAAATACAATAACAGTATGGAAATATAGTTTTGAAAAGTCTCTCTATTTGCTCTTATTTCTGACAAAAGGAAGCAATCAATATGTATATAGTTATCCAGAAAACAAATATACAATTTTCTACATACAAATGCTTAGAAAGATTTCCAAGAAGGGAAATGTACTTCACCCTTATTTGAAAATTAACTAAACCTTATCTATTCAACAGAAGTTAATAATGAAAGAGATGTTTAGGGTAAATTTTTATATAATTTCACATTTTTTAGGTAATCGTCATATTTTTATAGAATGATTATTTTGTTGTTTCTTCAAACAATGCACAGTTCTTAACTTTTGTACTTAAAAAATGAGAGCTAAAAGTGCAGGTTGGATGTGAACAGATGCATCTTTAATTTTTGAAAAGTAGTTATCACATTTACTTTCTCCTCTGACCGCCTATGCCATAGCCCTTGGAGGGTAGCTTGTAAGTTAGGCTATTGAATCAGTTAGGATCTGGTTTCATTTTATTTTACTGGAAACACCAAACAACAATGGAATAACAGGAGTTTATTTCTCTTGTATGTCAAGTCTGGAAGTAGGCAGTCACGAGCCGGTATGAAAACTACATGTTACTATGTGATTGCCATCCTCAAGGTCACCTTGTCACCCAAGATGGTTGTGGATCTCTAGCCGTCACAATCTGCGGCTGAGGCGTCAGAGTGAGGGAAGTGTGGAGAGCAAGATAGGACCTCCCAGATGAGGCTGCTTCTTTCAAACCAGTCTTCCTGGAAGTATCGCACAACTCTTTTTTTGTGATACAACTCTTATACCTTTTTGACTGAAATTTAGCCACATCTAGATCCAAGGGAATTTAGAGATATAGTCAACTAAGTGGGCACACTGCTGCTCAGAATAAAATTGGGGTTGTGTGACAGGGCAGATGAGCTGAATGGATCCTGAAAGCAACAGACACCTCAGCAATAGTGTCTCTCACAGGCTCTAATACTATTCTCATTACTGATCCACAGCTGCTTGGTTTCAGAATAGAGATTTTGCAGTTAATGTGGTTTGAAACATGTGGTAGAAGCTAACCTTTTGAAATTTAAATAAGTCAAATTTAAGAGATACTATTATACTTAATTCACTCAATTTTTAATACAAAGCATATCTCTTTCGCAGTCTGCAAGACATAGTTAAGTTACACAAACAGATTTCATTATTATTCAGCTTCAAGTTTTCACCTTAGAGCTTCTTGAAACACATTCAACATCTCTTTAAAGTTCAGTCTTTGGGCTAATGCCCAAATCCAATCTGCTTTGGCAAAGACGTTCAATGTGCTCTGTTAAAAATATTGCGATATGAAATATTTGTTTCAAATGAATAGTAAAATATTAGGGTGTTTTGAAACCAACGATGTTGGAAATTTTCACAAGAATATAGAGGACAAATATAAAATAGTTTCTTATAAGTATGTTGAATATTAGTATGGTAGAGCCAGAGATTACAATGGTTTCAGGGATAAAGCCTCATGGTTATGTTCCCATACAGCAGTGCTTAAATCCTTCATAGTCCAAATATAAAATGAGAGATTAATTGCTTCTGAGTTGGGTTCTGGGGAGTCTTAGGGTTTCTTGCTTTAGGGGAGGAGTATAATGGGGGACTGAGTTGCTCAACAAAAGCATCTATGCTTGGATATTTTTTATATAAAGGGTTTTTTGGGGGTAAGATTAAAGAAAAAAAATCTGCTACAAAAATTAGAGATTTGTAGCCTTGACTCCTAGAAGATTTCTTGGCCCCATCTCAGTCTAGTATTCTGGGATTTATGTCACAAAATGTCACATGTTGTCAAGATATGCGACTGAATTTGCATCTCTTTGTTATAAGACCAGACTCCAGAGAACCATGGAGAGAAGATAGTTTATCTTCCTCAATTCATTGAAAGCTATGCAAGCTATCCAACTATACTCAACTTTATATTTTCAAGCCAGGCAGCATAGTTGCCTAAGCAGGGCCCAGAGATGAGTCAGATTAAAGGTTGCCAGGCCATGGTGAGAGATCTGGAGAGAGGGAAAACAATTCGTTGTAAAAGGCTGCCTCTGCATCTCAGCAGGCTGATGACGATGATTTCAGGCAATTTTTAAACAGTGATGTGGGTTTGGTATGCCATCAACTTCTCTGAAAGACCCCTGAGGGAAGGAACTCAGTGTCAAAGAGATAAGGTTTGTAGGACAGGGTTGTAAGTGTTGGGTGGGTGTGAGGAGGCAGACGGTAAAGGAAAGGGTATTAAGGGCTAATGGCACATCAGGACCACCCAGCCTGTGTGGGAACAGTGCAGGTGGTACCTTCAGTCTCAAAGAGCATCAGTCTCAACAGCATCTACAGCATCTAGTAGCCTGATGGCTACTAGACGTCCCTAAGCCATCCTCTCACATGTGACTTGCGTATAAATATCACTCTGTTTTCAAAGAGCCATTGCTAGAAATGAGTAACGTGGAGCTCCATTCTAATTTTGTTCTCTAATCTCCTCATCATAATCACTTTTATTATTTTCAGGACTGACCTACTTGACAACTATGAAGCAAAATTTCACACCACATTTACCTCAGGGCAGAGTATCCTCTGGAGGTCCCAGCAGGTTTCCAAAACAATATCACAAGTGGGCCAGGTGCCTTCCCTTGGCTTCTCTGGCATCCGGGACCAGATGACTCTGGAGGGAACTCATGCCTGTTGCACACAGATTCCCCTTTATTGGTTCTTGAAATGGCCCCATTTCCTTCTTTATCGAGGGAGAACTAAACCTCAAGCAGATGCTTGTGATTAAATAAGGAATAAGGGATAAAGACGATAGAACTTTTACCAAGGATGTGTCTCCTTCTGCTATCAGAAAATGCCAAGGTGAAAACAAGCCACTTATTTGCAAATAAACATTGCACTGGGGTAAATGGTTTACTTTCCAAGTTTGAAACAATTATACTTTGACAGCACCACTCTCAAGATTTTAGGTTTATTATAACATCATTAAAAACACATTTAGTTGGTATTAAGTGAAGCAGTTCATTGCACTGTTATGTAAAAGACAATTTTGACATGAAGCTAGTAAAAAACAGTCTCAATTTAATTTTTTATATTTCTAAGGAAATATTTCCTACCTTGTCATGAATTAAGGTATCTGATTGACTGAGATGTCGCTGAATATAGCTCAAATTTTTTTCTATAAACAAAAATGTAGACTATACTAAAAAAAAAATAGCCAATTTTTCTTTGTATGGTATTTCCTGTTCTAGGATATAGAAATAAAGGTGCCTCCATTTTTAAATTAAATTTGGAGAAATTATTTCACTTAATTCTACAACACCAGTCAACATAAATGCTACCTCAGAAGAAGGGCGGTGTTTTTGCATTTTCTTTACGGAATTCTAAGTGTCCAAAATTTAAATACAGGTTAAGCACCTAATTTCTTGAA
Source organism: Miniopterus natalensis (assembly GCF_054644295.1). Taxonomy (NCBI): domain Eukaryota; kingdom Metazoa; phylum Chordata; class Mammalia; order Chiroptera; family Miniopteridae; genus Miniopterus; species Miniopterus natalensis. The sequence goes on from NC_142086.1 coordinate 67,691,946, forward strand.
ATGAATGCCCTTTAGAATGCCCACCACAGACTTGGTGGGAGATCTGTTTATAAAGGAGATAGAATTTCTATCCCTTGCTTAATCCAAAAAGTTCTTTTTAGAAAGGGAACAACATACCATTTTATCTTCCATTGAAAACAGGTTTTTGAACCCTCCTCTTTAGTCATTGCATTCACAATCATTTTTGCTTCCTCGGCAGTAAAATTTCTGATAAGACATGTCTAGACACCACTTCCATTTCTCCACCTCCTGTGGGGTTTTTTTGACCCATGAAATTATGCTCTTGTTCTCGCCACTTGACCGTGATGCTCTTGCCAGTAGTGACCCCCATACTTTTCAGAGCTCAGGTTAGTCTCTCAGCATCATTGGATGTGGTTGATTGGCCCATTGTCCTTGGAGCTGTTCTTCACGTGTCCTTGAGGACACCACACTCATGATTTCCTTTTTATCTGACTGACTGCTCTTCACAGTGTTGTCTGAAATTTCTTCTCCTTCCCCAGCTTCTGAATGTTTATGTGTTCAGGCACAATCTTGCAACCTCTTATATACCTACGCTCTAAGTGGTCCTATCCAATCTGAAATACATAATTTCACTTTAAAAATTACCCTCTTAACTCCAGTTTAGGATACCAACATGCTGCAAACAGAACTGTGGATTTTCCTTTGCAAACTGGCTCCTTTTTTGGTTTTCCCATTTTTTACACGACAACACTGTTCACCTAATTGCACAGGCCAAAGACACTAAGAGTTACCTTTGAATCTTATTTTCCTCCCAGGATCATATCCATTCTGCAGGAAGTCCTTATTAACTCTCTCATAACATATACCCTGGAAATTGCTTCCTCTAACTGCCCACACAACTCCCACCTAACCCAATTCACATCTCTTACACTTAATCCAATGTCTCTATTTCACAAAAGTTAAAATTATCTTTAAAAATGGGGGGGGTGGTAGAGGGGACATCTGTAATATTTTCAACAATAAATAGAAATTAAAGGAAGAAAATGAAGATCAGATCACACGCCTCCACAATGAGAACTCCTCCACTCGCCCCACATTACAGTTAGAACTAAAGCCAGAATTTCCCAACGGCCACCAAAGCCTCCTGTGATCAGGGCCCTACCTAGCTCTAGGGTCTCATCACCTGTCCCTCTTCCTCAAGCTCACCCTGCTCTGAGCACACTGGCCTGTTTGCTATTGTTTGAATTCAAGAAGGTTCTAACTTCATACCTTTACACTCACTCTCCCTTCTTTAACACTTTCCCCCCTAGATCCTCACATGGCTCCTTCAGGTTCAAGTTTTACTTCAAATCTCTCTGAGAGAGATTTCACTGGCCATTATATGTATAGGAGCCATATACATCGTCACTCTATCTTCTTGCACGTTTCCCCCCAATATTACTACAGAAAATACTTGTTTACAATTCTACCTAGTGTCCTCATTAGCATGTAAGCTTTCTGAAGGCACACACTGTCTTGTTCATGACTATGTCACTAGTGTGTGTCTGGTACAGAGAAGGTGGTTAGTAAATACTGATTAAATAAGAGAAGTTTCTTCCCAAAGGTCTGTTGAGAGGGCAGTTGATAGGAGAAATATTCTACAATAACTTTATAACATATGTTGAGGTATTGCAAGCATTTTTATCACCTCATATCTCTCAGAGAGGGATAAGTATTAATGGTAAGTACTTTTATTAATAAGTACTTTTATTAATCCCCATTTTACATGTGAGAAAATGGAGGCACCAAATGGTTAAGAAATGTGCCCCAGGTTACAAGGCTCCTAAGTGAGGATGCCAAGCTCCTAAGTGAGGATGCTGGATTACAATTATAGGCAACCAATTCCAGAGTCTACGTTTGCCAGCATGTACAATACTTCCTTACTGCTGCTTCTCTCTACAGTGAACTTTTAAAAGAGAATTTAATACTGATTTATAGAACAGATCTTAACTTTAAGTGGTAGTTGGCTCTAAGGAATTTCTGTTTTGTTTTAGTAGAATATCCTAAGATGGCTTTATTATAAGTAAGTCCATTTAATTCTTTAAAATTTGTGCCTTTGAAAAAAATATTTAACATCTGCTACATTGCCCCAAATCCAGTAAATGTTTAATAGGTCAAGATTGAATAAAATATCAAAAGCAAAATCTAGATATGTGATAATATTTATTCTCTTAGCATTACAGTGGTCATTTTTCTTTCCAAAGTGGAATATGTAGTTTTTTTATGAATAAGAAGTGACTGGCGAGGAGACTAAAGCTGGTGTGTGGCTTTTTTGTCCTTGGCTGTAGGCTTAGGTACCACCTGGATCATCAGCTGTCCTAGTATGCCTGCCCACAGAAAAATTCTGTCAAACACCTCACTGATATCAATAGTATTATCCACCTAAAAAACATTTTTGACAATCCATTATGTGCTAGACCTTGAAGTAGGCTGTGGAGAGTAAATAAATAAAACTATGAATCCTGCCTCAAGGAATTTACAGTCTTATATACACATAAATGGACACAAAATAATTGCACTAATGAATGCAGGCTAACCTCTGTAAGATTTGTGCTAAGGAAGGCTTCACGAAAGAAGTGATGTTCAATTTGGGTCTTGAGAATGATTTAGGTCTGTCATGCCAACTAAGATAGTTAGGTGAGGGTTTAAAAGCATTCCTGGCAAAATTTATGTGTCACAAATAGCCCACTTATAGAGGACAATGATTGTCTTTTAGGGTTTCTCATTAATAAGTTAATAATTATCATTCAGTTCTGTATTCAGGCAATTTATAGCCTGAAAATGGAAGATTCTGAATTTCTGTGTGCTAAGGTTGTCTTAAGGTTTGACATCAGAGATCAGTATATTCTTCTAAGCTCTGGGGACCTGACAATCTGTCCTAAATGGACAGGAAACAAGAGAGTCTATTTTTCAAGTTATGCATTAAGTAGTGATGACAGGATAGAAAAAGAGCAAGGGAGACCTCCAGTGATGCGTGGGGACAAGCTGAAGCCAGCCATACATGGCAGGGGTATGTCATTCAGTATAACAGCGACATGCTTATTTGCCTTCTTGAATTCCCGGAAAAACAGTCACCACCAGGGACCTCTGGCAAAGTGAGTGATGGGATCATGGGCTGTCTTCCTTTCGGGTTCTGTTAGATGGGAAGCATTATCAGCACTGTTTGTTGAGATATTTATCTCTTGCATTATCACATGCAAATTATATTCAACACAGAGGAAAATATTTTCTGTCAATGTGCTTCAGACTCTGCTCCACGGAGCACTAGTGGTTCCAAGAAGCCCCTTGTGGTGGAGGGTATCAAGGAGCAGGGTTATGACCCCTGCCCAAGCTTTGGTCACAGAAACTCTACTTCATTTTCTTCCCTATCACTCTATTGTATAAGATTTTTCTCTACCAAAAATTTCTTATCTAAAGCATTGAAATAGTACTGTTCTAATTCAAAGTTCACCACAATGAAAAATGAGTCCTTCTTGTGACTGTTATTTTAACTGCATGGGATGCTGTTGTGTACATGCTTAATGCAGGATAGTGCACGGATACAGAAGATGGACTGCAAAGCACCCTGTTTGGGAAGAACTCAGCTTGGCCCAAAAGCTGAGTCATTGTTCTGATGATGCACTTTTATTGTACCAGTTTAAGAAGCCCTTTAACTCTGTAGCCTCTAGTTCTGCAGAAAGCAGCTTGAGACCCTCGTAATGTGTGAAGTGACTCTACAACTTTTTCATTCGCTCAGTTGTAAGAAGCTAAATAAATCAAAGAAACTTTTAAAGTCTTTTTATTTCAATACCAAAGGATATTTTCTCTGGTTTTAAAGAATTTGAAGATGTTTTTGGGTAGACCTGTAGAGATCAGGAGGGCCAAGGACTTAGACTGAAGACATTCCCTTGGTGGGCCAGGCACTGGGGCTCAGAGGAGGGGCCGTCATCCAGTTAGTTACAGGCGAGGAGAGTGGTCTGGACTTACAGGGGACACACTGGAAATAAAGGGGAGCAGCAATCAGCCCATCCCGCCTTCTGCCTGGCACTGTGGGAAGTAAATCAGGTACGATCAAGGCAGAACCACAGCAAGGGAAAATGATGGGTATCGAACAGTCATGAAAACAGGAACGATAGTATACGTGGAGACCTGGTCAGAGAACTAGGTGGAAGTCCACTGAGAGCCTGAGGTCTCTGGAATATGGGGGAAGGGTCCGGGAAGAGCCATCAGGGAGTTTGTGAACCCTGTGAAACCAACCTGGGCGATTTTGTACTGTGGAACGAGTCCACGGCTTGCTTTAGTTTTAAAGGAGTTCACGTAGGAGTAGCTTCAGGATTGCTGAACGGGACCCAAGGTCAGACTCGACTGAAGCCAAGGTGAACTTGATGCGGAGATATCTGAATAACAAACTGCTTCCCAACAAAACACAGGAAGGGGGCAGGAGGGTTAGGCCTGCTTTAGGCAGAGGTGGGGGAAAATAAGCAAAATGTAACTAATTCTGGCCTTCCCGAAGGCTCCTCTCTCTAGCCAGAGCTACGGCAGTTAACGAGAAGGGCCCGTCCAGCCTCCCCAGTGGAGATCTGCTCCCTTTACAGGGAGCGTGGATGTCACAGGTAGGAGAAAGAGCAGTGGGAGATGGCTCTCAAGCTTTAAATCAAATTGGGGGATAGTACTGTCATTTACGGGAATGTTATAACAAGTAACAAAACTTAAAAGGATAATTTCATAATATCATATATTTAACTTATGCTATAATATTCCCCAAACATACATATTTTGTCAGGGTAAAACTACCTACTTTCCACCATTTAATGATGATTTTAAACTTTTACTATTATAACTATGAAATTATATTAATTTGAGTTTCATACTGTTTTCTTTTGTGGTTTGATATCATTCAGAAATGATATCAATCATATCTGCAGAACAACAAGACCTTTGGTATGCCAGTTTATCAAAAATACATGGATTAAGCAAATATAAATCCATTTACTGTGAGAAGTCTGAGAAAAATACAGTAAGATGTCTTTAATTGATTTACATTGAAATGTGAAGCCTGGTTAATTCAGAGGCTTATTGGGAAACCAATCTAGTCCTGATGTGGAGATAATGGACTGCTAATTGCCATGCATTTGAGCCTGTTAATATCTTGTTTCCCACCCTCTGTGTTCTCTCCCGTTGGCATGACTGCCATGCACATTGACCTGAGCTGTTGGACAAGGTCAAAGTGCTTAAGGCATTAAAATCTCCAGCCATCTCACTCTCATTACTAATACATATATATATATTTTAGTATTTCAAAAAAGAAACATTGAAACAATCATAGAGATAACACTCTCTTTTAATGCCACAGAGTGTATATGAAGAGCCATTAGGAATAAAGACAGATTAGTTGGATCATGGGGCTGGTTAAGAACACATTTAGCAAGAGTATAACAGAAGTTATAAATTTCTTGAGGACTATAAATATCTGAACTTGGACCAAGAAAAACATAAAATAATGATTTAAAGGCATACATTTTGCCTGAATTCCAAGCTGACTAATGGGTTATAAGGGGCATTTGTTCATTAATCATACTTATGACAGAGGAGAAAGAGTGTTAACAGAAAGTTAAAGACTAGAATAGCCCCAAATGATAAATTTTACCCAAACCAATTATTTTATTTTTAAAAATACCACAAAACTTGAGGGCTCACACACACACACATAATAGAGCTAGTTAGAATCAGAGCTAAAACTAAATTTCAACTTAGGATTCTCACACACAATCTCTTCCAGGATGTGTAATCTATGATTTCTTAGCATGTCTCTCCCAGGAAGAATCTATTTGGTTCTTTAATCCTTTATAGAAAAAAGGATTTTTTGCTGAGCATTTTAGAGTTAAGAACCAATACGCTCTTTGCTTCAGGGAGCTCACATACAAAGGGTGGGCAGATAGTATAACATAGCGGTCAACTCTAGCAGAATGTCAGGCATGCGCATGGGGTGAGGAGCCTGCGGGGAAGGACAAGGCTGGGATGGAATGGGAGTCCCTAATGATCACTAGATGATTGTTAAGTCAAGAAGGAGAGGAAACAGGACCCACTGACCTATAAGCATTCTTGTATGGGATTTTAGAAATGTTACACTTGAGTAGATGTAATCTAATGGCACATGTCTTAACTATAAATACAGCACTGAATTTCAGCCTCAGTCACTCCCTGGGCCTGAATTCTTGTGTTGGGCACAATCTCCATAACATAAGCAGAAGGATGTTCCGAGCTGAAGATCCATAATAGGAAAAAACTACATAACCTTACATTGAGAGGTCATTATTAATTTAAGAGAGGTGAAACAATTCTTATATACTTCTCCCATTCTTCCTCTTCCTAAGTCTATACCTGCTTAATCTGTCTAAATGCCAGAGAGTAACAATTTACATTGCTTACAATATACTTTATTTTTTAAATTTATCTTTATTGTTGAAAGTATTGCAGATGTCCCCTTTTCCCCCCATTGGCCCCCTCCACCCCGCACCTTCTCCCCCACCCCACCCCAGGCCTTCACCACACTATTGTCTGTGCCCATGGATTATGCATATATGCATATAAATTCTTTGGTTATTATGTTCCCACCCCCACCCCACCCTCCAACTTCCCTCTGAGATTCATCAGTCTGTCCCATGCTTCTATATCTCTGGATCTATTTTGTTCATCAGTTTATCTTGTTCATTAGATTCCACTTACAAATGTGATCATGGGATACTTGTCTTTCTCTGACTTATGATGCTTTAATATGCATAAATTGTTTTTTTTTTTCTGGGCTACAATAGTGTAGTTATTACAGGTTTAAATCCTGGCTCTACCAATTGTTTATTAGCAATACGAACTAGGGCAAATTATTTTTCCTGTCCTATAAAATGCAGATAAACAAGCAGTAGGTACCTCATGATATTCTTGTGAGGGCCAAAAAAGTAAAAATATTTAGAGTGCTTCCAAAAGTGCTTGGCATATAGTCTTATATAAATGTTAACTCATTATTTCATTTGATTGATATAGTAATGCTATCATGTCTGTATGGTACATAATTATCCCATTTAATATATGAGCCACATATCACTTGAAATCTCAAAACCACTTAAGAGCTTATGATATTTATTATGAATCGTGGAAGCCTGAAGCCCTTCTTAATGTTTTTTTTTTTTTTTTTGCAAATGCCTATGGCTTGCATTGTCATAGTTGTCTTAGCTCCTTTACGCTAGCCCTGAGAATGACTTGCCCTTCCTCACTGAGTCACTACTCCTCCCTCCACATCGGCCACTGTTTACCATCAGCCTTCAATATAAAGGTCTTCAGTATAATAGAACTACTAAAATTTGAGGATTCTGACGAGGGATTAAATTGCATCTTATACAGGAAAACATTTTAAATGGTATATTAGGCCTCTCTCCTTCCCTGCCACAGAGATTTCTAATGCGTGTGCCATGGAATGCTGTGCCCCCACACTTGCCATCTTATTGTCATCTCTCTCTATCTCCCCTCTTATTTCTTCTTTGATATTTCTTCCTTTCCCCATTCTCCCTTCAATAGTAAGAACTATATTTATGTCATTTTCTTGTGCAAGGAAACTAAACCTTCCTTTTTCCCTACCTTGGTTTCTCCTTCTGTCCTCAGGAGATAGGATATTATCTCCTATCCCAAGTATTTTATTGCTTCTTCTAAACAAAGACAATTCTCTCCCTTTTGAACATTGATTTTTCTTTTGCATTGCCAACACATGGGGAAACCAGAGCGTTGAGGACTCATGTGGATCGCTGTAACTTACCCATGTGATATTCAGCAGAACAAGAGCTTGAACCAAATTGCTTTGACTCAAATCCAGTACAATTTCTGTTGTCTTCTTTTAAGGAACACCGATGGCGTACTTGATTGTCTTGTCTTTTGACATATTTATTGAGTATGTGTTCAAGTGAAGGCACTGCTAGAGATGAAAAGTTTCAAAGATGAGTAAGGCTTAGTCTATGGCCTCAACGTACTTAAATTTTTACTATGGGCAGCAACATTTTTACAGGTTGCAAAGAAAATGACCTTGCATCAACTAGAGAAGTTCTGCTTTTGACAGTATTACATCTTGGGATACTGTCTAAGATTTTTGTTGAATAAATACTTTATCATTAAGGAAAGGAAAAGGAAAGGCAGTGAAATAAAGATAATTATCGATATAGATAGATTAGTGTAGAAATCCTTCGCTTCACCATTTTAATACTTCCTTAATCAGCCTGATAGTTCATGACTAGTGATTTGATTCATTTCTCTTTAAATAAACATTGTTTTAAAATTGAGAAGAAGTTAAAGATGAAAATAAAATTAACCTTACTTACCCTAGTCATTTATTTTTGTTAACTTTTTGTCATAGTTCCTTTGAGTTTTTGTCAAAACATGCACATATCTGTAGCCAGAGATCTTTCTGCATATAATTTGTGTTATGAATAAAATTGCATCCCCAAAAATTCATATGGTGAAGGTCCCAATGCCTAAAACTTCAGAATGTAAACATATTTGGAGATAAAGTCTTAAAGAGGTGATTAAGTTAAAATGAGGTTGTTGGAGCCCTAATCCGATATGACTGGCATACTTATAAGCTGAGAAAAAGATACCAGGAGTGAGCATGCATTGAGGGAAGGCCGTGTGAAGACACAGGAAGAAGGTAGCCATCTACTAGCCCCAGAGAGAGGCCTCAGAAGAAATTAAACCATTCAATATCTTGATCTTGGACTTGTAGTCTCCAGAACTGTGAGAAAGTTAATGTGTGCTTTTTCAGCCACAGTGTCTGTGTTATTTTGTTATGGCAGCCTTTGAAAACCAACTCAACTGGTATCATGTTTTCCCCCATAATTAATATTAGATCGTGAGCATCTTGCCATGTCAGTAAAAATTCTTCATGAGGTAATATGCCACTGCAGAGAAACATTATAATTGAATTGACTGTTCCCTCTAGGTAGGTATTCGGCTTTTGTTTCTGTTTGCTAATGAAGTTTCAAAGTGGAGAATTAATGAAACCATTGTTCCCTTAAGATGGCCTGAAGAGGAAGCTCTGGCGTTGGTTATCTGAGGTAAAACACCACTGACAGTGTATTTCAACTAAGACTGGTAAATAGGAATCACACTTTCCATCGTAAATGATGTTGCCTGATTGCAGTGGTGCCTCATTATTGCAATGACTGTTAAAGGCCTGTCACATGAACCTCCATTTTCGGGTTTTAGAAGATGGCTATTAAGACTTGATTTGGAATGAAACCCCGCAGAATCAATTTTCATATTTTCTTTTTTAAGCTCTTCCTTTCTGAACTTCCATTGTGACTTGGTTTGAATTTCATTAAAATGATAAAGGAGATTCCTAGCAGGAGTTTACTAGTTTCAGATTTTATCTTTGGATCCTTTAATCTAACAGCTTTGCTTTAAAATAGAATTTCATAGACCATTACTTGATCGTATTGATTAGTTCAGCTTGCTAAGTAATTTTAAAACAAAACCACAGAGATATTAAATCCTAATAAAGTTTGCATATTCAATAGCTGCTTCTCAGCTATTTAACCAGATAATACTTCTCACAATCTGAGGCAAAGAGAACAATTGCACAGTCTCTGTTCCGGTACATTATTTAATGAGGACGAGCTTTTCCTAGAATTATTTGGAACTTCATAGTGTGAGAGGAGACCACTGGGCTGTTCATCAGGATTGTGAATCAGGCCAAGGCCTGCTTCTCTCACGAAGAAGCTGTGCAACCTTGGGTACTTGGACCCCTGGACCCCAGTGACATCAACAAGTCTCAGCTTGATTACCTGCACGGGAAGGTAATGGTAACAGTAGCCCCCATCCCTCCCAACCCACCACAACTGTTCAGGGACCTCATGTGACTGAGCAGGTACATGGGCTTTACAAACTGCTTATGTTAGTTATCGTTATTACCTCGTGTGTAGATGCGAACTGTGTCGACCTTTAAAACAAATAATACATCCTAGGTGCTCCACTTATGTGAAGATGATGCATGGTATGAAAATGTTGTAAAGCCTTCCCAAAATAAAAAGAACACGAAATTTCCTGAAGACCTTATGCATTTTCCCTACCATCAAGAAACATCTCTCTAAATGTGTAGAGTTGCATATTTTGTCTGTTTTGAGAATAGATTTTTTTCTTCCTCTAAACATGATTTGAAATGCAGAGACACAACAAGAAACCGTCTGCATTTTGACTCACACTTTTATTTTTAGTTATTTAAACTGTTATTTTTAGATACTTTTTTGGTGGTTTACAAGAAAAGAGCCAGTTCTACTTTCATGCAACTTACCTCATGTGTTCCTGACTCATTTATATCATTAACCTAAAATAAATAATCAGTTCATACAGATTTGTTCATGTTTTAGAATTGAACACATTTGGTTGTCTTCATTTTATGTTACTAATTGGAAACCATTAGTAATGGGCATTTATAATTTAATTTGAAATGAGAATTATTCTTTGACTTTTAACTTTTTAATGAGGTATGAGTAACAGAAATGTGTTTTTTAGTTTTTGCGAAAGGAAGAAAATAAGGGACTTGTATTAATAAAAAATCTTGGCTATAAAATTCTCTTATTACTCAGTAGATCTAAAAATGACTGTGCTATGGAAATATGAAATACGCTTCTCCTCTCAGCCACTTCTATAAAACCCAACCCTACCATGACACATTTCTTTTGTACTGTTATGTGATCCAAATATAAACTTAGGTTGTGTTTGAGCTATTACATACTTTGCAATTCTTAAGGAACTTTTCACAAAATTGAACCATCCTGAGCCTACTGAATCAGCATCCTTTGGGATGAACTACAAGGAATTCAGAGTACAGAGGATTCTGACAGACTGCAAACTTTGGAAACCACTGAATTAGGTGATTCATTTATCCTTAAACAGGTTAATGAATCCTACCTTTGGTCAAGTTTTTCCTCTTTACCTAGGATAGCATCTCCCACCCAACTTCACATTCTCATTCTATTAATCTAAGACCTAATTCCAAAGCTACATCTCCATGGAATCTGATTTGAACCTTCCAGAGGGATGGGATAGCAGTTAGTTGGGGTTCCTCCCACTTTGCTTACACTTCGATGGTGGTATGTACTCCATCTTATAGCAATTATTTGGGAGATGTCTTCTTCACCACTAGAATCCATAGGTTCTCGGGGGGCAGAGAACTTTCTTTTTCTTTACCATCTGACTGAGCGCCCATACTCATCATTCCCATATATTCTTCTTTACTTTTTTAAATTTATCTTTATTGTTGAAAGCACTACAGGTGTCCCATTTTCCCCCCCAATTGACCCCCTCCACCTCGCTCCCACCCCTTCCCCAGGCCTTCACCCTGTTATTGTCTGTGTCCATGGGTTATGCATATATGCATATAACTTCTTTGGTTAATCTCTTCCCGCCTTCCACCCCCCTTCCCTCTTACCTCTGAGATATGACCCTCTGTTGCATTCTTCAATGTCTCTGGATCTGTTTAGTTTATCAGATTCTTCTGTTCTTAGCTTCTTCTTAAAGAAGACCCTTCAACATTTCAGGTAGTACTGGTCTGGTGGTGATGAACTCCTTTCGCTTTTCCTTGTCTGAGAAGCTCTTTATCTGACCTTCAGTTCTAAATGACAGTTTTGCTGGGTAGAGCAATCTTGGTTGTAGGTCCTTGTTTTTCACCACTTTGAATATTTCTTGCCACTTCCTTCTGGCCTGCAAAGTTTCTGTTGAGAAATCAGCTGACAGTCCTATGGGTGCTCCCTTGTAGGTAACTAATTGCTTTTCTCTTGCTGCTTTTAAGATTCCCTTTGTCTTTAACCTTTGGCATTTTAATTATGATGTGTCTTGCTGTGCGCCTCTTTGGGTTCCTCTTGTTTGGGACCCTCTGTGCTTCCTGGACTTGTAAGTCTATTTCTTTCCCCAGGTAGGGGACTTTTTCTGTCATTTTTTCAAACAGGTTTTCAATTTCTTGCTCTCCTTCTTCTGGCACCCCAATAATATAAAAGTTGGGCCACTTGAAGTTGTCCCAGAGGATCCTTATACTATCTTCCTATTTCTGGATTTGTTTTTCTCTTTGCTCTTCTGGTTGGATGTTTTTTGTTTCCTCATGTTCCAAATTGCTGATTTGATTCTCAGCATTCTGTACTCTGCTGTTGATTCCCTGTAAATTATTCATTTCAGTTCATGTAGGCTTCATTTCTGATCGGTACTTTATTATGTCATCGATTTTCTTAGTTGTTTTCATAATAGTCTTACTAATATCCTTGAGCATCCTTATAAACAAAATTCTGAACTCTGTATCTAGTAGCTTGCTTGGTTCTATTTCATTTAGTTTCTTTTCTGGAGATTTCTTCTGTTCTTTCCTTTGTGACATGTTTCTTTGCTTCCACATTTTGGCTTCTCCCAGGTGTTTGTTTCTATGTATTAGGTAGAGCTGCTTTGTCTCCTGGAATTTGTAGAGTGGCTTTGTGTAGTAGGTGTCCTGTAGGGCCCAGTGGCTCAGCCTCCCCAGTCACCTGAGCTGGGCCTTCTGGATGCTGCCCTGTGTGGGCTGTGTGCACTGTCCTGTTGTAGTTGAGCCTTGGTTGCTGTTGGCGTCACTGGGAGGAATTGACCTCCAGGCCAATCAGCTGTGAGGACCAGCTGCAACTACAGCCAAAGAGCTGCTGTGCTGGAGGCACCCCTATGGAGCAGGATTTACTTCAGTGGAGCTTTGGTGTTCACCAAGTGTGCCCCTTGAGTGTGTCACTTGTGGATGTGGTAGGGTTGTAATCCAGCGTGGTTCAGTCTGACCACCAGGTGCACTGTCTCTGGGGCCTCCCGGGAGGTGCAAAGTCAGCCTCTGCCAGTGCCTGGCCCAGGGCCCCCCAGCATGAGCTACACAGCAAACCGTAGTTGGCTGCTCCTTGTGCTGGGCTCGGGGGTGCCCAAGAGAGCCCAAGCTATGAGCCATTGCAGCTGCCACTAGTGCCAGGCCTGGGGCCACTTATCAAGCCATATGGGGCCCGCTGCTGCTTGTTTGAGAGATTTTAGGAAAGTGCTAAGCATGAGGCTCGAGAGGCCACTTGCACAGAAAAGCCCCTGGAAATGGCCTGGCTGAGCTGCAGGTGGGGAGGGCGGGGCCTCCGGGAATCACGGGGCGGGGCCAAAGGCGTGAGTCAGGTGCTGGAGATTCAAATATGGCGCTTGCCTACCGGCTGTGTGCGGGGGGACTCGCCAAAGGAACCATGGCCTCCGCCAGCCCTTCTGCCTGGGAGGAAGCCGCCCCTCCGCCTCTCGCCCGGATTCCAGGCAGGTTAGTTCCCCCCGAGTGTCCCGGGTCCTTTCAGGCTGCTGCCCGGCGCTGGGCGCAGAGGGAGCGTCCGAGTGAGTCCGTGCCGGGCCCTTTAGAGGAGCTGCTGGGGCTCCCGCAGCCTCCGCGACCCTCAGCCACAGTCCCCACTGGTTTCACAGCCTGGAGTTGTGGGACGTCTCTTCCTGGCCCTGGAGCCCTGGGCTGGGAGCCTAGTGTGGGGATGGGACCCCTTCCTCCTCTGGGAAACCCCCACCGCCCAGATTCCCTCCCGGGTTTACCCCCCGACACTGGGTGTGGGCCCGAGGCCGCATCTCCACGATTCAGCCCCGATCCACCTGCGTCTCAGCCCCTCCTCCCACTCTCAGTGCTTCCTCAGCTCCCTGGTTGTAGGGCTTCTGTGCGGCCAGATCTCAGGAGGCTCTGAGTGATGGTGGTTCTGTGTTTTAGTTGTAATTTTGATGTGGTTGCGGGAGGCAGCGGGTGCAGCTGTTAACTACACTGTCATCTTGTTTCCTCTCCCATGTATTCTTATATGCTGTGAATAGCTCAGTATTTAATAAGTGTAATTCATTATGACTTCCGACATGAAGAGAAAATGGTGCAAAGGAGGAAAAAGATTGCTCCATATACTTATGCTGTTATTTAGAGAGGGTGGATCAGAAGTTAAGCCTGAGCACAATCTGAGAATCTTTGATGCTTTTCTTTAATTTCAGGTTCCAGTTTCAGAACTGAGTCTTTTCAAAAGGCATGTAGAAATGAGGTGATGCTGAAGCATCTGAAGAGTCTATAGGAGTAAGTTTTTCCAGTAAAAATATAGTACATTAAATTAATTTTTTTTTTTTAAATAAATCTTTATTGATTTCAGAGAGAGGAAAGGAGGGGGAGAGAGAGAGATAGGAACATCAATGATGAGAGAGTCATTGATTGGGCCAGCAACCCAGGCATGTGCCCTCACCGGGAATGGAACCCCAATCGCCTGGATCCTAGGTCAACGCTCAACTGCTGAGCCACACCCGGCCGGGCTAAATTTTTATTTTAAGGAAACAACACATAATTTTTGCTCTAAGTATGCCCCATGCAATATTTTTGGGTGATCTACATTGTTTTTCTAAAATTCAGATTTAAGTGGGTGTCCTGGATTAATTTGTGTCTCTTCAAAATTCATGCCACCTGGAACTTGTGAATGTGTCCTTATTTGGAAATAGAGTATTTGCAGATGTGATCAAGTAAAGATGAGGTCATATTAGGTGATTATGGGCCTTAAATTCAGTCTCTGATGCCCTGATAAGAAGAAACACAGATACACAGACACAGAGGGGAGAGACCACATGGAGGCAGAGATTGGAGTGATTGCATCTACAAGGTGAGGAAAATCAAACATTGCAGGCAACCACTGCCAGCTAGAAGGATCAAGGAAGTATCCTTTCCTAGAGCTTGCAAGAGAGACCATGGCCTTGCTGCCAACTTGATCTCGAACTTTTAGTCTTTAGAACTGAGAGAGAATACATTTCTGTTGTTTTAAGGTGTCCAGTTTGTGATATTTTGTTATGGCAGCCTAGAAAACTAAAGTGTCCTTTTGTTGTTATTGTTTTGTTTGTTTCCAAGTCTGGCAACCCTTTGAGGGACCTATTCAGTTTTTTTTATTTTATTTGATCATATTATCAGGCATCTCTTGATAGCAAGATGTGTTGTGATTATAGCTATATGTTTGTAAAACAGATTATGTAATAGACCATAACTTCAATAGGATATATATAATAGAATTTTGAATTCATTGTAGGAAGAGATGACTTTCTGATAAACTCTAACATTAAACAAAAATCTTAGATAACTATGTGCATATCACAAAACCTTTTATAAATTCTATTGCTGGCATTCCTCTGCTCACTGTGAGAGGTAAGATAAAAGAGTAAATCTTTACATGTGATTTCCTGGGTCAAAAGGCCTAGTAGATGGCATCAGTTCCCCACTTTTTGTTTACTCAGAAGGTCATCTGCATACAACTCCCATACAGCCCAATGGTTTACTGAGGGTTCTTTTTGAGGATATTCTCTGTGCACTAAAAAATCACTGAACTAGACAAACCAGAAAATTCATGTCCTCGGAGTTATCCTCAATCAACAAAAGATGAATGTTGGTGGGTAAATCTGCCGAATTCATCAATTCTCAGTGGTACAACGGGAGTGCATTTCAGTCTCCCACTGCTCTCCAGTGGAGGTCACCTTCTCATCAACTCACCCTTCATTGGCTCCCCTGCTTCCACTTCCACTTCCCCGATCTTCTATGTGTTTCCTGAGATCATTTATAAAACAAACTCTTTGTGTCTAAAACTTTATCTCAGTGTTTTTTACTTTCTCTCTCTGCTTAAGAGAAAACACAAAAACAAAGTGAATGCACATTTTAAAAGCTTTACATTTAAAAAAAAGCTAAATTGCTTTCCAGAAAGATGAAATCTGCCTGCACTCCTACTACATGACCTTTTCTTTCATTTTTTTAAAAATTGAATTAAAGACTTGCCCAAACTTCTAAATCCTCTGTGATAAAGATAACCCCTGTCTGCCTGACAGGTATATTGCACTTTTGAAGGTATATTATGTCATTAACAAATTCAGAAGCTAAAGTTTTAATTAATTGCTCAAAATTCCTAATTCAAAAACTAGTTATGCTTTTTCCCAGTGGTTTTTAAAGCTTTGTGATTCATTCAGATCTAATAAGCATTTTTATCTGTTATTTGGCTGGAAACCTGACACAATTTTAATGGAACCATTTAGACACGACCCTTTTAATTTAATCTTCCAATTCCTAATATACAACCTCGTATTTTATGACTTTTATTTTTTCAATGTTCTCCTTTGAAATAGTGACAAGATCCATGCTAACAAATTTTTAATTGACCTTTAAAAGAGATATGCCACCTTCAAATCTAATAGGTAAAAGGACTCTTAATTTCCTTCTTCACTGCACTAAATATGTTTCAATAATATTACAAATAATTTTTTTACATTATCGTATTAGGATGTCTATGTGTCTGTGACAATAAGACAAGGAACAGGAGGCCTGTTTAGGTTTAATAAAGCTCTTGTACCAAATCTTCCCACATTTATTTAAACATGTTTTAAAAATAAAGCAAACCAAAAGGAAAAAAGATAGGGGCAATTCCGAGGATTCTGAGAAATTGCTTCTATAATGCTAAATATAACACTATCAGGACACTCCTCCTCAAGTAACTGAAATGCCTGGAGAAGGGTTTTTATGTGTTTTTTTCCCACTTTTGAGTGTTTACTAATTCTCGAATAATATTATAGAAAAATCAAGGTCAATCTTCTAGAAAAGAGCCCTCAAGTTGCTCTGTTTTTATCAAGCAATGGATCCTGGGAATATTTCCTTTATGGTTGATTTACAAGTTTTTCTAAAATAGCCCATAACAACACTGGTGCTTACATGGTATTTACAGGTCAGGCTGCAAGACTTGTTTTAGGGACACAGACGTTTACCTTGGTCCAGCTCCATCAGTCCTAGAGATTCCGAAAAGATGAACTCTTTGGTTAAAAATGATTGCGACAAGGAAGTAAAGAGAGAGAAACATTTGGATTGTGTGTGTGTGTGTATATTGCATATACTCTCAGAGATAACTGTTAATCTGGGCTTCTATGCAGTTAACTATGTAATTTAATAGGCTCAAAGCAATGTATTAGAACTTCCAAGGAAGTTGCCATAGCATAATCTGGAAACAACTAGATGATAAGAATCAAGATTCAACATTAGAGACTATTCTTTCAAGGATGAGGAAGAGCACGTGGTCATAAATATGGGACAGTAAATTTTTGCAGTATATAGTTGGTGACAAAATTAAGATTAGAAAATAAATCATAAAGAAGCTTGCATTCTGTACTGATTTTAAAGGTTGAATTGTGGCTCCGACTGTGGAAATCTTAACTCCTTAACAAGGCGAACTGTCTATTTTTGTATAACTCTATTCTGTAGATACATTTTTCATGCGTAGCATACAACTAGTGCCATCAAGCAACCTTGGCTGAATGCTCTTCTGGTACCAAAAGAAAAGTATCACTGGTAGGTAAGAAATAGTACATTGCATTCACTTCAATATCCCCACAGTTTCTGCTCTTATACTGTATGTCAATACCTGCTTGATGTTTTGGTATTTTCTTATAATGTCAATAGTCAATGAACCAGCTTTGCTATGGTTGTCTTCAAAGGAAGAAAATAGTGATAGAAATTGTGTAATCTTAGAAAGCCTTAGAATGGCTTTTCTCATTTTGGAGCTATTCCATTGAAAAGTATCTTCCTTGAATGAATCCAATGGCATTGATATGCTAGCCTCAGAAAGTTATATTTAAGGGTACAATTTCCACTTTCTTTAAAACTCGGGTACCCAATCACAAGTTCTTTAAATTTTTAAATAATTTTTTATAAGTTCCTTTTTTTTCTTTTTTAAATATATTTTTATTGATTTCAGAGAGAGGAAGAGAGGGGGAGAAAGAGAGATAGAAACACCAGTGATGAGAGAGTCACCACTGATTGGCTGCCTCCTGCACGCCCCCAACTGGGGATGGAGCCACAACGCGAGCATGTGCCCTGAGTGGGAAACAAACCGCCATCTGGATTCTTGGTTGGTGCTCAGCCACTGAGCCACTCCTGGCCAAGCAATTTTTAAATAATTTTTAAATGTTTGTCTTCTGTTAAGCCAGTAATTAAAATATTCTGAAGTATACTTGGAATCCTGACTTTCCAGGAGCTTTCATAGTCAACAGCGCCAGCAAACTGGTGGTGCTGAATTCGAATCATCACTGAATGAGTCATTTTGCTATTCTTGACACTGCTGCCTTCGTAATGATCAATTGTTGATAATACTGGGCTGTGGAGAAGGGTCCACTTAAGTTATGCATTTACCTGAAAATTTCCTGCTTAAATCACAAACATAAGGGATGTAAATTGCAAGCATCTATTTTATTAAAAGTTTTATAAATGGTTTTACATACGGCCAGAATCATATTTAAGCAGTCTCTCTAATATCACCAAACTGATACACGTTGAAGAATTTATGAAGTAAAAGGGCTTTTTATAAGAGATTACACTTGCTTTAAATTTTCTGCTAGCTCTAGGAATTACATTTATGACTTTCACAATCAGTTTAAAATAGAATTGAGTCCATGTGTTAGTTTCCAGATTCTTGTCTCGAACCTTAATGAACTGGTTTCCAGTTTGTTTTAATGACATTTCCTCTTGGTCATACCCCGGACAAAAATGACATTTGAAATGGCTAAAGAAACTGTTTATGGTAGTAAGCATAAACTGCTCACAATAAGTTTTAGGGGCATCACTATGTGAACAATATCATGCAGAAGAATTTACAGCAGCCATAGTAATTTTAACAACAGTTGGGTAACAAAATATTTGAGAATGGCCTCACTGACTTCAGACATACATGGGTTGCAATGCATATGTATCATGTTTCATATTCCAATGTGGAATCCCAAAATGAGTTGATCTAGAGAGGGTGAAACTCCTAAACTTCAGTGTTAAGTGAAGACTTGGGTTTTGTGATGCCGGATGGTGTAAACTCCTGTGACAGCCCTTAATTAGTTTATGTTGGAAACTACTGCTCTAGACTCTTTGATATGTGGAGGTGGCTTGAAGCTTTCTTTAAGCTATTATAAACATCATATTTGATGCATTTAAGGGTTACCATTATGGCTTCAATTTTAATAGAATATATGGTGATTTTGTAAATAGGTTCTCTAAGATATCCCCAAAAAGTTATTGTCACAATAGGTGATATGATTCTGCAGTATAAGAATTACAGCATCCACTAAGAAAAAAATTTATGTCAAATTTCAGTCCGAATAAGACTGATACTGATTAAATACATACTTTTGACAAAGCCACACATCTTGAATTTCTATGTAAAAGACTATTTGGAAAAGAATTAGTTTGACATGAGTTTTGTTTCCAGGTTACTAAGAACATTGATGTTTCTTTTGAAGATCCTTTATATTATTTTATTCTAGATAGGAAGGAAGTCTCTCAGTTCATAGTTATTCAAAAACAGATTGACTAACATCAATCTCTCATTGCCAAGGTCCTAGTCAATTTGAATGATTAACCTTAGAGTTAATAATGAATTTACATTCAATGATATTGATCAACTTTATTCTTACCAGATTTCCTTTCTCATTATGAAAATAATGCAGTGTTAGAGAAATAGATGCTAAGAGGATTGGGAGTTGTCAAACTGTCCTTTAGTACAGGCAAATATACTCTGATTTAAGCCCAAGCTCATACAATTTCAGGAGGAATGCAGACAAATGTATAAAAGAGAAAAAACACTATCCTAAGAGTCATTAAGTTTATATAACAACTACTATCTGGGACTT
Source organism: Miniopterus natalensis (assembly GCF_054644295.1). Taxonomy (NCBI): domain Eukaryota; kingdom Metazoa; phylum Chordata; class Mammalia; order Chiroptera; family Miniopteridae; genus Miniopterus; species Miniopterus natalensis. The sequence continues at coordinate 67,711,641 of NC_142086.1, forward strand.
TAATGACAAATTCTGGGTATCTGACTACTGTATATTCTTGCATAGTGGATTAAAAATGTCTACAAATTTTTTGTCAATCTTTTTTATTGAGAGGTTGACTTGATTTTTCCTTAGAATATGGCAAAAATGGTGGTGTGCCCGTTCTTGTCCTAGGCTTTATGAATACTTGAAGTTTCTGATTTCTTAAACATGGAATGTCATTCTTGGGACAATTCTGAGACTTTGGACACCATACTGTGAGAACCCAGAACACATGGAGAACCTGTGTGATGAGCCAGCTCAGATGGTTGAACCATCTGATGGCTCTAATATCAATTAGTAGTCCATCTGGCCTATCAACCAGAACACTGTACACTGGCTCTCCACGTGGTTTTGCGTTCTCACAGTGTGGTGTCCAAAGTCTCAGAAGAGTCTCACGAGTGATGTTGTTTAACTCAGAAGAATCACTCAGTTGAGCACAGTAAATCCATAAAAATGTGAAACATAAAATTGTTATTGTTTCGAATCAGAAAAGAAATAAAAGCAAACTACAAAATTTTAAAAGCTGACAAGTATCACAACTGACACAAGTCCAGTAAAATGCTATATTTATTAACTGGTTGGTACACGTTTATAATATATATTTACCCCATTTGCCATGCTCTATGATTTCCTCTTCATATGGCAATGGTTTTAATAAAATATTATTTTCAATATTGAGGAGAAAAAGGAAATATATAATAGCTTGGTTAATCAAAATGTGTTATTGTAATTTTCAAATCGTCTTATTGGTAATCCCACATCTATAACTTCTATGGTTGGTTGCTCTCAGGTTTCTTGTCCAGGGAAATCCTTCAGAGAACTCCAGGCCTTTACTTTTCCTTGGAATGACCTCTGATGCTACGTCTAGTACAGCTCAGCCAGGCCCTGGGGAGTCTCTCAGCACCATCACCTCCACATCTGGGGTCATTATTTAGGGAGGAGGTTGCCATCAATCAGGCAGCATCTCATTCACATTTTGTAGAGGAGTGAGCAGTATATGTGGCCTATGGACAGGCTGGATTCCGAGGGGAGGCGCCTGAGGAACTGGGCTTTCAGGGCTCTGTGCTCCACGTGTCCGTTTCACCAATCAGGAAACCATTTCTCTCTTGGGGAGAGGTAAATGAAGGCCTTCACACCAAGATCATAAGTTCTCCTCCTAATACTTAGGAGATGGAGGGAGACGCAGGAGTACAGTGATGGAGAGGATTCCCCTAGAGAGGCTAAGCCCATGGAGGGTCCTAATTTACGAATTTTCTGTCTCTTTGGCAATGAACTGCGCAAACATTGCCAGAATTAGTATGTGTGTGCCTTTGTCAGCAAAGGCAGCCTTTTTTTTCTTGATTCTTTGAGAATGGATGTGACAAAATCTGTTGCACATGAGTATTTATAATTATTACTCTGGAGTGTGGAATTCAGGGGGACCTGGTGTGTGTGTGTGTGTGTGTGTGTGTGTGTGTGTGTGTGTGTGTGTGTGTTTGGCATTCACTTTTTAGCATACTCCAAAATTGTTGAGAAGTAATGGGTAATTTTTATTTTTAAAAGTGTTTTGAAGACTTTGAAGAGTATGGCATTCTCCTCCCAGGCTTGTCTTCGCCCTTCAGTTTGGAAGGTACATATTTTCATATTAATTGGGGTGAACATAGGGAAAAGTCTCTAGATGCCAACATGGAGAGAGATTTTTTCAACTGTCTGATTGCATTCAGATCACAGGAATCCGCTTTCTCCTCTGAAACTTCAGGTCTTTACATGACTTGCAGTCTTCTGGAATAATGTAATCTGAAAAGATAGGGGACAAAGCCATCATGGAGATGAAAGGTCAAAGTCATCAAGTCTTCAGAGTCAGCAAAAGAAAGAACACAAAGGGGTTTGTGTTCTGAATGCTTCATAAATATTAGATGTGTGTTTGAGTCTCAATATCATAATCACGAAAATTTAAACTTACATTGTGAATTTTTTTCTTATGGTGATAACAAATTGATCACATTTATAATTTATTTATCCTTTATAATTTAGTTTCAGCATCACAGCCAACTGGGAAGGGTTTAGTGCTCCTCTTAAAGCCTTATAAATGTTTCCCTTGTTCATAATTCTAGCACAGGGTTTTCACACTGTTTTACACCATCTCTCTACATGTCATCTTCCCCACTGATTTGTGAAATCTTTTAAAAATGCATTTTTTATTATATTTATCTTTTTATCCCAAGATCTTAGCAGATGGCTCCCAGGCATTAGCTACTCAGTAAATGTTTTGATAAATGGAACTGTGGATGAATGAATAATCTAAATCTTCCCCAATACCCCCTACTTTCCTGTGTCAAAAAATCCCTTGGTCTCTTCCCCAAGGTTTCTCCTCCAAATAATTGCTTTTATGGTATTTCCAAAGATCCCACAGAGTTTAACCATACTCTCTTTAATCTCAAATTGTTTTCCTTTATTATGATTTCTTTCCTATTATCCCAGATTGTCTTTTCCTTTGTCTTTGAGATAAAGTTTGGAAAGTATGCCATTCTGGAGATCTCTGGGATTCTTGGGGCTAGTTTGCTGTTTTGTGCCATTCTACCAGCTATTATAACAATGTAATATATTGTCAATATTAATTGGCTTTTCTGGGAAGCTCCTGCTGTGTGATTCAATGCAGGATAGGGAAATCATAAATCAGTTGCAAATTTTCATAAATACTGAGGAATAAAATACTGGACAATTTTATGCTGAATTCCAACATTCATTTATATCCCTTGCTACCTTGGATAGTAATATCCTTAATAATATATTTTCCACTATTAGTCTGCTGCAGATTTGGTATTCGTTGAGCTCATTTCAATTTATTATTCAAATGCAAATTGGAGCTGTGGAATTTTGCATGACTTATAGCTAATGTTTCAAATAATGTTTGCTTTCATTTTACTAAGCTTCTGCACAGTGAGATTTAGTGTGACAGTGAAATGCAGAGCTCTGTCATTCATTGTAAAAAGAGAGATGTTGTTTGATTCTGACCTCTCTGAAAACCTAAAATGTCAGTCACCAATTATCAGTTCCCATTTTGCCAGGATTATTTCAGCTTTGCTCTGATGTGCACACCATCCTCTTGTATTAGCCGAGCTGGCTCTGAGCTCTCCAGATGGGCCATGGGTATCCCACAAGCTACTCTTTTGGGGGTGGATGGGGAAGATGATTTTGGGTAGTGCAATTCTCACATGGCTCCACCAATCTGTGATTTTGCTACTCTTGTCAAAGATAGATTTCTCACTATTCCCACTATTCTGCCAGAAATGTATTTGTTACATTTGCCATCTCACTTGACAAACAAAAATGCCTCATCTGAATAAAACTGGTGTCATAAACAGCAGAATGACAGGAGAGGGGAAGTTAAAAACAAAACAAAACAAAGCTGAGCAGTTTAGGTCTAGTGGCAGTCCTCCCCATTTTAGCACTTTTTCCTCTCTGCATAATAAACAATCAAAACCCAAAAGCCAAATACATTGAGAGGTGTCACTTTTTGCTATATAGAAATATAGTATTCCAGTTACAGGCAACTCCCTCCTTGCCTTAGAAATAAAAGTGTGTTTTAAAGTTGAATAGGTAAATTTTTAAAAAGGAGAAAATATGACAAGCATCTAATTCAGCAAAATATGACACGCTGGAGAAAGTTTTTAGACTATGGCAACCTCTTCAATGTGACTTCTCCGCCATTTGTGTCAGCAATTTTTTGAAGATGAGTGCTTGTTTTTTGATTCTTCAATTCAAAAGGATCTGCTTCTTTTGATACTGGTATTTAAAATATACCAGTGTGTTGTAATATACACTTCATTTATAATGAAATATTACATTTATATTTCATAGGTATTGTTGACTAAAGAAACCCTTTATATATATATTTGACTTTTAGAACACAAATTTACTGAGGTCAGTAATTTATATTAAAGCTGCCTTGTTTGCAACTGTTCTGAAACAAAGAAAGGCTGCAATATAGTTAGCTACATAATAGAAGTGCTATGGAATTTAAGACAAGGGAATTCAAGAGAGAATAAGCATGCAGCGGACTGGTGTGTATCAGAGGGAATGGGAGAGTGGGTGGGGAGAGATTAACCAAATAATCTACATGCATGTATGCATGACCCTTGGACACAGACATTAGTGCTGTGAAAGCCTGGGGAGGGGCGGGAGTGGGGTAGAGGGGGTCCATGGGGGAAACAAAGAGGACATCTGTAATATTTTCAGCAATATTAAATTAAAAAAAATTATCTTTATAAGTTAAAAAAACAAAAAAGAGATACAAGAAGGACCACATAACTGATCAACGTTAGAGGTTATCTCTAAAGTTTCTCCCAGGCCTGCTGGTTAAGATGATTATTCCTCCTTGTTTAAGATTGTTTTTCCCTTGAAAAGGGAGTGTCTCTTCCTGCCTTCTCCCCTCTTCCCTCCTTCCTTTCTTTCCTTTTTTTATTTTTGTTTTCCTCCAACCCTCCCTCCCTCTCTTCCTTTCTTCCTTCCTTCTGTTCAACAAATGTGTTTTGAGCATGTAGTATCAGTATGTGGTAGCCACATACTGATAGCCACATACTGATGTGCAAGTTACTGATAAACAACACATGGTCCCTAGCTTCACTTTGTTTAGTAGAGTTTCCTAATGTAATTTATCATAAATCCAGAAGGGAACATTTAGGGAAAGATGGATTAGTCTTTCCTTGGCACTATCCATGTCAAAGTTCCTGTGCTTATATATTAAAAATGTATATGGACAAAGGACATGGATAGACTTTGCCTCAAATGGATATGAAATTCAAAACAAGTTTTGAAATAATGTAATCAATAATACATAAGAAAAATGGAAATTAAAGCAAAACATTTCATTTCACACATAATTATATAAATATAGATATAACAAATATATACATATATACAGGGTGGGGGAAAAGTAGGTTCACAGTTGTTTGTATGGAAAATAATGAAATAACAAATAATAATATAAGAATAAGTTCTGCATTTCACGTACTCACAACTGTAAACCTACTTTTGCGCCACCACACACACACACACACACACACACACACACGTGTGTGTGTGTGTGTGTGTGTATATATATCTTCTTTCCTAACCAATAGATTCTCCCCTGAGTAAACAAAGGCTGGGATCCTTTTTTTTTCTTGGAGGCAGCTTTTCTCCTTAGTGTTCAAGTCAGTTGTTTGCTTTCAGACCTCAGCTCTCTGATCAGTTCAAGAAAGTTTTGAGTTTGTTGATTGCCTGGGATTTTTGGTTGTTTTTGTTGTAACGTTTGAAGCAAAGCTCTGTCCGGCTTCCTGCATCTTAAGCAGAAATCACAAATCTCACCAGTTTCTTCTAGAATATGTCGAAATGTTTGAGCAGAATCCCAACTTTTATTTGCATATAACTTATTGGATTAACCTATTTAGATAAACTGATGTGAATCTTGGACAAAAATCATAGCCACAAACACTATCCATAACCCTATAATCCTAATGGCAGGAGTGAGTCATATCTAGTGTTTTCATTTGCTTTGGTCAGTTGTTTATAAGTATATGGGTGAAGTTAAACTTCATATAGACAGTGTTAGAAAATACTATATACTTCATCTCCCACATATTAAACATTTCGCATACATTGTCTTTCATTGTTACAACACAGATTTAAGGTAGAGGTTACAGGGTTCATCTCCCGTAGATGAGCAAACTCAATCTAAGGAAGATTAAATTATATCCTCAGGTAAAGGGGGCAGTAAGAGGCAGACTCACACTTTTCCTACGGGCATGTGCCCCATAATGACCTTTGGGTCAACTATGGATCACGTATACCATATACCACAGCGTATGGCGTATGATTATAACCAGGCTGAAAAATTCTATAGCCTAGTGGCATTGTAATTCCGTAACATCACAGCAGAATGCGTTACTCATGTGTTTGTGGTGATGACGGTGTAAGCAAACCTACTGTGCTGCCAGTCAGATAAAAATATAGCACATACAGTTATGCATAGTTAGTAATGCCCGAAAATAATAATAAACAACTATGGGTTTACTGTACGCTACATGTCATGACTGTTTTCTATAAGCTTTCGATACAACAGTATGCCCTGTTACGCCAGCAGCGACCTCATACATCTTGCGTTTACTTCATCTCCCAGTTGTATCACTTTTTAGTCCTTGATTTAATTTTGTTTTGAACAGGAACATGCTGTGCCGGCTTGTAGCCTAGGAGCAACAGGCTATCCTATGCAGCCTAGGTGAGCCTTGCCCTCTGGGCTTGTATAAGTGCACTCTATGGTGTTCACACAGGGATGAAATCCCCTAAAGAAATATTTCTCAGATTAAGTAGTGCATGACTATATAAATTGAGTTCTAAAACAAGTCCATTTCTTTTTCTTTCAACCTCAAAGTTTGTGTAACCTCAGATTTAACTGTACGAACATAGATTTATTGACACTTGGATGGGCCAGTGGATTTTAATTTCTTTGGCTAGATTTAAAACAAAACAAAATAAAACAAAACAATGTGTCATAAGATCTTCTCTAATGTAAGGATTCCAAAGGCAGGAGGTGACTGTTACAGTTCTGTAATAGTCAGGTTTTATCTTAATGCTCAGCAATTTCTTGTTTGTAACAAAGCTTTATTTTTCAGCATGATAGTTACTTCTGGCAGCACTTGGCCTATTTCTGTATTGAAATTGGTTTTAATCCTTAATTTTCAAACTGTTAAAATGTGATAGAAGATTTAATGTAAATTTGGTAACTTACAGTGTAAAAATAAACATATAGACATGTCTTTAGTGAATTGTCATAGTGCGTTTGCCATGAGGCTGATGAATACAGGGTGGAGCAAAAGTAGGTTTCAATTGTTCTTATGAAAAATAATAGAATAATTAATAAACAGCAATACAAGAATAAACTGTGTTTCACGTACTCACGACTGTAAACCTAATTTTACCCCACCCTGTATTAAACTGTAGGGTTCCTCACTGACTCATTCGTTGCCCTAATTTTGTATTTGTAATATTGCACTTTTAAGGACTCTCCCTCCAAATTGTATAAATTTTAGGCTTACAAAACTGATCCCCTTATCCTTGGGCATAATTTTTAATCGTTCAGAGTTTGAGGTATTTGCTACCAGTTGGCTGGGAAAGGTTTGAGATACAGTCTTATTTTACTTCTCCTTGTCATAAAGTCTCACAGGAATCAGACTGCCCTTTAATTAAAAGGAAATAGTGTTCCAACAGGCTATTATTTGCAACAACAAAGCACTTCTGAGAAATGACTTCCAGCAAATAAGTGCAAAGATACTTCTTAGATAGTTACCAATCTTTGTCCAATATTGAAAGCTTGTGTTGCAAAAAGTAAGTAAAACACCAAGAAATATTCAGATATATTACTTTCGGCACAATATAAAAAAATGAAGTCAAGAAAACCATGTGACTATCGAGGAATGAAAAACATCAAAGAGCTTTTCTTTTTAAGGTTTCTGAGTAAATGTGGATGCAATAGAATATTTTTCGGTTTCATCTTTGCTAAAGGCTTTTCTTTATGACTTATAATTTTGGGAAAATATACTGTGCAATTGATCAAAACCTAATATAAAGGTAACTATTGCACATTACAGTGGCTAATTCTTCAGAAGAGCATTTCTGACCATTTAAAAGACATTTGTGATGTACAACACACTTCAATATACTGCTCTGTTTGCATGTGCAGTTCATTTTTGAATACAAATTAAAAGTCTCCGGTATTAGATAAAAATCACCAACTTGAATTTCTCATGATGACTAAAAAGTGTCTCTTTCGAAAGTCAAAACCACTTTACCCACTATGCATTTCGAATGGTATGTTTTCCCCATTTGGAAGATAATTAGTTCTATAATTTTAATGATGTTGATCATCTTACAACAATTCTTATGATTTATTAAGCACACATATTATTCTAGGTATTTGTATGTACAAATCATCATAACATTCACTGCACTTTTAGACTTTTGGATGAAAATGTAAAAAAGTAAAATAGAGAGTTCATGACACACAAACATTCTAAATAAAAAAAGTATTGTTACCTTCATCATGTTTGTGGTAGAAAATGAGCGGAATATCACTTCTAAGGGGAGGTTGGAGGATCAGTGCAGCTTGGAATTTTATATGACTAGAATTTACTTTATTCAAAGAATTCAGTAAACAGTATTACATCTCGCATCTTTAATGACAGTGTAAGTAGTAATGACTGATGGGTCATTGGTGATGAGTGTAAGATTACAACTAAAGGAACCATATTAATGCTTTTCCATTTGCCTGATAAGGGTGTGTGTGTGTGAGTATGTGTGTGTGTGGTGTGTGTGTGGTTGTGTGTGTGTGTGGTGTGTGTGTGGTGTGTGTGTGTGTATGGTGTGTGTGGTGTGTGTGTGTGGTGTGTATGTGTGTATGTGTGGTGTGAGTGTGTGGAGTGTGTATGTGTGTGGTGTGAGTGTGTGTGTGGTGTGTGTGTGTGGTATGTGGTGTGTGTGGTGTGCCTCTCAGTCCCTCAAATAAGGGCCTTTGATTTGCTCTTTCTTGTTAGCTCCTCCAGCTCAGCTGTTAAGAGTACCTGGCTAAATAAGCTAATTTCTAGGTTTTTGGATATTTAAGTCTGAGATTTATCAAAAGCTGTGTCCAAAGTTTAAAATTACTTCTGGGTAACAGCATACAGCTTGTAAAATCATAGCTCCATGATGATTCTGGAAAACATGATGATAGGTGGACTTTTATGAAGCTATGTATTTTCTATTTGGAGAATTATTCTTTCTTAGTTATCATGATGGTGTTTCTTTGAGACTATTCTGTGAGGAAAAAGGGGCTGTTCTGTTAGGATACGCATGCTTCCAATGTTTATATAAAATAAAAAGAAAATACATTAAATGAAAACCCAAACTAAAAAATAACTAGAGGACCTTTTCATAATAGGATAAGAACATAGTCTATTGTCACAATAAGGAAACCCTTCATGGTTTCTCAAAGCATAAACTCTGAAAAGAGCTAAGAAAAAAACCCTCACTGTAGGTCTATATATAGTGGGCTAATACTGTACCCTGCTGGCTGTTCAACTAACAGGTCATGTTGGACTCGGACTTTCTTACTTTAACATTCCTTTTTCCTACTGAGCCGTTGGCTATTGGAGCAGAGGTGATATAATAAGAAAACAAAAGTGATCAGTGTTGAACATCAAGGCTGTTCCATTGCTCCCAGTGTCCTAGGCTGATAACTTTCTCTATAGACCTAAGAAATCTTGGGTTTCATATAAAAGAGGGAATTATATGAATAACAAAATCTCTCTCTCTCTCTCCCTCCTATAATAAAGAATTTGGCTAGCCTTGGTCCCTGTTTCCTGGGAGATAACCTACATATCTTTGGAATAAAGGATTTTGAGTGACTTTGTCCCTAGTTCCTGAGAAGTAGCATCTAAATCCTTGAAATTTTGTGATTGATAGGAATGCCCTTGTTAATTCATGATGGGCTTCTTGGACTGCACCTGACAGTTTACGCTAATGAGGTGACTCATGGTGGACCTTTAGATAGTTTATGCCAATAAAATGACTCAGGATGAGAAGTGGTCATGCTGGGAAGACCTACCCTAGACAGTTGAAGCTTTCAGCCATGTGCTACCTGCCTGACCTATTGGGGGAGGAGTCAGGAGCCAGAGACTGAGTTCAGCCAAGAGGTCAATGATTTAGTTAATTGTGACTACATAATGAAACCCCAATAAAATCCCTGGACAATGAGGTTCAGGTGAGTTTCCCTGGTTAGCAATAGTCTGCATAATGTCATACATTAGTGTGCCAAGCAGGGAATGTGCCTCTGGGGTCAATGAAAGCTTCAATTTTAGAGTCCTGTCAGACCTCATGCTATGCATTGTTCCTTTGGCTGGTTTTGATTTCTATCTTTTGTAATAATAAAACTGTAATCATAAATACAGTATTTTGCCGAGCTGTGTGAGTCTTTCTGGTGAATTATCAAACCTGAAGAGGTAATGAAAACCCTGAATTTGCAGCTAGCTGGACACAGTGAGGGTGGCCTGGAAACTCCCAAGCTTGCATTTGGTGTTTGAAATAAAGGCTGTCTTGTCAAGGATTGTGCCCTTTACCTGTGAAATTTTGCCTACCTCTGTGTAGCTAGTGTCAGAATTCATCACATGCCCTAAATCCAATCTTGACTTAATAATGAAAACTCATGAGCAAAGGTACATTCAACAATATAGAGCTTAGATAGTCCGTAAAACTAAATTAAATCCTCTGATTTAAAAATATATCTAATTAAAATTATGACATGAGTCATACTTTGTTGGCAGGCCTTAAAGTATATATCAAAAGAATAAATTTTATACCAACTTATTCTCCTGCATGTATTATTCAGAAACTTCATTAAATCAAGGCTATTGTCATTTGCTAGCTGTTGATGACTGTTACTGTCTGAGGAACAGATGTATCTTTTTTTTTTTTTTTTTGAGCAGAAAACCAGTCAAAATGCATAAAGAATATATTAGAAATTTAATGATAACTTACAATTTCTAGAAAATACATATATTAATAGAGAAGATAAGAAGATGTAAACATAGTATTTTTATTTAATAAGTGGTGATAGTGCAGCATAAATCTAATGTTTGGATTTGAAATTACCAAGCAAATAATGAAGAAATTATTAAATAGCCTTGGACATCTGGTAAAGTGAAGGAGAGTGAATCACTGTAATGGCCAGTGCTTACAGCTTAGTAAATATACTAGATGTTGAGGTTTTATAAATAGGTCCTTCCATCCATCTGCCTTCCCATTGCTATTAGGAGTGAAGCCCTGTGAAGCACCTCTGCAGGTTTAGTAACAGTGGATAATGCAAAACTCCATGGGCTCATCATTAGGAAATGTAGAATGGACCAATTCTAAAGAGACCTTTATAAATTACTATGGCATAATCACTATCTAGCTCCTAAATCCATCTTCCCAGTGAATGTGAATCAGAAATAATAATGAATTCAGCATAGGTAGGAGGCTTAGTAGATAATGATGACCAAAAAGAATTGGCTGGGCACATAAAGAAATAACAGAATCTGGGGATATAATACTGAATTTTAGAGATGAGACTCTAAAATAACAATTGAAAATGAGGATGTGCTTTATCTCAGGGTATAATAATAGTACACTTAGATTAGTTTATCAAAAAATTTACATGGATATTTTTTATAATAGATAATTAAAAGATAAATAATTGGGTCAAATAATTTGTGCTTTTGAATTTTAAACATTGTATCAGTCCTACTTCAGTAAGAAAACACAGCCACCACACATATTATGGAAATAGGGTGTTCATTACAACCTATATGAATGTGGGTTGGAAATTTATTTTGTAGCTAGTCAAGATGTGTCCTTCAGGAAGATGAATTTTGTTAGCAATCTGATGGAGAACATATGTAGGAAATAATTTAAGGTAATTGAAAAACAGAACTATGATTCGATATATTAAACTTGGCAAAAATTATAAGGGTACAACTGGACTTATTTCAATGGCTAGCTGTGGCTAAAACATTATGAACAATAGATTATATAAGAATATATTAGGTGGGTTCATAGTGAACAAAAGCACAGAACCTGGAATACACAGTGAGTATGACCAGGAGCGGAAAGTGTCCCATTTGGATGAAGCTGTGATCCTTCAGAGGGAAACGGTAGAACATAGAACATGCAGCGGAGGATGAGCTCATGTTGTGAGGGGTGTGGCGGAAGGCTGGCTCTGTCTGCAGGCGTAAGTGACAGGGCCGAGGGATGGGTGGTGGCGTTAGAACAGGCCGCGCTGAGGCCACTGAGGTAGGCTCTGCGGAGCTGAGCACGTGCAAGGAGAGTGCAGAGGAAGGGCCGCACCCGCTGATGCAGGTTTGCCACAGCCAGTACTGGGTAGCCTGCAAGTGAGCGTCTGAAAAGATTATAAGCCATGGCCTTCTGTTTATAAGTCCGTAAGTGCTATTAAAACAGTTGAAACGGAAACCAGATGAGAAATAAGGGTTAAGAACTGTATCTGCTGTCCAGACATCTGTACTCTCAGCAAGCTGTTGAAAGAAATGCTGCCTGGGAAGCCAAAGTCACCCAGGGGGCTAATCAGCTTAAACACATGACAAAAGCCATAGACAATTCCAAAGTGCTAACAACGCTAACTAGCAGGGCTGCTGCCAAGGCGACGCACGTCGCTGCCAAGAGAAGAAGAAAAAGAGTGGTTCCCCCTCTGTCGAGCGTTTTCCCCCCAACTATCCTTGGAGAAGCTGGTAGCAGGGGGGGACTTGAGAATGCTCCATCTGGCGAGAGAGCTGAGGCTCACAAACCTTGGCTGGTTTGGGCGCCGAGGAAAGGTAGTTAAAAAGCGAGCCGAGGAGTGTTTGCGAGCACAATGCAGTTTCAAAAATGTTTTCCTAGCCCCAGGTCGCGTTTCCGCCTGCCCTCTTTTCCGTTTCTGACAGTGTGAGGACTTAATGACGGTTGAAAAATTATTTAAGAATCACTCATCTTTCTGATTCCCGATCTCTCTGATGTTCGCATTAAAAGCTCGTAAAGGTCTCACGCGTCTGCATTTCACGCTTATCTTTCTCTATCAGGTTTTAATGTGAAGCTGGCAAAGAGCAAGGATGGATTAAAGCGTGCAGGAGTCATTACTCTGGAGCTATTATCCCCGTCTTCTTGTCACTAGTTCATTGGTGTCACTGGTTAGATTTCACTTCATTTCCTTCACTTTTCAAATGACAGGAACAATGGAGCCATGGCACTGTAATCTTGATTTTCCTGAACATGACATTTTGTGTTGGTAGCTTTATTAGGTGCTTTATTTGCAGCATTTCCTATGGGAGATAATCTGGGCGGTTCATCTTATATCTTTGTTCTCCTGTAAATTCTCAATTTGTCCATTTAATAATTATTGTGGTTTTGCGAGATCTTTCTGCCCTTTTTTTATTCACAATTATCTTGAGGTTAGTCTTTGTTCATTTACACACAGGTTTGTAAATCATATTTCCAATTTGTAGTTCAAATACATATTTTCTTAGTTGGCTACCAGAATATAGTCGTCTGTGGTATTACGGTGGACACTGTGGCCTTATGAACACCATTCACTTATTTGGTGTCTTCCATTTATTCAGAGCATTCGTTTAGCTCCCACTAAGTGCCACACACCCTTCTAGGCACAAGAATTCCATAGCAAACAAAACAGACCGAAAAATAACCCCTTCTCTCATGGATCTTAGTTCTTCTAGAGAGAGAGATAAGTGTTAGAAGTGCTGTGAAGGGGGTGCAGTGAGTGACAAGAAAAGTCAGAGAAGGGTTGTGATTTTCAAAAGGGAGGTCAAGAGAAAGTCTCATTGGGGAAGTTAAACTTGAGCAAAAATCTCACAGTTGAAAGATTGAGCCACGTGATGACAGGTTAAGAGCATTCGGGTCGGTCAGGGTGAGCGGCAGATTTGAAGGCTCTGAGGAGGGAGAGGGTGTTCAGAGGCCAGCGGGGAGGCAGCGGAGCTCCGTGGAGTGAAGGAGGGGGGAGAGAGAAGGTCAGAGAAAGAGAGCGAGAAAGGTAGAAGGCCGTAGGTGTGATAATTTTGGTATTTATTCTGAAGGAGAAGACATTGGGAGTATTTAAGCCAGAGGGTGATTAGACTTATGTTTGAAGGGATCATTTGTTCTGGATTCTGAGCTGACAATAGCTATAGATTTGCAATGGATAAAATGAGGAAAGCAAATGGAGGGATCTCTGTGCTGTCTTTCTAATACGTGATCTCCTCTGAGTTCACAAAATCAATCTGGCTCTAATACTTTTGGATATGTCATGATATTTGAATGTATATTTTACTCAAAAGGAGGTATAGCAAAGCAACTTAGCACTTGCGATCAGAAAGTCAGTCATCTAATCATATTTTCACTTAGGGCAAGTTATCTAACGTCTCTCAGTCTGGATGCCCTTTTTTGTAATTTTTTTAAATCATCACCTGAGGACATTTTTTCCATTGCTTTTCAGAGAGAGGGGAAAGTGGGGGGGGAGGGAGAGAAACATCAATGTGAGAGAGACACATTGAATGGTTGCCTCCCGCATATGCCGGACCAGGGCCAGGGATGGAGCCTGCAACCGAGGCACATGCCTTTGACCAAAATTGAACCCGGACCCTTCAGTCTGGGGATCGACACTCTAACCACTGAGCAAAACTGGGTAGGGCAATATTTCTCATTTTAAGAATGTATTATAGAGGTTAAATGAGATAACACATGTAAAATTGTTTGCATGGTACCTGCAAATAATAGGCACTCATTAAACGTTGGCTATTATTGCTAGTTACTTTTGTCATTATGTTTTCATGTCATCATTTATGAAAGAATGTTATGTAGGAATTGTGAGCATAACATTGCATCTTTGCTAATTATTGAAAGCAAAATCATGATCCTCAATTTTATTCAGTTATGTAAATAGTGCATTTTTTACCTTAAAGGTTGAGAGACACAAAAGAGAATCTCCTTGGCTGGAAGTTTTAAGAGCAGGATAGTTTCTTATCTGTCAATTGGGGGCCATTCACCATTCTTAAAGCTCAAATTCTGTTTGAAAACAGACAAACATACCGGATTAGCCCTACAAAGCCAATCACCTGTTGGCTGAGAGAGAGGATAATAACCTGAGTCAAGCGCCCCAGAACATCCATTTCACTCATTTAGCACTCTCCACGGACCACAACAGGATATGTGAGTAAAAGCACATCCTCAGGCTCAGATATATTTTCCTATATATTAATACGGCTTAAACATATGGCAGTTTAGGATCTCTTCTAACCTGATAACATTAGAGAGAAATAGGTTTAGATTAAAATGCTATATTTTATAAGCAAGATGTAGGGGACAAAGAAATCTGGCTGAATAATACAGATACAATTTTAAAAGTTTGAAATTATGTAAAGAATATTAGTCAACATTGTTCTGTCATTTCAATTTGTGTATTTAGAGGAGGTTTAGACAATGTATCTCTTGTAAGGAAAGGAGAAAGAAGCTCATGGTGTTTAAATCTAGTGTATGCTATAAGCCAGAAGTAGTTGCATTCAAAATAAGTTACTAGAGAAACCCAGGACTTTCACAAACATTTTTTTTTTTTTTTTTAGAATTATTTTGTGGGGTCTTTTGTGCCCTTTTGGTTGAGAACAGTAATTTATGGGATGCCCATTTGGAGAGCTAAAACCACGTTTTCTTCTAGATTTGGGTTTGGCACTAGGGAGTTAAGAAGCTAAAATAAGACCTAGAAGAAAAGCTGGGAACCATTTTCCCTTTTACAGGGCTTGCTTAGGTTAGATGCTTCATGAGAGAAAAATTAGAACATAAAGACTCGTGTCTTGCATTATTCTGGAGAGACATAATTTCAGATATTCTACCAAATTACTTTGGAACAGGTGGTTCACATTTAGAAAATGTAGTCATGTTACATAGGATTGTTGATTCGATGAAGGTGCCAGGTCAGAGGGAAAGGGTGTGGGAAGGCCGAGATGGTGTTTGGGTCTGTACGTGTGGGTGGTGAAAGTACAGCACAGAGGTAAGAAATTGGTTTTGGTGTCAGCCACGCAGGGCTCAGGTTCTTCCCAGCCACTTTCTGGCATTTTCTTCTTTTTTTCTAAATCGTAGCCATAAAATTAAACAAATAATAGCACTTAATATTTTTAGTGGGAGTTAAATCAGATAACACATTTTATTGATTTAGAGCAGTGCCTGGTGTGTGGTAGGTGCTAACTAAATGTTAGGTTGTGGTGGTATCATCATCATCATCATTGTCATCATCAAGGAGTAAGGATTAATAAATCCTACAGGAGCAATGACATTTTATTGGGAGTTTAATCTGAGAAGAAAGCAAATCTAAACTCTCAAACAATATGAAATCCACAAAATAAATTTGGGCATTTCAGTTGGAAACTTTCAGTGACAAAAGCCATTTTGACCTTTACTAGTTTTTCAACAAGCTTTTATTTTCTGCATGGATTGACCTACCGATCTGTGTTGCTATTTTCAAATTTAGTAAAAGGTGTAGCTGCTGTTGGAACTTGACATGAAATTTGCAAAATATCTGTGTTGCAGTGTTCCCTGTATTGTATTGATTAGATAAAAAGTGTGTTCCAAATTCATCACATATATTGCTATGGGAATATAAAGAATAAGTTAGGCCCTCTGCCCAGAAGGGGTTTACCACGAAGAAGAGAGACGGATATAAACAGGAATCCATTCAGAGTTTATTAAGGGCTGAAATAGAGTTTTGAGCAAAGACTTGGTGATCATGCAGAGGATACATCAAGTAATTCTGGTTGGGTAAATCAGAACAAAATTACAAGATTACTACTTTGTGCCATTCTATGAGTTTACCTTTTATTCTTTAGGCAAGGGAGTTTTCTGAATGGTAACAAAAATGTTATTTAGCTTAGGATCATCAGAGTAGCAGTATGGGGACTGGGAGTTCTAACTTACACATTATTAGAGAAAAGTGTAAGAAAAAAGAACACTAGTTTTGAGGTCAAATGTCTTAAATGTGTATAAGGTTTTGATACAACTTGCTTTCTTAACCTTGAAGATTAATGATCTGACCTCTATGAGTCTGTTCTCTGAGCTGTACTTGGGAAATACATTGTCTCATTTAAAGATTCTTGCTGTAAGGATCAAATTAAACTCATGTTATATTGGTCAGAATACAAAACCCCCTGAAATCTCAGTGGAGCATATCCAGCACAGGTGGGTGGAGGCTCTGCTCCACACAGTCATTGCAGGATCAAGCTGCCAGTGGCAATTGCTTCTTGTAGATAAACCTTTTGGTAGGTGTGGGAGGCAGCTCTTAAATTGGCCTGCTAGGATCCCCATTTTCTGATATGCATGGCCTTGTGAAACTCCCTTCCCTTGATTAATTTGCCTCTAACCAGAAAACTATAAAATGGGGAAGGCATGCCACATTTATTACTGGGTTGCAAAATGTGGCTTCTGTCTTACTAGTAAACTCTCTCAAACTGGCTTCGACAAAGCAAGCTAATATGTTGAGAGATCCTGGTGGTAAGAACTGTAGATTGTCTCTAGCCAATGGCCAGCAAAGAACTGAGGTCTCATTTCAACAACCTTGAAGGAATTGTATGTTGCCAACAACCACTTAAGTGGGATTAGCGGTTGATCTGTCACTAGTTGAGCTTTAAATTGAGATCCCAGCACCAGTTGACATATTTATTGCAGTCTTGTGAAGCCCTCTGGAACAAAAGACTCAGCTTCAGGGGCGTTCCTGACCTCCAAAGACTGGGGCATAAATGAATGTGTGTTGTTTCATGTCGCTAAATGTTGGGTTGATTTCTTATGCAGCAACAGATAATACAGTAAGGGCAGAAATTACTGAAATATTGGATTCTAGAATTCAAATATTTTCACCTGGAAATGAGAAATCATGTCAACTGAAAGCCCTCTTTGGACCTAGTCACAAAGACCTACCTAACTGCAAAAAAGCCCGAAAATGTAGGGGAGCCCATAGAGATGTCTGGTGTGCAATGCTGTCACAGGCAACAGAAAAACTCCACACATATTTAATGCTTAATGAGTACACCCTGGGCCCAACTGTAACCTCATATGTAACCACTGAAGCAGGAACTTGATATGATCACTAACCAATGATCTTTTCCCACCTTTATTTTCAGCAACATCATAAAGTTAATCTATTGCAATGATTGCCATTTTCTGCATATGATATTTGAAGTATTTCTGTGTCTATTAACAAGCTACCATTTAAATTTTATTTTTTCATAACACTATTTTGGGTAACATAGTATATGTTTATTCATTTTCTAGATATTGAGCAAGCCTCGAGGGGTTAAAGATCTTGCTCAGATCTCAGAGCCAGAACAGAGTCTCAAGCTTAGGCCCCCTCCCTCAAAATCCTGTACTTTCTTCTTTATGAAGGACACATTTGCTGGTCATTTTTAAGTGGTCGATTAGAAACTGAGGTCTTCTAAACAGGGTGTAATCTTATAACCAAAGAAAGCTGTGCTGCTGACTATTAAAACTGCTAACTTGGATGTGTGGTGTGACAGATGCTGTAAAATGGTGGCTGTTATGAAGGCAATCTTTAGTCAAATGTGCAATTTTAACAGTGGTGGGGCTGCAGTAATCCATGCTGTAAAAAGCAAATGAATAAAACAATATATGTAAAGAAGGCTCATTGCTGCAAGGAGAATTCTTGGACTTCATTGCTGGACCAGACTCTATCTTGCTGTGAGACCTTTGGCTCCACACCTGATTGACCCGTACCTCAGTCAATCCAGATGGCATGAGGGGGAAGAAGCCAGGACTCACTGAGAACCAGATACTGCATCTGAGCTGTGATTTCCTAAGTAAATGAATTACAAAACAGTGTTGAAAGAGTTTGCTTTAGAAATATCCAGGCAAGACTCATCTTGTGCCATGTTAAAGAAAAATTAACATTAAAATTAAATCTATCTATCATCTATCTATCTGTCTATATCTATCTGTCATTTATCTATTGGGACATATATTAAAAGAGAGGAAGAGAAGGAAAGTTGTGAATTCTACATGGCAATAATGTGAATATGATGGCAATTGTAACTCTTAGAAATAATGTGACTTTTTTTTTAGTTTCTTAGTGAGACAAGTGTTTAATATTTTTTTGTGGGGGAGGGAGGTAAGCTTTTACTTCTAGGTACTGCTTTTGTAAAGGTACTTAGCCTATGTTAACATATATAAAAAAGTACAATTAAGGCACTTAAAATAAATTATGTGTCATTAATCATAAAGAAATGTATTTTATAACAAGGGAAAAAGGAGCACATGCACCTCAGAGAAAGAAGGAAACCTATCATTTTCAACAGTGCAACTTTAAGAGAATTTGGCACTTACATACACACAGGTGAAAAAACAAACACAATTCTAGTGTAGAAAAGCCTGTCATCAATCAACAGGTGACATTAAAACCTAGCTTCTCTTATATTTCTCATACCTGCTCTAGAAACACGGGGATGTCTAGTAGATGTAATTAGAGAAAAACTGTTGATGGCATTGGAAATTCAAATCACATGCATCCCAGGCCTGGAGGCACACCGATCGTGAAATCTCAGATTGGACAAAAACAGTAATAGCACCTACATTCTTAATTCCATGAGTCAAGCCAAAGATTCTGTGGATGAAAAAACAGAAGATAGTTTTGTCTCAGGGAAGCCTCCTGCTTGGGCTGAAAGTTCCGGTGTAAGCTGATCTGGAAGTGGGAAGCCGGTGGTGGCGCAGGAATGCTGTATTCCAAGAGTTCCTGAGTGATCACAACATACCAGTGTAAAGTAACGTGATGTAGAAATTCCTAAGTCAGCAAAACACAGTTCTGGTCGGTGTCCGTTTTCTCGTCATAGGAAGGACCCCTCTAGTTCAGGCCTCGGTTGCTCTCCATGCATCTGCTCTGCCCACATCCAGGCTGTACTCCACTTGACTGTGAGTTAAATTTTGAAAATGAAAATCGATGTCATTCCCCTGCCTCCCAGGGGATGAGCTGAACCCTGTTATCAGGCTTGCAGAGCGCTGCCTGGTCTCCTGCCCTTTCCTCCCTCCTCACCTGTGACTAGACTGCCCCTCCGCTTCCTCTTTCCTTTCCCCAAGCTCTGACTTCTCCCCCTCGCATCGCCCGCCCTCAGCCTCCTCTCCCCCGCTGCTCTCACCCAGCACAAGGTAAAGCCTTCTCCGGGCCTCCTCAGGAAGGATCGCTGTCTTAAAACCTCTCACTTTAACACTTCCAAATACTAGCCATAGATGTGATGAGAAATTTTTTTTTTTGCATGATTGTGCTTGAAATATCCTGGCAAGACTCAGTTTTTTTAATGTCCTGTGTTAAAAAAAATTAAAATTAAAAAAACCTGAGTTAATTATTAATTAACTAATAATTAAACATAAATCAATTAAATTAGCATTTCTAATACTATAGATTCTAAGTTCTTATCAGAACTATGTCTCTACTGCTTACTCAATGTTACTCAAAAATTTTTGATTGAAAATTAAATGAGTGAGTGTATGGAATCATGTAATGTAGAGTGCTTGAATAAAACATGGATGGAATCATAGAAGAGTAATTATACAGGTGATTTGATAAACATGTAGTTTGGAAAAATCCTCTTTAAAAATAATTCTATTTTCCGGTTGATGTGTGGTTGATTAGTATGGAAGACAAAGCTAAACTTTTTGCTTATCAGCTAAAATCTATAGGCAGTGTTAGGGCATGTTGCCTGCTTTATAGAAAGTCCTCTGTCCCTTCAAATGTTTCACGTAGGTGTAATGACAAGATTACAGCCATTTTTATCTTATCTCCATACTCTGTCATACAATGGAAACAGAAGATGCTTCATGTTTGGTGTTCTGTCCTGTGGGAATTGTGCTGCTGATTATACCTAAAACACACATGAGGATTCAGACAGAAACTGCGCAATGCATATAAAATACCTTTCCTTGATGGAAGATGTTTGTTGCCTGAATAAATACACTCCTCCCTTCTTAGGTCAAATGGATTGTGGCGTCCCTTTGTTACAGAGACCGGTGGCACTGATTTGTTCCTACCCTTTGCCTTATATTACAAAGCAAAAATGTCAACAGTGGTAACCAGAGTCCTGATCTCCTTGGAGAAACGTAAGTTATTTGGAAGAATGATTTACCTTGGCTTATGTGCTCCTAAACCTTTCTGGCCAACCTAGACCAAAGTATGCATGCATAGATGCTTAAATTTACTGAATAATTATTCAGTCCTGAATAACTTTTTTTTTTTTTCCTTTTAAAAAGAAATATATTTCTTGGGAAGGCTCCTAGGATCAAGACAGCCATGGGGAAATTCAATTGTATTTTCCAGAGGATGCATTTCTTTTCTTTGTCCTAGAACTTCTCTCTTTAGTGAGTGAAGTTTAAACTTAGAACACAGTAGCCAGCTGCCCTGCCCTAAGACGACTTCCTCACTAAGGAGCCTGTACTTCTGGCCCTCTGCTTTTCCCTGGCATTCATGCAGGTGGGGTCCTAACCAAACCCCTAGGTCTCATGCATGCTCCTGCTCTACGAAACACTAAGAGTGCACCTCATGATGATCAATGCTGCAGACAGGAGCATAGTGTGGTAGTCAGACCACTAAATTGACCATCAGCAAACCTAGGTTCCAGTTCTGGCTGTGGGAAGTCCACTCAATAAAGTACTTATTACAGTTATTGACATAAAGTAAGGGGAAAAATTATCATTAGCTAATTATCACTTAACCTGACTGTAAAATGAGCAATTTTACTTCAATGACTAAAATGCTGTAAGTCTTGGCAATAAATCGAGAAACCTGTGGGGGGTAAGTGAATGGTGCTGGATATTGACAAGGAGAGAACTTGTAGCTTACTATCAAGTGGTAAACAGGGTAAACATTCCTCAGTCAGTTCAAGGTGATTTAGAAAATCGATAACAAAGTGAACAGGAGAAAATTATTTTCTCACCAACAAATAAAATTAGATAACATCGTTTAACCTGGTGTACTGCGAAATGTTAGGAGAGCTATTTAAAAATTCAGTAGCTATGCCCAGTCACCAGTCATATACAGCCAATGAATCTTTTCTTTTTTAAAAAAAATATGTTTTTATTGATTTTAGAGAAAGAGGAAAGGGGAGGGATAGAGAGATAGAAATGTCAATGAGAGTGAAACATTGATCTTCTGCCTCCTGCATGCCCCCTACTGGGGATCAAGCCTGCAACCCAGGCATGTGCCCTGAGTGGGAATCAAACCTGAGACCCGTTTGTTCACGGGTTAATGCTCAACCACTGAGCAACACCGGCCAGGCCAACCAATGCATCTTTGATCACACAATCATTTTTACAACCTTAGTGATCCAGAATTCATATCCCTTATGAGACATACTCTTCACCCTTGTTGTCCAGATACCCTGGTTTTCTTTACTATCATCAGAGGCATATTGCTTATTCAGGGCCTTTCAGTGTGCTAATCTCCCCTGCCAGGAAAATTTCTCTCCTCACAATCATTCTTCCTACTTAATAAAAATCTACTCACCTGTCAAGTCTCAGCAAAAATATCTTTCTCTAGAAAGCCTTGTCTTTTTTTTTTTTTTTTTTTTTTAAAAAGATATCTTTATTGATTTCAGAGAGAGGAAGGGAGAGGGAGAGAGAGAGACAGAAACATCAATGATAAGAGTCATTGATCAGCTGCCTCCTGCACGCCCCCTACTGGGATGGAGCCCGCAACCCGGGCATGTGCCCTGACCGGGAATTGAACTGCGATCTCCTGGATCCTAGGTTGATGCTCAATTGCTGAGCCACGCCAGCTGGATGAAATCTCTGCCCTTTTAAATTATTTCAGACAATATCAAATCCTCTTATTCTAACCTTATGACTCCTTATAATCTTCCTTCATAGTATTTATCTTTATTTTCAAGTATATACCAGATGATCATTTTTATTACAGTTTATTTTACACCTCCCGTAAGATAGAAAGCTCTATTAAGGCAGGGCCCCTGTCTGTCTTGTTCACTTTGTCATCCAAAGAGGCCCAGTACACAGGACCTGGCAGATAATTGGCAATAAATAAGTATATGAAAGGCTGTATGAATGAATTTCGGAATCCAAACTAATTGTCACATAGTTCTTATGTATTTTAATCCTCAAAGTGAGGACTAACCAAGTGAAGTCAGAGGCCATAACCGTTCCACCAACCAAACAGGAACTCTTCGACATGTCTGCTCAACAGACATGCAACTTGTGTTTGCTTTTCTCTGATGCTTTGGATATCTATGAAATATCACTAAATGGATTTTGGGGATCATAGCTGAAGGTCTGATATTTGGCCGGATTCCCTGACTTTGCCAACAATGTACAGGGCAGAGGTGAGAGGACCACTCGGACCCCCAGTGTTTGTTCACATTGCTGTGCAACCGCCAGCAGAGCCCCACACTGTGGCCTGGCCAGGGCTGAGGCAGAGGCCAGAAATGCAAGAGAAGGCAGTTCAGTGAAGGAAGCACCAGGGACACCTTGAGGAATCAAAAATTGGGTGGGAAGCAAGGACGAAGGGTCAGTCTACAAATTAGAAATGAAATCAAAGGGCAAGAGTCAGGATAACTGGTCAACCAGGGTGCCAGCAGAAGCAGAAATGCAGAAGGAGATAAAAGGTCTAAATATAGGCTGTGAGGACAAGCCAGTGCAAGCAGGTTTTAGAAAGTGTTTAAATTTAAAAGTTTTATTTTGTTTTTTTCATGTCTGCTGGATTATCCTAGGTCTTGATCTGCCTGATACCTGAGCCAAGCCCAGCCCAGGCTCCCAAGATCTCTATTGTGTCCTAGAGCCCATTGTCTGGGGTCTTTGGCATAGTTATTGCAAAAAGAGAAGTTCAGTCACAGAGATAATTCCCAGTTTCTGCATGATTTACCAGCTCCTCTCTCACAGGCATAAACCTGACACAGAATCTCAGAGTGGTTGTATTATCTACTGATCTTTGAAAAAATATGATACAAATTCCTTGTAAACAGGTTTTAAGTTTTGTAGTGAATAGTGATGTGGACAGTCGTAGTCAGAATCTTAGTGACTTTGTGAAATTGATGTTCCTTTCAGTATCCAGCTCCAACTTCAATGCTTGTCAGCATGTCATCATTCTTGCTTCATTTAATATTTTCACTAGCATTTTCTTTGAGATTTCATTTGGATATTTGCTCTGGCCAATGGGAAATGTGGGTGGAGAAGCCCTGTGAAAGGGGACTTCTT
This sequence comes from Miniopterus natalensis, assembly GCF_054644295.1. Taxonomy (NCBI): domain Eukaryota; kingdom Metazoa; phylum Chordata; class Mammalia; order Chiroptera; family Miniopteridae; genus Miniopterus; species Miniopterus natalensis. Next base: position 67,735,416 of record NC_142086.1, read on the forward strand.
TCCTTACTGTGCAGAATGCTCCAGAGGGATTTACTGGAATGAGCATATTGCCTCTTAGATGAAGGCAGGCTTAAGGGATTTTCTTCAAAGGAGAGAATCTCTGACATATTAAATCATGTCCTTTAGAAATGTGTGCTGCCAGGGTCAGAAATACAAGGGTGTGCTTTTAGCGAACCAATTTTCTCCCTGATAAATACCACTTCTGTGCATTTAAAAATAATAAAACAATATGAATCATACTTTTTCTAAGAATTAAATTAAATCTGTTCCTGCAAAACTAAACACAAAATCCAAAAATAATGCTGTTTTTGTGGAGAAAAATGTTCTCTATCATCTATCTATCTATCTATCTATCTATCTATCTATCTATCTATCTATCTATCTATCTATCATCTATCTATCTATCTATCATCTATCTATCTACTATCATCTATCAATCTATCATCTATCTAATCTGTCATCTATCTATCATCATCTACCTGTCATCTATCTATCTATCTATCTATCTATCTATCTATCTATCTATCTATCTATCTATCTATCTATCATCTATCTATCTATCTATCTATCTATCTATCTATCTATCTATCTATCATCTATCTATTTATCTATCATCTATCTATCTAATCTATCATCTATCTATCATCATCATCATCATCTATCTATCATCTATGTATGTATGTATGCATGTAGGTAGGTATCTATCTGTCTGTCTGTCATCTATCATCATCATCATCATCATCATCATCATCAGTCTCTATCTTTAGACAACTCTGTACTAAGTCCTCAAGGACATCAGCAGGGACTAACGTCCATGCTTTTGAATATCTCATTTCCAGTTTCCTTTGAACCTTTGCCAGTGAACACAGAGTCTGGTACATAGCAGGTGTTTCATAAGTGTCAGCTGAATTAATTTAATTTGTTTTCTTGAATTGAAATTCTTTCCTATCTCAACTGATTGCCCCGACACTTGGCAGCCTCCTCACTACCCCATACTGTTTTTAAAGGCACAATTCACTATCCTAGCATGCAGTTACATTTTCTTCCATATATAACAACATAATGATGATGATGATGATGATGATAGGATGATGTCCTCATTCCCTTTCCCCTTGATTTGTTCTGTAAAGAAAATATAGTCAATGAGAAAGTATTCATGACATGGAATCTTGGAAACATTTCTTTCCATTAATACAAAAGCCTTTGCTGTCCTGCTTTGCATAACATTACTACCTTTTAGAAGTGCCTTGAAGTCTGTCATTGTGGGAAGTGTTGAAGCCCTGTAGGAAAGGGAGATGTTTCAATAGATTCTACTCAAAGTGACATTATTTTTTTCTTGAACATCTCTGCTGTGGTAGTGACCCTGACCAAAGAAGAGAATCATTTCTTTTCTTGCCATTTTTAATGAGGTTCAGGTGGAATAACTTTTGGGCACTAGAAAATAGTAACTAAGATCTTTTTCCTCAGAAATTAATCTTTGTAGTCAGAGGAGGTAGATATTTGGTGAATCAGAAATAAAAGGTCTAGTTTATGATGATTTTGATACAAAGACTGGTACTCATGTGTTCTCCTCCCCCGTTAAGCACAAAGGCATTCTTGTTCAAATTATTTTAAAGTGGATGAAATTTTTTGAAAAATCTATAGAAATCTGTAGCAATAGATTGCAAAATGTATGATGAAACATTTTAAAAGAAGCTGCAGAGATAAGTGACTATTTATACTTGACTACAAATGCTGATCTTCTAAAAATTCAAGTATCCACTGATCCTCATGAAGGAAATAATTATATCTTTTTGGAATTATCATGACCAACATTGCTTAAAAAATTGCTGTGAGCTAGATTTTTAGGAAGCACAAGTTATAAGCATCTATAAATTAGGACCTCTGAGATTTTTAGGGTACTTATAAAAGATTCTGTGTTGGAAACATTAAACCTTTTTCTTAAAGCTATGAATTTTAATGTACTTCATGTTAGAGTATTAAAAAGCAAGCAAGCTCTCTTTTTACCCATTTTTCTTCATTTCTTTCTGTAGATGTCACTGTAGCATAACAAAAAGAAAGAAGGCTTCTTTCCTTCTGAAAATATATGAGTTCTACATGCAGCTGAAAGAGAGTGATGATTTGATATATGATGCCAGGGTTGTCATATCAACAATAAGGTTTCCAAGCAACTAGCAGAATAAATTATTTTATAGATTTATTTGCTTAGCCTCATAAAATGGACCAAATGGAAGAGGTTTTTTTTTTTTCCCCCCACCCGTGATTATGTGGTAATTAAAAAAAGTCATTACACAGAAATTATGCATTGAGTTCACATTGCTAAGAAGAGTTAGAAATGAATCATGTAGCTATAATCAACGCCAAAAGGCTTAATGAAGATTTGCCGCTTATAAGGAAGTATTGTTGTTTTATGTTTACGTATTTTCAATAATTGGTTTCTAGGGCCTATACCAGGACTGGTGTAAAGTTGTTCCAAATTTACTCTTTAAAGAGGCTAACATATGCAGCCCTCACGACCTTGCCCTTTAAACACTCTTCAGAATGACCTCCAGGGGCCCCTGTGCTCATTCTATTAGAAAGAGTATCTTAGAATCCCCTACATACGCAAATGGCCTGTGCTGGTTCCTGAAAAGGCTTCCAAAAAGTTACCGAACATATTAGAAAGTGAAGCATTGATTTTTTTATATTTATTTATACAATTGCCCTGGGGATGTTCCAGACTTGTTAAACATTCACAGTCCATATTCTCAAAACGTCCTTGTGTGGTGCAAACATTTTCATTGCTACTTCTGAGCTGCTTATGTCTCTACTTGGGAAAGCCTGACCTGAATGTAACAAAACTAGCCCCCCTCCCCTTTTATTTTATTAGAACTTTCTCCAAGATCTGTGATTTGCTCAAGTTGCGATGATGTGGAAAAAAAGAAAAGAAAAAAAAGATATACCAAACTTCTCAGCTTAAGCAAGGAAAGTAGAAAACCTGCCATGCAGTCCTGGGACAAAGTCTTTTGTATCCATCCATCTACCACAGATACATTTGTTGATGGAAATGACTGCCTACAGAAAGCACCCTTTTCCTTTGCTTTTCTAAAGATGCCTTTTTATCTCACTTTGTTTGCTTTCCTTTTGAAATATTATTTCCTTCAAACACCCATAGGCTGTACATAGCCAAAGAATCAGCAAAAAGCACTTATATTAAAAAATTACTAAGCGACCACAGCACCACACTAGATTTTCCTATCTGAAAAGGTTGATGAAAATATAGCTATAATTTTCTGAGCTATGTGTGGTAGGACATCTTCCCTGACCGATTCAGATGCACTTGCTCCATTATTACCAACATATTTTATACCTTTATAGACATTTCCGAGAGTCAGCAAGTGGAAGGAAACGATATCTCTCCCTTCAGATGACATTGTCCTAATATTATTATGCTTGCAACACAGTTGACAAGTAGGGCTGCTTCTGCATCTCAGTCCAACTTTAGACTACTGGTGTTTCCTTTATCTTTATTTTGTTTCATTCAAGTCACAGTTGCCTCAGAAAAAGGAAAAGCAATTCTGAGATTCATGACAGTGCTGCAGATTCCCAGGCATTACAATAAACATCCTTCCATACTGTGCTTGTTTTTTGTTACCTGTCGATGCTCTACTTCATCGCTTCTCTAGCTTCTCAATGCTATTTTCAGTAGCACGCTCTTAGGCAAATTTTCCCTGTTATCTTTCTGGGGAAGTCAATCTATATTCATCTTCTCCTGTCACAGAAAACAAATGGGCAAACTTTTAAAGAACCTTACTCAGCCTACTCCTTTTCTTTATAACATTTTTGTTTGTAAAATCGTGTCTTTGATTTCTTAATCCAAAGTATAAGTAGCCACATATGCTTTCCCATAAACAAACAACCTGGGTCTGTAATGACTTCTGTGAAATAGGTGGGGGATTTGAAAATGTACAAGAAGAGTTTCCTTTTTTTACTTTTTCCAATATGATTTCCCTTAGGTCCTTTGAGACCATCTCTGATTAATGCTTGTCAAAGCTGAATGCACATACCGATTACCTGGGGACCTTGTTAAAGGTATATTCTGATTCTGGAGGTCCTTGGAGCATTTGGGGCCTAAAATCCCCTATTGCCAACCAACTCCCAGGCGACTCCGGTGGTTTTGATTTGCAGGTAGCACGTTCTGCAGCAAAGCCTTAGAACACAGCTGCCTTGCAGGTGAGAAGCTGAAGCTTAGGGTGTTGAATGAAGGACCCAGTGTCTCTTCCCAGTTTATTATTGAATCAACTTAGAACTTCAGTATCCCAAAGCAACAAAGGATATGCGTTTTTCTGTGCAGGCTACATCAAAAGATGGATGGATGCCAATTTTCCTGTGCTTAGAACCAGTTCTTTCCTCATTATGAATGTTTTCATGTTTATTCATCAATAAAACTGACATAGGAGAAAATTAAAATATAATGTTTTCAAAGCTTAGAGCTATTGTTTTCTTTTAATCTGAAAGACAGAGGCTTGGGGAAAATAAGGGAATTTATCTTCAAGTAATTACAAACTACTTGACAACAGAGGCAAGAATATTTTAGCATCAAAAATTTATTGTTGTGTTTTAATATGAGCTTTTTAAAAATATGAACTTTCCAATAGTAAAATAAGTGCAATCAAACAGATGGGATAAAGCATTGGTGGTGAAGCAATTAATTTTCTTTGATGATTCATTTTGCTGGCAGAAAAAAACAGTAATTTAAAGGCATGAATGTTGTTCTCGGTGTCACTTAAAGAAAACCCTGACATTTTGAAAATAAAAAAGTTCTGAACTGAAGAGAATCTGCTGTTGACACCTTCTCTCATCAAGAATATCTTCTGCTGTGGTTAAGCAAATGTCCCTTACTTCCATGTTATTTAATGTAAATTTCCTTCAGAATGTTTATGCTTGGTCAAAGGGGACAATTTTCTCAGATAAAGTAGAAATTTCCATTCTGGCTATGCTACATGGGATATATTAGGACTTTCTACCCAGGGAACCTTGGTGGTTGGCATATATTCATTCACCAATCACCAACACAATTTTATAAATGAAAATAAATAAAAGATTGAAATTTCCAAGATAAATAATTTGTCATAGCAAATAAAAAGTCACGCACTTGGGTCATATTGGATCATGATTAATAATGGAAGAAAAAGAAGAATTTTGGTGAGTGGGAACCAAGATACATACTACAGCTGAGGGGCAGTTCAGAGCTGGGAGCCTTGCAGCAACACCAAAGCAGGCTGTCCAGGTAGGAGCAAAGCAGTTTTGTCCAGACAAATCACAAAATTCAAAGTAGGGCCCATTTGGCCCTCAACAGGACATGTTGAACCGCCCTTATTTAGCCATTACTAATGAATGGCTTTCCTAAAGTGGAGCAGGAATATTAACTTGAATGTCAAAGAGATCAGAAAATGCCTGCAGATTGTATTTGAAAAAATTTGTGTTTAGGTGTGGTTTTCCATGGGTAAATCTGCAAATTTCAATGGATCCTTAAAGTGGCTCATGACTACAAAATTTAAGGCCTAATGCCTTAAATTACATGAACTCACAAGTGGTGGCAAAGAAATTCCTGTTGCCCTCAAATATATTTTAACTCAGTCTTCTAGATTATTCTTATGCGCCAGGAAATGCAGACAGTAACGTGTCTTCTACAGAGACATGTTTTACTTTGTGCCTGAGGCCTTGGGCCTCTTCTATTTAACTTAAGATAAGCCATCTCAACTCTCAAGAAACTTTATTTAAAAATGAATTCTGTGGAAATTATGTAAGTATAAATTTTAGAAATGTAGAGAGGGTTTAATTATTATCATTACCAAGTTGTATGAATATGAGACATTTTGCATGTTGTCCTTGTAAATTTGCTGCAGTCAAGAGTAGAGCTTTTATTTGCACAGTATTAACCTAGAAAAATTAAAACAGAAAGTAAAATATAGTTGTGAGTAGATATAGTCTTTTCTGTCTAATTATAATTAATTATCCTAATTTAGTTGAATAATTTAGCAGGAAGGAAATAGAGCTCTTTCTCATTTTTAATAGCTTTTTTCTGGACGATCTGCTCTGTGGTTTGAGTTCCTTTTTGCTGTGCTCAACCCAATGCAGTCCATTTATCAATTCATTTGTTCAACAAATATTTATTGAAAGTCAACTACAAACAACATTGTTTTAAATTCTAGTGGGTAGAAAAAGTAACATTCCAATCAGTAAAATACACTGCTTCATCCCTGAAGTACCTTACGATTTGTTTATGTAGAACGCCATATGCTAAATAACAATATGTGGCAGAAAGTACATGATTGCTGTATTGGCTCCGGAAAGAAAGTAGGATGGGATTTCACAGCAGTGCTGGAAGTCTGCAGAGCAGTTCCATGAATTAGTCAGGCGCTATGCTACTATCTGGGGAATGAATAGCATCTGATCACCATGTGAAATGTGTGTTCTTCATTTCTCTGTTGTTTGCTGATTGTGTTCCTCTCATAAATTACCATATTTTCACATTTCTGTTTCTCAGTCTGTGAAAGGGGCACCAAGGTCATCCTTCTTCCTGAAGCTATGAATGATTACTAGGGAGTTGTTGCAGAAGAGATCCTCAATGGGAATCGTGCCCAGGAGGCTGCTATCTCCACTGGATGAACCAAAATTAACCATATGAGGCTTTTTAAATTTCAGTTTTCTTATCCACAAAGTGAAGATGTCATTTATAATTGGAGATACACACACACACACACACACACGCATATACAGTTTAGCTCCATAATAAAACGCTTATTACTAGAATGTTGTTTCAGTTATGCTTAATGGGTCTTGTAGGTCTTTTTTGTTTATTCTTTCATTGGTTCAATAAATAACTAATTTCTGAGTTCCTATACTACTGGGCACTGGGGATATAGGTGACTGAGCCAGGCATATCTCTGCTCTCATGGAACTTAGCTTTTAGTTAGGAAAGGGTTGATAAGAATAACTGTCGTGGGGGGGGTGAAACAGAATACTAGCTTAGAGAGGCGGGGATGGGATAGAGTTAGGAGTTTGAGTTAGATAGCATTTAAAAAAGAACTGTCACTGAGGTTGTACAGTCCTAAAATAGATTATGGTTTCTATATTTTCATAGGGAGATCTCTGAACTAGGTGGGCACAGAGCCTTAAGCTTTAAGGTACCTAAAATTTGTTTGATGAGTTGGTTACAATAGCAGATTCCTGACTATCTTCCTAAGTAAAATGAGGCCTAGGACTCTGAATTTTTAAAAAAGCACATTGAAGGTTCTTAGGCAAGTGGTTCATGACAAAATACTTGCTTGAAATTGTCATAGACTTTGTTATTGCTGATGATTCTTTATTCTACCATTCTACAAATCAGTGACAGAGTAAGTGAAGCAGGATATAGCAGGAGTGATTGGTGCCTTTGCATAACTAATTTTTGTTTCCAGTTTGCATAATTCGTGAAACACAAAATTCCTTTAAATATCACTTTAATTTGCTTTTTAGTTTGGGGATTTCCTTTACCTATCTTTGCCTATTCTGAGTGTTCAAATCTTATTTTTTAGTTGATATTTATTCAGTCCTGATATCTACCAATGGCAATATGCTGAGGATTTAGGAAATACATAAAACAAAATAAATATTTGAGCATGACTGAACTCACAGTCACATGATATGCATTTTATCAAAAGCAGATACGTGCACCTTGAAATATATAAATAAAACACATAAAAAATGGCAACTAGTGAGTTTCTTTTCCACTAAAGAACTGTTGCATACTCTAGGATAAGAAGCTAGTGATATCACTAATTTATAAATAGTTTTTTTTCTTTTCATTTCACCCAACCTTTTGTCACTAACATTCCAGTATGATTTTCTCCATAGATTCCTTGATTTTCTAAGAGAAGTTATTCTGTTTCAGAGTGAGAGTATATATCTTTGTGTAGGTGGGTGGAGGTCTTTACTTGGAAACTCTTGGGTGCTATCACTACTTCAAAGTCCCAGTAACTAAGACATGAAGAGACAGATGTCTTCTTACCTGAAAGCTATCCTGTCTTCCCCCAAATGTCAGGAGGTTCTTTCTCTTTCTAAACCAATGTATCTGGGTAGGGAATCCCCTTTCTTCCTCCAAGCCACCTCTTTCTTTCTCAGCCTTCAATAGGGACCTACACATTTACATAATCCAAGAAACTAAGATTGGTTTATTTGCAAAGTAATAGGGGAGCAAGAAAGAGATGAATGTATTTAGGAAACACTTCTTAAGTATGAAACAACAGAAAGAAGCAGAAAGAAAAATATAATAAACGCTGAGGAAGCTCAGACTGATAGGGAATCATGGTTCTTAAAAAAACACATGTAAGTTCACACCCATGAATTGTGCATCCATTCCATTTTTGTATGCACAAAGGATTAAAAAATTAAAAAAACTTTCATTACAGAAATCTGTCTATCATGATGTGGTATGTAAATTCTAAAAAAAATAAACTGAGGAAGGAAATAAAAAAATTATAAACAGCTTAGCTTTTGTATTAATTCAGACTGAGATAGAATATTATCTGCCCATCTGGCCTAAGAAATCCTTTTTGTATACTGGTTAACTTATGTCAATATAAAACATATTTACTCTTTATGAAAATGTCAAAGCACATTATTAAGGTATGTTAACTACCTTAAATGATTTGACTTTGAAATCTAAGCTTTCCGAAGGCTCAGATCATGGCTGCCCTGTGGTATGTTTGCCCTCTAATAGACACAGTTGTTGATGCAAGTTTCATTGCAGTGGACTTTATAGTGAATCATTGACAAATCACATTATATAAGGCCTGACAGAGCAGATGATTTCCAAGGCACTCAGAAGGAGTCTATTTCCTCTTCTCATAATATCAGAAGTTTTCCTTTTGTTGAAGTTGGGCAGAAAAAACAAGCAAGGCTCTGGAAAGTTATGTATTAAGATCATTGTCATACTTACATCTGCACAGAATAATGAAAGATACTGGTCTGCTAGATTACCCAATATTTTATGAACAAGATTATGTCTAAAGGATTAGGAAATGAGTAACATATATATTTTAAAAACTGACCTTGCGTTATATTTATTGAATTTGTGCTAGACTTTTCTGGCTGAACAAAATTTATGAGAAATAGTGATTCAAGGAACTTGATTTTTCTATTTCTTGCAAATAATAGAGCAATTAATGGTTATACATTATCACTTTATCTCTGTTCAGCCCACTAAGGCATTAAACTGTGGTCAGGTTACAGCCATTAATCAGAAATATAAGTATATTCTTGAAAAAAATTGAACTAGCTATCAATCCTGGTATTTTGCTGCACATAATACATTTAGTGTTTGTATTAAATGCTTTTGCCAACATGACAGAATAAAATACTTTAATTGCCAATAGCTTCTAGGAAACACATGAAATAGTACTAGATACAAAGGTAGAGTATTACTTTGAAAGATTATTTGCCTGCATAAGATCTATATGGGTGATATCCTTCTGTTCTCATAGATAACAATGGATGAGACTTAAAATATTTACAGTGACAAAAGTAAAAATATGTGTTTAGAAAGGACTCAGCACGTTTGGGCAGATATAATACCAAATCATATATTTCAAACACGGAGCTCTGTTGAATGGATAGATATGGCCACAAGAACAGGTCTATTTTGATGTCTTGAAGACAACTCATTATTTCAGAGGTGGTAAGAACTGAACATTTTTACCTGAACAGTTCTTCAGGACAAATAAGGTTTTTTATTTCTCTATGAATTCTCTGTAGCAGAGTGTCTCTGATTTGTCATTTAACCCCTCTAGGATTTAGTTTTTTCTCTACTTTAAAATAAGGTTAAAACAGCACGATCTCTAAAGTCCCTACCTGCCTCAAAATGCTATAAAATCTCTGAATATCAACTGAAAGTGTTTGCAAAATGTGTGTGTGTGTGTGTGTGTGTGTGTGTGAGTGTGTGAGTGTGCGCACGCTTTCTGGTTAGAGTGCTGATTTTTTAAAAAATATTACCAAGGAAAATTTTAAATCAGTATTTTTAAAATGCATATCTTCTCCAAATAACTTCATTGAAAGGTACATAAAAAATAAACTTTAAGAAAAACTGTAGTCTTTCAAAAAGAGATTTCCAAAATAGAAAGTATTTCCTAAGGATCCTTACATAATTATGATGTTTATTGTATGCTACATTGCTTGTGTGATCTTGACTTATTAAAAAGTCTGATTTTAAATTTTGGTAATAGACATTGTGTCATGGCTGTTTGAACTGGAAGTGTTCCTAACAAATCATTTGCTTTAACAATATTTCTCACAGGAATTAATGTCCTGATATTTTTAGTAAGTGACCTAGACTGAGAGGTTATAGATCTGTCCATGGTTACCCAGACACTTGCCTTCTTAAGAAGTATGAGGCATAAATAAGACAATTCTTATGAATATAATTTTATAAACTAAGTATTTCACTAATATAAGGTATCATTATTATTCGAAGTATCTTTGACTTATTTTCCCATCACAAAGTCTTTTTGTGTTATGAGACCCAATTTTAATGTGCGTTGGGCAGTCCCCCACACTAACAAAAAATTCTCAGGCACCAGCCACATGCCCAAGAATTCAATGCGATTCTGAAACTGTCTTCCCAGGGATAGCATCAGGTTCCACAGGTTAAATGCTCAGTGATACAAAGCTGCCTGGGCCCTGTGACACCGGGCTTTTACCTGAGCTTCTGACCGGCTGGCTATATAATTCAGAGGTTTCCATGGCGCGCTTCTTAGGTTTGATTAATTTGCTGGACGAGCTCAGAGAACTCAGAGAAACATTTTATTTACCATATCACCAGTTCATTACGAAAAGATATAACTCAGAAATAGCCAGATAGAAGACATGTTTGGTGGCAAGGTATATGGAAAGAGGCAAGGGGCTTCTATGCCCTCTTCACGTGTGCCACTCTCCCCTCATCTCCACATGCTCATCAACCTGGAAGCTCTCTCCAAACCCTCTCCTTTTGGGTTTTAAGAAATTGCAGAGGGAAGCATGTAGATAGAGTATAAGCAACCATCAAAACCCAAAATATTATTTAGGACAATAACCTTCTGAAACGCATTGTAGGTTGGCATGCTTAAAGCCTGAAAAAAAAAAAGTGGGAGAGAGAACTCATTGAAGTAACAATATCCAATATAAATTCTGAATAGACAGAAAAGGGAATTTATATTCATTTGTTAAATACATTTTCAACCTTATGTCAAGTCATACCTTAATCTTCTGGCAGCTTTATGTAACCTTCACCTCGAAGAACTTCAAAAAGAACAAGTTAATGAACTTTCCACTGCTCATCCTGTTTTCCTACCCAGAGGTGAGAATAATTTGCTATTTGCTGTGCTGAAGTTAAAAAGACTTTTGGGAATAAGAAAACTTCTGTTTGCATTTGAAAATGAAACTAATTCAGGGAAGTTCTGAAAATTGTTAAATGATGCTCTTGGTAGGCATTGTGAAAATTGTCTTTAATACCAAAAATTTGTCTTTAATTGACCATTCTTCCAGATAATTTAATTCAGTTGTCAATTTAATTAATTAGCTATGTTTAGCTTAAAAATAAGGACATTATTTAAATTAAAATTAACTTTTGGCAGCTCTCTATAGTTAAATATGGCTAAACTGTAGTTGCTAATAATGAGATATGTAGGACAGAGAGACTTTTGGTTCACCACTGTGGGTCCAGAAACAGGCTCCCAAATTTGCAGGATTAGAAAATCTGCTTTATTTAAGTATTCTAGATAGTTTCGATTTCTTAATGACTTACAGAACAAAAGCATTCTAGAGAGACTTATTTATAAACTAGGATGTTAAATAGAGATTTTAATATGAGATATAACTAGTAAGATTACCAATACTTGACATTTGCTGAGAACATTTCCCTTTGGCTGGGGCAGTATACTCAGGTCCCCATGAGCCCATGAGTTTAGAATGAACAAAGAGCAATTACTGTCAAACTATAGTACTTGAAAATTTTATTCTTCATGCTAGAGATATTTATAATTAATAAAGAATATTGGTTCTTTAGAGTCAACTCCTTTTTTTCATATGGAGAAAGTAACATATAGGAGTTTCTTAAATATTTAGTGATTATACTGAAGTTAGGGAGAGAAATAAAAAAACTCCGAATCTTTTCTTTCCTTTTTTGGTCTTTAATTTCTTTGACTGTGATTAGCCAATTGTTTCAGAATGTTATGCTATGTTTGAGCAGAATGAAGTTTTGTTTCCTTCAGTTACTTTCTAGTCACCAATTGACTTTTTGTTGTTGTTGTTTTGTTTTCCTTTTGTTTTTATTTTGTTTTATATTGTTTGAGACCTATAGAGACCATCTGATCCCAGAAGCAGAATGTTGAGCTTGGATTCAAACCTCCCTTGCATTTCTTGCTAGTTGCCTTTGCCTCATTTATTTTTCATCTACAAAGTAGAGATAAGATAAAGGGTTTTGCCTGGCTGGTGTGGCTTAGCAGTTGATCATCAATTTATGACCCAGGAGATCCAGGTTGGATTTCTGATCAGGGCACACGCCTGGGTTTGGGGATTGATCCCAAGTAGGGGCCATGCAGAAGGCAGCCAATCAATGACTTTCTCATCATTGATGTTTCTGTCTCTCTCCCTCTCCCTTTCTCTCTCTGAAGTCAATAAAGATACATTAAAAACAATAAATAAAGGAGTTCTGTGGTGAGATGGGATTACATGCAAAAACAACTAGCATTATTCCTGATACATCACATGCATTTAGTAAAATGGTGATTGAATCTGAGTTTGTGTTGATCACCTTTGTAGGATATGAGAGCCATCCTCTTTTCACTTAAATGTGTTTGTGAAAACTTCTCCCCTGGATTGATTCACTATCTCAAATGCAACACTCTTTTATACCTTCTTAATTCCTTAGTGTTACCTATGTGGGTATCTAAGCTCAACTAAGTCAATATTGAATATTATTTGCTTCAATTTTACAGGGCAATGTTTTCTGCTTCTGTCCCTAAATTATAGGTATGTCGTCTTTTGGAGCTTATAGTAGTGTGCTAGACATGGTGTATACTGGTTGAGGGCAACTTCTACTCATATTTTCCCAAGTGCCCATTCAGTAACTTCATGTTAATAACTTGAAATCAGCCATGTTGGAAATATTTACACCATGGAAATTAACAAATGCTACAAGTCAGGATGCCAGGCTGATGGAAGTTCTACCATCTTGTACCTGTAGCATAGTACCTCAGTCATGGCAGAGAAAGAGCAGCTGGGAGGTTGTGTATTACTCTTTTGTGCATTGGCTTCCTCTCATAGCTATTGTCCAGAATTAATTAAATGTCTGAACTTAAATGCAAGATAGCAGTGGAATAATGAGGAGCAGAAGGCATGTTTTGTGAGCACCAGAGTTCGCGTCATGGGTAATGGTTCAATGTTAAGTTAAATAACCCTAATTATTAGTTACAGATTGCATTTGAGAAAACCATTTTGGTAATGATCAGTAATGATTATCCTGATACAGTAAAATTATCCGAGACTAATTCATAGTTATTTCTTAGGTGAAGTTGGCTGGTCATATACTATGAACTGATGAGATAAGTCCACTGGGATGTTTTCCAAAGGACCCGGAAGCTTTATGATAAAGAACTAATCCTAAGGTAAGAGAGAATAAGTCTACAACAAGATTTCTACAAATAAAGAAATCTTTGATTCTAAAGGAGGAGCTTCTAGGGAAAGAACGGGGGTTTCTTTCTCAGTTGTGACTGTCATCTCAGCCATGCCTGAACTCATATTTATGATTTCAGGAAAGAAGATATAATTAGACACACATTCAACATATGAATTCCAGCAATTTATGCAGTCCCATATAATATACTCTTGTAATGTTTTAATGGAGTCAGCAGTGTCCCCACAGTGGCACTGGCGATGGTAGAGGTGATAGTCTTAGTGGAAGTGACTGTATGCAGGAAAAGTACTACTTGCCTGGGGAGTGGTGCATTGGGGATGAAAGTAATACCCACTAGAATTTGCCACTAGCTGGTAAGAAATAGCACTGCTGTGGCCACAGATAGAGTGATATCCTATTAGATCTGCAGGGCCATTTGAAATCTCTAGTGTAGGCATTGCTTTTAGTGGTGAAATTATGGAAGAAATAACAGACCCTTTATTGCTGTGAACTCTCAATTGTTTAACAAAGAGTGAAATTTGAACAGGAGACTCTATAAAGTTCTCTAGTACCAACTTTACAGAATTAAAGAGTTCATACATGAAAAAGGCTTATATAAATGTCTGTCACACAATAAGTGCTATATTATTATTATTGTTATATGTACAGTACCATCATCATCTTATTTCTATATGCTTTAAAAGTAAGTTTAGCATTCTGCTTCCAAAATGAGTAGGCTTTGGGGTTTAGGGCACTGTGTATGGGCTTGAATGACCACTAGTAATTAAAAAAAAATTGGTGTAGAAAAGTGATACAGAAATCATTTTCTGCATGGAAGTATAAAGTTTAAACTAAGCATATAAATTTTATATATTGGTTCTTTGACTCTAACTTTACACATTATCTATAGGAGAGTTCGCTTTCTATAAAAATTCTAAGCTATAAGTAAGTTATTCATTTGAGGTGAATTTAGAAAATATAGACATTATGCTCCTTACGTGGACAGGGTAAGAGATAGTACAGGCACACATCATCAGAAACAGAGCCTGGAATGACACAAGGGAGTTTATTTCAATCATCTGAGTAAGTGGTGCTATTAACTATAGTGCACAAGCTTTCTCCACAAATGTTACTAGTACATGTTTAGCATCAATGGAATGTCAAAAGAAGTTGCACTTAAATAAAGTGTTCCTGTTTCCTTGGAATGCATTCCTAATATTAAATCAGAAATGGTGTAGCAAATGCAATTTTATGTTAAAATGTATGTTAAAGCACTTTGAGAGTTGTCAAAGGTGGTGTAACCAAGAAAAAAAAGGAAAATGTGATCAAGGTCTTTTTTTGTTTTGTTTTGTTTTGTTTTGGCAATAAGCATGTTACTTCAAGTCTGAAAGATAAAACTGTCTTCTGGCTGTACATTCTTATTCTCTACAGAATGCCATGTTTTATAAATTAAAAAAAAAATCTGGCAAAGGGAACAAATTGAAAACAGGACATAAGAACCAGAAATTTATACTTAAAAGTCATAAAAATTAAAAAAAAACTTGAAAATATGATAGAGACAAAAAGGTAAACAGCAAAATAACAGAAATCAGGTAATGTTATTATTGGCATTGAATGTGAATTTGTTAGATTTATTCACACAGATATTTACAAATAGAGAAGGATGACTCCCTTGTCTTTTCTAGCCCATATTGTTCCTAAGGATAATGTGAGCATTCTCACATATAGTAAGCAAGAAACTAAAAAATTAGTGCAAAATTATTTTTCTTTCATATTTATATTTGAGTTTAAATGAAATTATTAATGTATTGACATTTATTGAGTAAATTCATAACATTTTATTTTGCACTGTTATTTAATTCTACATCTGAATCCCTAATTCTAGAACAGCTTGTCTAGTTGGAATTATTTTACTTGAAGAGATGGAGGGAGGGGAGAGATCTTTCATGTGTAATCTAAGTTGTTGGTTTTTTATTCATTTTTTTTGAAAATCACATCATCTTCTAATATTTTGTATATACATAGGTGACTGGATTACAGATGGCTGCTTATAAAAGAGTGTGTGGAGGGACTCTTCTAGCATCTACTGAGTTCAGCTATTCTGGGTAATTGGAGAGAGTTGTAGCTCTCTAGTCCTGTTCCTTTAGAATCAATGAAACAGCCTAAATGTTGTTTCTAGTGGGAAAGGAAGGACTCATACATGCAGGGAGCAGGTAGGCACACAGGAGGCTTGGGTGGCTGGGCTTGCTGACTTCTGGTTAATTTTCTCTCATAGGACTGGAAGAAAGCACTCAGGCTTTTCTCCTGAGAAATGTCTGCCCAGTTCAGACTGGCATCAACCCATTTGGGGAAGCTCTGATGATTTCTGGTGGGGAAAATATAGGGCAAATTGGAAAGGAGGGCAGCAGTCTTCGGTGGCTATAGCATTTCCATTTCAAGTGCCTTCTTGCTAATTTACAGACCTTCTCCACAGGAGTCCAAAACTCTTGTTTCTTCCCTCTTTCTTCATCCCTCTAACCATCTAAAAATTGTGGCTGGTTTTATAATGGACATATGCAAACCAGATACATGAATATAGAAGAGGAAGGGGGTAATTCTACCTTGAAGTTCAGCTTTCCAAAAAAATAATGGTTGGATAGAAATTTGCTGGTTCAACTCCTTGAGAGGTTGTGTAGGTAAGGAGTTACAGGTCAGGAGAGCAGCCTGGGCAAAGGCTTAGAGACACATAGATCGTTGTGGTTGAATCATAAATAATGTGCATAAAAATGCTAAAAGATGAAGCTCTATCTGAACTCTTCCTCCTATTCCAGGGGGTATGATAAGCCAAACAATGGAATGTTTAGATATGTAGCGATTCCAAAGATAAGTACTAAATTGTTTGTAACAGACAGTGCCACAGATTAAATCAATAATAATAAAATTGAACCTTAGATCCAGAGATGCCTCTCCCCACTCAGCTTCCATTCCCTTTCCCACTTCGTAGCTGTCCACTGCTGTATCTACTTCTTGGAATGTCCCTAAAACCCTTGTCACAATGTTTCCTGTGCTGAAGGCCTCGACCATGAAAATGGGATAAAGAACTGGCAAGTTTTTGGGTTAGTTTAAGAGGTAGAATAGACAGAATTGGTGGCTAGTTTCATGTGAGGAATGAAAGGCAGGGCTGGCTAAATAATTTTTGGGGCCCAGTACAGATGAAAACCCAGGATTTCAAATGGTGCTGTCAAAGCATTTAACCAAGTGTGAGTCCTTCTATGAATGGGACCCTGTGCCACTGTACAGGGCACATACACCTGAAGCTGGCCCTGATAAAGGGAGATAGAGGCAATGACTGCTATTGTCAACATAAATAGTTAGATGGTCGTAGGCACCCGTAGTGGCCAAAGTTGTTCTAGAGAGAGGAGCAGAATGAAATGCTGAAAAGATCAGGCACTGTTCACCGGGACATTGAATATCTGCTTGTGAAAAAAAACACACCAGCTTTTATTTCCTTCAATATCCACCTGCTCTCTCTTAGGCCCTAAACCCACAATCCTTAATAACTTTTATATTTTAAGGTGCTACAAAATTTTAAGTGAAAAAAATAATGAGTCTGCTTAAAAGTAATAGAGAGAAAGCTTTTGTCTCCACCAAGATAACAGACTATGTTGTCCTAAACACAAGGAAGGGAAGAATTAAGTTGATTATTTCAGTGCACTGAAGACAGTAACTGAATTTCCCAGGCTGTATCTTGGAGACTTGAAGGAGACAATAATCTTCCAAAGGTGTTTTATTTATTGACCAGGCCCCCCTCAGGGATTTCTATTTATTTTTACGTCAGACTCCTTATTGTTGACTCCCTTTTAGTAAGCCATTTATTTCCATAATAATATTAATACTTATTTATGAAATGACATGAAAACCAATTATGAGTTGTATAATATAAAGCCCGCTTCCTGATCTGTGCCATGAGTTTTCGTGGAAGGCGTTTAGCTATTGTGTGAAGTCTGTTGAAAGATGACACCGATGACGCCGCTGCCAAGTGCTCTCCCATGACTCATAGACAGAGTTGCCTAGTAACTAACCCAAAATAACATTGCTGAAGCACAGCAAACCAGAGAGCCCGGGCTGCTGCGGATCAGGACAAAGGTGCCCCAGCCAGCCGCTAACTTTTCTTCTCATTCATGGTTTCAATTTGGAAATTTTGTGGCCTTTGGTCAGTGATCCATAGAGTAAATAAGAACTTCTGGGTATATAACATCAAATCTAGTGACTTTCTTTTTTTCCATTACTGACTGTGGTACAGGCTTCTTTGAAAGTCTGATCCAATCATGAAAGATGTGAGGGTCAGCTCAAACTAAATAAAGCAATAAACCAGCCCTCAGAGGAGACCAAGAGTTTATCACCTTTTTCTAGGGTTTGAAATCTGTTTGGGTTGTTTTTTAATTACAGAAGTAAAACATGCTTATGCTACACAGTCAAATCAAATTTTAAGTGTTCTTTCAGAATACATGCATGTATTGTAATATAATTTTTTAAAAATACCTCAGCTTTAGTCATTTTTAACATGTGTGATTAAATAAAGGCTCCAACTTTAGCTAAAACCAAACAGACAAACAAAACCCCAAAACAAAATACACGTATGTATGTGTGCAGGCACGTGTTTACATATACATTCACAGTGTTGAAATCAGTAGAGAGGTAAAAATAAGGTGAAGACGGAGAAAAGTTCATTGGACTTGCAAGTTAGGTCATTATTGGTTTTTTTTGTCTGAATAGCTTTAGTGAGCTTTGTCTGAACAGGCTTAAAGATAAAAGCTATATATTCCTAAAAGAAATATTGGTTTTATTGTGATTGTTATTCTTTGAAGACGTTAAAAATTAAAGTATTTTTGTCCTTACTTAAAAATTTGAGGATGTCAGCTCTGATCTCAGTATTTTAAAAAATCCGCATGCTCATTTCGCTTTCCGAAATTCCCTTGCTGCAGCTTTATTGCACTCATTTTCATTAGTAGCTATCTTTACATGCAGGCTCTAAGGAATCTTTCTTTCCCCTACAGCACTTACTCTATATGGCAACCGACTATTCATTTCCTCTTTGTGGAAGAACGTGTGTATGTCAGGGGAGGGGCTTCATTCACATTGTCTTTCACACGATCATTTAGAGACAATTCTCTGCTGTTTTTGTTTGCAGGTATGCTTCGATTCCCAATACTTCTAAATTATTTTAAGATATGTGAGCGGTAATAAGTAGTTCTACCTAAACCTAATTGCATTTTATTCAATGGGGGATAATCATCATCATCATCAATATATCATATTTGCTTATAAATTTTCAGACAATATTTTAACACAGAAAATAAAGTCAAAGTAAACTTTAAAATTTTGATTCATTTCTATAATTTAGATGTAACATCAGCCATGGCAGGAAGTTTCTTGCAGAGGGCAACAATGAGAGTACGTGACATTAATGAGGTTGACCAAGGGACAAGGACATTTCAGTTTCTCAAGTGGTTTTTGAAAGCCCAATCTCTCATTCTGCATTTATAGAAATCTTGGGTAAAGGCAAATCCGGAAATCAACCTTATTAATAATCTACCTCCTGAAGTCAACACAGCTGGGCATGAATAAATTATTTCTTCAGTTTTAACTTTTATTTTCTTAATGTTTTAGAATGTCTTGTAAATTATGATCAAACTGTATCGGGCTCCAGAATGATCATCTTCAGCATTTATCCTCATTTTAAATTTAGAATTTGGCTCTCATTAATGTCATCTTAGGAACAACATAAATCACAATAGCTGCTGAAATAAAGAATTTCTGGCCCGGCCAGGCGTGGCTCAGCAGTAGAGCATCGACCTAGGATCCAGGTGACCGGGGTTCGATTCCCAGTCAGGGCATATGCCCGGGTTCCAGGCTCAATCCCCAGTCAGGGGCGTGCAGGAGGCAGCCAATCAATGACTCTCATCATTGGTGCTCCTATCTCTCTCCCTCCCTCTTCCTTCCTCTCTCTGAAATCAGTAAAGATGTATTTAAGAAAAGACGAAAAAAAAGACCCTTGCACTTTAGACAGAGTGTCCCAATACTTCTAAATTATTTTAAACAGGGTTAACAGAATATACCTTCAGGAAAATTATTCTCAACACTAAGGTGAGGAGGGATGAGGGGGATACAATGTTACCTGTTCAGAGGCTGCTTTTGTCCATGTGAAAAACTGATGGCGTTTGAAAGACTGTTGATGCATTGTGGGTAAAAGGAGAAACATAAACGAGCCACACAGAAGTGAGAAGCAGTGGTCTTAGTTGGTGACTGGATGTTACATGTGAAGGAAGAGTCAGAGAGAAAGTGGAGATTTTTAGATCTGTTGTCTGTCTGAGTCAATGGTTATGCCCTTACTGGATTGGGATAACTGGAAAGGACGCAGGCTATAGAAAAAATATTAATCAATTTAGAGTAGCTGAATTTCAACAAAAAATACTTAGAGAGAATGGAATGATATTAGGCAGGAGAGGAGAGACTACTTTGACTTGTACATTAGATGCATAAATTTTTTTGTTTGTTTTTGAAAAATCTGAGTAGTATTACTCAGACTTGATATAATAAAATAGCTTCTCCATCATTCTCTTTCTTTGTCTCACTCTTTATGGTCTCTGAACATGTTCTCTTTAAACCAGGCAGCTCAGATTGAAACTTTATTTGAGCACATGTGTCAATTTTCCAAAGCAAAAAGATCCTGGTAAAAGATGGGTCCTCAGAATAGCATTGGGAAGACCTGATTATCTGTTTTTTGATATGAAATCAATAGTGTAACTAATTTTAGTTCCAAATAGGAACAGAAGCAGCAAGAAAGTTGGGGAATAAGGAAAGAGGCAGTTGGCAAATTGGGCAATGTATCATTCCTCCATCATTTTATGATTCGGCATATAAACACAATGAATTATAAGAAAAATAGGGGCAAATATCACACTTGAAGAGTCTATATAAGGAAAAGGGCCATAGAAGATGAGCTACTACAAGCAGAAACCTGTGTATCTGCCCTTATAGTGCTATTCTCAACCTCTGGACCTCAGAGGGACTTTCTTCCTCCATTTCAAAAAGCAAGTCATACGTGCCATGATAATAAATTTGCTGTGATATTACTAAAACAGTTTTCAGCATATGAGTGCATCCCTTCATTGGGACAGAAAGCTGGAGAACCAGGAACTTCTTTTCTTACTACTTTTCAAACTAAAAGAATCATACCAATAATCAAATCAGCTTGTTTTTAATAACTAGCATTTCACTATTAATTTGTGCAAAAAACAATAACAGAAGCAATGAGAATTGATATTTGCTACTTTAGAAACATTTCTTCTCAAAGTGTCTAGACTAGATCATCCAGAAGTGATATATTTTGATCATTTATGTTTTAAATTTTCTTCCATTCTTGATACGTTGACTCTGATTTTTCTTTCTTTTTTCTTTTTTGTAAACACAAAGAGACCCAGTGAATGTTAGAAAAAATGGTGAAAATCATGGAGCAACAAGATTATATTTTTCCCCTCTATGAGTTATATATTTTAAGAGTGATTATAAAAATGTGGTCCATATGACCTTGCTTATAGATTGATACCATCTGCTCACCTGAGGATTTCTGTTCCATGGCCTAATGCACACTTGCAGATGAATGCTGGAGTTGTATAACATGACATACTCCTACCTGAACCTACTCTTCAACTGCCCTTCTGTTCCCAGAAACATTTATTTATTCAGAATTAGAAATAACTGGGAATAACATCAAAAGAAGAGAACTCTGTTACTTATAATTATTCATCATCCTAACCTCTCTAGAATTCTTTTATTTTTTGCAGAAGCATAATAAATCCCCCAGGATCATATGTCAAATGGAAGAAAAATTTCTACCTATGGAGCACAGAAATAATCATTTTATTTTTAGAAGAAGAAACATGAAGTAATTTTGTTCAAACTCTTTCAAAAGTTTTATAGCTCGGCTGGGCATGGCTCAGTGGTTGAGCATCAACCTATGATCCAGGAGATCGCAGTTCTATTCCTGGTCAGGGCACATGCCCGGGTTGGAGGCCAGATCCCCAGTCAGGACTGTGCAGGAGGCAGCCGATCAGTGACTCTCTCATCATTGATGTTTCTCTCTCTCTCCCTCTCCCTTCTTCTCTCTGAAATCAATGAAGATATATTAAAAAAAATTCTTTTATAGATGACTTCTTACAGTGTTGACCTATTATCATGGCAAAACCCCATACCCATTTCATTAGAAGTCATGAGGTTTGTTTTGATTTTTGGTGTAAAGTAAAATAAATGTCAAAGTGTAAATAAGAGTGACTTTTTCAAGAGTTTGTGCTGAGTGACATCAAAGGAACTTTTATTAGATGGAAAATCACTTCATCTTCCTGAGTCGTGGCTTAGGGCTAGATATCTAACCAAAGACAATGAGTTACTTGTTGGGCATATGGAGCTTAGAAAGTGATTAGTAGAGGAATGGAAAACCTACAAAGCATTGCTTCCCAATACATTTAGGATTTCACATCAGGTTCCAAAGTAGAGAACTGATTTTATATATATATTTATATATATATTTAATTTAAATATATATTTAAATTAAATTTGTTGGGGTGACATTGGTTAATATGATCATATAGCTTTCAGGTGTGGGTTTCTGTTACAAGATCTGCATATTGTACTGTGTGCCCAACACCCAAAGTCAAGTCATCTTCCATCATCATATATTAGGCCCCCTTCGCCACCAACCCCTCACCTGCTTTCCTTTGGCAACAAGTGGAGAACTGGGTCTTGAATTCAACCCATGGAAAATGGGATCAGAGACTTAACTTCCTCCCAGGAGGCAGCAGTAAGTACTAGAGAGTTGGACATAAGTTGAAATGCCAGATCCCTGACTTAGTAGCTGAGTAAGATTGCACATTTTCAAAAACATTACCTGTTATTAATTTTATGTGAAGATGGGAATTATTCTACCAACATTACATGGTAGGGTAGCATAAGAAAATAACATAAAGAAAGCACCTGGCACATGGCAATTTCTACATAAATATTCATTTCCCTGGCTCTGTTAAACCACACCTGTTATTTGGAGAAATGTATTGCCAAGTATGAATTTTTGTTCTTTTTTTAACACTCTTTTTGAACCAACACAAAGGATCATATTTTCAAATCTGGTTCACATGAATAAAAAAATGTGTCTGTTTTTAATCTTAAAGGCAGTTGGGAGGGACAGACAAAATTGGGAGGTGTGAACATTGAACACCACTCCCTAAGCTCTTCCTGTGCAGCACATCTGTTCTCTGGCCAAGACTACGCATGATCTCTAAGTGAGAGGTTAGCCCCTCACCGAGTAGAAGGATTTTAGTCCTTTCCATTTCACACCACAGCTTATGTAACACTGTCTATAGAGCTTCATAAACCATTAGATTTGGGGTATATTAACTACGAGCAATCTTAAGCCACAGGCATACTACAGAGAACATTCAATAGAGATCTTTCTCTTAGTAAATATTATTATTCTGTTACCTAGAGATCCATCATAAAATTGTTGACAAAAGTATTAGATGAGATGCTCTGCCAGTTTCTCTTTCCCCCAGAAGTATCCTGCTGGGGAAGGGAAAGAATGGATCACAAGTGCTTTAACTCCTTCACTGTATCTTCTTTAACAAAAGCTTTAAATGGTGACTGGCATATAGACATGTCAGCTTCCTCCTATTTGCCTCACTGCATCTTCATGTACATTTCTAATAAACTGATACTTGTGAAATAATGGGAAAGCATTGGACAAGCATCCAGGGACAGACATACTTGTGCTTGTACTGACCTTGTCCATGTTACTAAATAGCTATGAGAATTTTTGTGGATTACATAAAATGCAAATAGTGGAGTCTAAATATTTCTGAGTCATTGTTTATCTGATAAACTGGGATTATTCTTTTTCGGTGTGTTCAGAAGGATTTGGAGAGTTAAATATGAGTAATGTATACAAAGAATAGGAAATATAGAAGTATATATTATGCAAAAATAAGCTCACTGCTTGATTTTCAGAGGGAGGTGTGCTTAATAAAAATTTACTTTTTTCTATAATGAAACAAAATTACATGGCTCTTTACATATACACCATGCTCACTGTAAAGTATTTAAGTAGTTATAAAGATATATAAAAGAAAGTACAAATATTTCTTAATTCTACCTTCAGAAATAGCCATAGTTGAAATCTACAGTATGCCTTTCTAGACTACCCTCTTTACGTACATGCGGTCTCTCAGTCTTTCTCTGTATACTTTTCTAAATGTATATAAGTATGATGATATTATCATTACAAATTTCCAGCTTTCTTTTTTCCTCCTAAATAATACTTTGTAGTCATCTTTCCATGGCAATATAAATTGATCTACAATTGCACTGCAAAACAAACACTAAAGTTAATTTTGTAAAAGTGAAAATTCCCTTTGTATTTCTTTTGGTTGGTGAAAACAGGAATAATATAGCTCTTTCATAAAAGTATAGTGGAATAATGGGAAATTTCTAAAATGGGTTGGGGGATACTGGTAATTTTTTTCTTTACAGCAGCCTGAATCATGACACCGCTTTGCTAAATGACTTTCTAATCTTTCCCATTTCCAGTTTGCTCCTCAATTCCTTGCATCCATCGTCCACTCCATGGGTCTACTGAATATCCCAATGACCATTGCATTACTAGATTTTCATAATCTTTATCATAACTACTTGCTCACTTAGGTTATGACAGAGATAAACATCCTCTTGTGCTTCTTTCTTGCCCTCTGTGTACCTGCATCATTCTAGTTATAACTTTCCTTTCTTTAAAAAAAAAATAAATTGAGCAATGGGATGACTTTGGTTAATAAAATTTTATGGGTCTCAGGTGTTCAATTTTATAATAAATCATCTGTATATTATATTGTGTGTTCACCACCCGAAGCCAAGTCTCCTTCAGTCACCATTTTTCCCTTCTTGACCCTCTTTTACCTCCCCCACCCCGTTTTCCCTCTGCTAATCACCATGCTGTCTATTAGTGCTTTTTTTTTGTTTTTGTTTTTGTCTTTCAATCCCTTCACCTTTTTCACCCTTTTCTTCCTTTTCTTTGGAATCCTTCAAAGCCCCTCTTCTCCCCTCTACTGGCCCAAATTCAAATCAATTCCCAAGCTCTGTCATTCTTCATGCCTTTGCTCTTAGAACTCCTTTGTTTTCTTATGTAGCCCTAATTCTTCTCTATTCTAAATATTGCCTCTAATAATGACCTCTATTTAAATATTACTCTTAATTTGTTGATTTTTGTCTGAGATCTCTTACTTAGATATACTGATGATTTCTCAGTTATAACATATCCCCAAATAATTCCATCTTTAGATGTTCAATGAACATATTCTTCATATGCAGGTCTCTAGACCTTTTGTCATAATTTGTGGGGGCTTGGGATAAACTACACTTATTTTTAAAATAAACTTTAAAATTTAGAACAGTTTTAAACTTACAGAATTATTGCAAAAAGAGTACAAAGAGTTCTTCAATATTCCATACCTAATTTACCCTATTATTGACATATTTTAATATAGTAAATTTGTCACAATTAATGAACAAATGTTGATACATTATTATTAACTAAATTCTATACTTTAATAAGATTTTCTTAGTTTTCTCCAATATCATTTTTCTATTTGAGCATCTTATCTAGAATGTTACTTTACATTTATAAATTATGTCTCCTCAGCTCATCTTGGTTGTCACAGTCTCTTAGATGTTCTTTATTTTTGATGACCTTGACAATTTTGAGGATTACTAGTTGTAATTTGTAGAATATTTTTCAATTGTAACGAAGACCACGGAGATGAAGTGCCATTGTTATCACATCAAATCAAGGGTGCATACTGTCAATATTACTATTGATATTAACCTTAATCTCCTGACTGGCGTAGCATTTGCCAGTTTCTCTACTGTAAAGTTATTTTTCCCCCTTCCTCTCATATTGTAATTTTTGGAAGAAAGTCTTTATGCATAGCCCACAATTAAAGTTGTGAATTATGTTCCCCCTCTTTAAGGATGGAGTGTCTGCATAAATTATTTGTAATTTTCCTGCTTTGGAGATTTAAAGTGCTTTTGTTGTCGATGAGAATAAGTTTCAGCTATGCCTGACTTACATGCAAACATATCAACATTTAAAAATATTAACTTATATTACTAAAGTTCTGCAATGACAAAAGAAGTGTCAATTAAAGACAAATATCCTGCTGTGATTATGACATAAGTTACCAAAAAGCAGTATCATT
Organism: Miniopterus natalensis; assembly: GCF_054644295.1. Taxonomy (NCBI): domain Eukaryota; kingdom Metazoa; phylum Chordata; class Mammalia; order Chiroptera; family Miniopteridae; genus Miniopterus; species Miniopterus natalensis. The sequence goes on from NC_142086.1 coordinate 67,761,363, forward strand.
TTTTACAGCTGCAGGAGGAAATTCAGATAAAGATAATCACTGAGTTTTTATGGGCACCATGCTTTACTCTGTGATGATGCCAAATTTAAACACATATAGAGCTACTTATTTTTAAGCAGTAACACTTGGGAGTTTGGACCAGAGAAAGGAATAATTAAGTAATATCAGCACAATTTTCTTTAAAGTTCTATCTACATAAAATTTATTTACATGTTATTAGTGAGCAGGTGGTCTCTGGAGAAATAAATACCATGTGTATCATAGCCTAACGTTATATGGATCGTCAAAGTCTATTGTTCCAATCATACCTCCTGCTTCAGAAAGGAATATCTAAGAAAACATATGACTCTTTTTTTTAAAAAAATTTTTTCAGCAGCTACCTCACTCTCCTGGCCCTGATTTTTGTGTGTGTGTGTTTTTAATTGTTAACAAGATTACAGATGTCCTCCATTTTCCCCTCCTTTGCCCCCCTCTACCCAGCCACCACCTCACCCCAGGCCTTCCCCACACTATTATCTGTGTCCATAGGTTATGCATATATGCATATATGTTCTTTGGTTAATCTCTTCCTGCCCCCCTCCCCTCCCTGAGATCTGTCAGTCTGTTCCATGCATCCATGCCCATGGACCAATTTTGTTCATCAGTTTATTTTGTTCATTAGCTTCCACGTATAAGCGAGATCATGTGATATTTGTCTTTCTCTGACTGATTTATTTCACTTAACACAATAATCTCCAGGTCCATCCAAAGGGTAAAGATCCTTTATTTTATTTTATTTTTACCACCACATAGTATTCCATGATGTGAATGTCCCACAGCTTTTTTATCCACTCATCTACTGATGGACACTTGGGCTGTTTCCAGATCTTAGCTATTGTAAATTATGCTGCTATTAACATAAGGGTGCATATATTCTTTCTGATTGGTATTTCAGATTTTAGCCATTGTGAGTAACCCTTCTATGAACTCTGCTTGATTCAGACTGGGTTTTCTATGGATTATACCATCTGGATTGCACCAAAATGTCATGTAGGCCATTTCAGGATAACTATTCTGTATTTAAAATATATACCCAACATTAAAAAATGTAGTTTGTGAGGTAGGTGTGGGTCAGTGTAGGGGTTATAGGCACAGAAAACTTGTACTCAACTCTATTGGTTTCTCTACAAGATGATACACAACAGGCTCCTCTCAAACACACAAATCTTTTCTCAAAAATATTTTGTTTTTAAGAGAGAATAACAATTTCATCACTATAACAAAACAAAGAATTACAACATCTGCTTTATATTGAAGCAGAATAGAAATTTTCCTTAGCCACATTGAGCTATAAGTTAGCATCATTTTTTATAATTACTGTCAGGATTGCACTGTATAGTACAAATGGCTGTTTATATTTATGCATTTAGTTATATAGAGTCATATAATTATGATATTATTCCATAGTATCAATCTCAACTAAAATTTTATATCATATAAAGATAAACAATTGAGTTAAAGAATAGTTGGGCTAGCATTTTGTGTAGTTAACTAGACAAGATAAAGTTTCCTAACTAAAACAATAAAAATTCTGTTAAGTCCTGGAGGCAAAATTGGTAAAAAAATACCTTTCTAGGATGCTGTCTTCAGCAGTCTTATTTCTGTGCTGAAGTACCAAAAGGAATTGGAGTTAATCTACTGGGAAATAGGAAACCAATGAAAGGCTTTAAGAATGTGAGTAACATGGACACATTATTTTAGAAATAAAATGACTTTAGTAGTGTTGTGGTAGTTGAAGAAAAAAAAAAGCCTGGAGACAATTTTAGGAGTGAGAAATGATGAAAGCACTAGAGAAGTAGGGAAGTGGATAGTTTTATACAGTATAAATCTTAGTTCCTTAGGCCAATAATACTCTCTACTCTGTTGTAATCTTAGCCTTTATTCACTCTTCTCTCATTCATTCATTCATTCATTCATTCATTCATTCATTCATTCATTCATTCAACAAAGAATGTCTATTATACGCAGGATTCTGTACAAGCCACTGGGGATGTGACTCAGGGAAAATAGGTAAAAATTCCTTTCATTATAGTTCTTACATGCCAAGTGGGAAGAGAGAGAAAAGAAACTTAGTAAGTAATATAGAAATTATGTCAAAGGTGATACGTTTTGCCCGGCCGGGTGTGGCTCAGCGGCTGAGCATCGACCTAGGATCCAGGCGATCAGGGTTCGATTCCCGGTCAGGGCACATGCCCGGGTTGCGGGCTGCAGCCAATCAATGACTCTCATCACTGATGTTTCTATATCTCTCTCTCTATCTCCTTTCCTCTCTCTGAAATCAATAAAGATATATTTAAAAAAAAAAAAGGTGATACATTTTATGAAGAAATAAATATCAAGGAAGAGAATTGCTGAGGAACAATAAGGAGTTCTCTTTGGCTGGAATGGAGTGGGCATCAGTGAATTAGGTGATATACATAATAGGGAAATCAGAAAATGTAAGGCCTCATAGACCTTTGTAAAAATTTTGCCTTTTATTCTGAGTGAAATAAGAAACATTTAAATATTTTTAAGCAGAGGAATAACATGATTTAGCATAAATTTTGAAAGGATTGGGGAGAGAGCTGAGACACCACATAGGAACTATTTGAATAATACTGGAAAAAGATGCCTTAGACTGGGATGGAAGCCATAAAGAAACACAGTTTTTGGAATATAAAATAAATAGTTTATATATAGGTTTTGATAGTTTGAATGTGGAGTTTGAAAGAAAGAGAATAATAAAGAATTACTGCACTACTTTTTGCCTGAGCAACTGGAAAGATGACATTTATTGGGATTTAAAAAAGCCACTGCAGAAGGTCTGGATAAAATAAAATTTTTTAAAGGAGTCTTTTTCTGGACTTGTTGACATTGAGATATCTAGACTTTTATGTAAATATAATGAGACTCTTGGATATAGTGCTACAAACTATGAGATTAGACAAAATCATAAGGAGTGTAAGCATAGAGAGACAAGGTAATACACACACACACACACACACACACACACACACACACATATATATACCAATATAATATTTATAAGCTTGGTCCATGGACCAAGGTCTGGGTATTTTGCCATCTAGAAGTCAAGGAGATGATAATGAATCAGAAAAGACACTAAGAAGAATTAGACAGTGAGAGAGAAGAAAATGAGACGGAAATTGAGAACATGAAGGCATTAACTTTGTCCTTAATGACAAACTATAGGGTATGATAATTCTAGTGAGAAGCTAAGTGGAGATAGTTTATTAAAAGAGAAGATAGCAGCCAGCTGAGAAGCCATCATCCTTAAATATACTCTACATGAATATTAGAATCACTATAAATTATAAGAACTAAGTAACATGAACCAACTGTGATGCTGGAGCTAAAAATATTCATAGATGTGACCCAGGGTGTGCAACAAGGAGAGGCTGTAGTCGTAGCATGAAAACATGTTAAATTAAAGGTTTTTGTTTGTTCTAGAAGAAGACCTGCAAGCAGCAGTGAGAAGCCAGAATTATTTCTATCTCATCTCTAAACGGTCTGAATGATGAGAGGAACAAATTGGCAAACACTCGAGAGGGTCCTGGGGAAGCAGTTCCTCCAGGGGAGAGCCAGTTTTTATTAGATCAAGAATTCGAAGAGAATGTCCAGAGACACTGATGAGAATATAAGGTGTTTGTTTGTGAATTCCAAAGAAGTGGAAAAGTTCAGGAGATGGCATGTGGGAGCAAAAAGTCAGCAAAGAGGACTTCTAGAAATGTGTTGAGGTAAGAGTCTGGGTAGTAAAAATTTCATTGGCTGACATAAACAGAGATAGAAACACTTCATCTTCTAATATTCTGAAATAATCCTCACTTGAAATGTATTCTTGCCATTTTGTACCTAGACAAATACCATTTGTGTCTCCCATCCCCTCCATGAAATATTTGTTGGCTCCAATTTACATAACTGTTCCCTTTTCTTTGTAGAACCCACATAATTAACTCCACCCTGCTGGTTATTAACTCCACCCACTTGTTTATTCACTCATTCAAAAACCTTACAGAGTATTTACTGCGTGCCCAGCACTGCATAAAGAAGTAGTGAATAAGTCTTATTTCCTGTAGTCAGCATGAGCGAGTGGGTCTGTTCATATATTCTTTTCATTTATATTGTCCATTTCCAAATAGCAAAGGCCATATTTTGCAATTTTGCTATATCCCATTTAGTCCCTGTATAGTTCAGTCCCACATAACTACTAAGTGTTCTGTGAATGTTATGAAAAGATTGAACGAATAGTTTTGATCTCTCTTGATCTGAAGATATCGCAAACATAGCATGCTTAGATTAAGAATATGACCGTATGTTTAGATAGAAATGTCTTCGAAAATTTACAAATCAGCTTTTCATAACCCATCAGTATTTCTAAATTATTTTAGTGCTAATAAGAAAAAATGTTTTATATTCTATGCCTTTTTATTAATTTTTAAATGGTGTTTGCCATCTTGAATAAAAGGCCTCAGGAAAATGATAATAGAGGCACTAGAATAAATTTAAAAAGCTCTTGATTCAGGAAAATGTTTGAGTAGGAAAAAAACTGAGTTAGGAAAACAATGACACTATTAAAGAACAATGAAATGTAATTGAAAAGATTATTGGATTAATTTTTATATTCATGTTTACTAAATTCTTCTTAAACAATTAATTGATGAACCCATCCTTCAGAGGAAGCTAAATAGCAATATCTTGAAAAATCTGAAATCTTAAAATTTGAGTGCAAGCTCAAATTCTGATATTTTCTTAACCATGAAGATGAGGAAAAAGGAAGTTGGGCAGAGCCACAGTCCTTATAAATATAATGTGAACCAAACATCATCTAACCTGTTGGTCAATTCTCTTGAAATTATTTTCTTTTTCAGCAGAATTAGTGAGACAAATAAGGAATGGAATGTCTTCAGAATTTATGGATATCTTAGCTTTTCCTTCACTATTAACTCACTCACAGACCTACATCAAAGAATGATGACAATAGAAGACGAGCTTCTACCAGTAATCAAAGAGGAGGGAAGAAAGAGACAATGGAGATGGTGAGTCACAGCTGGGTTGTAAATCCGATTTTTAAGTATATTTATTATTTCCTCAAGAGGATACAGGAGAATATTCAGGGAACAGCTCAGGAAGCACCATCCAAATTCTCAAAACTAAAGGTTTGTGTTAGAACCACTGTTTAGATCCCTCAAAGTCAGCCAAGTTATCATTTCCCTGACAAGAACTGTAAAGACAGACCAGAAATATGTGACCAGAAGACAAATAGGATCAGATATCCTGAATGAGGAAATTCAGTTCACAGGCAATGAGAATAAATGAGATTGACAGTCCTATCTGGAACATACAGCGTATGGTTACTCTCCAGTAATCCACAAAAATGTAGTAACAGCACAGCACTAGTATTAATAACTTGCATTTTTTCATGTGCTTGAAATGTAAAGTTCTTTGATATAAATTATCATATCTAAGACCATATTTTTCCTGTGATGTAGGCAAGAATATATTTTCAAAGAAGGAAACTGATACTCCCAACTGAGAAAAGATTTCTCAAGGGCATTCAGTCACTAAATGGCAAAGCTGGGACTTGAACTAAAGGACCCAGCCCTTTCTCCTGTGCCACATCTGTTAAGAGCCATCACAACCTAGGGCCTGACTCAGGCTGCTCATCTGTTTATAGACTTCATAAAATACAGAATCCATTTTACCATAATCATGCCCTCTCAAATTCAGTAAATTCTTTAAAAGCAAATCAATCTTAAGTAAATGTACAATTAATAATCTGTAACTTGTAATCCTGTTTCTTAAAGTTTTTAAAAGAATTAATAGCACCTATGCATATTTTATATATTTGTTTTATAGCTACTAACTGCTGAATAGACATATCAAGAAGACATAACTGAACATTTTAACATAAATAATGTATCCAGGAAAACATATTTTAAACACAAAACAACTGGTCCAACAAACTTATTTTCATAAGTAATATAAAAATAAGATGAATAAAATTTTTACACATTTTTAAAGATGCAGCTCTCAGTTATATGCCTGACTATTGACTGTTTTTAAAAGTTACTTCACAGAATGTTGTAGGGTTGAAAATGATGAAACATTTTGAAAAGCATATGTTTGCCCTATAAGTAATAGGTATTGCAATTACAATTAATATTTCTCTTGAAGCTCATTTGATGTCCTTCAAAAAATGATGAGACTGGTGACCAATCAGAATCAGTGACTATCGTCTATTGATCTCAATGTTTAACACCTCCCCCCCTCCCCAATTATTTAAACCCACGACAGGCAACTTCTTAGTGCCCGGGCAGTGTTATATCAACATGAGTGACTTTGTGACCCATGGTTTGTGTGTGAAAGAAGCAACCAAGGTATTTATAAAAGTTTACTGAAAACCTCCCAAAGCAACTGGTATGAAAACCTTTAAAATGTTAGAAGAGTTCAGGGAACCAAAGTTGGTATTTTTATGGAATGTTTAAAGCAAGACATAAATATTTTAGTGAACTGAGCTGCTCAGTCATCTGAAGTTTATGACTTGGTTCAAAACCATTTATCTAGTCAGAAGCTCAATCTAAACTGTAGTTTAATATTTCTGTTATACAATTGCAGCTAAGAAGTATTACTGATTTTCTGTTTGAAGAGTTCTGTATCGCTAAAATAGTTAAAGAACGTGAACATTGCTGGAGGTGATTAATAAAACCAATAGAAACCAATAAAACCAATATAAACATGTGCATTTTACTGAAGAATAATCATTTACTTTTCAGCAACCTCAGAATCACATGCTTATAGGTATTTTTCCCCATGACCAAAATAAGGACCTTTACTGAAACCCCATGAAACAAAGAAAGAAGGTAATAAATATTAATAGAGCTGTTTACATGGTTCTGTGGCTGAATTTATGCTTGCAATAATACAGGTACACTCTCCAAATTGCTAGCAAGGGGAAGGAATGGGCTTTATTAATGTCTACGATTTCAAAGTGCTGCTCCAGATTTTACTCAGGAAATTATTGCTCAAAATCAGTGGAATGTATAAGGCCGTTTTCCTTTAGTTTCTGTCCTGCACCTTATTTCTGTTACTCTTTTATTTTGAAAATTCAAGGTTAAGCAACTAGCTTCTTCATGGCATAACACAATAAACATGAAATTACATTAAAAAGTGAAGTTTTGGCTAAAGTATTAGGTAATGCTAAGGTATCTATGTGAATACGCTACCATTACAGGGAAGAATCCTTTAAAATGAAGTTATCTTCTTCATGTCCTACAAGACAGTTAAATGTGCATTTTACTAGAATGAGCCTTCTTGAGGACACGGGCACTGCCGTATCACAAGGGCCTCAAACAGTGCCAGGTAAAAAGTAGGTGCTTTAGAAAAACTTTTGAATGAATTATTGAATAATCATGATAAGTTGACTACAACTTAGTTTTAAAAATACAAAAGAATAAGACTGTGAAATTCGCTTTACATTTTCACCAAAATACTGTGCCAGCACCAAACTCAACATGTCTAAAACCAGACTTATACTGTTTTCTTCTGCAACAGCCTTATTACTCTTCATTCCCTCTTCTGATGAATAATACCACATATTGCCTATCATTCTGGATTAAAATCTCTGTCATATACTACTCCATATCATTTTAGCCTCTTTAAAGGCCAAAGCCTGGCCCGTCTACTCTAAATATTTTCAAATTAGCCATGAAGTCCCCAATCACATTTGCCACTATTCTGACTTGTGTATTTAGGATATTTTGTTCTAACAAGTGTAAGAAGTTTTTATGTGCTCTCCTTGCCTTCAATTTCTGTTCCTTTAAAATCACTCTGAGATGATAGGAACTGTAATTTGTATCCGTTTGCACTAGGTTATGCTGAATATATAAAGACAAAGAAACAAACAAGGTCATGCAAAGTAAAGATAGGAGTTTATATTTCCTGTGCATGTAAGGAGTCCCAAATCAGGATGTAGACCATCATGATTACAAACGAGGTTCCTTCTATTTTGCTGCTTTACTAACCTTCATGAGCCACATTATAGTCTAAGGTGGTTGAGTGAGCTACACCCAATATTATTACATTCAAGTCAGCAGGCTGTTAGAAGGGAAAGATGAGTGCACCACTTGGAAGAATATTTTCCATAATATTTCTGATTGATATCATTGGCCAGAACACAGGTATGTGGTTACAACTTACTCCACAGAGGCTGGAAAATGTAGTATGTCCAGGAGAAAATGCTTGCAATCTCTGCCAAACCAAATGATTAGAACACGCCTATACTGTTTATGTTAATATTCTCATTTTCTTGATGAAACAAACATCCTTGGAGAGGTTAAATAATTCTACAACTTTATGATCCTCAGTTAATATTTGCTTCACTGCTTTCTGCTCCTTTATGCCTCCTCTTGCACTTCCATTCTGCTCCTTTCTGGCAGGGCCTTGCATTTAAGCTTTTCAGATGGTCAACAAAAGCTTGGTGAATGGATAAATCATTGGCCACATGTAAAGGGGAGAGTTTAATTGTGTCTTAGAACCTAATAGTTCTAGTCTAGCATCAGGAAATAACTAGTTTTTACCAAGAATATTTCTTCACTCGTACATCATTATCATGAAAGGAACACATTTAATATTCCAAATCTCTCAGCTGCGAATCAGAAACCAAAAAAATTTAAAATACAAGAGCATGACAAGGAAGAAAGGGGTTGTAGCATAAAACTTATTTTTACTTATAATTTCCAACCAAATGTTACTTATCCAACCTTCTTTCTTTTTGTTTGATCAACTGCATATTTTGAGCTTTTAAGAAAGAGAAAAATATTGCTAGATATGTGAAGGGTATTGTAGTATTAAAAAAAAATCTCATAATTCAGATACATTAGTTACCTGAAATAATCAGAATGCAAGTACTCCTGTTGACCGCTGATTATTGTACTGTTGAAAACTTGGGAGAAAGGATATTCAGTTGTGGTAAAAGTCATACAAATAAACTACATATAGTGAGTATTTTTCAGTTTCTTGTGCTGTCTATCCCCTGTTAAAGTATGTGATAGCCTCATTTTTTTTTCTTGTGTTAATGTGTAGAAATCTCTGTTTCAAGAACCTTTTTACCCCAAATTACTTCTTTCTCAGCCCATGCTCTAGGTGCTGCTGAATGCCACTTTGCTCATTGAAAAGAAAGCATTTTTATTTTCTTCACTAATTAAATAACCACTTTCCTTGTCTAGGAGTGGCGCTTTACTAACTTACAGCCATATTTTTTCATATAAAGGAGACAGATAATTGGTAACACTTAAGGACACAGGTAATTAAACAGCATGGTTGAATGCTCAAGTTGCTTAATTTGCTAGAAATCATTAACGTATAGCACTGCTTTAATTGATTATATTTTAACATTTTTAAATTGTGGGAGAGTAATTGTTTCTGGATTTTTGTAATTATTTATTTCCCTCTCTATTTGACTTTATATTTAATTGGCAGCAGAATAGTTTGTTCCTTGTAATCAGATAACCAATTTACATTTGTGTACTCAGTTTATTAACTCAGTCTATTAATTTGCTCAACAAATATATTTATTGGTGAGGGAAGGCTTCTATCTTATTTTGCAACTATCTTTTGCAAGACACCATTTTAGGCTTAGAAAATAAACAAGACAAATTTCCTGTCCATATCTGGAGTGTTGGGAAAAGACATAGGAATGATTAAGTATGTACAAAATGGAAAGTAGAATAAAAGGGATTTTGATAAACTGCTAGGAGAACACAGAGAAGTAACAAACTTTCCCTGATAGTTTCTAAAGCATTTCATCAAACAGAAAAACTTTGATTTGGCATTGAAGTTGAGTAAATGTAGTCAGATGGAAGATCTGATTCTAGCGTTTTATTCAGAAAGCATGTACAGGTGAGCCCATGATGCATTTAATACTTAGGAGAGAGGTCAAATGTGGCCAGAAGGCAGGGTATGTGACGGTAGAAAAGACTTAATCAAGACTGGAGAATAACTCACTTTGTATCATATTTCGTGATCCTTACCAGCCATCAAAATAACCAATTGCTTAAATATCACAAAGGCCGCCGCCCAGTGCTGTTGCTGTTGTGGGAAATGCCCTAGTCCGTTGTCTCCCCCACGGCCTGCGATGGCTTTTCCACAGCCATGTTGTCCTCATTTGCCTCTCCTCCGGCTGTCACTGTAACTAATGCCCAAATCCCGCCTCTGGGTTCCAAGTCCCTGATCCCAGATTTGGAATTACATTTCTCCCTTAATTAATTGAGCTCTTTTGAACAACGACGGAGAGTCTGGCCCCTCAGTATTTGGAGAAATTCCCTAAAATTAGATTAAGTCTTTCCACTTTACAATTCTTTGTAGCAGAACATGAATATATGACTTGAAGTGAATTTGCCTGAGGTATTAAAATCAAAATTACTTTTTCAAATAGACTCAAATAAGTGTCCCTAAATAGGACATGTCCTCTTGATCTCAAATGTGTTTCTTGAATTTTCATACTTCTATTCTCACAGTCTCCAACTGGTACCTATCTTGCTTTCTCCAAACTTTGTGTGTGTGTGTGTGCGCGCGCATGCTATATTCATACAGAAAGAAGCAAACTTTTAATAGTATTTCTCTGTGTGGCACCATTTAGTAGGCTCACTTACAGCTCTTTTACCTGTTCCTCTAATGATGTTTTTCTTGGGAGGTAGAGTGGCATAATTTCAAATCAAATAGAACTGGGCTCCAATATTAACCCTGGCATGCACTTGCTTTGCAATTTTGTGCAAGTCACTTAGCTCTCTGATCCTCAATTTCCTCACCTGTGAAGTAGAGATTTTACCTTGCAGTGCTTTTGCGAGGAGTTAAGCATAGAACTCTTACTACAGTGCTGGCCATCTGTAGACACACAAGAGTGCAGCTCTTATGAGTATTACTTTATGCCCCCTGTTCTACTTTCAAGTGATCTATTGATGTCTTAATATTTTTCATTGATAATGTCTTTACTATCTTAATTTAACTGAAATTTAGCTTTTCCTGTATATCAGCCAGGGTTCTGACAGAAAAATGAAAACTACACTGGACATTTCAACAAAGAACTTTGATAGATGGAACTATAGGAACATAGGTATGGAAGGTTGAAAGAGTAAAAAGGGAATATTGGAGTAATAATAGCAGGAAGCAGTTGTTACTCCCAGGGAACAGATAGGATTACTCAAAACCAGGAATCTTGAGTGAAAAGCCCAGTGAAGCTGGAACTCAGTCAAACTGGAGGAAGGGTGCTGCCAACTGCTGCTGCTTTATGTCAGAGGATATGAAATGAGGCTGGTTCTGAGAAAAGAAGTGAAGTGTCGCCATTGTCACATTTCCCTCTGGTGTCATCCACTGTCGGAACCCGACCAAGAGCTAGCAGTCCAAAGAGAAATGTTTTTGACAGAGTCTCAGCTGCAGCCTAACAAAGCACAATCAACATGGGTTGATTTATAGCTGATAAACACTAGGTGAATGACCAGTATGGTCAAATGTATGCCTACTGAATATCCATAAACACCCTTCTACATATATCTGAATTTCAATGTAACTGCAATTATGGCACTAACCTCCTGCCTAAGAAGATGTAACTATCCTATGTCAAATGAAAATGTGCTTATCCTCTCCCTTTTAAAGGGAGACACAAAGTCTCAAAGGGCATGAATTCCAATGGGATTGCTAAAATATAATAAGATGGGTCCTGAATCACCATAACCTCATATGCAGCCTGTATTAGAGAAGACTAAACATTTATATACCAGAGGGGATTTCTTTGAAGGGAATTTGTAGAAGTTGAGTTTGCCCTGCAGAATGATGCACTGCTTTTCTTGCATCCAGACCCATGTGAAATGGGGCTCAGACAGAAAATGTTTTTCTTCTGAACTTCCAGTTCAGACCCCCTCCTTATTAGTCAGTAAAAGACTAGAGAATTTATGGATGACCTTAGCATGTGTACTTTAGCATGAGTTCCTGTACCTGTGTCTCGCAGGCTGTTTGAAAGAGTCCTGCAATGGCAGCCTGACAAGAGAGGTCAGCAGTGGGAGAAACCCACGCTTCCCTTCCATGGGTTGCAGTGATATTTTCCTAAGGACTGAATGAATGTGATGGAGAGCCCCTAGAAGACTCTACCAGATAGATAAATAGATGATAGATAGATGATAGATTAGATAGATAGATGATAGATAGATAGATAGATGATAGATAGATAGAGATAGATGATAGATAGATAGATGATAGATAGATAGATAGATAGATAGATAGATGATAGATAGATATAGATAGATGATAATAGATATAGATAGATAAAAGGATGTCTGTCAATAATTCAAATGCAACATATGAAATCTATTTTTCAGTCATTAGGAGATATTAAGATTCTATTTCAGGCAACTTGGCATATGAAATAATCTGGAAAAAACTTCACAGAAAACAAACAAAAAGGCTTCCCCTGTAAAATACATGGGAAGCCTGGAGAAAATATCACCAACATCCTTTAACCACAGAGTTGAGTTTGTAGGGAAGTAAGGGAGACTGGAACCCCTAAAGGTATAAATTAAAATACAAGCTGCAGCTCCCAGTAGGGTGTATCTTGATTCCAGGAACCTTGTCATGGATGGAATAATATTTAAGTAGAATTCCCCAGATATGATGATCAACTGGTATCAAGAATGAGTTTAAGGATTAAAAAATGATGGAATAAAGAAGTAAAATTTCCAACCTGACAAAGCAGAGAGAGATCATTTGGAAGGCAGGAAAATAAAAGAATTTCAGTCCTAGACAGAATTTGATGTCTTGGTGAAACATCGTGGTCTGGTGCTTGGGAGCATCAGAACTGAAGATCAGAATTTGCAAGTTACTAGTAGACATATAGAAGATGACTGAAGCCATTTGGGGAGGATGATATCTCTACAGAAGAATGAAATACATGGGGGATCTGGTAATGAAGCAACAAGAGAAGGACCACTAGTCATGAGCCAGACAGTAGAAGAGGGGCTCAATGTGGGGCTTTGAATAGGTTTCTAGGGATATAGGAAGAAAGGACATAAAAAATGATGCCTTAGACACCATGAGGAGAGTGCTTTTCAAGGATGAAAGGCTCATCATTGGGGTCAAAGGCTGTCTAGAAATCAATGACTATAAACAAACACTTGATTTAGCAACAAGGAGGACTTGGGGGTCTTTATTGAGGGTGGTTTTGCAAGCAACCAGTAGAAACAGGATTCAAATCTGAACCTTATGCTTCTTTCAAATTCCCACCTCTCTGTTAAAGGGTCTTTATGAGCCTTTAATTTACAGATTAGCAAACTGAGGATCATAGAGAGAGTTAATCGATTACCTAAAGCAGGTCATCAAACTGGCCAAATCCAGCTCAATGTAGATTTTTTGTATCTGAAAGCTAAGAATGATGTTTACATTTGAAAATAGTTACATTTAAATGGATCTATAAGTACCTTCAAGATGTCTTTGATTTTCTTTTCCACCTTCAAAGCCTAAAATGTTAACTACTGACCTTTTGTTGAAAAAGTTTGCTGACCTCTGGTTAGCCTTTCTAAGAGTAAGTAACAAAGATAAAGGTCTTCTGATTCTCCAATTCACCTACAAAACTAAGCAAACCAATAGAATAAACCAACAATTTCCCAACAATTAAACAAAATTACTTGAATGAGCTGCATGTTGACGCAAAGCATTAGTAAACATCATAAAAACCAAAATGTGAATATAGCTTCATAACAGAAATTTAGAAACCTTTTTAGAATAATTTCTGGGATTGATCTTCAATGGTGTTGTACTATTTAAAAAATCAATACCATAATCAAATAAATTATCTAGATGATGACATTTTTCTGGCTGAACCATTATCTCAACTGACTTACATATGTAGGCTGGGGAAATAAAGATTATGATTTAATTTTGATAATTTATATGCAAAATAGTTTTTATCTTTAGGGATAGTAAAAGGAAAAAAGTGGTTTTTGACTTCATGCCGTGTATGAAATACTTTAGTATTTGTATAAAATTTTAAAACATATCCAATGACTCCTCTAGTTCCTTTGCTTGCAATATTGGTAATTTTTAAGTAAATGTCAAAAGTTATTAAATTATTCACTCCAGTGAGACATTTTATATGATGGGACAATTAATGAATAATAAACCTTATTTCTTCTCTTCTCTCACACAATAAAATAGACATGTGGAGAAGGGAACATTCCACCCCAGAGGCATAAACACTAGTCTTAACTCCTTTTTCAGTAGCTGCATATCTTTAAATGAGCTCTTTATCTCATTGATTCTGTGTCATGAATTGTAAAATTGAGATATTGGGGGAGGCAGCTGGAAGAGTTGACCAGTGAGGTGTTGGTACATTCCATTATAGGTTTATTGTCAATATCAAATAAAACAATGCAAGTGAAATTATTTTTAAAAGTATATACCACAGTAGCAGGTAAACTTTAAGAAAAATAAGATAATTGGTTCAATTAAAACAATACATGTTTTCAAACAGTGACATTGGTCATGGTGAATGTAGAATTAAAGTTTTTGTAAAAGTAAACAATATTTTCCTTATAAGGGTTGTGTATAAAAACAATCTTTTTAAAGGATTAAATATTTCTCTCTCATATTTCAAGCAAAATACGATCACATTTTCTTGAATAAAATGAAATTTGAACTGAAAATAAACCAAAACTTAACCTTTAATTTTGTTCAAAAGTAAGTGACAATGAAAAAATATTTGGGATTTTGGGTCAGTAAAATGATGAGGAATATGAGTGAAGAGCATAATATATTAGCATGTAAATGTTTATAAAATATGTCCGAAAATGTAGACTTATTTTTATACAAAATAAAATAATAAAAAGTATAAGATAGTGAAGAATATGAGTAGCTCAGTTAAACACTAATTGGTGTCTTTTAGATAAAATAAAATGTCTGTTTCAAAGCATACTATTTATTTATTTAACTTTAAATAACATTTTAATTTGAATATTCAAAATGCAAAGAAATACAATATGCTGTTCACACACTCAGAGGTAAATTGAAGAGCTTTAAGGAAGTCAATTAAGTAGCTTGAGGGAGTGTGCAGTGGTCTGGACAGAAAACAAAGGCTTCAAATGATTCTTAATTTCTTTAATCATGTGGTAACAAAGATAACAGACTTACAAATATCATTTGGATATGGACTTTTATAGCATAGTGATATAACATGGAGAGGGTGCATGGTAGGGAAGACATACCACTCTAAGGAATTAACAAGTGAAGAAAAAGACATGATGAAATACTGTTTTACTGATGTGGCTTATCTAAGAGAAAACAATTTTTTTAAAATGTGTAAGCATGGAAAAATTCAAGTTTGTGTATTTAAGAACTTCTGGGTTACCACAGGTCTATTGTTTCCTGCACTGACTACTTTGCCATTTTAGGGTAAATAAATCAGGAATTGCAGTACTTTGCTTGTAGTATCACTACAAAGTAATTCATAAATGAGATTAAAGAACTCACATTCCTCAGAGGCAATAGAAAATGTTAAGATACCCTGATGGGGAAAAGTGAGAGTCAAAAATTATTAACCAATCTCATGTAGTGTCTTTGAAATCACATAAATATTAGCTTTCCATTTTGATCATAGCAAGTACTAATGCAAAATCTTATACACATAGGAAATACAAATAGCTTCCAAATTTTACATGGCTAACATCACTAGGTGAAGAAATACTTGTGTTGTATTGGTTAGTATGGCTCAGTTGGTTGGGCATCTTCCCGTGCACCAAAGTGTTGCCAGTTGAGTCCCTTTCAGGGAGCTTGATCCCTGGGTGGGGAGTGTGGGGGGCAGCCGTCTCACATCCATGTTTCTCTCTCTCCCCCTTCCTCTCTCTCTAAAAATCAACAAAGAAAAGTAAATAAATAAAAAAAGACTTGTGTTAAAGAACATTGAACTTTAACCCTTACTCATGAATTTATGTTGAACAATTTAATTTTTCGTAAGCCAAACAAAAAATTAAAATATTGAAGAAATTAATTATTTTTGAAATTTCATAAAAGGAGCTCTTAAAATAGGGAGGCTTTTGTGAAGTCAGCAGCAGCACTCAATGCACTAAACCAGGGAGTGGCTAGACTTCGAGAAATCAGTCGTTTTGAGTTATTTCCCACTGAAAAAAATGGTAGAGTTGTCAACTTCCTGCATAATCTGCTTCAACGCTATAGGAGAAACTTCAGGGATATTTAAGTGGATGACATTATAAAGTGACATAGCTGCATATTTTTCCCTCTGCTCAAAGCTACAAATGAGTTCAACTTTTCTTCAGTTACATCATTTAACATTGGCTGTTATTTCTTGTTTAATAAATAGAATGAGCAATGTAATAGGACACTGAGATGAGAATGCTTTTGTTTTTGGGCAAATCAAGGGTAAAGTTCCAGGCTTTTTAATGTCTCTTTTTATTATTCAAAGTTTAAAAATATCTGAGGCATAAATGTAAAGTGGTTCATACTTTTTTTTTTTTTTTTTTTTAAATTCATGCTTCATTGGCAAGGGACTAGGCATTCAAAATAAGTTATAAAAATAAGATATATGAGAAAAAAAAGGAGCAAAAAGACAATGTAAAATAAAATGTTTTTTTGTGTTTTTTTTTTTTTTTTACTTGAAGGAAATAGATTAATAGTTAAATGCAAATGGTCTGAAATCTCTATCAAAAGGCAGAGACTATCAGATTAGGTTGCAAAATAAAACCCATGCACATATTTTATAGAAGAATTACACTTAGACAAAACAAACAAACAAAAGAAGCAATTGAGTTAAAAGAAGCAATTGAGTTGGGCTAAAATTGCTGGGCCATATGATAGGTATTTGTTTAACTCTTAAAACTGTCAAAGTATTTTCCATCATGGTTGTGTCATTTTACACCCCAAAAATATATGAACGTTCTGAAAATGGTCTTTGGTTTTATATAAAATTTAACTGATCATACTTTATTTTGAAGGTGAGCTAACTTTAGATATTTTATAAAGAAGAACAATAAACAAGTATTACTTTGCTTATTTATTTTAATATCTTACTATTTGCTTCACTATATTCAGGAGATTTAGTATAGGTACAGAGATGATCAGAAAGGGTTTTTTAGAGATTTTTTGGTGTGTTTTTTTCTGACGTGCACTCATATTTAGGCCTTTCACATGACTGGTGATTAAGGTGTTGTGTCCTGAGGCCATGGGTAAAATATGGACAAAGCTCAAAGAATAGAGTGAATATTTGACACACTTATGGTAGTAACTGATACTAACAAAGAGCGTCAGATTTTCTATTAATAAAACTCTCATCAATATTTCTATTTTTAATTTATATGTAGTAAAATGTACAATTTGTAGGGTATGGATCTCTAAGTTTTAATAAATAGAGCTGTGTATCTTCCTTAATGGTCATGATGCAGAACAGTTTCATTTTCCAAAAAAATGCCTTATGTTGGTCTTTTATAGTCAACTCCTCATTCTAATACCAAACTTGGGCATCACTGTTCTATTTTCCACCCCTGTAGTTTTGTCAAGACTGCATTTCTTAGACATGAAATTCATTTTATATCCAGATCTAATTATTTAGATAAACATTGGCAAATGTTTTATTTTCTAGGCTTTTGTTTAGAAACTTTAAAAGATTATTTTTTTAATACTCAAATTTCAATAGAATCATTTAAAACAAAAGCTTGGAGAGTTCTCTTCATTTTTCATTTTATGATGTATTGACCTTTGCCATACTGCCTGTGGGCACAGATGGTCTTTAAAGTATTTGTTGTACCATGAAACGCCCACAGAAGTTTAACTCATATTTGTGAACTAGAACTGAAACATGTGCTTCCTAGACCGCTGAGGCCCAAATGCTTTGATTGTGTTCAGATAGACGGAAGTAGATGTGAACTTTGCTTCTTATGTGAAAAAATACAATAAATTAGGAATCAGTCAAGATAAACATGCTGAGTAATTCTGGATCTTTAAAAAATATTTCTGTGGCATTTAAAATTTGTAATTTTGGTGGGAGGACAATCAGGGCGATAAGAATGATGAATTTCTTCAGTAAAATCCTTTTATTTTATTTCTTTAAAATTAATTTTTAATTAAATTTATTGAGGTGACATTGGTTAATAAGATTATACAGGTTTCAAATGTACATTTCTTTCTCTTTTGTTTCTTTAAATATATCTTTATTGATTTCAGAGAAAGGAGAGAGATAGAGAGACAGAAACATCAATGATGAGAGAGTCATTGATCGGCTGCCTCCTGCACGCCCCGACTGGGGATCGAGCCTGCAACCCGGGCCTGTGCCCTGACCGGGAATCAAACCCCGATTGCCTGGATCCTGGGTCAGCGCTCAACCGCTGAGCCACGCCCGGCCGGGCTCAAATGTACATTTCTATGATACATGATCCGTATATTGCATTGTGTGCCCACCACTCAAAGTCAAATCATCTTCCGTTACCATATATTTAGCTCCCTTCACCTTTTACTCATCCCCCCGCCTTGCAGTTCCCTCTGGTAACCACCATACTATTGTCCGTGTCTCTGAGTTTCAATTTTATATCCCTCATGTGAGTGAAATTATATGGTTCTTTTTAGATGAAGGTACCACATTGATACAAAATGGCAGGCAGAACTGGTGGAAAATTTTTTTATTGTGGAAGATACTTAGATAATTGTGTATAAAAACAAAACAAAACAAAGATCACCATCAAAATGTTAATTACTAGAATTAAGACATCAACTATGATCAATCCATCTGATTGGATGTTTTGAATTTAATCTAATGGCTAGATTTTAAAATATAAACTGATTTATAGTTTATCAGGTCAGTATAGCTAACCTGATTTTTTATTTTAATATGTGGTATAAACCATTTCTACACATTAATTTGAGCTAATAACTTATTTCTTTAAACCAATAAAAATCAATGCATGTTTAAGGGTCAATTTCTTTTTCCTTTTTCATTCTACAAGCGTATTAGGATATTCCTAAATTTATATGTATGTGCTGAGCTGTTATCAGAATAAAATGCATAATTTATTTGGAAAAATAATAAAATAAATGGAAGAAAAAGAGAGCTATGCGCAGATTCTCAGTGCATTGTCCTTATGAGATAATTTCAACAAATTTTCTGCACTATGGGATTACAACAAAGTCAATACCAGTGTATAGCTCTGAATTTCCAATATTTAGCTTTAGAATTCTGGCATCCTGTGATTCAAAAGACCAATCACTGGAAACGAGTAAACATGTTTTCTTTTGTAAAAAGATTCTATTCAAAGTGTCCAAGAGAAATATCCAAAGGACAATCTAGATTTGAAATATTAGAATGTGTGAAACTATAAAACCAATTTGCTGCTCTAGTAGTTTATTTACAATGAAGTATGAACAAGAGTCAGATTGTTGATTCCTTGCTAAACTGATAAGACAAAATTACTAGTGCAATTGTACAGAAATCTGTTTCTGAGAGAGTAGGGAGAAAAAATATTAGCTGAGGAACAGTTGATTCAATGATTGCTTAGAGAGGTGGACTACATTCTCTCCCCCCCCCCACAACCGTAACCTTCATTTCCCATGAGCAACACAGTTCTACTGTATCTGTGACTGTTGCATGAAAAACAAGAAATGAGTTGGAGAGCTAGCTGAAAATTGTTAAAATTATTAATAACAGTTAAATATTTTTTATCTTTAGAATTTTTCTCCTTCCAGTTTGGGCTTTAAATTTCCTAATACCCCATCACCTAGAAAAGGCAACTTTGGTTGTTTAAAACTCTATGACCAGACATTTTCATGCCTAAATATTCTTTTGATCATTTCACTTCATTTCTACATCTATCATATTGTTGTTTGTTGCTGAATACTTGTATATAACATTTTTTCTTAAATTTCTATTTCCTTGTTTTCTTTGTTTCTTATATAAATCCAAAGTTTTACCAGATCTAATTCAAATTATTGAAGCTCTCCTTGATGACTTTAGTCTGAATGATAATTCCCTTCTGTAATGTATTACAGCAATATTTATCTGCACATTTCAAGTGATATCTTTCCTACAGTTGTTTTTGAATGTCTATGTATTTTGTTGCTCAACTCTTATCAGATTCTATATTGTCCTAATGATAGATCATGTCTATGTCTCGATGATACCTAGCACATTGCCTTGGTATGGTAAATGCTCTGTGTATGTTGCCCAGTTTCATTTATCATTTTTTTCAGCATATTTCTCTGTGAGATTAATAATGCCATGTTTAACAGTTCATTTTATTGGATATTTACTTTGAAACTATAGGTGTCTACTATTTAAAAAAGCATCTCATTCTGGCCAGTGTTGCTCAATGTTTAGAGTGTTGGTTGAACACTGAATGGAAGTTTTCAGGTTTGATTCCCAATCAAGAGCACGTACCTGGGGAGCAGTATCCATCCCTGCCCCAGTGGAGGCGGGTGTGGGAAGCAACTAATCGATGTGTCTCCTCATCAACGTTTCTCTCTCTCTCTCTCTCCCTCTCTCCCTTTCTCTCTCTAAGCATGTCTGCAGGTGTGGATTACAAAAAAACAAAAAAAAAGAATAACATTGAATGAATTAATTTATTGTCTACTTTTCTGGAAGACATAATATTTCTTATAAAAATGGCAACTACTCCTTTTTTTAATATGAAGAAAACTTCTAGATGTTCTACACTTAGATATATGCTCCATTGTTAATTAATTTTTAGGTAACATGTACAATGTCTATTCAGGTTAAGATTTTTTAACAACTAGATATCCAATTGTTTGTTCCAACACCATTTGTTGAAAAAATGTTCTTTATCTATAGAGTTGTCTTTGTTCCTTTGTCAAAAACCACTGACTTTATTTCTGTGAGTCTTTTTCTGGGTTTTTAAATTCTTTTTTATTGATCTATATGTTTATTCTTTCACCAGAAATAAAGTCAGTGGTTTTTGCAACACAATATGAAGAAGGAGAACAGAGCTGGAGGATTCATACTGTCTGGTTCCAACTTTCTTGGCTCTCCAACTTGCAAGATGGCATATCTCAACCTCCAAAATATTGTGAACTGATTTTCATAATAAAACTCTTCTTACATATATCTATATCTATCTGTCGTCTATTATCTATCTATCATCTATCAATCTATATCTATCAATCATCTATCATCTATCTCTCTATCATCTCTCTATCATCTATCATCAATCATCTATCATCTATATCTATCTATCACCTATCTATCATCTATCTCTATCTATCTATCATCTATCTATCTATCTATCTATCTATCTATCTATCTATCTATCTATCTATCTATCTATCTATCATCTATCTATCTATCTATCATCTATCTATCTATCTATCTATCTATCTATCTATCTATCTATCTATCTATCATCTATCTATCATCTATCTATCATCTATCTATCATCTATCTATCTATCATCTTCTATCTATCTATTTAACTATCTATCATCTATCTATCATCTTCTATCTATCTATCTAACTATCATCTATCTATCATCTTCTATCTATCTATCTAACTATCATCTATCTATCTATATCTATCTATCTATCTATCTATCTATCTATCTATCTATCTATCTATCTATCTATCTATCATCTATCTATCTGTCTATCATCTATCTATCTATCTATCTATCTATCTATCTATCTATCTATCTATCATCTATCTATCATCTATCTATCTATCTATCATCTATCTATCATCTATCTATCTATCATCTATCTATCTATCTATCTATCTATCTATCTATCTATCTATCTATCTATCTATCATCTATCTATCTATCATCTATCTATCTATCTATCTATCTATCTATCATCTATCTATCTATCTATCATCTATCTATCGATCTATCTATCATCTATCTATCTATCTATCTATCTATCTATCTATCTATCTATCTATCTATCTATCATCTATCTATATCTATATCATCTATCATCTGTCTCCTATTGGTTCTGTTTCTCTGGAGAAGCCTGAGTAATACACGTAATGTTTGTAATCAGAGGACTCAGACCTGCAAACTCTTCTATTTAATACATACATAACTAGAGAATTTATCTCTGCAAACATCTGAAAAAGTTTTCTTAGAAAATGGAGATAAATTCCTAAGAAATACACATATATATTTATTATATATATAATTTCATAGATTATTCCATATATATAATAGTATTTTCAAACAGTTAACCATACACATTTAAAACAGTAAAACTCTGATGACAGACATCAGGTGATTATTATTCCTCCTTTCACCAGTGCCTCTTTGGGTGATGGTGATGGGGACTGTGCTTACATGCTCTGAAATGCACACAGGAGTTATTAATGTGAATATCTGGTGGAAGACTCATTTGTGCAATGGAAGGTTTGGAATTATTTATTGGTGAACGCTACGTTGAGATACAATCTCATTGAAAATCCCAAATTTCTTTGCTTGACAATTCCTTTAACAGTGGAGGTAAGTACTTCTGTTTGTAGGTCTTTCCTCACTTAGCTTGGGAAATGTCTCTGTGTAGTTCGCCTCCACAGAAAGGAAATTAAGAGACTTTATTCAGCAAAGGCTTACTTGGGTTCTGTTTATGAAAAAAAAAATTCTGTACATACACTCTTCAAATTACCTGCAGCCAAAGAATCTGCTAACTCCTTTCTCATCAGGCTTCACAGAAAACCAATCACCCGGGATGTGGCACCTACGGTATCTTCAGCACAATAGATGAAGACTGTGTGATAGGAACAATTTTTATTGCCCTCTCTAAGGCATTTGCTTTAGCTGGCCATAAATTACCCTTACAGAACTTCAGGGATTTGAGGCCTTGTAGTGACTGCATAAAGTGGTTTGCATTAACTTGAGGAATTGTACAGGAAAGAAAGCCCTGTGAGCATAGATTCAAGGGAATTACAAATGGGACACCGAGGGCGTATTTTATTTTCTCTGCTTGACGATTATCTTACAGTCTAATGTGTTTTCTCCCCTGTGCACATGTATGCTGATGATATAGTGTGATTTTACAGAACAACACCAATGCCCTGGGGTAGCCCCAACAGCCTGCAGTCCAACTTATGAGCTTTTTTTCCCCTCCAGAAACTTGATTCAAATGAAAGTTGATGCCAACATCTTAGTCTTCTCTTTCACTTCAAGGTTTCATAAATTTAGAGTCTCATTAATGATTAACAACAAGGTAACATTTCAGAACAGACCAAGTAAGCTTCATTTCTGGATTCTGACTTAGCCTTGCTTCAGATTTTTAAATAGCACACTCTTCTGCCTGTTCAGTACCTGTAAATTGTCTGGATGAGAAAGGGTTCTGTTACTTAAATGTGATCACATGAGCATATCAGTATTTTTTTTTTAAGGTAGAGAAAAAGCTGGTTCCAAGCCAGCTTAGATATTTCTTGGGCAATTGCTGTCCCAGTGCACCTGGTTTGACAGGTGTCTAAGTGTCTCTTAGAGCCTCTTAGGAGCTTGCATCATCCAGCAGCTGTGGAAGCTGATAAAAGCCATTGTGAAGAAAAATCTGGGATCCTCACAGGCAGAACGGGCCCTAACCTCAGAGCCTGGCACCAGTGTGCTGGTGCCTCCTACAAAGCCATAAAGGGAAAGATTGAGAATTGTGTTCACACCAAAATGTGCACTTGCAAATCTAGTCTCTGATCATTACTTTAATTATCATAATGTATAAATGACACAGCTTGATACTCAAAATAAACACTGAGATTATCATTTTTCATAGAAGGAAAGTAAAATGTAGAAATTACAAATCAAGAAATGATATATGTAGTGGTCATTTGAATAATGTTACTTTTTTCAAATAGGAAAATAGAGGCTCAGAAAATCTATATAACTTCCCAAGGCCATACAGCTATTTTTAAGTAATTAATTTGGTATCAGAGAGATGGTATTATAGTATTAGGAATTTAAGATATCTAGTAGGAGAGATATCTAATAAGAATACAAGATAAGGTATGAAATGAGACAGAATATAAACATTTTGGGGGTGGGGAACAGTGCTTAATCAATTACCTATTACCTTTCTGTTCCTTTTTGAAAATATTGCATTAACAGTTAGCTTAAAGACAGATTGTCTTCATAATAATTTAAATGTAATGCAGTAAATAGTGTGAAAAATTTTGCTCTTTCATTGAAATTTAGAACTGTATGCTGATTTATGTGGGATTTATCAATCCCTGGTCAATTTTAAAGCTAAAATTGATGGTAACAGAGATTGTGTGTGTGCATGCGCGCACGCGTGTGTGTCTAACAGAGTAATTAAATAATCTGCTGAAAATCAGGATTTTGAGTTCAGAAGATTAGGCATAAGTGTTTCTCTCTAAAACTTAAATTAGTAAAACAGAGCAGTTGTTTTCATTTATGCTATTTCAGGTACAATCTTTTATTTCTAATCCAGATCAAACTTCCATTTCCAAAAATATGATGAGTAAACTCACTTTCACCAAGATGATCAATACATAAAATTTTCTTTTATTATGAAGTTTTTTAATCAGGCGAGAAATAATTATAAATTTTGAAATTTCAGATACCTGCATGACCCTGAGGAACATCCTTTGTAGACTGTAGTGTGTGCGTACGTGCATTCCCCAGTTTTCAAAAACATGTGGCACAAGCCCTGGCCAGGTGGCTCAGTTGGTTGGAGCATCACACCGAAAGGTTGCAGGCTCAATTCCACCCCACCAGGGCACGTAACTAGGTTTCGAGTTTGATCCCTGGTTGGGGCACATACGAGTTTGATCCCTGGTCGGAGGCAACCAATCAATGTTTCTCACATCAATGTGTGTGTGTCTCTCTCTCTAAAATCAATAGAAACATATTCTCAGGTGAGGATTTAAAAAAACCCTGAAAACATGTGGCATAAGTAAGTGTTGACAGAGCTCCCTGCAAACAAGCTCAGCCCCACTTAAAACCCCTGAGGCAAAATGTCAAATCAGAGAATGAAGAGCACATGAGGGACATGCATTTTTGCCTTCTTTTGCTCCACCATTCCTTGCTCTTTCACCTTCTCTCTTTTTTTTCCTATTCTCTGTTTTTGGCCCTCCTTATTTCAGCCCCTTTCCTTCCCAGTGGAACTATAATCCTGGCTGTTTCTCATGTACTACTTGCACTTTGCTCTCCCTTTGAATTGGCTGGAGATATTTCATTTGTCAGACATTCCTTCTTATTCATGGGCTCCCCTGGAATCCTTTCCACCCTTTAAGACATATAGCACTTCGTGTGTGAAAGGTGTCACAATCACCCTGCCCAAAAAATGTTCTCCATCATTTAAGTCTTCATAGTTATTTACTTACAACGATTACAAAGCATGTATGCTGTCTGGTAACGAAGCTTCCCTATGCCTTATTGCCTCTATTGGAGTGTGATTATGTTGAAGAATGGAGATGGGGCTGCAGACTAACTTATGCAGAATATTCAAGAGTGCTTTAAGCATAGTAACCACTCAAGCCTCCATTGAAAAGTAGATGACATTGATTTGACATGAGGTTGTCATCCAACTTGAGACTCTGAAGATAGCATTTTCTGACTGTAGATATTGAAATCCTATATAGAAGGCACATCAACTTCTATTTGGTCACACTGCAATGGAAAAAATACATCTGGTCTTCCTTTAGGATATTTGTAAAAAATACATATAACAAAAGAACACTGTCTTTCATAATGGAAAACAAACAGACAAACTTGTCATTGGCAGGGTATGATTTAATAGATGATATCTGCAACTATAATTGTTGCTTTATATCATGAGTGTCAATTTGAAGTAAACTGTTGTTAATGTCAGCTAAAATATATGATGGTATCTAGAAAATCATAATGTTGAGCAATTAAAGCCTTAGAAGAGTCTAACTTTATGTTTATAGTTTCTATCTATATTTTTGTTGTTGTTAAGCTAAGAAGCAATGCTAAGACTATATTCATCCTTAAAGTGGATGGGATTTCTAAAAGATTTTGGCAGCTCCAATTTGTCTTGTTAAATTTTAGTGACAGCTGTGTGTTTTGATTTTGATGGGTGACATATTTCTGTAACTTCCTTTGAAGTGTATCCAAAATGCTTTTTAGTGATCTTGGTATTTGTTGAAGCTATATGTGGTTGGTATCTGTGTGTGTATGTATGTGTTTGAGAGAAAGAGAGAGACAGGCAGAGAGTAATGCTTCCTAGCTATTCAATTGGTTAGTTGATCAAGTAGTTTTGCTCTTGGATCATTTTGTTTGTTCCCTGCAATATACCTCATAGTCAAATGGAAATTTTGGGATTGAGTCTGTGCAAATACAGTAGAGCAAAGCTTAGTTTCCATGACATCGAACCATCACCTTGAATATACTCACAGCTTGCTCCACTCAAAAAATCATGAACAAATATATTCTATATTGCATCCTGTACACTGTGAGTTCTGAATAAAAAAAATAACAGTGAATAGAAAAGTGAAAATGATAACTAAAGGTCGTTCTTACAATGTCCCTATAAAGTAGTTATTATGAAGCCACAGCTCCAAAGTGATTTCTTTCTATAAGAATGTAGGCTTGCTGGACTCTTAAAACATACTAAAGATTAAGATATATTTCTGAATAAATGCTTATCTGCCAGTTTCAATCTAATCAGAGTTTGAGGATGTTCTTTAAAAGATGTTGAACGTGCTTGGTTTAGGATTATAAAAGTCAGAATGGAGTGTCTGATGTAGTTTTATATGTAAAGCTGAAATCCTAGATTAACAGAGGAGGGGAAGTTGTGTGGAAGAGGGAAAAGAGTGAGAGTTGGAATCATTGTTCTTAAGGCTATAAGATTCTTTTAGCGTATATACTTCACTCTAATAAATTACCTATATAGGTGCTACAGAATGATTCATTGTACATGACAGTCTTTTCTTATGCATCATCTTATTTTCCCCATATTCTTCACAAAGACTCTTCTGCTATAATTAGTGAATATCATATTATTGGTATTTTCTTTAACCTGTTATTTAGAACATTTTTAATTTGCATATTTTCATAACCTTTTTTTCCTTCATAAAACTGATTGAAAATCTTTGAAAGCTATTGAAAATATGTTAAAAATGATATTCAGGCATAACCTATCATATAGGTTAAAAGTGTCCCACCCCAAATTCATATTTCAATGTCCTCACCTTTAGTACCTCAGAATGTGACTTTATTTGGAGATAGGGCCTTTGAAGAAGTCTTCGAGATGAAACGAGGTCATTCTAGTACACCCTTATAATAGGAGGATATTTGGAGACAGTCATGCATGTAGAGAAAATGCCATCTGAACATGAAGACAACCACCTAAAGCCAAGAAGAGAGGCCCTAAACTGATCCTTCCCTCACATGTCTCAGAAAAAACCAACCTTGCCAACATCTTGATTTCAGACTCCTAGCCTCCAGGACTGTGAGACAACAAATGTATGTTTTTTAAAAACCATTCAATCTGTGGGATTTATGTATCTTAGTAAACTAATACCCATATTATTATATTTTGATGTACTTCATTTGAGTCTATTTATATAGATACCTCACAAATACAGATAGGCACCTATAATTTTACATCCAGCTACCTATGTTGACAGTGTACATCAAGTATTTCCTTGCCATTTAAATAGCATTTTATATTATGATTTTCATCTGAAATATGGAAGGGTCTACTGCAGGGTTAATTCTAAAACTGTTTTTATGCACCACCACTTTGCATGGGGAACCACAAATAATATAGTCAACCCTGCCCAGTTCTCCATCATCCCAGTAACAGCATTCACTGTGTTCTACCTGCTGTGGAAATCTCAAATCCCACCTTGCTCTTCCTCATAGTTACTGGCTTCTGAGTCTCATAGGGTTTTCTTCTTTGGCAAATGCTTCAGATAGTTCTGTACTGGGTGACATTTTGGATTTTTCTGCCCCAGTATTGATTTCTTCCTTGGTGACTTTCTCTAGTTTTCATACTCTTATTTCATAAAATGCTATCACAGATAAGATTTTTTGAATCCAGCTGTCATAATAAGAGAGGAGGCAAAGACATAATGTTTGGTTAATAAAATTTGAAGAAGCAGACAATCGTTCATTCTTACTATCATTACGCTGAAATTGGTTAAAGTGTGAAATTGTGATAACAGGAGAAAAAGGATTGTAAGTTGGATATGCAGGCTCTGCCTACTAGAATGCTTTTAGCTAAGTACCAGAAAATCAAACTAAAATAACATATTTACCCACCTTTTATTATTCACAAACATCTGGCTATTTATGTTCTTACAGGATAAGAAAACCAGAGCAGTGTCCATGGTTGGTTAATTCAGCAGTTCAAGGCCCTCGTGAGGAACCCTGGTGTAGCATCATCCATATTTCTATTCTGACTTGTTCAGCACATCAGTGAGCTTCTCCTCATGTTTACATGATAACTGCAGCACTTCCAGGAATCACATGCAGACTCCATGGCTTAAACTTAAGAAGAGAAAAATTTTATTCTGAATATTTTATTTTCTTAACCAATAACCTTTTCTGAAAACTGTATAGAAGTTTACTCAGTGTCCTTTAATCCAAATTGTGTCACATGTCCATGACTCAACTACTCATAATTATGGTAAATGAAATCACTGTGATTGGCATGGCCCAATCAAATTCTTGTCCAGAATCTTGGGAGTTCTTGAACTCTACATGGGCCCGGTAGGGAGAGAATTGGGAATGGCTGTTGATTAAGTAACAAAATAAGGAAGTTTCTCTCCCCTCATTAAAATGGCTAATCTATTTTGGAATTGGCGTGGTAGATTAGAGCACACAGTCTTATAAACATGTAGTGAATAAACATTTGGCAGTGTTTGGGCTGCCCATACTTATTTCTGGATGTATTCCTGTCCTGAGGCATTTCTAAAGCATGGGGTAATGGTTGTTGAATGACCATTCATCCAAAGGAACAAATAACATGTGGATCTGCCTGGGGACACAACCAGCTAAAATTGGTTGGAGTCATGCAATATGCATTGAGCTTGGTCAAGAGAGGAGGTTGGTCATAAGCTCAGGCAGAGTGTAATTGGCTCAGGACAAAAGAATGAATGAGACTAGGTCACAGTAAAGGACCTGGATAATATCCCTAACTCAGCTGAGGCTTTTTTCATTCTTAGCCTGTGGGCATTATCTGATAGATATTTTCTTTGTTGCCGCAATGTAGGAGTCCCTTTGGTGGTATAACAAGATGATTCTACCATAAAAAGAAAATAAAAATAACAAAGAAAAAAAAATTGGAATAGTGAGAGCAGGGGAAAGCTTCAGGTGCCAGGAATTTTATTTTCTCAGCGTGATTTTAATGCAAGCCCTGGGATGCATGATGACCCCCTAGTGGCAGCGAACTAGGATGTCCATGTTGGCTGACAAAATGTGAGAACCGCAGGACACCTTAATTAAAGTCAGAAGCAAAATTTACAGTCAGGAATTTATGAAAATTGGGGTGACAAGAAGCCTCTTTATTTCTCCCTTTATATCTAGCTCTCTGTTTTTCAAAACCACAGGATGGGAACAGAAAGTATTAGTAGAAAGAAAAATGTCTAGTTGCAGTACTTTCACGACATACTACGATGAATACATTCCTGCAGTAGGTGATAAATCCTTTATAGGGGAGTATTCTTAGCTAGTAATCAGTGAAGTAGGTCTAAATATTAGGTTTTCGAGCAAAGTGTCTAGAAAACGACCCTTTTCCTCTTGTGAATATAATAACTACAATAGAGGGGCCTTCTTTTAGGTGGCGGTAGGTTAGGTAGCAGTTTTACCTTCTGAGTTGGTTCTAATTCCTGCGCTATATTTTTTGGAACAACTAGCTAATTGAGCATATATCATTAAACTTCCTTGAAGCAGAGGACATGTAACACAAGAAGCAGAAGTGTTCAAACCTGGGCATAAGATGGTAGAGTGGAGAATGTACAGTTGGGAGATGAAAACTTGCATTTTCTGGAATCCTCACTGAGACTTTATGATAAATCACCCACCTGACAGGAACAGTCTTTACTTACGATACTCTGAAAGATAGTGTGCTTCAGATATTGACATTATTAAATATTTTTGTATGTATCAGAGATTATTATTAATTGTGGTTTTCTAGTAAACCGCTTCTGGTAGCTGATAATTTGCCAGTATCAGATATGCCATCTGTAAGAATTTATTTTTAGCTTTCTGTCCGATTACATTCTTTGCCTTATCATCTTTCTGGGAGTGCAATGATTGTATCTTAATAGTGTATTCATTTATTTTTTGTGTCTTAATCCTGTATTCACCTTTTGTATACTCCACCTCATTTCACAAAAGATTTAAGAAAGTTAAAGTAATAAATTTATATCTTTCAAACACAATGACTTTTCTCTTATGACTTAGGCTTGTGAGTTTTAAAAAATGTAAAATCTGTTACATCACTTTCTTGAAGTTTTCCAGGCCCTTTTTTATTTTCTTTTTAGATTGCCCGTGCTCTAATTATTGAGTTTGGACTGTGTCATAGAAGTGGCAGATCAAATATTAATGTTTAGAAAAGATTAGTCAAAATTCAAAAGTGTCATAGGTCATAGCTGTTCACACATTTTTAAGAAAGAGTCTCTACGAAACTAGAAGAGGCTTGAAAATTTCAAAAATAAGAGTGGGTATCTCTGCACAATAAGAAAGCCAAGAGGTTGCAATGTTGGGAGTTCTTTGTACATGTTTACATCGATGCTCTTATCACACCATATTGCAATTGCATGTTTATATAGCTTTCCTTTCTATCCATCTGTAAGAAGAAGGAGAGTCCACATTATATTAACCATGTATTAGAGATCCAAATCACATCACAGTGTCTGTCACAGAGTGGTTGTTTAATATGCACATATTGAATAAGTGAAGAAAAGAAAGGAGACCATTTGTCTTTTTTGGCCCCCAGGAGGAGGCATTTTGCTGAAAAGGAGGCATCTTTTTTGGTGTAGACCCCCAGCCTGAGCTATAGGCTGAGATGATGACAGTCTTTGCCTAGAGTATTTGTTTCCTGCTGCAGTGAAGTCAAGCTCGCAGAGGTGGGGGTGGGGCCCCCTTTTCATGCTTTATGAGCCGGGACACCTAAGTAGTTACTTTGACTTTCTGTCCAGAGAAGATGCTCAATTGGGATGAAACTGAGACTTGGTTCTACTTCATCCACTGCCTGTCCAGAGCCTCTCAATGTGTCACAACAACTGTTCCAGTCAGCAGGCCTTTAGGTGCACGCTTTGCTCGGATGCTCCACTAGCATTTCTGCTGCTTCTCAAAGTTGTAGTCTCACACTGTTCTCAGAACAAAAATCTCCCAGGTAAAGGGCCTAATTAAATATGCATGGGTTTTCCTTTTGCCAAAGGACCGTCAAATACCATTCCTTCACATTTGCTGAAGGACAAGAGCATTTCAGTTTCAAAACGAAATGCATTTTGTCCTAAAATAAAATATGGCACCTAGGAAATCATGTAAGATGTAATTTAAGAAACACCAGCTCAGTATTATAACAGGATTTTCTTATCAAGCTCTCTCCAGATGCTGCAGCTGTCACTTAGGCCATGCCAATGCCTGGTGTCATGCCAGTTTGATGCAAGTTGGTTCCACTTGTCACCCTTTCAATTTCCCAGCTGGCCTCAATTTTAAAGGGCATATTAGCATTATCATAGCAATCTTAAAGATGTGTCTTTGCTTGACTTTAAGCCGGTTGTGTTTCTAAGCCACGAAGTGTAATGAAATACCACTGAGACAAAAGGGATTTTTATTGTCTATATATGACATCAAATATTCCAATCTCTGACCAAAGACACTGAAGGATTTTACAAAGATTGTTCTATGAGACACAGTGTAGCATCAAAGAGAACAAGAGGTGCTTTAGAACACACTGGATTAAGCAACAGGTAGGGGTATGTGTTCCCTAACACAGTTTGCAAAATCCATGCCTATTGGGTGAACAGACAGTTTTAATGGAAGTCTTTAGAAGATTACAGAACTGTGCAAAAAGGCAGAAAAATATGAAAACATAAATGCACTCTAAATTAAATTATTGAATAATAAAATCACTTGCTCTGTCAATTATTAAGGGCAGATCTCAAGCTTGCCTAAAATACAAATGTTTACATCAGCATCTTCAGATTCTTCTATTTGGATGTGCTGCTGCCTTAAAACTATATTAAACCTAAATTTTGTAATAGGGATCTTTGCTTTAAGATAAATGAGTCTCAGAGAGGATGTTAGTTGCTAATAATATTATTTGACACTTTCAGTCATCACTGCAGAATCTCTATAAAATTTAAATGTAAAGACTGTCAAGATTCTTTCAACCCTTTGGAGAGTATCCTTTTTATATTCTCTCTGCTCTCTCAGATACTCAGAGCTTAACTTTTTTCATCCACAAAATGGGGATAATAATACCTCCTTCATGGAGTTTTTGTGAAGCCATAGAATAAGCTAAAATATTAGGGTGCTGGGAACACGATAAGTCCTCCAAGTCACTGGGCTCTCCAACACGCATGTACACACACATGCACATACAGATGCACACACACGTATGCACACACATACACACACACCCTTTATGGAAACCTGCAACAGGAAAACTTACCTGCAACTTGTTGCATGGGTCTGGTTAATTTTGAGAGTTAACCTAAATTTATTTAAAACTCATTAGGATTCTGAATTGCATTACGAAGAAATAACAAACCTTTGCCCTGATGAGGAACTAGGAGAGCTCTGTGTTTTCCCTCATAACATGATCAGAGGGAAGCTTCAGAGCTGGGAAATCTTCAGATATATAATTCCCTAGCCCAGCATTAAAACAAAATACATCCCCAATCTACGGAGCCCGTAATTGCCTATTGCCCTCATGTGGTCTTGGAACAGCAAACAGCACCACATCTCAAAGGGATGAAACAAGGCAAAGGGAGATTGAAACAGGCTGGGAAAAGAATTGTTTACATGTTGAAGAGTTAGTGAGGAGCCATTAAATTACTTTGTACAATCAAGTTATGTGTTCAGATCTGGTTTTACAGAGATGGTTCCCTCAGCTGCATCACTGGAGCCCCAGAGTAAGGGGAAATTGGTACCAAAAAAAAGTACAAAAGTAGTTAGGAGACTGTTTTGTTAATACATGTTTAATACAATGTTTCTGTAGAAAATTAGTAGAGGGTAGTGCTTAAAGACTTTGTTCCTAAGTTCTGGGTCTGAATCCTGTTTCTAACCTTACTAGCTGCAGGGACCTTGGCAAATCACCTAATTTCTCTGTCATTGTGACTCAGTTTCTTTCTTTATAAAACGTTAGTAGTTATGTTATGGGATCGTTATAATGACTAAGGAAATTTAGAGACATACGTTTCTTGGAATTCTACCTGGAGTACTATACATACTCTATTGTTATAAATTGCAGAAGGGCATATGCTAGAAACTTCAAATGACTGGCGGTGCATCACTTGTCTTGGTGAGAGGTGGGCAGTTAATGTCTTAAACACAAATCTAATTAGCTTGAGATCCTTACACATTGTACCGATCCCATTTCAGTTTGCCGTTTGAGATCCGTGTATAAACACATGCCATTTCAGATTAATGCACCTTCAGATTATGAACCATGGCAATGTCAATGACATGAGTTTGTTGGAAACACAAAGGGAAGGTCACATAACCCCTCCATGTCTCCACTTGATAATTCTGGTCCCATGGAATTGTTTGGAGGTGTAACTTCTATACTGTATAGAAGAGTGCCTGAGAAATAAGAAGTACACAGTTCACTTTAGTGGAATTTGAATTTCATCTTCATTGTAAGGGAAGAAAAGGCAAAACACTTAGATTAAAACTTTATACCAAATTTGAGACAAATGCACGTTTCAAATATAACATCCCAAATCCATGCTCTGTGTGGGTAAGTTATGTCTGATGTGATTTGGGCAACACCAGCAGCCTTAGAGTTGGACTACAGCGGGGTCAGTCTGACTTTACCTCTACCCAGCAGTGAGCCTGTGGGCAGCTTCTCCCTGCTCCCTCATTTAGAAGCTATAGATAGTGATGCCTTCCTCATCACAGTTTTAAGTGTATGGTGGGGACAAATGTGGCTTCTTAAAGCTCTAAAAGCATGTAGGATTTTGTCCCTGGTGTGAGTAGCTCAGCACCAGAGGTCCTGGCCATGGTGAGAGGGTCTCCTGGCCTTATGAGAAGAGAACTGCTTGCTTCAGAGTAAAAGTGGGGATTTGGTACCAGACCTCAGTTGAACTTCTTAACCCGTTTCTTTCCCAGCTGTATGACTATTAGGCAGATTAGATTCACCCAGACCATCTGGAAAATGGGGATAATAATATCTACCTTTGAGACTTACATGCTGAATTGCTTTCATTCGAGTGTCAAGTTATGAAAGTGATAGATACCTCAGAGATTGATGTTTTTGTCATGCCAAATTTCTGATGCTTTATTTTGTACAGGTTCTCCACTTCCACACATGCTGATGGTCCAAACAGGTAACTTAGTTTAGGGTGTTGCTGGCGGGTTTAGTGGAGGTGTTCATGGCATTCAAATGTGTGCAGCATGAACCCCATGAGGGATATGAGTGAGTTGAATGTGTCAAGGTATCTGGTTGTCTTGATAAGCATGGCCTCTGTGTCACACACCCAGGCTGGCTTTCAAAGTTGTCTTACCTGGGTTAGCTTGGGGGTTCTTTAATATGAAGGTCTCCATAGGCCCAGTTGTTTATTTTTAATTTTATTTTTTAAGCTATTCAGAGTGCTAAAAATAAAAAGCAGTTCATAAAAAGTGTATTTACCTTCTAGTCCAATTTCCACTGACAGCCATTGAAATTCTTGAAGTTATCACTCTTTTATTTCCATCATTATTCTTCAAAATAATTATACTGTTTTCTGACGTTTTAGTTTTAGACATTTTCCATCTTATTCCTACTATTTAGTAATTAGAATTTAAAATTTACCTCTCTTTTATCATCCATCACATACAAACAGATGTTCCCTTCATCTATCCATAAAATATAGTTATAACTCACTTTTGATTAATTCCATGTAGACAGGTTTTCATCATAAAAAAGATATAACTTTTGTTGTTTTTATTGCTAAGCCAAGCAGTATACTATGAGTGTACTTCCTTTCTTGGAGAACTTTGTATTTTTTTCCTGCGATTACCTGACCCTTTTATTTCCTCACTTTTGCACTCCTCTTGCATTAGGTTTCCACAAACCTGTCTGGTAATCTATCAGTCTCAGTTTTTCTTGTTCTTGGTTATACCCCAGAAACTCTTCTTTGATGGTCTGGCCTCGTCTGCAACCAGACTGTTATCCTGGGTCTTCCTTTTGTGTGATTATTGATTCTCTTTACCTTCCTCCAGTGTCTGGTCCTCGGTTCGCGGACCTCATGTCTCCCTCCTTCTTGGTGTGTCCTGGCCCCTCTTGTTGCTGAAAAGCTTTCAGTGTCCTCTCTCCTCATGTCCGCCTCCCATCCTGGAGACCAAGAAGTCATGTGTTTGCAACAACTAGTGCATGAGATAGTTTGATCATTTGCAGGCAAACGGGGAAGCCGACCTTGTCGTGCCCATGACAGATACAATATCTTTCTTGCAACAGAGTATTGATCTTATAATGATAGTGACTGAAGTATTCATTTGAGTCGGCAGATTGTACCTAAACTGCTCAGTGGAGCAGGCCCTGTGTTGAAGATCTGTAACTTAAATTTATTATAACTTTCCTTTGTTGACTTAATAGCTGCCATGCTCCAGGTTATCTGTAATTCTTTTTGATTGTTTAAGAGAAGCTTTTGAATTTTTGTGTCATCATATGTTTTAGGCATAGTTACAAAGAAAACATAATTAATAAAATCTAAAAAGCAAAAAAAATGTAAACAACGATTTCTGTGACTGTTCCTGATATGAAAGAACTCCAAGTTGAAAACAACAGACTTTTAATAGCTAGAAACAGAAAGGTTTTGTTAAAAAGCAATAGCAAACCTACCCCTAATTTAAAAGTTAAATTTTGGCAAAATGTTAAAATAATGAATATTAAAAGCTTTTGTTGCTTCTAGGTCATACATTTGGTACATTTATGAAAATCTGAGAAGGTAAGAATAATGAATACATAGCAGCTATTTGGGATTATCTCTCAAATATGATAAACAACATTGTAAAATCTGATTCAAGGATATTATTTACCAAATTGCTGTGGTGGGTTGTAAAAGCATTCCTGCAACAGCCTTCTGAATATTCTCCTTGCAAAGATTATTTCCTTAGAGTCTGTACAGCTAACAGGGTCAAGCATAGGGAACGGAATGGATTCAGACTGTTTTATTTCAAAGAGATTGTTCCTTCCACTAGGAAAGTGAGCAAAGAAAAGACTGCTGATGTTTTCAGATGACATTAACCATTGTCAACCCAATAAATTTAATTTAAAAAAGAAAGAATGGAAGGATGGTCACTTCATGCATTCTCACAGCCTGAAGTCTTTATTAATGCAGTTTAATAAATATTTCTTGAGAACTAACTGTATAGGGCCCTGTGCTCAACACTAAAGATCACCAAGATGGTAAGGAAAATCTATCCACTCTCAAGATACTTAAAGCCTAATGGGCTGACTAATGTACACAAATTGCTATGACACAGAGTAACCAGAGTAGAGAATTTAGTCAAGTGCTATGAGCCCATAAAGAAGAGACAGTTTAGTTCTGACTAGGGAGTTTCAGAAATGCTTCAAAGAGAAGATCAATTCTGTGTTTTGAATGATAGTAGGGCAATTCATGAGGGAAAAAAATTAAGGATGCATTACAACATATTTATACTGATTCACAGTATTCTTCCAGAGATCTTTTATCAATGTTGTTATTATTGTTGTTAGTGTACTGCTGAGGTACCCGAAAAGTTACTTTCTTAAACTCATAATTGTAATAAGTGGTCAGGAATGGCCCACTTGAAAAATGCCTCCAAAATCCAATCTGAGTTTTAAGTATAATCCACTTGTGGTGTCATGGTTGGCAGAGACCTAGAAATGTCAAT
Organism: Miniopterus natalensis; assembly: GCF_054644295.1. Lineage (NCBI taxonomy): Eukaryota > Metazoa > Chordata > Mammalia > Chiroptera > Miniopteridae > Miniopterus > Miniopterus natalensis. The sequence goes on from NC_142086.1 coordinate 67,798,403, forward strand.
CTCACCAAATGTGACTTTGTGTACAGGAACAGAGTGTTTCTTTGATTCTAAATTACTTCTGCAATGATTCTAAAAGTTATTTGCCACAGTTAATATGGATGGTCTCCACGAGTGCTTTCAAGTCATCCCCATCACCTGGATGACCCAGAAACATATTTTAAAAACATATATTCCAGTCCCAATCACCACTAAATATTCCTATCTATTTTATCCGAAACACTGGGGCTGGTTCTAACAGATCAGTATTTTTAATTGCTCCTCAGATAACTAAAATTATCAGCTGAAAATGGAACATACAGTTCAAAAGAAGAAAATGAGAAATGTAATTATTTTTTTCAAATCACCATCCCTTTCCAATATAAACCTGTATTACATCACTTCTATATATAATTAATGTAAATTTTTTTATGTAACAAGGGACACTGATGTAAAACCATAGATGACAATGTTATATGATTAAAAATTAGACACATCTGATTGCCTAGTCATTTCAGCTAAGAACAAGCACATATTTCTATGAAAGATTTTTTTCTGAGGAACCCCCCTCAAGCCCAGAGTTTCTTCGTTAATCTATCTCTAAATATTACCAATGTAGTTATTATTCTAATTCTCATGAAAATACTTTATTTATATACACATAATTCCTGTGATGTAAGGAGAAAAACAATTACAATGACATTTATGCATTGTGCATTTTTTGAAAATGAAATCTCTTTGTTCTGAGTAGTTTAAGTGGTTTGTTCACCTCCATAGATTATAGAACCTGTAATCAGAAGAACTGTTGAAGTTATGTGGAATAAGAGGAATGTAGAATAAAAGATTCTGGAAAAGACTATAAAAGGCAAGAGCAAACAACTCAGAAATAAAGACAAGATTTCCCTCTGCCTTGAACTGTATTGGACTTGGATTCAGTCCTGGATTGGGAAGGGGCTCTGTCAGTCATGACCCTTGTGTGGCATTGCCTGAGTCAATGTATTTTTTTCTCTGATTCTCAGTTTCCCATCAGAGTCATTAGGTAGATCAAATGAGGAAATACAGATTACAAAACTTCACAAACTGTGCTGTGTGATTCAAATATGAAATGATGAGATGATGAAAATGAAATTATTGGAAGTTGGTATTATGGTTGTCTTTAAGAAAGCAATTCCTACTTAGGGGATGCTTTCTTGGAATACCCTGTCACTATGGATGCCAATCTTTCAATACCACTGTGGTTTACTATGAAATAGAGCAAATACTAAAATTATTGGAGAGTTGAGGAGAACCTCATGTGTGGAAGTAATTTGAAATATAATTAATTGGGATAGATTTAAAATGAGAAGAAATCAGAGAGGCTATATTCCCATGTACTGTTATCAAAGAACAGTGTACCCCATTATGACCACATCTTGGAGGAATTGACAAACATGTCCTAGGATGGGAAGCACTCTGAGGTCACTGATGTTAAGCACATCTGGGCCCTATTTCTTGCTCTGATATTTACAAGGTGGGCAAACTTTACAAACTATTCTAATCTCTAAGTCTCCATTTTTGTCCCCTGATGAAGAGGTTTTATACTGCTGTGTCCTTTCTTCCAGAGTAGTAAATAAAATATTTGCAAATAAGAGATAATAAATAGCCCGGCCGGGAGTGGCTCAGTGGTTGAGCGTCGACCAAGGATCCAGGTGAACGGGGTTCGATTCCCCGTCAGGGCACAGGCCGGGGTTGCGGGCTCCATCCCCAGTGGGGGGTCTACAGGAGGCAGCTGATCCATGACTCTCTCATCATTGATGTTTCTATCTCTCTCTCTCCCTCTCCTTTCCCCTCTCTGAAATCAATAAAGACATATTTTTTTAAAAAGAGAGATAATAAATAAATGCTTAGGGCAGTGCCAGCCTAAGATTAGGCACGTACAAAATTCAAGCTGTTTTATTACTTTTATATACACAGCATTCTGGTGGTAAGAATCATTTAGATGCTATTGCTATGTGTATGTATCACGCTATCTTTTAAACTAAAAGATGTTTTGAAGGATAATCGGGACCTATCATTCTCAATGTCTATTGACTCTGACAGGCTGGAGGTACAGGTAATGGTTTCCTCAGGCAGTGACTCCTAAAGCCCCCAGGATACCTGGAAGGTGCCTGCAAAATTTCCCAGCGGCTCCGATACGCCTCCTCCCTGTCTCCATCTACTCCACTAGCTGCTTTTAATCACTATCTCCAAGCAGGTAAATAAGGGCATTTTAATTTTACCTTCATTTGACCCTATGTAGAATATTTTTTAAGGTTCAAGTTTTTAAAAGGTGAAGAAGGCATCATTTCGAATCCAGGTAATCTCTGAAATGGAAATTTTACCGAATCTTGGTGATTCATTATCACCAACAAAAGAACATCTTTTATTTAGGTTGACATTTATAAGATGTTGACATTGACGGATAACCCTGCTTTCTTATGGTAACAATTCATTTGTTGTTCTGCCACCTTTTTGAGGAGCATGCAGTACGTGCTTCCTAATTATTTGTAGAAGGAACCTACAGATGTTGCCCTGATGCTTTTTCGCTCTGTCCCTGCTAGCTGATTTCCACTTTTTAAAAAAATTGTTTTGTTTTGTTTTGTAAATGTAGCAAACACGAGGGGGTGAGGAAGCACATTGATAAGAAAGGTTGAGGGTGAGATTTATAAAGAACTCTTGCTGTTTTTGTCTGTTGTTTTCCTCCACCTTTCACCTCTGCTGCCAGCTACCAAAGCCACTTTGTCATGAGGACTGGGCTCCACCAAGAGAGCTCACATCCAACCTGCCTCGCCTTCTTCCCACTTGACCCTGTACAGAGGGGCGATTTCCTGAAAATTTGTCAGGATACTCAAATTCAGTACAATCTATGATTGCCAAATGTTGGCCAATTTGACCTGAAAGGCACAGAGAAGAAGAAACAGATTGTTGTTCAAACTACCCCAGAGTCCTTGAAGGCAACCTAAGGACTCTTAGAAGTAAGGCTCCTACTGTGTTTAAAAATTTCTCTAACAATCTTTTCATTTTTTTTATATCTTCACATCTATTAGCATTCCAACTACATATATATATATTAGACAGAATACAGCTTTCAGTACAGGGAAATAAAGAGAACAACTCTTTATAGAGTGATATTGTGAGTAAAAAGTTCTCAATATTATGTTATTGCCCACTTTTATATTTAAGCATATAGGGTAACTACATGATACAAGCATTTTAAATAACACTTTTTGCTTTTAATCTACTTTTTTTCCACATTATTTATGTGTTGCTAAGAAATTGTTCGAGATACACATTATAATTTTTTCTAGGTAGAAGATAATAGTACAATTAAGCCTAAAGCTTTATTTGGATTATTTTTGTAAAACAGTATCTATTACTGTACTCTATATGCCTTAGTTCAAATTATGAAATAAGGTTGGCACAGGTTTAATTTTAGAAAGTCCATTGCATAGAAGGCTGTGACACAGTATCTCAGTGTCTACTTCTGACATTTAGGCCTGGTGGGATTGTAACAACATAGAAGATTAGGTCCGAAAAGTACCTCCTACATATTCTAGTCCAACAATTTACAGGTCAAGAATCCATTATAGAAAAGTGGAATGGCTTGCTCTTTCCAGAAAAAAAAAAGCGCTCAAGATTAGATCAAGATAATATTTATTGCAGGTATATTAAGTACCAGAAACTGTACTTATACTCCATTTTGAATCTTACAGCAATTTTGTGAAGTCGGTATTTTTATTCTTGCTTTACAGAGATGAGAGATTTCAAGACATGAAGTGCTTTCTTATATATCAGTTAGCATGTTGCTAATTAGGCTGAAACCTAATTTTATTTTGGTATACATACTAAGAAGTCAGTAAGTATTTTTTGAATAAATGAATGACTAAATGAATGGATTTATCAGAATGGTTTCAATGTATCACTGTCCTGCAAGACACCATTGGAGCTCCAATGCATAATTATTTGTTTCAGTTTATCCCATTCACAAAAGCTTAATTGGCTTCTATAACCTTAGCTTATCATTTTCTTCTAAGATTAATACAATTATAATGGCACATGTCTTTGCTGATAAAGAAATGACCTACAATTATTCAGTATTAAATATATATGTGCAAATTCCAGACATATCAAAAATGATGTCTTGGCGTAATTAACTTTGATTGATGATCTACCTCGAAAATGACTATAAATGGGCAGATATTTAAGTTGTTATGGCCTTCCACATTATTCTGAAATGAACATGAGTGCGTATTTAATTGCTCACAAGTCTGGCTTCTCCTTTGTTCTAAAATTTAGAATATTAGAACATGTCAAACAATTTTGAATAAAGTGCAACCTAGAGCTGTGGTAGACAAATACAATCAAATATATATCCGATGACATAATTTTAGAAGTTGATTAATTACTAAACTGAATTTTCACAGACAATTTCTATAATATGTAACGTAGATATATTTTAAAAATATAAATATTTTAACTGTCTTAATTATGTTGCGAATATTATTAGTTCTACTAGTAATTAAATCTCTGTACCTACAGGAATATTTAAGTCTTCTTGTAGATGTATATGTGGTAATCAAAATCTGTAACAATTACTTTTCATTCATTTTTAGACTAGGCCTGGGAACACTTTAGGTGTCTCTGGTAGCTGGTATTTCTAATGAGAGAAATGGTAACAAAAAGCAAAGAGATAGTATAAGAAACCCACAAAGAGAGTAAATGCTGTCAAATGACAACGCCTCTGTGTACATCTGTTTTGTTTCTTATTTGTTTGTTTGTTTTGTTTTGTTTTTGAGAATAGCCTGTGATTTTTCTAACATAGTAAAATCTTTGTAAAAATATTGTACCGGACACTTTTACAAATAAGGCCACAACTTTTTTCTTTGCATTTTGCTTTATTAAATTTAATAAGATCTAATTCAAAGAGAGTAACTTGTATGTAGCTAATTGTGTAGCAATGAATTGAAATACATTTTCAATGTATATAACACAAGAAGATGAATATTTATATTAGAGGCAACATGTTCTGGGCTTTAAATGCCATCATTACTAATTACTAGCTGCAGTTTTCTCTCTCTCAACCTCAGTTTTTCAATCTATAAAAGGGGGATATAGGTGCTGTTCTTATTATAGAGTTGTAAAAAACAAAGAGAAAATTAACACTTAGCATTTACTATATGCTGAGTGGGCACATAAACATAAATTATCACTCTGTTAATTTTTATACAATAATGTTCATTAAGAATTATAATCCATGTCATTTTCAAGATAAAAAATAATAACTTTCTCATGTCAATATGGTTCAATGTGATAGGAAGAAAACCTCTCTCCTCAAATTCAAGGTTACTTATCATAAAAGTCTGTGCTCTTTGCAATGTGCCAAATTTTCACATTGCATAAAAAAATACCTAGTGTCCAGTCAGCACTCATCAATAGGTGAATATATGTGTGTGCAAGTGCTATTTTCCACCTAGTGCAAAATTTACCCTCTTAAATCTTTTTTTCTTTTAGCTTCAATTCAAAAATGAAATCAGAGAGATACATTATATGTGTGTGTGTGAATAATTTTTAGTTTATGACTTAAGCCAGATTCAAGTGAAAGCAATGGACTTTTTCTCTGGGTATAAAATGGTGTAACTTCCATTTGACTCTCAAGTAACTAACCAATAGGGGGCATAAGAGCACTGTAACTAACTGTCCTTGGTGCTTGTCCAGTTTAACAACAGTTCTTACCTGACATTCTTAAGACACTTAAAATATCTTTATGGCTGGCCTCCGTATTTTCAGTTGTTAAACTAGAACTAGTTACTGAAATTAGTGTATTAATAAAGTGTTGTAACTCTTACAATGTTAATGAATCATGTTGATTAGCAAGGCATGTGCAGGGAGGAAAGTTAAGATTGGGTATTCAAATGAAAGTAATTAAAATGAACACAGAGCTGAAAATGAAAATGTGACACACATAAATGACCCTATTATTTCAAGATAACAGAATGCTGTTCAGGCAATTTTACTGTAACTGAGCAGACCACTAGTTAATTGTCTGTCCCTTCCCTCCCACACTTCTCACTAAAAAAACTTTTGCTCTGCTATTATATATAATAGGACAAGTTTAAAGGAGAGAGTCTGAAAAAGTTTGAGAGTGACTCTTAAAAATAAGTTTCAGTACCATTCAAAGACATCTAACACTGTACCACTTGTTTTTATTCAAATAATGTTAAATAGAGAATTGTCTGTCCTGTAATTTTCCATCAAATGCTGGAGGCCAAGGCATGTAATCCAAGGGCGTGAGCAGTGAGATGGTACTTGGCCTGGTTCCTGTCTCCCATAAAGACCTTTGAGAGTCCTCAGAACCTTCCTGCAATCTGTAGAGCTCTCAGAATATAACTTGTATCTTGAGCTTTTCCAAAACCTACCAGAAGAAACTTGTCACGAGGGAGATGTGACATTTCCCCTGTGAGTAAAGCAGGGAGGGACAAGGTGAAGAAAGAGATTTGTGGGTTAAAAGGAGAATGGTGAATTGTAAATTATGCCATGCACTTGCTTTTGCTTCTCAAATAATCCACTCCTCCCTGCAAAAGTAACTTGTTCGCTGGCCATACTCCAGATTATCACCTGTGACATTACGATGAGCATTTGCCAAACAAGCTAATTTAGCTCCAACTCTTTCCCTCATATTTCTCTGGGAGTATCATACATGAGTTCCAGATATGTTGGTTTTGCATAAGAGAGTGGCTGTTGCATGTCACATATGTGTTGAGTATTACAGCACTCAATTGTAGGATATGGGTCTGTGGTCTTAGGATCCAGGGATAAAGAGGAATTGATTGCAATTTTCCCTTGGGATAAGGCAATTATGTGGATGTCTCTGAAATCTTTTGCAGTTGGTTCAAGCCAGGGTTTGTCTATGACTTTACTTTCACATGACTTAAAATGGATCACAACTCTAAGGGGAATTAGAGCCCAATCATAAAATTGGATGGGCCTCTCTGGATAGCAGGTCTGCTTCAGATTGAGTCAACAGTAGAGCGATTTCATGTCCTTTCTCTGCTGTTTCCATTACCAGCCTTTATTCTTCTTATTTCTGCTTCCCTTCCTGTTCTGCCCTAAAAACAATTTCTCTCTCTCTATTGCTTTTCTTTCTCATCTCATATATTTGATCCACCTCAACTAAAATCTATGTTTCCAGCCATATTAGAACTAGGATGTCTGAGAACCCAGTTAAAGAACACCTATACTAGGGTGATCAGGCAAACTGTTCCTGATTTGGTTAAGCATAGTCATTATAGTGTTCAGAAGGTCTAAATTTTTGTCTCAATATTCACTTCTCAGACTTTCATAAACTATTTCTCAGTTTTAAGTAATTAAAATGAAGGGCACACTGCATCCCTTCCCTGGTGAGTAGTGATTTAAAAGTTTTTTTGACAGTCATACTAATGGATTTTCTCTAATCCATTCTCTCTTTTCTAGTTCCTCTTGTGACCAATAGAACTCATTTGGTTAGTAGCCATGGAATTGAGTGATTCCAACCATCCCATATGGCAATTGAACTTACTTGACTTTATTAACACCACGCTCCAACCAGCTGAGCTAACAAGCCAAGAAAATCAAATTAGGTACTATACAAAGCTCCTGGTTAATTGCATTTTCCTCTTTTGGGCTCTTCATTATAGCGATTTTCACCAATTACCAGCTTCTAACGGGTGAGGATTGAGGCTGTGGGGCTCTTTTTCACTTCATCCTTTATGTTGAAATTGTAGGATGGAAAGTGCTATTTAAGTTCAAGCAGCAAAGTCATGAGCACACATCAGCTACATTTTGGTACCAAATGTTCTTTGTCAGAGGCCGAAGTAGCACATTTCAAACATCCCTAGAGGAAAACTGCTGCGTTTTTGGACAAAAGGGGGAATGAGAAAGCAGCTATCTGATCCATTTTCTGTGCACCTACTTTTCAGTCTCTCAATCTTATTTCTGCCTTCGCTTCCTACCTTACTTCATGCTGGAATATTTATTTGTGCTTTCATGTGAACTCCGGATTGCAGATGAAAACTGACTTCCAATCATGCTTAATGACCTGGTAACCTAGCATTATATCTTGAAGCTCAAATTTATTGTGGCTGGAAATCTGACTTTCTGAGCAGCATGTCCAAATAACAACAATATATTTGTGACTCTGGGTAATTAATCCAGTGTTCTACACATTGGGCAGCAGGGTAAACAGGACCTAATTCTTTCTTTGCCTAAATTGCCAGGCATGGATAATAATAGTTTTGCTAAATTTAATTCACTTTCATTAATTAACATTTTGACATGTATGCGTTTGTGAACTCCCAAGATATTTACTAGATTAATGTTTTATGATGAACCATTCTGTCAACAAATATTGTGGCTGGGATGTTTAAATAGATGGACTTGGAATGCACTGTTGGCGTTACTTTGCGATGTATGATTTAAGATGTTGGTTTTTGCGTTTGAGAGAAGTGGATGATTATAGGCTCATTGAGTGTCTCTGTTTACAACTTTTAAGTTCTATCTTTTGCTGGTTAAGACAATTTAGTAGACAGTTCAGTAGATTAAAATAAACACTGAGTATTATAGTTGATCATTAGAAGTCATCCTATTTTTGAAGATATATAAGATGTTTTCCCTCTTTGTTCTCAGATATGTAGAGACGGTCCACTTCAACTTCATTTTACACATTGAAAAACATAAAGAAGAAAGAAAAACCAAGAGGCATAGAGAGAGAATGATCTGCCGAAGGAACTTAGTGTCAAGACCAAAGGTAAATCCTCAAATTTATATGTTGAAGACCAAACCCTCAATGGGACTGTATTTGTGATTTTGATAAGGTAATTAAGGTTAAATGAGATTATATGGGTGAGGTCCTATTCCAATAAGACTGGTGTTCTTAAGAAGAGGAAGAGACACCAGAGATCTCTCTCTTTCTATATATATACAGAGAAAATGCATTGTGAGGACACAGTGAAAAAGTGGTCATGTATAAGGCAGAAAGATAGGCTTCACCAGAAACGAACTCTGCTGGTACCTTGATCTTGGACTTCTAGCCATCTGAACAGTGAGAAAATAAATTTCTGTTGTTTAAGCTATCCAGTCCGAGATATTTTGTTATAGCAGACAGAGCTGACTCGTACACCAAGTTTCTGCTCAAAGTCTTCTGCTCAAAGTCTAAAACCACACTGCTATTACTATGGTTAACAAGAAGCACACATTTCACTTACAAAGCACAATATACAATAGTTGTCACAAGAATGGGCCAGCTCTTAGCATAGTAATATTTACTTTTAAATCAAATGGTGGTAGTGATGGAAATGTTTGGCAGGTATCAGGTTTCTCTTTTGTTTTAGAACCTGGCACAGGCATTGGCACAGAGCTGGTGCTAAATTGCTTGGGTCCCCTTTCTTCTCTCTCTCTTCTCTCTTTTTTTATTTCCAAGACACTCTCAAAAAAATTGTCACTTCATAACTTTATCTGATAAATCCTTCTACATTATATACCTGGGAAAAGGTAGAGTTGTATCACTTTCTCTTGTCCATTTTCCATGCAAAATTCTTACCAAATTTCTGACTAATAAGACCTGGAGTCTAAGACTAATGGACAATTTAAAAGTGAGGAAAAAAAGCTTAATAATTATTTAGCAAAATTATTTAAGCATAATGCAGATGAAAACTTAAATTATTTTGCTTTCGGAAAACTAGTATATACATTCATTTTTTCTGTGCTTTGTAGATTGTATCACTTAAGGCATGAGAATGATACAGACATGGATAATTAAATTCTAGCGATATTTGCTAAATTTTTTATTTCATTTGGTGAATGAAGTTCCTTGGCTTTATACTTGATTAATCAACCATTTGTTTAAGATCTGATTCAGGAACAAGGTGTCAAAAGCTACAGTAAGACCAGAAATCCTCATCTTATATCCCGTGATCTCCACTGGTCTAGCATTTGGTTTTGGTACAAAATGTGGCTTGGGCACAAATTTCCTAGCCTGGGTTAGAATGTGATTCCATTTAAACTACATAGAAGAGCCATAAAAATCTGATTAATTTTATTTGGTGCTGTTCAAGTACTTGAGTCACAGAGACTGCATGACCTTTTCAGGTTCTTTTCAGCTCTGGAGAAATAAAATTCTTCTATATGAACTTTTTCTTTGATTCCACTTGAAATTTCAGCTGGTGCTATGTAAGGGTCCATTATATCCAATAGAAATGTTGTCATAGTGAACGATATTAGAACTACTGAAGCAAAATACCCTAGGAAATCTAAGGGCAAAGCTACATATGGTATTTATTAGTAAGTTAATGGTGCTTAATTAATTACATTTTTAATGTCCTAAGAGTGCTCAACAAAACTAATTATTGTAAGAGGAAAAACAAGTTACATGGCCTTTTATTGGCACAGTTAAGGAGTTCTCATTTCTACCTCCTTTCTCGCATCTGTGTATGGTATTTGGTCCTGCCCGGGGAATGTATCTACGGACTGTGGGATAGGTGCTTTCCTTTTTCATTTGGCCTGGGTCTTCATTGCGTGTATTGCATATATTGGCCACTTTGGTCAGTTGAGTAAGTGGTTAAAGAGTATAAAGAAACAATCCTTACCATGCTTTCAAAGACTCTGCCTAAGGGGTGCTTCTCCTACCACATGCTCTCTTGTTCAGTAAGCTCTAATCATACTGGTCTCCTAATTCTTGAAAGACGCCAAACTTATTTTTAAACTTGGCCTTTGTAGTTTTTCGATATCTGAAATGCTCTTCCATCAGAACCTAACAGGGTTGCCTCTTTACATTTTAGGCCTTAGATCAAATGGTACCTCTTCCATAAGTTTTTTCTTATCACCCTATATCTAAAGAATCCCTCTTCCCCTTCGTTTATCTTTATTTCTCCATTTTATTCAAAGCATTTATCACTACCTGTAATTATCATGCTTCTATATCCAGAGAAACTTTGTCATGCTAATTTAATGTATTCTAAATGACCAGAGAAGGGCGTCATGTTTGTGAGACAGGTGATCAGTAAGCCTGACGCCAGTTGAACAGTTAGGTGGCCATACACAGGGACTATCAAGGGTGATGTATTGAAAATTGCACTTTGGGCATCTGTATTCACATGACGTGCCTTCACCTTCCTTACTCTCAGCTTTGCAGGAGACATACGGAAGGACTAGCTTTGCTTTCTCTGTAGGCATCTTCTGATAACTTCTTCATACTATGTGAGTTCAAGTTGCACGTCTTCACCTGCAATTGTCAATGTTTAAAATATAATTGAGCATGATCTCCGCCTCTACAGCTGTTCTCAGTTTGTTCTAAAAGCTGATGCTGTTCCTGAAGAGGCTAGTATGTGAGTGTGTGGCTGAGATATTTTCAGGTGAACAGATACTCTGCGTTTATGTCGCTAAAAAATACAGCTGTGCAGCGGACGGTGCTCTCACCTGCAGCTAGTGTTTGCCAGTTTTACTTATATTTTTATTCGCTTAATTTATTCATTAACCAGATAATTATCGAATACCTACCGTGTGCCAGATACCTCGCCAGGAGCTAGAAATGCTTTGGATAAGAAATACGCGCGGCTCCTGATCTCAAAGATCACAGGTAAGGGAAGAGACAGAAAACTAGCGAGTAAGCGAAAAATAAATAATGATCGGAAGGTGCCCGGCTCCGCCGCGGGTTAGACCGGCTCGGATGCTGTGAGGTGCCGCGGGGACCCGCCTGCCGGCGTCAGGAGGGGCCGTCTCAGGGGGGCCTCTCAACCCAGACTCGGGAACGGGAAGAGCTGGGTCGGACACCCGCTGAGGACTGGGGGGCACGAGTCGGACACCGCCCCTGGCTCCAGGCCCTTATTTTCGGCGCGATTCGCACGGGAAGCCGCTTTTGAAGCCAGCCGCTGAAGCCGCGATGGTCCCGCGCGGATGCGCTGTGCCCGGCGGCGCCCTGCGCCCGGGGAGGCGGGCTCCCAGGGGGGCGCGCAGGGGCGCTGGAGGCGGAGCCGGGGACCCTCTGGGATCGTGGTGAAGCTGGTGGCTTTACAGCGCCTTTGAGCGGGCGCCGGGGTTCTGAGCGGCCTCATCCCTTTTGCCAGGAGGCACCTGTCGTTTTGCTCATGTGCGTCCGAGGAAGCCCGAGGGGGCAGCGGGGCGCGGGGCGCGGGGCGCAGGGGCGCCCCCGGGGCGCTGGATTTCTGTCGGGGCTCTGCCAGAGGGTTAGTAACAGGGCGCTCGGAGCGCTTGATTCGGTTTTTTCTGGGCATCTGTGAAGTCTTGGATCATCTGTCCCTATGTACAAAGGCTGTCTAGAGGCTCCGTGGTGCTCCAGAATGAAGCATCAATATTGAATGTGCTGAAAGACTTCAGAAGCCAACAGCCTTTATTCTAAGGCCCCAGCTTGCAGCTTCAGGAAGGTTCGGTGATGCTCGGAACTGGTGACGGTGCTCCACTAAAACAAAGCAAAACACAGCAGCCCCGCCGCGTAAGTGCGCACTCGCACACGCACCCAACACGCAAGTGCGCGTGTGCAAAATAATTTTATTAAAACGGAGCATTTTGGACAAGTAACATTTTATGTTTATATCATTGGAACATTTTTTAAAAACATGTTTTTATTTCTTTTTAGAGAGAGAGGGAGGAGACAGATATGGAGGCATCCGTGAGGGAGAAACACTGCTGGGCGCTGAATCCGAAGCCCAGCATGTGCCCCGACCGGGAATGGACCTGGCACCTCTGGCTGCATAGGTCAGTGCTCAGCCGCTGAGCAGGACTGGCTGGGCAGAACTGAACAAATTTAATTAACTTCTGGGAATATATATTCTGGGAAAGTACTTCAAAGAAGAAAAGGTTATAGTCAGCACGATAGCCACTGCATCTTCATTTAGAACAACAAAATCTTGGAAGCTGCCCAAATGTCCAACAATAAAAAAGTAAATTTTGTTGAATTTGCTCAGTGTAATATTTTGTCAGCCATAAATGAAATTGGGGAGACTATAACACAATTTGAAAACATTTGAGCTAAACAGTTAGTGATAAGAAAGAAGAGATAATTATAAGATTTTCCATTTCCTCACGAGTAGCTGTTAGCTGTTTATCCCACAGACATCTCAAATGCAACCTACGTAGGGCCGAATTTTCACCTCAAAATAGTTCTCTCTGTGTTCCTTGTCTTGTTGAACTTTGTCAGTATAAACACCAAACTGTGAATCTAGAACCGTGGGGCTGCCTTTGGGGTTCCTCTCTGACACTCTCCCTTCCCATGGCCCATGCCTCACTTAGTCTGGTCCACACCATGCTGTGACATGCTACCTAAAGTAGTCACCTGAGGCTTTATCTTGCCTCCTCCGGGTTCTCCCTTGTGTAGTAAATGTGTTCCACTGAAACACAGCAGTGATTGTGTCAGTATATCTGGGACAAAATCTCATTTCATTTTAAATGGTGACAAATATTAACTTGTATATTTTTTCTCTCATATCTAGTGAAGAATTTTGATTGAAAGGAGAGTTTGAGACTTTTGATAACAGGAACAAAGAGTTTACAAATTAAGGTCAGATGTGATATTAAAGATTTGGGGTGAGTTGTCCATGTAAAAAGCTTTGATAACCTAGTCAATATACTCCCATTTTTGAAAAAGAGAATTACAGAATCCCATATGTTGTGAACCTATTCAAATAGGCACAGAAGAAGGTATAAAGGAATACAGACCAGGTTATTAACATGGGATGTATGCCAAAATTGTTCTTTAAATTTTATATTTGTTCATTAAGTCAATGGTTACGGTAAACATGTGGTGATTTATTATCATTATTATTAATATTGCATTTATTTAATAAAATATTTTTAAAAAGTAGAGCTTAGAGTGCAAGAAAAATGCAACTCCACTGGGGACAATTTTTAAAAAATCTATTTTTATTGATTTTTAAGGAGAGAGGAAGGAAGAAGAAAAGAGGGACAGAGAAACATTGATGTGAGATCTGCTGCCTACTGGGGATCCAGCCCACAATCCAGGAATGTGCCCTGACCTGGAATCCAACCGGCAACCTTACTGTGTGCAAGATGACTCCCAACCAACTGAACCACAATGGCCAGGGCAACTGGTTTCAATTTTATGTTAATGGATTAAGGGTGAGTTGCAAGAGACATTGTTATTTATCTTTGAGATTGCCCAGTTGAATTCTCTTGGAGAAGAAAGACTAAAAGGATTTTGAACAGATGCTCTGTACAGAATAGAGCATGCACCTTTGAGTGGGCTAATAAGTTCAATGACAGCCATTTACCCCCATTATCTAGTAGATGCCTAACAGGCTAGAAAGGTTAATAACATTTTAAATGTATATATTATTGTTTTGAATTCATCTGTGATCCATGTTAAAGGAGAGAATAATTTTGGGAGGGCTGTGTTTCGTTATCTTTAACATAAGAGACAAAGTAATGAGAGATTTCGCCTGCTCAGTACTAGGCAGTGGGAGCTGGATGTAAAAGACTGTCAGTTGAAGCAAATAAGATAATCACAATAACCTACAGGTCTCCTTGAAAGTGACAGAAGGAGTAAAAGAGTCTTTGGGTTGTATTAATAGAGCTTGAACATTTGCTCCTGGGGAGGCTACAAGTGAGAATTGATTGGGTGCACAGTTAGCATTTGAACCTGCATACAGATTAAAACATTTAATCAATAGATATTGAATAAGTAATTCCTACGTAGTCGGCTAAAGGAGAAATATGTTGCTGGCATATTCTTTTAGAAAGGTTAAGTATTATCTTTCTCAATCACTTTCAAGAACAATTAAATTTTTAATTAACAAAATCCTACTTTATTTGGCAAGAATTGAAGGTATCCACTTAGGAAAACTGCTCAATTTACCAGTTATTGCTGGGCCTATTTGGCAAGCATCATGGAAAAAAGAAACAGAGAGTCAAACTGACACATCATTCAACTTTTTGTGATTTTTCCACTGTAACTTTTCTTTTGCTTCAATCATTTTTGCTCTTTTGATGGCCTACTGTATATGGTATTGAGTATAAACTGCATAATTACTATGAAATAAATTTTCATTATGATTCTCATTCCATAGTGGATATCATTCTGTTTTGTAACAGTCCTGCATATGATTTTATGGCTTATTTCTTCAACCCCTTGATATTTTATAAGACTAATACGAATGACCTAAAATGAAACTAATAAACAGAGAATAATTTTATAGAGCTGGAAAATGCATGGCTAATTTGGTAGCTCTGTAATAGATAATTTATAAATTTAAATGGTTGCTCATCTAAATTTTTCTCACTTACCACCTACCAATCATATAATTTCTTTTGTCTTTCTCCTTAGTCTCTATCACTTGAATCAGTTGAGATTCAGCCAAGCATCTCTTCCTCAGGGAATGCTTTCCTCCATTCAACACTTTTAGGTAGGCCAGATAGCTGTCAGTCTGTTCCATGCCTCTGTTTCTATTTTGTTCGTCAGTCTATTTTATTCATTAGATTCCACAAGTAAGTAAAATCATAGGGTATTTGTCTTTCTCTGACTGCCTTATTTCACTTAGTATAATACCCTCGAGGTCCATCCATACTGTCGAGAAAGGTAAGTTTACCTTCTTTTTTACATCTGAGTAATATTCCATTGTGTAATGTACCACAGATTTTTTTTTTTTTTTTTTTTTCTAAAGATGAGCATTTTGGGTTGCTTCCAAATCTTGGCTATTTTAAATGGTGCTGCTATAAACACAGGGGTGCATATATTCTTTAAAATCAGTGTTTTGGGTTTCTTAAGATATATTCCCAGAAGTGGAATCACTGGGTTATAAGGCAGTTCCATTTTTAATTTTTTGAGGAAACTCCATATTGTTATCCACAGTGGCTGCACCAATCTGCACAATTTTCTTTAACTTTAAAGATTATTTTTTTCTGGGTATGGAATGTGAGGTTGCCAGGTTTGGTGTGATCCCCTCCCCCCCAAGTACATTAAAAATATCAGTTGATTATTTTTTGGTTTTCATAATTTTTCTTGCAAAGTTAGCTATTAGTCTTGCTGCTGCCCCTTTGACCATAATGTGTCTTGATTCTTGGACTAATTTTAAGATTTTTAAAAGGATTTTTAAAAGATTTTTTCCCTATTTTCTTAATCTGCTTGATCGGTTATACTATGATGTAGCTAAGTGACTTTTCTTTGTATTTACACTGCTTGGGGTTCCCAAAGTTTTTATCACTGTAGATTGGTGTCATTCATTGATAAATAGAATTTGGAGGCCAATACCTCTTCAAAAATTAATTTTCCCTATTCTTTATCTTTTTTCTCTTCCGTACTACCATTGTACCTGTGGTAGATCTTGCAATCTTTATGTACTACCCACTTTTTTCTCTTCATGGTTAAATCTGGATATATTCTGCAAATTTATATAGTCCAATTAACTAATCTTCTTTCAGCTTTCCCCAATTTACTTAGTTCTTAATCTTAGTTACCATATAGTTTTTTTAAGTCCTAGAATTTCCATTTTATTCTTTTCAATTGAGTTTAGTTCTCTGGTGAAAATTTGAGTTGTGCTATACATTTCCTACATCTTAATTAGAGTTATTTCAAAGTGAATAGCTGATAACTTCAGCATCTTGGTCATTTATGGTTTATTTCTATTGTCTTTTTTTTTTTTTCAGTTCTATTCTTGTATACCTGTCAACTTTGCTTAAATTTCAGATATTTGTGTCCAGCTGGGCATGGCTCAGTGGTTAAGCATCTACCTAGGATCTAGGAGATCATGGTTTGATTCCTGGTCAGGGCACATGCCCGGGTTGCAGGCTCGATCCCCAGTCCGGGGTGTGCAGGAGGCAGCCGATCAATGACTCATCATTGATGTTTCTCTCTCTCTCCCTCCCTCTCCCTTCCTCTCTCTGAAGTCAATAAAGATATACTCTAAAAAAATTCAGATATTTGCATGAAAAATTTGCACTCTGAATGATGTCATCTTCTGCAGAGAGGATTCATTAGTCCTCTGACGGGATGCAGAGGGGCAGAGAACCTCAGTCTGACCAGGGACTCGGTTTCCTCTCTGCTGGACTGCAGTCTTCATAATGACTATTCTCCCTCCAATATCACCACTACTGCTGTGTGGTCTACTAGCCTTTGCAACTGAGTGCCTGAGGATTTACTAAGCTGTTCCCCTTTGCTAAGACTTGAAATACAACTCTTGACTCCAAGGCAATGGGCATGACAGTCCTGCTCTGTTTTATAGTCGCTTTCTCCATCCTGTTTTATACTCTTGTCTTGTGCGTCTTATTCCCAAGTGTCTTGTGGAGAAAACTGGTGCCAAATGTTGGGCTTCTGTCCTCGAGTCAACCGTCTCTCGGGGAATTTGTTGCTTCAAATGTAGGCTGCTATAGCACCACAAATTTCAATTTTTCTCTTTCTGGCTATGTGAGTTTCCTAAAGCCCCGTTGTCTATATCTTAGTTGAAACTCTTTGCCTGACTTGACCTCATGCTCTCTTCCAATTATTTAAAAATATCCTGAGGGGAAAGAGGCGGGCAGAAAATTGAGATCATCTCAGTTAGCTTCATCTTAAGCCCTAATTGCTTTGGCAATTTCCAATATATTTGTCAGGACATGGGACAGGCTACCCCAAAATATCTCACAATGGCATATTGATTATTTTAAATTAAAGTTACTTAAGAAATTGCCAGTGCAAGAAGAACACTCTAATCTCTCTCTCTCTCCCTCCACTCTACTCTCTCTCTCCACCCCTGAAAGCAGAACATGAATTTCCCATGTCAAAGGTGCCCTCCCTGCACCTGGAAGCTAAGGAAGAGGCATCTTTACCACCAAGTTAAGGAATTAAAGGCCAAGAAATGTATATAACAAACATTTTTACTTTTTTAAAAAAAATAATTTTCTTTGCTTAGGTTGCTCACTAATGAACTCCTAATATTAAGTTTCTGTGTCCTGTAAATTCTTCACAAATGTATTGTTTATTTCTCCAAAATGTATAAAACTGCCTGCTTTGATCATATCTTGGAATATCATTTATGATCTCCTATGTGCATGTGCTATATTGTTTTTTCTCCTGTTAATCTGGTCTTGTGTCAATTTCATTATTAGTCCAGTCATGAGAACACAAAATGGGCAGAGAGGGGAATGTTTCCCTCCCTACACATTCAAATAAGTTTTTAAAATTTTATGTGGTTTTCTTGCTTTTGTTGTTAGAAATATTAGTTGAGTACAAACTATTTCACCATGGCCAAAGCAGAAGTCAATATTCTGTATTATTATTTTTGGAGAACATGCTGTTTCTATATTTTGGATTATCTTACCAGTCTTGTTTGTTTGAGAAACTGATAAACTAAATTCTTCTTTAGTCATCAATCTCTTGTTCACTGACCTACAAATCTGAGCTGTAGACTCCATGAAACTCTGATCACCTGGCCTTTGTGGGCACCTCTCACTTTAATCATCATTCCCTTGTATTGGATATTTGAATTGTTTTATCGTTTGTGGTTATTTAATTTTTATTAATTTTTGAAGATATTCATCTAGTTTATATTTTGTTATATTTATTTATTTTTCTTTTTACACTTTATTGTTTTATTATGCTGATACATGGATCATCCACTCAATGGAGATTATTTGGTATAAACTGAGAAACCTAAACTAATTTTCTAAAAATCAGTGTTGCCAGTTATGCCACTATCATTAATTTAATATTTTTTCTACTCAAAGACTTGTGATGCCTCCTTTATTATTTCTTATTACTTATTGCAGGTCATATCTTGGTGATGTCTATTTTTTCCCCATTAATCTGTTTTTTCTTTATTAAGATACTGTTATATACGCATATAGTATACATATTTGGAAGAATGTATTCTTTTTATTCTTTAGAAGTTTAAAAAATATTTTTAGATGTATAAATATCTTTACATTTTAGAATGGATCTCCCAAGTTCTTTATTTCCACCTTCATAAAAAAATCTTTGGGGGATTTTCCGTTAGAACTACATTGAATTAAAATCCCTATCATTGGTATGTTTATAGTACCAAATATTCCCTTTCAGTGATATAATATTGATCCTGCTTATTGAAACTACTTTAGATATCAAAATAGTTTAGCATTCGATTTTCTATTATAATGACTTCTTTTTATTTCTAGATATTTTATATGTTTTTCCAATTAGTAATGACATTTAAAATATCCATAATTTATGTGGCTATATTGTGTTCTACTTTGTTTTTAATCTTCTTCATTTTTAATGAATTAAGGTTTTTGTTTTGTTTTTTTAGTTTAAGCTATAGAATCATGCTATTTGTGAATATTAGCAATTTAAGGATGTTCAGATTATGAGAAGATAATGACAATTTTACCTCTTGCTATTTAACAATTTTATTTTGTATTTCTGTTTTAGATTTTGTATTTTAGTCAAAATATCTTCAACATTAACTATAATGGTCGCTCATATTTTGTTATAAATATTCTTCATACAATTACAGATATACACTTCAAATTCTAATTAAAATATTTTTTTCTTAGCAAAAATACTGAGTTGGTTTAAGTGATCCTTTATGTCTTTTAGCTGATGTTCATATTATTCATAACTTTATTAAGCTACTTGATGTGATGATCTATATTATCAAATGTTAGCATTTCCTTTAAGCTTTTATTCATCATGTGAAAGCTACCTGGCAATGGTGACTTTGAAAATACACTACTGAATGTTGTCTTATAATTTTTGTTTGACTTTTACATTTTGTGCCTAAAACATATTTTGTTTGTAACTTACTTTTTTATGCGGCCATTGTTAGTTCTTAGAGTCTAGCATGGTTGCTATATGGACACAATTGGATAGCTTTGAACTGCTCCTATGTTCCTGAAAAGTTTATATAGTATCTTTAATTTGTACTTCATGAGCATTTACAGATAGAATCATCTGAACAAAATAAGTTTTTAAAAATAATCTCTTGACA
This sequence comes from Miniopterus natalensis, assembly GCF_054644295.1. Taxonomy (NCBI): domain Eukaryota; kingdom Metazoa; phylum Chordata; class Mammalia; order Chiroptera; family Miniopteridae; genus Miniopterus; species Miniopterus natalensis. The sequence continues at coordinate 67,818,337 of NC_142086.1, forward strand.
TTTTTCTCAATTTCTTTCCTTGTTATTGGATCTTACTTAAATGCCCTGCTTTTCTTGAGGCAATTTTGGTCATTTCTAGTTTATTGAAACTATCCATTTCATTGAAAATCATATCTTATTGACATATGGAACAATATTTTCTCACATATTTCATTATAAAGGTATCTGTTTCATCTTAGTTGTCATCATTCTGTCTAGTTTGTTGTTTGTCACATTTTTCCCTTTGGACATTATGTTGATTAAACAAAACACACCAGACTAAAACAAACAAAAAGATATATATCCTTAATCTTGACAGAACTTCACGAGACGGTATAAAGAGAAGACAGAGAGCACAGATTACCCTTAGGTCCCTCAGTGACACCCAATAATGATAGATTCTTCTTTTCTGACATGGAGCTGTAAGTTAGATTCTTGTATTTTGCATTTCGCACTCTTGTTGATTTCCAGTCGGTGCAATATTTGGAAGAGAAAAATTTCCTTGTGCTGGGGCTCTAACTTGGGCTACAGGAAGGAAGATCAGCTGGAATAAGGCTGATTCGTGTAACTCTTGGAGTTTTATACCCCCGGACACAATTGCTAAAGAATATTTCTGAGTTATTTCTCTAGACCCTTTCTGGAATCACAGTGAGTTCCTTGGTATTGTACACTTATGCATCCTAGTGGTTCTCTGTCCTGTCTGTATTGCTAATTTCTCTTACTGTTCTTCATCCAATATGGCAACTCTACTTTATACCACTTGTTTTGGTCTATCTTTACCTTATCTGCCTTTTCTCCATCTTTCTGGTGAGTTCAGCTGTTTTCTGGCTGCATTATAATATCACTTTGTTACTCCCAGAAAAGTAGAGTTGAGACCACATCCCCTGACAAAATCATGATGCCAGTTAAATAATTAAGTTGAAAATATAATACAGAGCATAAGCATCATTAATAAATGCTACTGGACCCTGCCCAATTAAGTCTAACTCTAGAGATACTGGTTGTAATGAAGCAAAGGTTGAATATTACAATTATTTCAGCAACTCCTCACTTCCAAGAATATTGTAATAAACTGTACAGGATTTTCTAAGCTATAATGTGTGAGAGGAACCCAGAGAGCCCATGAGAAATGTACCAAAATTCAGAAATAAGTGGTTTGAGGCCAGTAAAAAGTTATGCCATAAATCTCAAATTTTATTTGTTGTACTTTCAAGTGGTTATAATAGGATATTATAAAAGAAAAAATGCCTAAGCTTCTAATATGACACCTTATTTTCTCTAAATATTAATTTAACATATTTAAAATGTAAATTTTCTTTGTTCTCCTACATATTTGTGTTGGGTTAAAAATTAAACATAATGTAGAATGTAACAATTACTGATGCAACCAGAACAGAGACCAACCAAAGTTGTATTTCTGAATATATGGTAGTCATGTATCCCTTTGAGAATCTGATGAAAGTTTTGGGCCCTATTTTAGGAAAATGCATATATATGCAATCATAAGGATTTCACCATCTTTCTGCAGCCCAGTCATGTATAACCAAACTAATAATTTCTGTTTAAAGGTAGCAAAAAAGAATGTATTTGTGAATCCTAATTTCATAAATTTGCTATTTGAGACCATTAAAGTTGGCTCTGAGGTTCTTAATGACTGAATTAAAAAGAGAGATGCATTTAATCCAGTGTCAGTGCTATTTAAGGGCTCTTATTTACCACAAAGAGATTAATTTAAAGGCAACTGATCTAATCCATGCTAAAAAAGAATAAAGAAAAAGTGTTATTCCCATGGCTTCTGAATAGGAGCAGAGTAAGTCCTAGGTAGTCATGTGCTCTCTTGCTCCTCACTTATTTAGAAATCAGTCCTTGGTGTCTACATGCGGGTTCAGAGTTACCGGCTTAAGTGCCACAGCTGAGAGAATCAAATGTTAGTCTGCTATTTTATTTAACTTATGGCTCAGGAGACTGAGCTCTGTTTTGGAATCCCTACCTCAAACAGTAAAGGTTGACTTCTCGCCTTTGGAGATTCTTGAAATGATAGTGCCCATTCAACCCTCTAAAAATCAGGATATAATGCAATAACAAGAAAAACAATAGTGTTTATGGTCAGGACTGCTTCCATCTGTACCATGAGAGGCTATGTCACAGATCTTGGTCATTCATGCAAAGCAGAAAGAGGAATATTTTCTAAATTGATATAGCCTAGACACTTTTTAAACTGCTCATTTTTTGCTAGATATATTGGGGGCGAGTAAGACCACATGCAAGCCTCCTAACGGGTCCCTTAGACATCAGCCCTATTGGTTTTCTAAGCAAGACATTTTGGGGACTCATTTCTCTGATGCAGCTCTTAGGGGATGGGGTACCAACCACTCACTCCTCCTGGAGACGGCCTGTCTGGTGAGATCTTGTCCTGTTGTGTGTTGCCAAGCCAGGAGTGGAGTTTTTACTAGAACTTGTCTCTGCCTCTCCTACCTGACTCAATATGGCCTTTTTAGCCTCTGTTTTTGGGAGCAGTTCATCTAGTTTTCAGATCATTTTCAGAGGAAAGTGATTCATCTATAGCTGTAACTTTGGTGTGTCCATGGGAGGAGGTAAGGTCATGGTCTTCCTATGACACCTGGGCTCACTCCACTGTTTTCAATAGAGTAGAGATTTTATTACTGACCTCAACCAAAGGTGAATGTCACGAATAAAACTATATCTGCTATGGATCATGGATAAAAGCACCAAATATCCAGTTTTGTTAGAAGTAGCAAGAAATAGAGAGTTTCCTATTGGTGAAGTCCCTGGTGAGCCTAAGTGGTACTAATAATTTCAGGAAGCAAATCATTACTCAAACTCACTTAAGAAAAAGTTCTCTAACAGACAGTAGATTTTCATATTATAGTCAGCTTTCTTGGTCATGAAGGGTTCCTCACTCAGAGGGGCTGGATTGTTACAGCAAATGGTCATAGAAGCATCAGCCCATCCTTTTATCAGCACAACAATTATGTTATACCATTTTCATTATCTGATAAATAAACCAGAGTAGAAGGGAACTAATATTTTTATAGCTTGTAATATGTAACAAATCTATCATGTATAATCTAATTCAATATAATAACTATAGGAGATAAGTCTCATCTTTATTTTATAGATGCAGAAGTTGCACCCAAGAAGCTTGGATTTGTAGAGACAAAGTTTCCTGGATAAAATCTTAACTAAAGATTTGATCTATATTTTCCAAGAAAGGAGAAACTATTCACAGAGGATAGAAAAAAATGGAAGACAAACACAACTTAGAGCATAGGACTGGCTGGACAATGACAAGAACTGGAACAAGGTATAGGAATATATGGATCTATTTATGGATCCAGTAAGAAATTATTTAAAAATTATGTTTAACAGTGACTCAAGTAGGTATTTTGAAATAACATTGCCTATCCAAGAGGGAGAAATTAACTATATAATTTTCAGCAGGAGAATTAACTAATGATGACTACTGAAGCAGATGACCTAGAAGAAAGCAAGGAGAGGGAGTTCCTAAGGCGATATTACAGGGCCCGGTCGTGGCGTTGTGTCCCTCGGCAGCTGTGTGTGGGTGTGGCAGATGCTCTTCAAGGCAGTCTGGAAAGCTGTTCACTGGGCACAGTTTCTAAAAAGAAAAGATGGATAAGTCTGTTTTAGAAATTTTGTAAACAGATTATATAAACCATATAGTGGCTTATTCTTCCTGTAGAGGGCATTTAGCATAAATTGATATTTGTAAAATTTATTTTTACATTAACACCATTTTAAAGCTATTTGCTTTAAAAACAAAACTGTCCTCTTTGATTGCTTATGACAGCTATCACGGAGAACTTCCTGCACACCATGGTAAAGAGTTATTCATACAAAGTATAAATTGAAAATACAGATATTTCAACATAAAGGAATATATTTTCAGGATGAAATTACATGTAAAAACAATGGTTGGTGAATGTTAAAGCAGTGTCCCCAGAGAAATATCCCAGCTGGAAATCTGACAACTCTCAGAGCTCCTAGTCTAATGCCTGACATCATATGTGCTCAATGAGTATTAATTGGATAAATAAATGAATTGAGGAAGAGAATGTCAATTTCTCTAAAGATAAGCTTTAATAAATCAAAAACACTAAGTAAATAAATAATCTTTACTGAATCAAAATTATACCTGAACTTGAATACTAAATTAAAACTTGCTCAGTGGAATACAGTTAAACAAAAAACAAAGCAAACAGGACAAGAGATTTCTAGTCCTCTATATATCATATATATACACAATTAGTGTGTTTCAGTTTCTCAGTTTACTGGCATGGAATTGATGCCATTCAGAAGACACTGAATTCAATTTTCTTTCAAACCTATAAAGGGAAAAAAGCCCCTCTATGAAGTATTACGCACATGAAGTGGGGGCAAAGTTTTCTCCCTTGTCTTTGCCCATTTACATTATTATCATTTACTTTTCTGAATTTTAGAATAGACTTTTTAAATATAAAAATCATTAAAATACCCTTGCCTTCACTTCTTCCCTTTAGCATCACTAACACAGCTGGCTTTTATCAAAAGAAAATTTAGTAAAACTTAATGATTGTACATAATTTTGGTAGGCCACTTTTCTCTAAACCTTTATGTACTCTTGATTCAGAAAACGCCTCCTAAGAATTTATTCAAAGACTATCATAATACGACCAATAATTAATTACTATAATGATTGATCATATTTAAAATGAATAAATCTGAAATGCCTCAAAAATATGTGGCCTGGCAAAAATTAAGTATGCAGGTAGATGGATAGATTACTATATATATTTTATATAGAATTATATCATATCCTATGAAATATTGAAAAAACATTTAAAATGGTGTTGTGCAGTAGTGGTTTTTATCTAGGGATTCATAATAGATTTCATTAAGTATGAAGCTTTCTTTAGATTATAATTTTTTGTGCATAAATGTACATGTCTTTTTATTAAAGAAGAGAATGGGATACATCATAGTTTTTATCAACTATCAAATGGCAACATGACCAAATGTAGAAGGAATAACTAAACACATTGAAAAACATGCACAATATCTTAAGTTAAAAAGTACAGGTTATAAAAGTTTGCAGTAGAAAAGAAGTTATTTGTAAAAAAAAAAAAAAAAATACTACCTATGTGCACACATACAGATGCAAGCATGGGAAATGATATATGCTGTAAAGTATTAATGGTGGCTATCACTGGTTGATTTTTACGTTTTTTCTTTTTGGTTACCTGCATTTTTCAATATACTATAGGACTGAGCATACATATGTGTAAAAAAACATTGAAACAGTGAGAATTCTAAAATGTGTAAGGATTCAGAGAGAAATTAACAAAAGTTAGTAAATTAAAAGTACAGGCCTCTGACCCTCCGGTGGTGAACCTGACAGCCCTGTGGCTCTCCTTCCTCTTGAACTGTCCCTCTCCAAACCTGCCGCCTTCTCTCCTGCTTCTGTGGTTTGGCCTTTATTACTTCTTTTCATTACACATTAATTCCCCTGCTTAATGACCAAGACAGTTCCTTATCCTTCATGCCTTCTCAGTGGTCAATATAGTGAAATATAAGGAGCGCTCACTATCTGTTGCTCTGTGAACGGAATACTGAAAGATGGGGAGAACCGGTTTCATACAGAGAAGCGGGAGGACATTTCAGAATAAGGGAAAACCTGAGTCCATCAGGATTCGTACTCTTTTCATATCACAGTAAAGAGAAGGAGATAGCTATAAGAAATTTTGAGTATCATAAGATGGTTTCATAAGAAATCACAGTTGGAGAGGGATGATGAAGAGACCTATAAAAAAGCTTTTTCACATTCAATGTTTATATCTCTTATGTTTATTTTTGCTAAATTTCAGGATTTTTAATGGTACTTTTTATGGCCATATCTTTAATGTTTCTTATACATTACTACCAACTAATTGTCTATATCTATCTATCTATCTATCTATCTATCTATCTATCTATCTATCTATCTATCTATCTATCTATCTATCATCTATCTATCTATCATCTATCATCTATCTATCTATATCTATCTATCTATCTATCTATCTATCTATCTATCTATCTATCTATCTATCTATCTATCATCTATCATCATCTATCTATCTATCATCAATCATCTATCTATCATCTATCTATCTATCTATCTATCTATCTATCTATCATCTATCATCTATCTATCAATCTATCTATCTATCTATCTATCTATCTATCTATCTATCTATCTATCTATCTATCATCTATCTATCATCTATCTATCATCTATCTATCTATCTCTATCTATATCTATCTATCTATCTATCTATCTATCTATCTATCTATCTATCATCTATCTATCTATCATCTATCTATCATCTATCTATCTATCTATCTATCTATCTATCTATCTATCTATCTATCTATCTATCATCTATCTATCTATCATCTATCATCATCTATCTATCTATCATCAATCATCTATCTATCATCTATCTATCTATCTATCATCTATCTATCTATCTATCTATCTATCTATCTATCTATCTATCATCTATCTATCTATCTATCTATCTATCTATCTATCTATCTATCTATCTATCTATCATCTATCTATCATCTATCATCTATCTATCATCTATCATCTATCTAATCTATCATCTATCCATTCTATCTCTTCTATCTCTATCTCTCTATCTATATACACTCATGCCCATCCATACACAACCCCCCACACACCCATAACTCCTTTTTATGTAGCAGAAGGCAATTTCATTTAGTGATGGCAGTGATTGATAGTTATACACTCACAATGGATTGCTTCAATACCTGCTCATAATCCTACAATATTAAAAAGAATCCCTTAACATTTACTCTCGATGCTCTTTAGAAAGCAAATATATTTCTGTTCCTGAATAAAATACTGAGTATTAAAGATTTAGATAAATTGCACTGACTGCTGCCAGTGGTGTCCCCTGCAGTGAATTAAAAAGTACATTTAGCATGAAAACAAGGAACAGATGTTATTTTTACAGTCATTGTTCAAATGGCTCCAGTGAGCTGCATTTTCCCTAGTGTTTCTTTGACTTCTCATAGAGAGGATGACTTATTGCTTTTTTATGTCTATGAAAGGGTAGACAGGGTGGCAATAGTAATGATAATTTAACTCATAATCATATCTTAAACTATCTTTTCGATGTTGAGTAACAATTTAACAACATATAAAGAGCCAGCCTAGATTTGAGAGCTCTAAGATTAGCAAAGTTCTTCCCCTAACATTGTGGCACAGAGCCCTGAGAACTAAGATGCTTTCTTAGCAACGGTAGAATCATTCCATTACACTCCATTTAGGATACTGATGAGAAAGAGGAGTCCTGGGAAACCCACTTCATTTCTTTAGGGTTGATCTAAGATGTGTTAAGGAGCCACTGTAACTGGGTAAAGAGTGTCTTTCTAGACCAGACTTGAAGGTATAATGTTTAATTTCTCCGTAATACCAAAGTAGCACAAACAAATGTAATAGAGGCAGTCTCACTCATTTGTATAGTGTGACCCAATTTCCCCTTTGCTTGCTGGATGATTTCAGGAACTTCCAAGCCTTATTTTCTCAGCTACAAGTTTTGTATAAAAATCTTTACTTTCCGGGGCTGATATGAAGATGGAATTAAGAAAATTCAAATATAATCTAAACGATTGAGTGTATTCATTTCCTGCATTTGCCTATTAATCGTTTTCCTAAATATAATCTGCTGGTGACAGGCCCTTTATTTTTTCTTCGGATCTATCCTTTGCCTGGGATATCTGCCCCATCTGCCCTCTTCTTCTTTTCTCCATTTTTTTCTAAGTTGCCACCTCTGGCTGCTCCAGAGAGGAAACACCCACTTTTTCCTCGGAACTTCTAGCATCCTCACTCTGGAACCTTGCTGGATTTTCTGTCTTGGAGATCAGGAGCTGTGTTATGTCCATCCTTTCCCCCCAAATCTAATTCACTGCCTTCCTCATGGTGAACACTGCGTATGTACGTGTTGAACCCTGGCTGATGACTGATGAAAGGTTTGATGAGTATATGAATGAATGAATGAATGAATGAATGAATGAATGAAGTCTTCATCTAAAATATTGCACTTAAACTGCTTTCATATACATTTTTTCAAGAATGGAGGGAGGGTGGGTGGAGGGGGAGAGATTAACCAAAGAACTTATATGCATATATGCACAACTCAAAGACATGGTGTGGAGAGGGACTGGGGAGGGGGTGGGGCAGGGTGGAATGGGTCATTGGGGAGAAAAGGGACATCTGTAATATTCTGAACAACAACAACAAAATAATAAAATAAAGAACGGAGGGAAATATTATTTTTATTTAAAATAATAAAAGCAGCTACTAATTTTGGGGAACTTCATATATAATATGTAATGAGTAGGTATCTTTATTGAAGTATGAATGTGGCTCAATCTAAACACTGCTCTACCTTATTCCCACTCTAAAGAGTAAAATTTTCTGAACTAGACAGGGGTATAGAACATCCTTAAATTCCTCATCACTCAAGACACAGCTGGAGGTATCTACTCATTACATATTACATGTAAGTAATGCATATCTACTCATTACATATTATATATGAAGCCTAAAAGCTAGATGTTATTATCTTTATATCACAAATGGGGACTGCATGCTTAGAGTAGTTAACAATTTCAGCACCCAGTTTCACAGCTAATAAACACAAATGCTGAGATTTGAACAAAGTTCATATCTCAAAACCAAATTCTACATTTCTCATTATTAACTGGAATGAAAACCCAAAGACTTTGTAATTTGACTTAGGATATGATTCAGGGACAGAACCAAAACTCAAACTTAGATCTCCTGGGAAAAAAAAAATCAATAGGAGGAAGAGAGAACAGAGTGGGAGATCTGCTTTTTACCTCCAGCTTACATGAACAATTGGAGGCAATATAATAAAGAAGGTTAATAGTTTTTCATAAGAACACGTTCCCAGAGATCCATATGCCTACCCATAAGTGTAGCTCACTATAAACATCGCTCTGCTTTTTCCCCACTCTAAAGAGTAAAGTTCTCTGAACTAGACAGGGGTATAGAACATCCTTAAATTCCTCATCATTCAAGACACAGTTGGAGGAGCAGGCAAGAGGTTTCCAGAACTCTTTCCGGGGCCTAATTAGCTTTGCATTTACTCTGTGGTGCTGTGGGCCAAGAAAGAGCATTCATTTATACAAAGATGAATAAGTCCCTGAAGAGAGGAAAACCTCATGGTCTCTTGCTTAAATTACTGGAACAGCCTCCAACAAGGTTTCCTGCCTGCACTCTTGCTATTTTATCTTCATTTTCCCCCTACAGGACAGCTAGAATGCTATTATTTTTAAAATTTAAATTATTAGACAATATCACTTTTTCTTTTGAAAATTTCTCCTGGCTTCTCATTACACTTAATATCTTACTTAACATCCTTGCATGCCATTTACTGGGCCTTTACCCTCAGTCTCTTTCCTTGGCACACTCCTGACTTGATAGTCTTCTCAAAGCTTATCCAACCAAAGAGCCAGGATCTTTCTCCTGACTGGGACTTAGCCTGTGCTCTGTTCTTCACCTAGAATCTTCCCCCCATCCTTCTTCCTTCAGATATTAGCTTTAAGAGCAGTTCTTCTAAAAAGTATCTTCCTGAACTCTCTAAATATAAGTTCTCCAGTTTTATTGACATAGAACTGTGATTTTTTCTAACACTTATAACAATTTGTAATTATACATATTTATGTGTTTTTTTATTTCACATTCCTCTTTCCCATTTAACTGGAGCTCTATGAGGTCAAGGACAAATAGATATAATTTATATTTTATTTTATATAACCATATATTGTTTATATTTTATTTTAATTACATATATTATTTATATATAACCATAGTTTCATATGAATATAAAACCTATCTATATCTATCTATCTACTTATAAAACCATAGTTCGTGGTTTTTACGAAGTCAAACAGTTACTATGTATAAGATGAATTAATACTTCAATAAAGAACTAGCTTGGAATTTGGAAACATTTGTTGCTTAAATGATATTCTTTTCTAGATTTTCTATGGATCTACTAACTTCACCAAGAACCAGGGTTAATTGGCATCAATATACACTCTACATCTTTTTTCCAACTAATTATCCAATGTCACAGCAACAAGACTAAAGGATTTGGGAAGCCTTTCTAAGAAGAAGGTGATTAAGGCCACATTAAGATTGCAACCTACCTCATCAACAAAATGACACCCCAAAAGGCATTATTTAGCAGTTTTAAAACCAATTAAGTATAATTGCAACACCCTTAGTAAAAACAACAGGAGTTTCTCTATCAAAGGGATGCAAGCACAATGCTAAAAGGGAAGAATGAACCAATACAACAGCGGTGTTGAATATTTATGTTGCAAGATTTCACTTTATATGGCTTATCTTTTTTGAAACTGAACCAAGCCTTCATTTTGTCCCATTTACTATAGGTCTATTAAGTATATTTAGCACTATTTTTGCTACTCCTACCATTTACTGACTGTATAACTACTATATTAATCATATATTAGACACCTAATATGTTATAGATCATAAACAATATATAAACTATGAAGTATTTTCTCATAAAGAAAACCAGCCTCAGAGAACCTGGGACCCAGCCAATTTTTAATTAATAGAGTTAACATTTGAACTCTGGTCCATGCGTTCTCGAACACCAAGATCCATACTTTAATTTTTAAATTATTCTTGTGCTAAAATAGAAACTAAATGCAAATGTATAATTGTGTTTTAAATCCATTTTGCAATCATCAGTACTTATTATATGTGGCTACATGGTACTTTCATTTGCAATATTAACATGATTTGAATTCTAAATTCAAATTTTCATAAAATTGAAACGTTGTGATTTACCCCTAATATTGTCTTAACCTAAAACAGTAATTATTTAAATATAATTTCATATGGACTCTTTCATCATTATTTTTACACAAATAATTGTGTACTGAAAATGAACTTTTATTTGAAAATTTCTTTTACAAGAATTAATTTAAAATGATAGAATTGCTCATATGTCACTCCACTTATTGAAGGATTTGAAGTATTGAAGTTTTATTTTTACAAAACTTATTTGTGTAAATATAAAATTATATATGTATTTTTGCATTTTTTTCTACAGCTGCCAATGTCTTCAGGAAATTTATTTTAATCTATATAAAGTATAATTCTTTATTTTTTAATGATTTTTTAATTGAAATTAGAGCATAGGGGAAATTGAGAACCACTTAAAGTTCTATTTTAAAGTATATAATGATATGAACAAAATAAATTGATGAACAAAAATTATCCAGAAGCATTGAAGCATGCAACAAACTGCTCTATTTCAGAAGGAATGGGATAGGGGCAGGAAGAAATTAACCAATGAACTTATATGCATACATGCATAGCCCATGGACAGACAATAAGGTTGTCTTCCTTATAATGAATGTCCATAAACAATGGGTGAATGAGACTTGTTTTGTTCAGTGACTCCGTGATGAAATCACTGTCATTCCTTCCACTCCGCTCTATGCACTCTTAGCTGTACTGTTAACTTTATCCTAAAGCTGATCACTGTCAACGCTATACTCTTCTTTTTTTCATATTGATTAGAGACAAATAAGACCTAATCTTCAATGAGTTTGAGTCAACTTAGATCATGTGCCAGTTTCAGAACCATAATGGGGATCAGTGAATGCTCTGTGGTTACTTCTAGCTAAAAGTTGGGTGGGTGATTCCTTGGTTGCCCCAGATGTAATGGGGCCTGTTATTCCTGGAGCTGCAGTCAGTTCCCAACCAGAAAATTTCTATGTAAAGGATGTGTGGGTGAAATAGATTGTGCGGTGCACTGCAGAAGGCAGGCAATGTATAGACTTTCAAGGATTATGTGATCAAGAGCATTAAATAAATGGTCATCAACACATTTAATAATTAGGAATATGCTGTCTTGCAAGAAAGAAACTGAAATCAGGGTGTATTAGGTTAAAGAATTAACAGAAAAGCAGCAGAAGAAGTGGATATTGTGATTTGGGATCGCCTTTCCAGGAATTATTGCTTTTGAAGAAAGGAGAAAAGAAGGTGGTAGCTAGAGAGGTAACAATACAGATTAATATTGGCTAATAGGTCAAACAATGAACAAGAAAATGTTTGCTGTACTCGAAATACAAAATATATTTTGTCAATTCTCCAAAGTTATTTCACATCACGGTAAGTTCTCAGTTTAAGGATTACTTATATTCATAAATGAATGATTATGTTAATATTGTTAAAATCATGCTTCATTTCAACATCAATATGTAGTGAAACAACATATACATTATTTCCTCTTTTGAACATGTGATAAGACTGTTATTCTCTCAGGGATGGTGGGATGACTAATGTGGATGGAGTCCCTAGCACAAGTTTTGGCACATAGTAGCACTCAGTAAATATGTTCCCTTAGTCTCTCCATTCTGAGTCTCACTAATAAAATGAAACTAGGTTTTCTCTAAGATCTAAAAGGCCATTAGCCTATGATTTTAATTTAAAAACATCTTTAAGAGAAAAAGAAGATGCAATAGATGAGAGGAGCAATTTGAAATCATCCTACTGTGTGCTCAGAAGAATATCCTTCTACATCTGCAGCTTTGAGGTTTACTAGCACCTTGACTAGCCATGACTCCTCATGACCTGTGTCCTGTTTCTCTAAGATCCAAGCATCTGTGAGTTAGTAAATAAGAAAAAATGTTGGTTGCCTTTAAGACAGTCTTTTAGTCCTTTTATACTTTACCCTACTTTTGATTTTTGGCTATCATTATTGGATAATCTTTGCCAAGTAACAGCTATGTTTGCATATATTTGTAAGACATTAAAATTATGTTTTTCCAAGAAATTTACCCACAGCAATGTACTATTCTATGAGTATGATATCCAGTCATCTTCTATTCTATGAGTGTAATATCTGAGGTCTTCAGTTACTATACCAATGCATGATGTACTCTTGTCTTTGAACTATCCCTTTTCCCCATACATTATTACAAGCATCTTGTGTACCAGATCAGTAATGGTCACTGTATATTATTATAAAGTTAATGCATCTTAGGATCATTCTGGTTTGTGCTGTACATCATCCTAGGCAGAATTGTCAGCTTCGTGCTTGCAGCTGCTCTCAATCTGTCATCATAAATGATAAATGAGCATCGGAGTCTTATTTTCTATTGTATATTATCGTCACTACAAGAATGCAAAACCAGCATATCTTGGCTTTCTCACAAGACCCTTTATGAAGATAAGAACTTTACTAAAAAAAGCAGGGACCCTTACATTTCTAAGTAAATAAAATAAAACTATAAGTCTGCTCAACTTTTGGCTCAAAACCATTGAAACTTTAACTAAAGCTTCATTCTTATATATAGATCTTAACTTAATTATTTCAATTACTTTTAATTTCCATGGTTCTTGGTCTCTGAAATAGAACTGGTACAAATAGAACTGGTCGAACTTTTGTCAGCAAATGTGAAATAAGTAATATTGGACAATTCTCCATAGGTCTCTCACATTTCTGTATGCCTTCCATTTGTTTTGGACTATTTTTTCTAAGGATATTTGCATACTGATCAGTCTTAGAAGATAAAGATTTTTATCTCCTTGTGGAGTAAATGACAGGTTTCCTTAAAGTTTGCAAAAACTAAATAGTATTTCTCTCCAAAGCAAATGTTAGGAATGCTTATAGTCCAGTATAATAAAAATGTCTCCCTCTGGAGACATTTCCTACCATTTCCTTCCTGAGCACTTGGGGGAAAGGATGGAAATATGCTGCAGCTCATAATGTTTGTTGTGCCATTAAAATAAAGTCCTTTGTTCATGTCCCTGTATTCTTATCTCTTCTGACAGTTTTTTCTATGAAAGTTTGGTAGGTTATCTTGATAGGTTATAAGTATGGTAGAAGCAAGACCTTTCACAATTCTTGAAAATATGTGTAGAAAATAATGAAGGTGGTTCTGAAAATTTCAGAGGATTTATTTTAAGAAACCAAATGCAGACAAAACAATTAAAAAAACATATGCTCATTTATTTTTTATTTCTATCCCATTTCTGATTTTTAAAAAATCTATATTTCAATAAGGTTTGTGTAATATCAAATATGTTCTATTGCTGGGAGAGGAGCAGCATCAATAGTGTCAAAGAGAAATAAAATCCTTGGAAAAATATTAACATATTTCTCAGAACCCACAACTAATGTGTGTGAGTTTATGTGTGTATAAAGTTTATTATTCTATGTGACAACTCATTTCAGAGAATGCCAGTAATACTTGTATGGATATTAATCATGGCATCATCTTTATTTAAATTTATGTAAAGGGAAATACATTCTAGGCCTTCTTAAAATGGATTTGACCTAACTAGGTATTAGATTGGAGACCTATGATTCTATATCCTAATTTATTTTAATGGACTATCAGTATTTTTCTGGAAGAAGGTTCTAATGACTTAAATTTTACATTTATATTTGTGTAACAAACTATGTTTTTAGACTGCCTAATATTTATAGGCAACTGTCTCTACCTCAACTTTCTTTATTCCAATAGAGCACTGATTTTATTCCAATAATCTACCATTTTTGCATGATCAGACATGTCACTAAGCCATGATGTTTCCATTGACCTTGCCAATGCTCTGTCTAGGAATAAGTAGGAACAAATAGCTGATACCACTTAGATTAAGTAGGTGTGAGAGGAAGTCTGTAGGAGCACTTCTGAATATGATTCTCTTACTCTAAAAAAGGAAATATGCAAGGAGATGCTCTCCTTTCCTTCCAACACAATATGGTGTCTGAAAGTGCAATAGCCATCTATGATCATGGGTACTATTAGTCTGAGGTCCTCATTTGTATAATAGTAATTTAGCAAAGAGTTATTGATGATGTGGAGTCACTGGATTAACCAATTCTAGGGCTAATTATCCAGGCATGGGGTTATGTGAGATAATAGATTTCTTTCATGTTAAAACCAGATTATTAAATTTTATAGATCTCTTTACTGAAATTATATGTGTGTATTTTTGCTAGGTGTGTGTCTAGAAAAGATGAAAGTGTCTAAAAGTCATAGATAGTTAAAATCTGACCTAGCTGTAGCCAAAGTTAAAATTATTGAGGTCAATTTTGAAGCCTATGTTAGTGTTATCACATAAGGAGCTTCATTAGATTTTAATACTATCAATGATCATTTCTTCTTAATCATCCTAATTAGCTTCTGCAAAATAGTAAATAATAGTATTTGAATTCTGTCCTCTTATATACTGTTGAATTACTTGTTCATGAAGAATCTTACCTGACTGCCAATATTTCAAACAAATTAAGGGGAACCTCTATTATCTTAAGCATAGGCGTAGGCAATAGAATGGAAGTTTGCCTCCAAGACCACCACTTTTCCTCAGGGCCTGTGGCCATACCTAGGGATGCTTCATGGAACCTCTACAGCTCAGTATGAGAATCACAGCAAAGCGGGGATTTGTGCCTAGGATTCCAGATGCAAACTTAAGACAAAATTAAACCTTACATATGGGCCAACGGGTTTATGCTAGCATTGTGTCCAGCATGTCCTCACAAAATATCCATAATAATGAAACGTTCAGTATCATAACTACTAATTCATTTGTCAAAGTGGAAATGCAAATGGTATAGCAGATTGAAAGAAAACACTTGATAAATGTTTCTATCTTGTAGTGAAGCCTCAAATACCCGCCTTTAAATAGAGCATAATTTCAAGTGAGAGAAAGACAAAGAGGATGATTGGAAAACAACAAAACAATCCAACAAACAAAAACTAAATGCTTATTTATTCTTGGAACAAACCTCCCTTTTATAAATTATCAAGAAGAAAGCTTTAGAAATTGGTCCCTACCATAGGTAATCAGAGTTGCCTCTATACAAAACAAATTCTACTAGATATGAAGGAACAAATTAAAAATGCCTAGTACTTGACATTTGTTTTTGCCTTGGTGAAGGTAAGCAAAACCATATTTTATTGAATGTGAAAAGATGCTGCCTAAGTAAACATGGGCGATTTAGAACCATTCATCTCTAGTGTGTTATTCAATTTACAATCTTGCAAAAAAATCAATAGGCCTCGTTCTCTTCTTATCTCCCCTCCTTTCTGCTAGCCTCATGCCATTAATCTGAGTTTAATGGGCACTGTAGCTGTAATGGATGTTGTCTTTAAGGTAATGGAGCAATTCATCCCTGGAATCACTAATTTCTCTGCTTGAGCAATATGGTAACCTCTTCTTTCCACATACCCTCTGGAAACTAGCTAATGCCCTAGTTTCTGATACCCCAAATTCTCCCTATTGTCCAATGAAAACTTTCAGATCCACTGCTTTCAGCCTCAGGACACAAAACATTTGTAGAAGTGAAGAGGGAATTGGGGAAATTCATAAAACAATGGTCAGAGAGGACATGACAAGTAAAGGTAAGACAATTAAAACAAATTATATATCACCTTCTGCTTCACAAGCAGTTAAATATAATTAACAATGATAATAGTTATTGATTATTCAATACTTATGCTATGTCAAAATCTGAGTTAAGCAATTTTGCTGTCTTTTACTCAGTCACTGAGTACTTTTTGAAATCTCATTGCTGCTGCTGGAAACCTTCTAATGGTTTCCCATTGAGCTCAATTTTAAACCAAAGCTACTATCACAGCTATAAAGCCTTACATGCCTGGACTGTGCCTAACCCCTTGATCTCATTTTTGGCCACTCTTTTTTTTTTTTAATTTAATTTTTGTTTAGAATATTACAGATGTCTCTTTTTCTCCCCAATGAAGGCCACTTTTTTTCTTAGTCACTAGACTGTAGCCTTACTGCTCTGAGCCCCTTCAACTTTAAGGATTTTATACTTGTTGTCTCTTCTCAACCATCTACTCATTCCCTAAAAAGATTAGTACCCACTGTTAGTCTAATAGAAATAATAATGCACATTTTTACTGGTGAGTCCCCTTTTGAAATGCTAGTGTTCAGATATTTTAATGCAGTATTTCATTTCTGGACACGTATTTTAAGGAAATTTTCCAAAATGGGAAAACAATATTCTGCATGATATAAATCAAAATTAATAACAATGTAAAGATTGGAAAAAACTAAATTTTCATCAACATAAATATAGTTAAGTAAAATATTATCCATTCACTAAATAAGTACCATATAGACATTAAAATACATTTTTTGAAGCTAATGAAATAGTCATTATATTAAAAATTAAAAGTGATTACAAATTTTGTATGTGTGAGTGCATGTGTGTGCATGTATGTATGTGTGTGCTGTTAGTGCATATGTGATAATTCTTAATTCTAAAATGCCTATAAATCCTTGTGATAATACATATAAACATTATGATAGAAAAAAATATTTGTTGAGAAAAACCAATATTGTCACAGATCACTGTGAAGCTAACATTATTTCATTCCATGCTTTTCCCCCCTTTCCCTCTATTTTCCAAATTCTTTGCATCATGATTATATTCCTCTTCTTAGCAACATCTGAAATTTAAAATAAATAACTATAGTGAAAACCTGTACTTTATGCTATTTTAAGAAAATAAATTCTCTACTTCTTTTAATGGCCAGAATATATTTAACTCGTATTCTTGATTCTCAAAAGTCTTTGTTAGCCCTCTACACAATTTGTCAATGGCTCCAACTGAGTAAACAAATGGATCACCTCAGTTTGAGTGTAATGATGGCCCATCAGTAACGGCAAAGTAGTTTCATTACAGAACTTTAACTTTGACAATTTTATCTCAAATTTTTATTGAATATGGGTTTATTGGTTCTCTACTGCTGTGCAACAAATTACAACATGCTTAGTAGCTGAAACCAACACATTTAGTATCTCAGAGTTCTATAGGTCAGAAATTTTGGCATGGTGTGCTGGTTCTCAGCACATGGCCTCGCAAAGCTAAAATCAAGGTGTTAGCCACCTGCGTTCTCATCAGTCGCTGTTCTCGTCAGTAGGGTCTTTTGCCAAGCTCACATGGCTGTGATAATTCAGTTACTTATGGCTGTCAGCCAAAGATACTTTCAGTTCCTAGAGGACGCCTGCATTTCTTGCCATGTGGCTCCTTTTCAAATCCAGAAACACAGAATTTGTCTTGCATCAAATCCCTTTTACATTTCCAGGCTCTGAATTCATTTCTGACCTCTATATTAAGATTATAAGAGCCCCTGAGATTAAATCCTACTGTGCACGCACCATGACTAATCATGGGAACAAAATCTAGCAAATAGAGGGTGTATACACCAAAAGGGATTTGGGGAGCCATCACAGAATTTTGCCTATCACGATAGCATTATAAATGACAATATTTTAACCATTAAAAGATGAGCTATATATCAATATGGCCCAGGTTGTACTTTTTAAAATTATTATTTTGATGTTTATGGGCTGCCCCCTCTGTGGTTCCCTTCTTACAAGACTCCCTTCCTCATTTTTTACTTCTAGGGAAGCCTCAACTCTAGGCCTGACTTCTTAATCAAGAGAGTTTTTAGCTGCCTGTTTCAGCTCTGCCTTTCACAACCAGTTGGAATGTACTGGGTATACATCTGTAAACATATATACTGGGATATATATTTTCCCCAGAGGAAAAACTATACATATGGATTAATACAGTATGGTTCCCATCTTTCAAGGGTTCAATCCCTTTAGTTTCTCACAGCTTTTGGTGACTCTCTAGTATAAAAGATACATTTTCCCAATATTAGAACTATTTGTGGCAGACAGTAGAGTACAGAGTACTCTGCTATTATCAGAAGCTGAAATTTCCAGAATGGCATTTTTATTAATTAAGTATTCCTTTACCTCCTTGTATTCTTAAAAAGTAGTGCCCACATTTTAAAAATAAATACTATCATCTACTTGCTTTTTTAAAAAAATTTATCTTTATTGTTGAAAGTATTACAGATGTCCCATTTTCCCCCCCCAATTGACCCCCTCCACCTCGCTCCCACCCCTTCCCCAGGCCTTCACCCTGTTATTGTCTGTGTCCATGGGTTATGCATATATGCATATAACTTCTTTGGTTAATCTCTTCCCACCCTCCACCCCCCTTCCCTCTTTCCTCTGAAATATGATTGTCTGTTACATGCGTCAGTGTCTCTGGATCTATTTAGTTCGTCAGGTTCTTTTGTTCATTAGCTTCTTGTTAAAGAAGACCCTTCAGCATTTCCTGTAGTGCTGGTTTGGTGGTGATGAACTCCTTTAGCTTTTTCTTGTCTGAGAAGCTCTTTATCTGTCCTTCAGTTCTAAATGATAGCTTTGCTGGGTAGAGCAATCTTGGTTGTAGTTCCATGTTTTTCATCACTTTGGATATTTCTTGCCACTCCCTCTGGCCTGCAAAGTTTCTGTTGCGAAATCAGCTGACAGTTGTATGGGTGCTCCCTTGAAGGTAACTAACTGCTTTTCTCTTGCTGCTTTTAAGATTCTCTTTGTCTTTAACCTTTGGCATTTTAATTATGATGTATCTTGCTGTGGGTTTCTTTGAGTTCCTCTTGTTTGGGACCCTCTGTGCTTCCTGGACTTGTAAGTCTATTTCTTTCCCCAGGTAGGGGAAGTTTTCTATAATTATTTTTTCAAATAGGTTTTCAATTTCTTGCTCTCTTTCCTCTCCTTCTGGAACCCCAATAATATGAATGTGGGGCCTCTTGAAGTTGTCCCAGAGGCTCCTTCTACTATGTTCATATTTCTGAATTCTTTTTTTCTTTTTGCTCTTCTGGTTGGGTGTTTTTTTCCCCTCATGTTCCAAATTGCTGATTTGATTCTCAGTATCCTCTACTCTACTGTTGATTCCCTGTAAATTATTCTTCATGCAGTTCATGTAGCCTTCATTTCAAATTGATACTTTATGATGTCATCAATTTTCTTAGCTGTTTTCATCATACTCTTATTAATATGGTTGAGCATACTTATAAACAAAATTCTGAACTCTGTATCTGTTAGCTTGCTTGGATCTATTTCATTTAGTTCCTTTTCTAGAGATTTCTTCTGTTCTTTCCTTTGTGACATGTTTCTTTGCCTCCACAGTTTGGCTGCTTCCTGGTGTTTGTTTCATGTGTTAGGTAGAGCTGCCATGTCTCCTGGAATTTGTAGAGTGGCTTTGTGTAGTAGGTATCCTGTAGGGTCCAGTGGCTCAGCCTCCCCAGTCACCTGAGCTGGGCCTTCCAGGTGCTCCCCTGTGTGGGCTGTGTGCACTGTCCTGTTGTAGTTGAGCCTTGGTTGCTGTTGGCATCACTGGGAGGAACTGACCCCCAGGCCAATCAGCTGTGAGGACCAGCTGCAACTACAGCCAAAGGGCTGCTGTGCTGGAGGCACCCCTATGGAGCAGGATTTACTTCAGTGGGGCTTTGGTTCACCAAGTGTGCCCCTTGAGTGTGTCACTTGTGGATGTGGTAGGGTTGTAATCCAGCGTGGTTCAGTCTGACCACCAGGTGCACTGTCTCTGGGGCCTCCGTGGAGGTGGAGGTCAGCCTCTGCCAGTGCCTTGCCCAGGGCCCCCCAGCATGAGCTACACAGCAAACCGTAGTTGGCTGCTCCTTGTGCTGGGCTTGGAGGTGCCCAGGAGAGGCCAAGCTATGAGCCAATGCAGCTGCCGCTAGTGCCAGGCCTGGGGCCACTTATCAAGCCATGTGGGGCCCGCTGCTGCTTGTTTGAGAGATTTTAGGAAAGTCCTAAGCATGAGGCTCGAGAGGCCACTTGCACAGAAAAGCCCCTGGAAATGGCCTGGATGAGCTGCAGGTGGGAGGGGCAGGGCCTCCGGGAATCACGGGGCGGGGCCAACGGTGTGAGTCAGGTGCTGGCGACTCAAATATGGCGCCTGCCTGCCGGCTGTGTGCGGGAGGACTCGCCACAGGAGCCATGGCCTCCGCCAGCCCTTCTGCCTGGGAGGAAGCCGCCCTCCGCCTCCCGCCCGGATCTCAGGCAGGTTAGTTCCCCCCGAGTGTCCCGGGTCCTTTCAGGCTGCTGCCCGGCGCTGGGCTCAGAGGGAGCGTCCGAGTGAGTCCGTGCCGGGCCCTTTAGAGGAGCTGCTGGGGCTCCCGCAGCCTCCGCGACCCTCAGGGACAGTCCCCGCTGGTTTCACAGCCCAAAGGTGTGGGGACGTCTCATTCCGGGTTGGAGCCCTGGGCTGGGGGCCTGCTGTGGGGCTGGGACCCCTCCCTCCTTTGGGAAAACTCCACCGCCGAGATTCCCTCCCAGGTTTACCCTGTGGCACCGGGGGTGGGCCCGCGGCTGCTTCTCCGTGATTCTGTCCCGATCAGGCCGCATCTCCGCCCCTCCTCCCGCTCTCGGTGCTTCCTCAGCTCCCTGGCTGTGGGGCTTCTGTGCGGCCAGATCTCAGGAGGCTCTGAGTGACGGTGGTTCTGTGTTTTAGTTGTGATTTTGATGTGGTTGCGGGAGGCGGCGGGTGCGGCTGCTACCTGCACCGCCATCTTGATTCCTCCTCTACTTGCTTTTAAAAATTCATCGTTATAAAAAAAACTACAGCTGAGTTATTTTTTACAAAGTGTAAAGACCACCAAAATGATTCTTGTTTGTTTTATGTGCTATGGTTTTGTTTAGTGCTGAGTCATTGCCAGGGTTTGTTCATCATATAATTATGAGTTGAATAGAGAGACATGGGGAATGAACACCTTAATTTTTATGTTTTAAGTCTTGCTCCACAGAATCATTCATTTCTGCCCAGCTTCTTCAGGGGCTCCACTTCCATTTGATCAAATTCATTGGAGATGTATTTAACTCCTCTTAAAACAGTAATATGAGTAGTACAAATATATATTTATTTTTAAAACATGAACACCAAAAACACATCAAATTCTTCTCATAGGTAAATTTGGTGTTCTTTAGAATTTAGAATAAAAATTATCCTATCATCACTACTTAGTTGAAATTAAGCAAGGGGGTATTTTAAACATACTTTTACCACATAATACTATCTGGGTGAACTTTTTTTTATTACTATAAAATAAAATAAAAATTAGAAATAAATTTGATATCACAATTGATGTTACATAACAAGTGTTATGTATAACCCCCAATTTGTCAATTTCTTTAACTAAAAAATTGAAATCCTTAATTGATTTTATTTTAAGCAAATAAGAATGCATATTAGAAATGTAAACTAATAAAATACTTGTATCACTCATTCATTAGGTTTTACTTGAAAAATAAGATTCTATTAACAAAAAAGTAGAGATAGAAAACTGCAAATCAACCCCCTCAAGAATCTATCCCTCTTATGTTTTGTAAGCATTTATGTTACCCCCTCTTTAGTGGTTTGAAGAATATATGTCAATTTGTAATAATCCCTGTTATGAGCTCCAAGAAATCAATGTTCTTTACCCATCTTCAATCAGTCAACAAGTTCTGTCCCTTCTATTTTTGAAGGCTTCTCAAATCTAAGGCCCTTATCTATCTGCTATTCACTTAATTTATATCTTTTAAATGAAAAGATTACAATAGTCCAATTACTTTTATCTGATGTTAATCTTATTCTCTCAATCCTACAATTTCTTATTCTCTCAATCCTACAATTTCTTTTAAAGCATTTTTCAAATGGTTCTGATAAATCTTTTAACTACGTCATTCCTCTTCTTAACTCTTACACCTCTGTATCTTACACGTTTATCCTCCTAAAATTTCTAACACATAATAAGCCCTAACTGACATAAGCTGTTGAAACACCTTAGCATTCACTCACTGCATGTATAAATGTCCCTTCATCAACAGCCTGCCTCTCTAGCCTTACCATTAGCACCATCTCCCACACCCTTTGATCCAGGACTACCTATAATTTCCACTACATAATATAATGAATTTTAGGAATATTCTGATTATTAATTTTATCACTATGAATAACAATAACATTGTTTTAGACACACTTTAGACTACTTATGTTAAATACAATTTAAATTGGCTCATTAAATCATTTTAGTTAGTTGGAAAAACTCCATTAAAATAATTGCATAAGTGATTATTAATAGCTCTTTTATAAATAGATTAATTAAAAATTTCTAAGCTTTAAAGTTTAACATTTTTCATTCTAATTAGAACATCAATGTTTAAGAATATTGGTTGAAAAATACAATGTATTTTGGGTAACACACTTTAAAATCTCAATTATTTACATTAATGTCTCTTTTCAATGTTTTCTAATGGATATTTGGACTTCGAGGTAAAGAAAATGATATATGAATTTGATTCACATTTATGTTATTGGTAAAAAAAATGTATTGAATGTCTATCGAATGCATCATACCATGAATGCATAAGTGAATAAATAAGACACTTTAATGTTTTTCCCCCTCCAACTTCAGAGAAGTTAAAATCAAACTAAGGATAAGAAATAGCTATATGCAGACACTGTCTGAGAAGGCATTCTATAAGGGATCTAGGCTTAAGAATAGACCAAATAAAGGGTTATTGAATGAGATGAGTTTTCAATGTTTGCTGTGCATGGACGTTTCAAATTGGTGAAGAGAAGAAAATGTCAGTCTTTTGTTTATGATGTCATTTAAAAAAATTATGCAACACTTTATTAGTCAAAATTACTAAATGTTTCTTTAATTAAATTTATTGGAGTGGCATTGGTTATAGGATTATATAGGTTTTGCCTGGCCAGGTGCGGCTCAGAAGTTGAGCGTCAATGTAGGATCCAAGAGATCACGATTTGATTCCTAGTCAGGGCACATGCCCAGGTTGCGGCTTGATCTCCAGTCGGGGGCCTACAGGGGACAGCAGATCAGTGAGGACTCTCTCACCACTGATGTTTCTGTCTCTCTCTCCCCCTCTCCCTTCCTCTCTCATAAATCGATAAAGATATATATTTTTAAAAAAAAGATTATGTAGGTTTCAAGTGTACATTTCTGCGATACATCATCTGTATATTGCATTGTGTGTCCACCACGCAAAGTCAAACTCTCTTCCATCAATATATATTTGATCCCCTTTACCCTTTACTACCCCCTTCCCCTTTTCCTGGTAACCACTATACTGTTTGTGTCTATGAGTTTTTACTTGTTTATTTTTCTTGTTTGTTCACTTGTTGCTTTCGGTATGATTTCACTCAGGGTTTCATTTTATACTGTGGAGCTTAATGTGAGCTAGATATCATATAGACTCAGTGTAACTGCCTTTTATCCTTGGCCCCCCAAATTTACCTTATCAAATAAGCTGAAAATAATTCTTAGCAGGCAGTTTACAGCAGCCCAAGCATATCCTCTCATCAGATAAAATAAAATAAAAACAAGATGAGTTCTGGGCTATGAATAGACCCTCATCTAATATGTTTTTTAATCATGCCCCAAATCAGATTGAACTAACATGTACAGATGCAGGTTTTCTCATGCATCAGTTTTTTGTTTTCCCACCTAAGTTAGAGTTTATGGCTGCCTGAGGCAGCCTGGGAAGCTTTCTCAGCTTTGATTTTTTTTATGTGGAATCACCACCAACTCCCTTCCCAAATAGTACTAAATATCAGCTTTGTTTATTTACATTTATCCTAATACCCCCTAGCCTTTTTACCTTTGTCCATGGTGGTAACTTGTACCTCACTGAATTCTCTCTATTGCATTTTAATTTTATGATTTTTATCTCACGGGGACTAGAAGGTGGAAATAGGAATAGAAATAGCTGGAGAATAGCCCATATACACTTCTACTAAAATAAAGAGCTAAATGATTTTGCCCTTTCACAATTCTTCAGAGACATCCTTGGCCATCCCAATTTGAATAGCTTCTCCAGAATTAAACAACACTTTTAACTTTCAGGATTACATTTTAAAGTATAATAGAAACAGCTTTCATCAAGAAATCCTAAGGATAAAGAAGAGTTTGAAGTCACATTTTCTTTATAAAGAATTATTAGCTAACATCGTTTTCAATATGGCAAAGATATTCTCAGCGATCCTGTTAATGAAAAGAAATAAATATTGGGTAAAAACATTAAAAAATATTGCTGAACTAAGATGGTAGAAAGAACTCTGCTGAGACCCACTGAATGGGAAAGTACGTAAGTGCCATGAAAATAGAGAAAGTGAGGTCCAAAACCTGTGTTTATCCTGAAGGCTTCCTCCTCTTGCTGAGATCAGCTCTGTATTTCTGTACTTAGAGATCCACTTCCATTCTTGAGATCCACTTTGATGGCTGGATGGGGAACAAGTGATAAAGTTTAGAACACATCCAAGAGGAATTATAATCTAAGGTCCCAGCATAAAGCTGTGGCCCTCATCATTTACATATTTGATGTAAGGCAGAAGGTGCTGACTAGGTGATATATATCATCCGTGATAATTAAACACAACCAGGCTCACCTAAGATTTTTGTTCTGAATTCAACTACGTATGAGGTTTTAAAAACCCCACTAGAGAATTTATTTGAAGCTAATTTTCTTTATTCACTTTACTTCAGCAAATAAAGCTGAAAGTACCTCTAGGTGACTGCAAAAATCTTTTCTAGAGGAATTCACCTTTAATGTAGGTGTACTGTAATATCCAAGCTAAAGATCTAGAGAACAATAGTTTTAAAAATCAAATCACATCAAAGGTGGGGAAAAATGAAAGCCAGAAGAAATAATAGAAAATGGATGCAAATTTTGACATTATTAGGTACAAGGTATAAGATAATTTAAAGATATAACATAGACATTCAGTTTAAAGAAATAAAAAGGGAAGCTTGAAATGTAATAAAAAATCAAAAGACTATATGTGATGAAATAATTATAAGAAATAATTTAATAGCAACTCTAGGAATAAAATAATTACAATTTTAAATTAAAATTGAAAAATTGAGAACATTTTGCACAGTGGAACAGAAAAATAACTATCTGGAATATCTATCTATATATATTTAGATATATAAAGAATATTCAAATTATTAAAAAATATTGTTAAAGAGTATTGAACAAGTATTAAAAATAATTCAAATTATTCTGAAAAAGTACAGAATTAGAAATAATGAGAAAATATTAAAAAGAAGTTATGAAAGAATTTATCACACTTCCTAGAAGGAGAAAATAAAAAGACTTGGAAGGATTCAAGACTAGAATAGATAATGGCCATCAATTTCTCAGAATTGGAGAAATTCACCAGTCCTTAGAGTTTGGGAATTTAATGGATTCCAAGCAGAGTAAATAAATACAATCCATATCTAGATACATGATACTACAATCTCTCTCTCTCTCTCTCTCTCTCTCTCTCTCTCTATATATATATATATATATATATATATATATATATATATATATATAAAGAACTAAAGAAAAAGAGAATGTATGTGTGTGTGTGTGAGAGAGAGAGAGAGATCTCCAAAGAAGAGCAATTACATTGACAACAAACTTTTTAACAGTAAAAATTGGAACCTCTAAGTCCTTAGGATAATATCATTAACATTTTCAGATAATATAAACTATAATTCTGTATGTAGAAGCATGATATATAAGGAAGGAATATAAAATTACATTTTTAGCAAACACAGAGTTTACCCCTAATGTACCCTATTTAACAATGTAAAAGTCTTAAGGGAAATTATATCAAATTGAAGATCAGCGATGCTAGAAGGTAGAGTGTGAAAGATGTATATATATATATATATATTTAAAAATGATTAACTGAAATAAGTGTTGACTGCAAAATGTTACAATAATATTGAATTTACATAACTAATACTTCTATGGTAATTTTCCAGGCATGATATTGAGCACTTTATAAATATTTGTAAAGTTGAATCATCCCATCAATCTTTTGAGAAATGTACTATAATTATCCATGTTAGAAAAAAGAAATAGAGAAATAGTGATGTTAATAAATGACACAGTGTCCCACAGCAAATGTGCAGCAGGGCCATAGTTTGAACATAGCCATCTGTTTCCAGCATCTGCACTCTGGAGCACTATGCCTGGAGTTTATCTAATTTATAGAAGCAAGAAATAATAATAATTAAACTTTTGACAATAGCCACAACTGAGATAATATCCTTGTATTCAAATCTATGTAATCCCATTGCAATTATTTAAAGAAGCAAAGACATTGCTGTTCAATTTGCATAATCTCTATAAATTTAAAACCACCACACCAGAACTGTAGCATGGCCCATGATTTAATTTCTTCTCAAATATCATCAGCAGTGATTCTCAAACCGCTTTAGAAGCTTGCTTAAGATGCACAACAATAGGGACTGGTCATTTAAATTTTAAAAAATCACTTTATAATATTCCACGTAAAATCAAGCCATGGATTTCTATGGATTCCTTGACTAATTATATATCTAGTTTCAAGAGCTATTTACTGAGTCCCTAATTACATGCAGATATTATGCCTCCCATAAAATGAAAACAAATCACCACCATTCCTTTTTCACAAGCAAAGAGCAAGACTGCTTTGGTTGATTTCAGGGAAGCTTGAGAGCACATGGCTTACCAGTGGGAGGAAAAAAACTCGATCTATTTTCTGTGGAAACCAACTAGCTCTGTGAATTTGATTTCATACTATGAGTTGAGTTAGTATCTAGCTTATTTCAAGATAAATTTTAGGGCAGAGGAGACTGTGCCTGGGGAGTTATTCCATTTTTCAATTGAAAAGTTGAGACCCATTGTGGCACTTAAAAAACAAAGTTAGTATCCATTAATTGCACAAACACTAGAAGTGAAATACCAAAGACTAATGAAGTCTGCTTTGACTTTTTGTGAAAGAGTTTCTTAATTTATTAGTGCCTATTTGAAGATGATTTTCTGATAGCTCTTTCACTTTTCTGAAAATTAAAATGGCTTCCATGGATATGCTCGGTTTTTCAATAAGCAAATAACTTACAAATAACTGGCATTCATGACCTAAATCTTTCCTTTGTCTTCCTTTACCAAGATTTCACATGCTATTATTTAAATTATTAAAAGATATTCCTAGATTTCAGTTAATCAGTTCTCTCTGATCTCCATTATTACAATTCTCTCTGACCTTCATTATCCAAAACAAAGTTACCTAATTCGTTCAGGGCGTATGTGTTTGTGTGCGTGTGTGCAGTTTTACAGTGAACTACTGGAATCATAAGCCTTTACATTTTGGAGTACTCTGCATGTATTACACCTAGTCTGTAATTTATTTGCTGCTTGGCATGAGCTTTAGGCTTTGTAAAAGCTACCAGTTCTGTTCATAAAAAAAAAAAAAAAAAAAAAAGCATGAGATCTGTTTAAGAGAAAAAAGACTGCAGGTGACAGAAAGCACAAGAGCTACTGAAAATAAGAGGGAATCCAATAGACTAGAGAACAGGAAACAGTAATGTCCTTGATCATACCTGAGATGACCAGAGACATCTGTCACAAGCAGAGAGAATGTAGCCATGCTAAGGGAAGGAAGATTTCAGGAAGGAGAAACAGAACCAAAATGTTATGTTCCTGAATCCCAGATATAGCTGGTGTGGATTCTGTTATGTGAGAAACCATAATAAAGGCTTTGAACTCCAGTGTACTGAATCTTTGTTCTGAAACCTCTTGGTATTCAAAGGTCTCTTTCTGGGGAGTGGGCAGAATCTCTCCAGGAAGAAGGAGTTTCCATACGTCTGTGACATATAGTTACAAAATCAAAAGTCCAAAGTGACAAATAGGAGTATTTTCTTGAGTTCCGCGGGTATTCTTGGTCTCAGGGCAGAGTTAATATATGGAAATGTATCAAGGAAAGAAATCAAGTGTAAAGAGCGAGAAATACCTACTAACAAATTGTCCTTTTCGACTTGTGAGTTTGTGATTCTATGATTACATTGGCTTTAACTCACGAAGTTTAATTGACCTTACAATGCCATTATCTGAGCACGCTTACTCTCAAACAGGATGACTATAGCGTTATCTCCATATAGCTAGAAACTGCACTATTGTTTTATATTGTATTGTTTCAAAAGATGTAAGTACTTCACTATAAATACTTGAAAAATCAAATCAGAGTTTTAGATGACTTAACATTTATCAATGGATTACTTAAAGAGGCTGATATTTGAGAGACTAGGAGAAAAGCACACTGCTTTTTCATTTTCCTGTATCCAAGTTCTATCATCAGATCAAGTTGGATCATCACAAAGCAAAGTAAATGAACTGTGTTATCTTTGCCCCCCACAGATATGCCTTCGTTAAATTATGATTTAATGTTATGCCCTCAGCTTGGATAACTGGGCCAAAGCTGCCTGAGCCTGATTAGATTGTGCTTTCTCCCTGCTATTAAAATAGCAGGTGGGGCATGAGGCTTGTTCTCACGGAGGGGGAGTGCTGGGGGTGGGTACTTGGTAATTTTATTTTTTTCATACTTAGGAATGCAATAGAAATCTGATTGAGATTGTGTAAACAACATTGAAAGTCAGTTGTATATGTGTGTGTGTATGTGTGTGTGTCTTTAAAGATAAGTAACTAAATGTACTGTCTTTTCCTTTACCCCGTGACATTTAGTTATTAATACTATTGCTAATGGCAATAATAATGAAATAGTACATTAGCGATAGTATGACTTATTAGTGCTTACTTAATTATTTTTAAGTAAGGTTGAGAATCACGATAATAATGATGATTCTTAAGGCTTTGTGATATAAAATCCATTTTAGACTAAGTGAGAAAAGAGTCATTTGTGACTGGCACTCATTTTTGAAGAAAATAGAGAAGGAATGAATTTTCAGAGAATAAATGTTTCAGTGAACATTTTCAGAGGTCAGCATACATATGCTGGAGGAAGAATTTCAGCTGAATTACTCACCCAGGCACATTAAAACTGAGGAAGGGCTGGGGGGAGAAGAAAGGAGGAAGGAAGTGTGCACAGAAAGAACAAACAGGAACAGACATTGCTCTCATAAGAGCCAGAAACAAATAGAAATTGCCACAAAGTCAAAGTCAAAAATGTTGATAATCTGATAAATTCTGATGATAGGGGATTGGAATATATCAACATAGAGCTATAGAGCATGACAAATCCAGAAGTGTTCTTACAGCACATGGGGCTTGCTGAGTTTTGTGGAAAAGACGGATGAAATGGCATTCCTCTGGGGTTCTCTGTTAGACTGTCACTTACAAACTGTGTCTCAAAATCTGGCACTCACGAGAGTCACCTGGAGAAACATTTCTAGAAGAGCACTCCTCTCCCAACCAACCAACCAACCAACCAACCAACCAACCAACCAACCAACCAACCAACCAAAACAACCTCATAGACACAGACAACAGTCTGGTACTTACCAGGGGGAAAGGTGGCTGAGGGAGGTAGAAGGAGGTGTAAAGTGGTGATGGAAGGAGACTTGACTTGGGGTGGTGAACACACGATACAATATGCAGACGGCGTATTGTAGAATTGTATATCTGAAACCTGTATAATTTTATTAACCAATGTCACCCTAATAAATTCAGTTAAAAAAAGAAATAGAGAAATACATTTAGTATCTCTGGAGTAGAAGCCCAGTACCTGCACACTACCACACTCAGATTATTCTATGGAAGATGACCCATGGAGTATGGTTTGAGAAATGCTAATTCTCACTTTATATTAGTCAGGAAAATAGATGTATTTTAACATTTCAAGTGATACTAAAAGCAAACACAAATGCAACATTGTATGGAAACAGATAAAAAACACCTTTTTAGATGGTTGCTGAGGCAGCGTAATTAAATGTTTCAAGGAACAGGGATTAGAACTAAAGGAACCTATATGTGAGCCTTGTTTCTAGAATGTTCTGGCTGCCTGATTCTGAGAGCATCACTTACTCTCCTTGAGCTCTAGTTTCCATTTCATAAAATGGGAAGACGGAGGCTCAATGTACAATATAGTTCTGAGAACTGAAGGAGAAAAGAAATGAAAAACACTGAGCACAGTCCTTGGCACATTATTAGTATTATTCTCATGTATATTTACTGTAAGCACTCTATTTGCCATTATCTCTAACTTGTAAATCACTTTAAATATTTTTAATTAGATTATAAGTTGCTAGAAGTATGTAACAGAGTTATATAATTATATTTCTTGGTAATTATTCAATGAGGACATAGGCAGATAAAATTTGAAAGTTAAAATCTGTGATGCAGTTGCAATTATTTAAAACATAACATTGCAGGAAATGTTTTACATTATCATATATAAAACCATAACTCATAAAATTACCCAAATTAAAAATACCTATAAAATAATTGGACTTTGAAAATATTCACGGCAGCATAAGGGTTTTGAAACATTTGGGTTTTTCCAAAAGAAAACAAAACGCAGTCCTAGAGGAAACAGACTGATCACGGGAAAGAAAATAAAATTACTGTGCATGGACAGAGACAGATGTGGTGATGAAGTTGTATCATATTTGTAGAAATTATGCTCTAATGTCAGTATAATTATCACTTTAAAAAACAGCAAAAGAACTCACAAATGAAGATGTTGCTGCACTTGGACATCATTACTACTTCAAGCAACACTGACAGGACTCCACCAAGAAATCCATGTACACTGGAATAGATTCCAAACATTTTGCCACATAAGCTGATTGCTTTAAGGAAAGATTAAGAGTTTTGTTAATTTGGCATTAAGTTTGATGTTTCATCAGAATTCTGACAGCTTTGTCACTCTTTATCTGATTAAGTACCCATGAGCATTAGAGTATTCACAGAAACTCGGGAGTATGGTTGCACAGAATGGCAAATTTTATTAGGAGAAAATCTTCGAATTCTTTTTTTGCTTTTAGCACAAATTTAATATGCGTTTACTTTTAATGTCCAAGCAAAATTTGGATTTAACCTCTTATCTCTTCGGCAAGGATGCTTTGAAGTAAAGGGAAATTTTCTTCCTCTCATCTGGCCAGCTTGAAGACACTAAGAGAGTGCCCTCTCCACTATAGGCCCATATGGCGCCTGTGTGAGGATTGGAAAAAGACGACCCGTCTTCCAAACACACAGTGCTTTCTATGCCAGCATGCAAGGTTTAGCAAGTGAGGTACAGGCTAGAATTCAATCTCATCTTTTCCCTGTGGTGGGTTACCTTGCCCAGAGAACATCTGGTTGTGCTCAGCCTGGGGGCCCCTCTGGAGAGCGTCAGTCAACTGATTCTCCTGCTACACAGTGACCTGAATGGGTCTGGACACTGGTATTTCCTCAGGGTTTAGGGTAACCCAGGTGCATGCTGGACAAAGCGAGATCAGTGTTTGACCTGATTTTCACAAGCTTCCTATTGCACAGCTGCCAGTGCCCATAGCTTCATTGGCTGTGCATCTGGCACATTTCTGTTTTGGGAGATCAAAGCTATGGATCCATTCCAGCTGATCATTCTCCGTAAGATTTGTTTAGTTTGGTCTTCCTACCATTGCTCCAGCAATTTTGTTATTTCTACAGGGAAAGAAGCAGACATTCTAGATTTGAATGCCTTTGTATTGGGAAGCACAATGGTGAAAATCTTACCAGCACTGAGGAGATGATAGCTGTATTTCTTTAAATTGAGATCATTAAAATAAAATTATACTGCTAGCCTTTATATTCCATTTACGTTTCTATAATTAAAATTATGTTCTCATTTGAAACATAGACTCATAATTCACAAGGATATATGATTGCCTAGCCAAATATTGCAAAAATGTAAACAAATTTCCACTAGAATAACCACATGATAAAAAAGAAATTGCCTGTATTGTTTTGTGTGCTGATAAGTAGTTAATAATATGATTTAATTAGATAACTTAAAGCTGTTAACATAATAGATGACACGAACACTCTAGATGGAATAAAATAATACTTATACATATTATAAATTATTTCAGGTCTATTGAATATAATTTTAAGTATAACTACATTATAAATTTGATATCACTAGAAAATATACCTGAGTAATTGACCATATCTAATGTATGTGCCTGGGTATATGTTTATACCTATACCGATACCTATAATCTATATCTCTATATCTAGATCTAGATTTATATCTAGATCTATATCATCTATCTCTATATCTATATTTGATGTGTATGTTATATGTATGAAATGACCACATGCATGTATATCATGTATTACATATGATATATAAAATGATGTGCATAGACATCATCATTACATACACATACAATCACACTTTAGCTCTGGTAGCCAGAAGATTACATTTGCTATGAAGGAAAATCTTGTCTGGGCCTCAATTTCCTCATTTCTATCAAAGCAATTTATCAAACCAAATTGATAAAATTTCAATTGAGTCAGAAATACAAAGAGTCCCAGAAGATATTATTTCTCTTCATTATACATTGTTAACTTCAATGCTGCAAAGCTAGGTTTTAATATTTCTTATTCTTCACACTGTAATTTTGTTTATACTATCTAAAATAAAGAATACAAGCTACTACTGTGGCGACCGAGGTAAGATGTGTGATTTATATCATATTATACATGTAGTTTATCCAGTCAAGCATCATCTCATGTAATCTCAGAGCTACTAAACCAAGTGTTCTGGGTGAAGATATTTGCTAGAGCTCTCGACAATGCAAAAGCAGGAGGAGCAACTAGAAACCAATTTATGAGGAAGTTACTATGTGTGAGTACGGTGGTTTGTCTAGTTCTCCTTGGTCCTTAGCAGTCAGTGAAGCCTATAAAGTAAGTTCTTGATTCTTTAAACTGATCTTTTGGGAATTAAAAATGTATTTTACCTCTTATACTGACTTAATCCCAGGAAAGATCTGTTACCAAACATTTTACACATCATATGCATTTAGTTGAATATGAATACTTAGTTTATCTGTACCCAGGGGATTTGCATGTGAATTTATCTTGCGAATTGTACAATAAAAATAGCATTTCCCCACTGGGTAAATGCCAAGCATCAGTGAGCTGTTAGTGAGATATTTGAGAGGATGATTTTTTTTTCATAGTGCTTATCAAGTCAGTCCATGGAAGTTATCACTTCACGAATTCATACTGCTAATACTTAAAAATGTACTTTTTCAGAACATTAAAAAATAAAGGCTGATTGCAAGAAAAATATTCATCAAGATATAGGTGATAACTATTTACTACTTTGTTATGTATGTTAAAATATTATTTCCAAATATTTTTGCAACTCTATGCCTTGCATCTCAAGTTCTTCTGTATATAACACAGGACTTGATATATCTCTTGGCCTTCAGCCTAACTTTTGGAAATTTAATCATTTGGTTAAATATATGTCAACATAAATATCAAGTGCAAAATATAATCACTACTGTCCTACAGTTGACCAATGGTGATGATATGTTCCTCCTGACTTTCAGAACCTTTATCTGAAACATTTTCACTATGTTAGAAACAATTGTGAAAAGCATAAGAGCTGGTGCATTTCACTCTGTAGAATGTTTGGAAATAGCCTTAGAGACTCAAGTGGTGTTTGAAAATTAACAATTAGGTGTAGAAGAATTACTAATTAATAAGCTCACTTAAAATTTGGAGCATAAGGTAATACTGCTAAACATAGATGTGCTAACATAAAAGGAAAGGACAGAACAGCTATGTAAAAATGTCAGGAAAACTCCAAATGCTTAGCCATCTGACATCCTTTAATTTAGAGAATAATTTAATTTTTAATTGGAAATCAATTTTTCGTTGTAAAACAGATATCCCCAGACCTCACAAATATGAACATCATAAATGGTTCATAAACATCTAGATATGGATTTTACTAGCTTGATACCCAGTTTCCCTGCACACACACACACACACACACACACACACACACACCCTGTGACACACTTTCACGAGTTTCCTGATTTAGGATATTTAGCCATCATACCTGGCTCCCAATTGCTAAGTTTGGCAGGTACTTGAAGTAAGGTGACTCCGTCTGGTTTGATGTTCCTCCTTAGGCCACTGCTCACACAACTCTTCTGCTCTCTTCCAGCCTCCATTTGCTGCTCCTTTTCAGCTCCTAGCAGCATCCTGTTCTACAGTGGGCCACTTCTCAGTGCTCCCGTTAGTCTGTTCCTCACCCCACTGCTGCTCTTCCATAGATCACAGCTCTCTACCTCATTGCAGCTACTGGTCATGCCACCATACGCACTCTACTTACTGCCACTTCACAGACCATTGGGTCCTTGCATCCCATTGCTTCCAGTCATCTCAGATAACTGCTGTGCATCTTTTTTCTCCCAAGTGGGTGAAGAAAGGAAATGCCCTTGTCTGTGGTCTCTTATAAGAAACCCAAGCAGTGTCATTTGGTTCTGTCATTATGTCACAGACCACTCTTTTAACTTGTGCATACTTCTTTCTTCTTCAGAGTTCACCAAAAACCACCATCCTGCAATTGGAACCTAATTCACTGCCCTCTAGCCCTCAGTGTTATTGCTAAGTTTGGCTCATCATACCTGGCTCCCAATTTTATAATAGTTTTTTGGTCATAAAGAGTAAAACAATCTTCTTTGCTTTGCAATGGGAATTCCCCCCCGCCCCCCCATCATCACCAACCACCTGAAGTTTACTAAGCATTCTTGGGTATTACTGAGGTCCATTCATTGATAACTGATGAGGTATTCTCTACTCAGATAGTTTCTAACCCCAAATAAAATATTTATTATGTCTAGTGTTTAGGGTGAGGAAGGAAGCTTACATAAAGTAGTAGTTCATAGACCCAAATCTCAGTTTTGGCTCCCAGTCCACCAGGCATTTACTTAATTATTGAATTCAGTATACACGTAGAGCAGTATCAGAATTGCCAACCCATACTCCTGTAGTGACTTTTAACTCAAGAACACTGCCTATATAAAGTTACTTCTGCCTTTAGTCCTACAGACTCCACTCATTTCCGAAGTTACCTCTGTCAGCACCCGCCCCCTGCCTGCTGCTGCCTTCAGTGAGATTGTTTTATATATTTGTAAAACTTTTAGATTCTTTTGTCATGTTCTTTATTAGATTCTGGGATCTGTGGCCTCCTAAATAACTTTTTAAAAACATACATGCCTTAGGTATATTCTTTGCGCTGCAAAGTTCTGTGGGTTTTGACAAACACTTAATGTCTTGTGTTCCCTATTACAGTATCCTACAGTTTTTCACCGCTGTAAACAATCTCCTGTGCTTCACTTACTCAGTCCCTCCTCTTTCCCCCTCCTGAGCCCCTGGCAATCGCTGAGGTGGTTACTATCTAGTTTTGCATTATCCTGAAGTCATATAATTGGAATTGTGTAGTGTGTGGGTTTTTAAGTTGGCTTCTTTCACATAGCACATGCATTTAAGATTTATTTATATCTATTCATAACTTAAGAGCTCATTTCTTTTTGTTGCTGAATAATATTCTATGATATAGATGTCCCACCGTTTATCTATTTGCCTATCAAAGGATATCAGTTGCTTCTCATTTTTAGTGATTTGAAAAACACCATTATAAACATTAACATGTAGGTGTTTTATGTAGTCATACGTTTCCAATTCAGGGGGGTAAATACCTAGTAGTGCGGTTGCTTGATTACATGGTAAGACTATATTTATTATTAATGAAATTTCCAAATGATCTTCTAAAGTACCCTATTACATTTCCACCAACATCAATGAGAATACCTATTGATTTGCGTTTTTGCCAGCAACTGGAATTGTCAGTATTTGGATGTTATCTGTTCTAATAAGTGTATAGTGGTATCTCATTGTTGTTTTAATTTGCAGTTCACTGATATATGATGTTGAATATCTTTTCATATGTTTACTTTCCTCTATATATCATTAACTCATTTTCTTGAAAATAAATCTCCAGAAACTGGTATTTTCTGGAGAACTCTTTGGAAAAAGCTGCCCTAGTTAATTTCAAAAAATTTAGAAATATTCTTAGGAAACCTTGTTACTAAAGTGGGAGATAAATAATGTTTCAAACAATAGCTGAGAATCTATTAAAATAAAAATATTGCAGTGACTGTTTTATGTGGTTTCCTTTAACTTTGTTGATGATGTTTAGTAGTATATTTTTTAAAATACTGTATTTGGAATAAAAAACTTATAATCATGTCATATATGTAAGACATAACTTATCATGATCATGCATATATGTATTTATTTTGAAGTAAAACAAAACTATACTGTTTTTTAGATTTTTATTAGCTATTGGAAATATTCTCATTTTTTATCATAGTCCTTGTGTTTATACATGTTTAGATACATAATGTAAGATAACATATGTACTATATATTTAAATGTAAAATAATGATTGTATATATATACTAAGCAGACAAAATATTTTAATTTGTAAAAATAATTTATTTAAAAATTTTATTAAAATATTTGTGTATAAGTGAGTTTTCAAATTTACTCAACAATGAATAATGATGCTTATGAGAATCACTGAGGAAGGCAGAAATGTAAACAATTATGAAATAAATGTATCATTTCACTTTTTTGTATAAGAATGTATAAGAATTTTTTAAAAGACAGAGGGACTGCAATGTAATGAGTAAAACAAAGAAAACTGACTAAAAGAAGTCTATGGAGTTTCATGTTATGTTTGGTTTTAATTCTATAAAAATAAACAATGAGACAAGTCCCTTGCTAAGAAATGAAATACCTGTGCATTTCTCAAATATTGGTGAAATGCTAGAGCACTGTCTCTTACTGACAGTCATTAATGACTCTAATAAATAGGAGACCTTAGTTCAAACAAACACATTATTCCAAATGACAGAAGTGTAAGCATACCTAATTAATGAATTTGCTAATATTTTTTTCCTACTTATGGGAACATTGCTCTGAGTTAGAACTAATTACCTGTACACATACCTCAGAAAATATAGTCATATCTTTAAAGCCAGTTATTGCTTGTCATAGTTAATATACTGATGGCTGCTCTGTTTATTTTAAAGCTCTAATATACAAATACTAGTTCAAAATAATGGAATAAATCATATTAATTTAAAAATTACACTATGATGAGAGCTTTTTCTTTCAAATTTGAAATCAGGATTTGAAGAATTCTAATTTTTATGTACCTGATACAGTTCTTTGAAAAATGAAGCACAACATGAGAAATAGATGACTTGTCACTTACAGCCTTTACACAAAACCCAAGCCTAGGCCCATTCTATTATATGGCGGCCTTAAAGGCTGGTGAGCCTTTTGTTCCATAACACTTTATTTTTAATAGAAAACTAGAATGTAATCAAATTACTTTAGTTTATCCCTTTAAATAATAGAATTGACATCAGCAAAATGAGCGACAAAAAACAAAGAGGTATTAATGAAGAGGTAAACTGTACTGCAGTTCAGTATAATAAGCCAAATAAAGATCTTTCAACTTCTTTTATATCTTTGTTTTGATTCTCTTTTTCCTGAGGAAATCACCACCACTATCATCATCATCATTATCATCATCATCATCATCATCATTACCATCATCATCATCATTACCATCATCATTACCATTATCATCATCATCATCATCATCATCACAACCCCTATACTGGGTATGTACTTCCTTTCTATCATCTCTATTACTCCCAAAAACTTGCTATGAAGGTGGTCTTATTTCCACTTACAAAGGAGGAAATTTCAGCATAGTGAACAGCAGTTAAATAATTTGCCCATATTTAAACAGTTGGTAAGATGAAGAGTCAGAATTTTAACCCCTATGTTGATATCATAGCACCTGCTCTCTGATGCTGTGCACATTTTACCACAACACAAATATGGCTTCGAATCGTAAGATAACATTGTAAGAGAATTTCCATGTTCTCTAGTCCAATCTTCTTTTTTGTTTCATAGACATGGAGGCTGCACTCTACAGAAGTTCAACTCCTTCCTCAGTGTTGTACAGCTGATTTATGAGAATCTCTGCTTGGAAGGTAGCTCTTATGAATATGAAATGGTCATTTTACTTCCCTTTGAAAAGCAGTGAGGTGCAATTATAAAGAAAGGCTACGAAGCATAAAAATATCTCTACCAATGTATATCTTTATAGCTTTTGACCTTAGCTTGTTCTTGGCTCAACTTTCTCTATGCTAAAGGAGGATT
Organism: Miniopterus natalensis; assembly: GCF_054644295.1. Lineage (NCBI taxonomy): Eukaryota > Metazoa > Chordata > Mammalia > Chiroptera > Miniopteridae > Miniopterus > Miniopterus natalensis. The sequence goes on from NC_142086.1 coordinate 67,857,332, forward strand.
GGTGAATTTTCAAGTATTTAATTCAAGTCTATTCTCAGTTTGTCCACTCTGATTTGTCAAATTCAATACTGGGATCTTTAGAACTATTGCAGAACACTGAGGGAATTGTCTCTTACTTTTTTTTTTTTTTTGTCTTTTATTTTACTCACTACCATTATTTCATGTGTAGCACAATTCTTTATTCATTTGTGGAAAGTGAAAAAAGACAATATTACTCTTTACCACCCCAATAACTTAACACCCCCCCCCCTAATGAAAGCAAGAATGAAAGGACATTTGCTTTATTAAGTTAAATATTTAACTTTTTGTTTTAAGGTACAATGTAATTTTGTATCATCATCTGTGCTATGGAATTGCTTAGCGGGCTCTCAATATATATTTACAAACACTTGCATTTATATATCATTCCAAAATAGCCATTGAGGATGGGTATAAGTAGTTTAAACAATGTAATAGAAAAAAAATTCATATATTTAAAGAGAGTGATAGGTATTTTATTCTATCTCATGGCAAATGGATAAAACATGACAGTATTCTTGTCATTCAAACCTTTGGTGAGAAGAAAAAAAATAGTAATATCTGTCAATATTCAGGAATCCTAATAAAAGCTTACAGCAGTAGAGTTAAACTATAGTGTGGAGATTTTAGGAGTCCTTAGAAGCAACACATATGCATATGCTATTTGCATTAACAAAATTAATTTGTTCATGTTCTTATACTCTCCCTCTATTTTGTCTTTTCCCTAAACACACACAAAGATCTTACTGGAAAACAAATCTGAGATGTCCCTGAAAATTGAGGAAGGTGATTGGCCTGCTCCAATTGCCAGTTATACTCACAAGAAGAGCAAAAATCAAAGAAGATCACTTAATGCTGGACAGTCACTCTGGTAGAAAATTTCCAGTATGAGTTGCTTTAAAATGCAGAGCCATATCACTTTCTAAGTTTAGAATCTATTTAAAGTTTTGCAACATGCTTTCATTTATTTTATTCCACATCATCTAATTCAAACACACAATACCTCTGTTAGGAGTGTAATGTTAATTGTTCCATTGTGTTATGCTCAAAGGTCTACAGGTAAGATCTTGATCCCAGAGTTCACACTGTGGTTTAGCGAGAAATTTGTCCAAAATTACTAAGCATAAGAAGTGTGGATTTGTCTACATCTTGGTGCATCCAAGTCAACTGAAGGTCTTGTTAGAAGAGATTGCTGGCCCCATCCCCTGTAGGTTTCGATTCCTTGGGTTTGGAAAGGTGCCAGAGGATTGGCATTTCTAACAAGTTGCCAGGTGATGCTGATGTTCTACTGGTCCTAGGATGGCACTTTTTGAGAACCCCTGAAGTGACTTTTTTAGAACTTCCCGATCAATACTAAAGTCAGAGTTTCTAGATACTCATTTTTATACAGAGGGAGCACTCTTATTTCTGGATGTATGATAGCTGTATTTTCCTCCTCACTTTTTATTACTGGACGAAGTTTCTATCTTGTGTGTGTATGTCATTTGAACCAAAATTCTTATTTTACCTCTTTGAGGTGAGTATAATTTGTTTGGTAATTTTGTCTTTTGGAAGTGGAGAAAGAGAGTGATGTTTTCATTCACTGTGAGAATCCTGAGCTAGCTGTTTTGAATCAAATCAGCTGCTCTTGCTTTGCCAAGTGTAGTGTAAAGAATGTGGATTATTTTTAGATTTAAAAAAATTAGTGGACTTCATTGTTTAGAGAAGTTGTAGGTTTACAAAAAATTGAGCGTAAAATACAGTTTCCATATACTCCTCCCTCACCTCACAGTTTCCCCTATTATTAATAGCTTGTATTAATGTGGTACATTTGTGAATATTGAAATATTGATACATTAAAGAATGTGGATTTTAGAGTTGCACAGTGCCAATGATAAATGCTAGTTCTGCCACTTACTACTTGACAAACTCGGTCCAGTTACTTATCTTATCTGAGCTTTGTTGGTGAAAATGAACATAATAACAGTGGATTCACAGGGCTATTGTGAGTATAAATTGTAATGTATAAAAGTAATTCATGCATATAATACATTTATAAATAAATGTTAATACTAAGAGTTGTGTATACAAAATCATGTCTACTTAGAAGCAACTTGTAGGACTTTCAGTGATAATTTTGTTCATGCATAACATTTGAACTTGTGGAAGATTTAATTCGAAATATTATTACTTAAGTATTTTAAAGTGATTTTTAGTTAAATTTTTATCTTTATAGGATTTATGTTTTAGGAAAATTTTTTCCAAAATCAGGAAAAATGTTTCTCTTCTTTCCAAGTCACAATGTACTTAACAGATTGGCTTTTAGGTCAATAAATGAAATGTATAAAATTTTAGTAGATGGGTATCAATCAAAGGGAATATTCTACAAAGTTTAAAAAAAATTTTTGAACACAATATCCCCCCCCAAAAAATATGATTTACACTGTTTTTTTTAGTTCTTTGTTTTTGAAAATCCTATCTTTGAACTATTTCAAAAGTCTCAGCAAATCCTGAGACTCCTGTCTTAAAAGGGGCAGAAAAGATTCTCCACTCATCTGCTCCTATGGACAAAAGCTTGTCAAAGTTTCTTGCTCTTAGATTGAGCTGCCTTCCTTTTTTTGTACCCAAAATGGTTGTCAGTGAAGAAATCATAACTTTTTCTTACCCATCTAGGATAATGAAAAGTAGAATTTTATTTATTCTTTTTTACAAACAGAACAATGAACAAAAGAACTTTTTATGATATAGTGCAAGATATAAAGACAGAAACATATTCTGTATTTGTTTATTTCTTTGTAACAAATTATCTTGTGGGAATGAAATAGTTTAAGCCTAGCCACTTTGCTTTTGTTAATGAGATTAACGAAGTTCACATGTCCACAGATGAAAGAAACATCAATACATGATTAATGGCCAGGAAGGTCCTCCCTCAACAGACTGTTGAAGGACCCCTGGAAGAGTCTTCAAGGATAATGATTGCTGAGTATCACAGATTTAATGGCACTGAAGTGACCCTAAACTAAGCATATAAGTCTAATCCAGGGTTCTTGCCACTCTGCTTCTGTCTCTCCCAGTTTATTTGTCCTATTAACAGAATTGTAAAATAACTCATTGACAAGAATCCTCACAGAGGCTGAGAAAGGAAAGTATAATTTTAAATGTGTGTGATTCTGTCATGGTGTAGATCTATATCAACTCTAGTTTATTTTTATATATTACAGCATTTTACTTTTAGTTTAATTTAGTAATGCAGTTGCTAAACATGAAGTGAAGTTTATTCTACCATAAGAATTAATCACCCAGTATACAAATAGCTTAAAATACTTGCAAAGCAATATATGTATATATGTATAAATTTTCATGGGATATAAATCATGAGATATTCAATGATGACTTTTAAAATAGGTACACATACTGTGCCAGTCATTGTTTAACATGCTATACATTCTGTGTCACCTTTAGGCACCACAACATCCTCATGAAATAGATGCACCTGTTTCTGATGCAGGAGATGTTTAATTTTCGGGATTGGATCCAAAAACTCAGATGGCTCTCAAGTTATCCTTAACAGGAGCAGCTTTGCGTAGAGGTAGAAGCAGTCCCAGAAAAACTGTTTTCATTGAGTAATTCTTAACCTTTTTGTTGTTCCAATGATTGTTTAGGTAAAAAAGATTGTCTTAAGAATCAAGTCTCCTTCAACTCTGAAAGAGGCACAGTTATCACTGGGTTTAGAAGTTAATTCTGGGCCTCTGTCCCAAATAGCATAATCTATGCAAACATGAATTTCTACCTGGATTGCCCATGGTGCTAGATCGTACAGGCTCTCCTATGCCAGTTATTTGTTGACTGCTTGAGTTTTGTCTCCCAGCTCCTATTCCGCTATTCAGTGCCTTGCTCTACACTGCTAGGGGACTGAAAGCCTGCAAATATTTCTGTAAATTCCCGGGGACAGACTTTCAGCTCAGTGTCCCAGAAAACAGCTCTCATAATGGGAGTACTGGCAAAGGGGGGGGAGGGGGCATTTTCTGGGCTTCTTGTGTTGCCTACATGGTGACTGTAACGGTGGCCTCAGCAATGGCAGCGTAGTGTCGACAGTATCAGTGGGAGAGAGGCCACCTGAGTCCCCATGACGCGGCATCAGTAATAGAAGAGGCGGAGGGAGCACCCTCGGGCGGCTGAGGCTCATGTGAACTTACAGGCTCGTACATGCAACTGCAATGCCCTCGGACTGCTGCTTCCCCCCTTCTTCATCTGAGCTTTCTTTCTGTGCTGCTTCCCCCCTTTTAGCTCTGTCCCCTTCCCAATGCCGTTGTAATCCGTGCTTCATATTCCTGTCTGCCTGATATCACTGCAGTGGCTTTCGGTCTCCCAACTAGACTTACACACATTTAGCATCTATACAGTAGTAGACTTAGAAATAGGCTTTTGAGGATTGGAACCTGGGTGTGGGAATCTAATTTTCATCTGAAAGTTGTGAATCACTGCCAGTGAACAATGGGCTACTTTTTATTCTATGTTGAAAATGAAAAACAGCACGGCTGGTTGAGCATCAACTGGAGATTGAGGTTCGATTCCCGGTCAGGGCACATGCCCGGGTTGTGGGCTAGATCCCCAGTAAAGGACATGCAGGAGGCGGCCAGTCAATGGCTCATCATCGATGTTTCTATTTCTCTCTCTCCCTCTCCCTTCCTCTCTCTGAAATCAACAAAGACATATTTAAAAAAACAACAAAACCAAAACCAAAAAAGCCTGTATATAAATTAGATGAAATTAAAGGCAAGCGTTTGAGGGGAGAAAAAAGTCTGTTTTGTTTGATGATTATGGTGGCAGTGATTATTGCATGGTCTGTGGGGTGGATGGGCTATTCTGATTATGCTAGAGAGTACCATCAGTGACCAGTAGGAAAAATAAAACCACATGAGATATTTCAGTCTCCTGCTGCCCTGTCCAGAGGCACCACCTGCTGAGAAAATAAGAGCTTCTTCCATACTCCCCCTTACAATCCCTCATTATTGTTTCCCTCTGGCCAAGCCTAAATAATCAGAGTGGCAAAGGATTAATGGAAATGAAGTTTGCAAGCTTCCAACTCCCCGCAATGCAGGGGCTATCACAGAAGCTTGAGAGCAAGAGCCAATAAACAAATCACCAGCTCAGAGACCAAACTGTTAGTGTGTTCTGTAGTTGGTTCTAAAGGCAGTTTGTAAAACCATTCCAGTTAAAAATGAGGGGATTCTAAAAACAAAACAAAACAAAGCAGTTCTCATATATATGAGTGAAATATCAGATCCAAAGAGAACTCTTACTCTTAAAGATAAAGGGCAAAATATAGAAGCAAAATAAATAAATGAATAAAAGTACCAAGAAGTTACTTGTGGCATGGGGAAAGAAATATATACATGCAAGACATGAGAAATAGCATATGTCTAAATAATATATACTATAGAATACAGAAGTAAATTTCAAAGAGTATCTATAAAAGTTAATATAAAAAGAAGTAAATTTCAAATAATGTCTATAAAAGTCAAGGGACATGGCTCCAACATAAAGGCAAAATAATAGATTTAAGATTAGACCAAAGGGCAAGGAAAGAAGATAAAAATGTATCAGGCTAGAAGGCAGTCCAAAATAAAAGTGAAGACTAGGGTGATTGCTAGAAATTGTTTTGATACAACAATTTCTTAATGTCCTAATAACAATAAATAAGAGGAGCTATCCTGTTGAATGCTAAGTTAATGTGGTGATGGACAGGTCTGAAAAATAACAGAAAACAGAGGAAAAGCACAAAGACATTAAAATAATTAAAGCAGAAAAGGCAAGTGATATGCAGTTGGAATAGCAGGATTAAATAAAAATGATCATTTGAATTTATGTAAAAACTACTATGTATAATAGTTCTTAAAGAACCCTCAACAAATTAAAAGGGTTGGGAGATAAGATGATTTTTCATCTGTCTTCCCTTCAGGTTTATGTAAGGCCAGAACATATATGTTAATTTTTCTAGGTAATAGTAAAGGCAAAAACTACATTATATGTACAGGTATATTTAAAATAAAAATTTCATTAATACAAGTTATGGCAAATTTTAGGTAGTTTTTATATTTCTAAAAAGAAAAACGTTACAACAATTGCATTACACTAAAAATGTATCAGGCTAGAAGGCAGTCCAAAATAAAAGTGAAGACTAGGGTGACTGCATTACACTAATCTCTCCTGAAGCATGGCATGAGACCTCAAATTTACTTGGGTCTGTAATATTTATGATTTTTGTAAGCCAAATATATTTCTAAAGACAAAGTACCAGAAAATATAATAGCAGTAGTAATAGGAAAAATTTTAAATAGATCTGTGGCATATTTACACAATTGATTACTACTCAGCCATAAAAAAGAAGGAAATCTTACCTTCTGAGGCAGGGTGGATGGCGCTGAAGAGTATTGTGCTAAGTGAAATAAGCCAGGCAGAGAAAGACAAGTACCATATGATTTCACTTATATGTGGAATCCAATGAACAAAATAAACAACAAACAAAATAGAAACAGACTCACAGATACAGAGAACAGACTGACAGGTGTTGGGGATTGAGAGGTTTCAGGTTTGGGTGAAGGGATTAAGCAAGCAAATAAAACCCCACAAAAACCCTCACAGACACAGACACCAGCATGGTGATTACCGAAAGGAGGGGAATAGGAGCAGATGGAAGGGAGTAAAGGGGGGTAAATGGTGACATAAGGCTGTACAGTGGGTGGTGAACGCACAATACAATAAAGATGATGTGTTATAAAACTGTACACCTGAAACCTGTATAATTTTAACTACTATAACCCAATAAATGCAATAAAAATATACAAATAAATAGAACTCATTATATGCCAATTTGCCTTCTATGATTTTACATATATTCACTGTTGCATGCTTATAATAATACTTTAAGATAAGAGATTTTATTATCTTCTTTTTTGCAGAGGAGGAAACTAAAACACAAAAAGGTAAGAAACTTTACAAAAGATACAGCAAAAGTTCTTGAGCTGCGATTTGATTATTGACGACTTATACCAACAGTCTGTGTACTCAACTATTTTCCAGGACTATATCTCACATCTTGACCCTCAAACACTGGCTATAATTTCTTAAGTTACCTATACTGCAGATTTAGCACTCAATATATTTCATTTATTTTATGTAATTACAGTCATGGGCCACTTGGGGCAGGGATATGTCCTGAGAAATGTGTCATTAGGAGATCCTTTGTGTGAACACTGTAGCGTTCACTTACACAGATCTGGAAGGTATAGCCCACACACCTAAGCTGTATGGTATAGCTTGTTGCTCCAAGGCTACGAGCCTGTACAGCATGTTACTCTACTGAATGCTGCAGGCAACTACAACACAATGGTAAGTATTTGTGTACCTAAACATATCTAAACACGGAAAAGGTACAGTAAGATATGCCACAGATATTTTTTACAAAAATTGAGCAGCTATATAAGGAACTTATCATGAATGTAGTTTGCTTGCAGGATGGAAGTTGTTCTGGGTGAGCCAGTGAGTCAGTGGTGAGTGAATGGGAAGTCCTAGGACATAGCTGTATAGTACCATAGATTTTATAAACACTGTACACTTAGGCCACACTACATTTATTTTTTTCATTAATAATTTTTAAATTGAATTTATTGGTGTGACATTGGTTAATAAATCATATAGGTTTCAGGGGTACAGTTCTATAAGACATCATCTGTATACTGTATTGTGTTCACCACCCCAAGTCACATCTCCTTTCGTCATTGTTTATCCCGCCCATCGCCTCTTCTACTCCCCCCCACCCTTTCCTCGGGTAATCTCCATACTGTTGTCTGTGTCTGTGAGTTTTTGGTTTGTTTGTTTTTTCGCTTAATCCCCTCACCTTTTTCACCCAGCTACTCCAACCCCGCCCCCCATCAACAGTTGTCAGTCTGTTCTCTGTGTCTATGAGTCAGTTCGTATTTGTTTGTTTATTTTGTTCATTAGATTTCACATATAAGTGAAATCATACGGTACTTGTCTTTCTCTGACTAGCTTATTTTACTTAGCACAATACTCTCCAGCTCCTCCATGCTGCCTCAAAAGGTAAGATTTCCTTCTTTTTTATGGTCATGTAGTATTCCATTGTGTAAATGTACCACAATTTTTTATCCACTCATAAATTTACCTTAGCTTACTATAACTCTTACTTTATAAACTTTTAAATTTCTTTTACTTTTTAACTCTTTTGTAACAACACATCTTAATACACAAACATTATAGAGCTGCACAAAAATATTTTCCTTATGACCTTATTTTATAAGCTTTTTTCTGTTTTTAATTTTTTTGTTTACATTTTAAACTTCTTTGTTAAAAACTAAGACACAAACATAAACATGAGCCTAGGCCTACACAGGATCAGGATGGTCAGTATCACTGTCTTCTTCCTACCTCTACATCTTGTCCCACTGTGACATCTTCAGGGGCAATAAAATGCCTGGAGCTGTCACTCCCTTGGTAACAATGCCTTTTCCTGGAATACCCCCTGAAGGACCTACCTGAGGCACTGTCACTTGAGGAGGTGTCACTCTTATCAGAAATATGTCTATGGTGGTTTTGTTGGTTTGTTTCTTTTTTCATCATAGATTTGCTTGAAAGTAGATAATGCACTACATACATTCCTTTCTATTAATGAAAACTTTTCAGTGGTGAGGGGTCTGTGTCATCAAAGTTTTTAAGGAACCTGACTTGCAAGTAATAATCATCACTGATTTTCCACCTTCATAGTCTTTAATCACTTTGCGTATTGGTTCCAGGACAAATACTGGTTATGAACTCTTATTGACATCATTAGCAGTAGATTTTGTACACTTAAGAACCATGATGAACAAAACAACAAAAAATTAAGCACAATAGAAGTGATGCAATCAAAAGACAGGTAAACAGGAGATTTATGAGGCTGCCTCTGACGTAACAGAGCATACTGTTTTACAGCAAACATTTTTTATAAGTAGAAAGAGTATACCCTAAAACAATAAAAATATACTATAGTAAATACATAAACTGGAAACTTAGTCATTTATTATCATTATCAAGTATTAAGTATTGTACATAATTGTATATGTTGTACTTTTATATGTCTGACAGCTCAGTAGTTTTGTTTACAACAGTATGGCCAATGCGTCACAGTATGTAAAGCATCCTGCTATGATGTTAGGATGGATACAAAGTCATTAGATGATGGGAATCTTTCACCTCCATTGTAATCTTATTGGACCATATTCATACACGTGGTTCATCGTTGACAGAAAAGTCATTAAACAATGCAGGGCTGTATTTACTTCAGTTTAAAATTTAATACTTAACAGGCTAATTCTATTTGCTATTAGAAAAAAATGAATTAAGCAGTTATTGAATGATTACCCTATTCTATCTAGACTCAGTGCTAAATATTCATGATAAAACATAAAATTAATACAGCAGTGTTGAGCCTCTAGTGCTTTATAGTTTAAATGTGGGATTCTGGCAAATAAATAAGCGCCTCTTTCAGCAAGCAAGTGGCAATGAGGGTAAAGAGGTTACTGATATGAGAGATGTTAAGGACATAAAATATACAGTAACAATAGTCACTGACATTTACTGAGCATTTTTAACATACCAGTTACTGTCACAAGTGTTGCACATGGATTTTATTACTTAATTCTGATCGTAAAAGCTATTAGCAGGCTACATTAATTTTATAGGAAGGGGGAACTGAGCCTTAGAGAGGCTACCTAAGTAATCAATGGCATGTGATGGAAGTGACGTTATGTAACTTCTCATGACAGAGTGAAACTGCTTCCACCTTCTTGGAGTGCCCCACTGACACTGCCACATAGGAAAGTCAGGGTAGCCTCTGGGGAATAAGAGGATACTTGGGCCAAAGCCAAGGTACTTCAGCCAATAGCCAGCATCAGCTGCCTGACACTGAGGGAAGCCACCCTGAGCCTTCCAGTCAGCCATCCAATAGGGGACATGCTGGTAAATGTTTAAAGACCAGCTCTAAGGGGGGGAAAAATGCTTTATTTATAGCATTTGGCACTTTCTGTGTAAAGACAACCACCATGGTCAATTTAAGCCATCAATGTGATGCCACCTGGTTCATGGATTTCCTACAACCATTAGCTCTTATAAGCTGCTGAAAAAAGAAAAACAACTGGGAGACATCTCCATATTTTTCACAGGTAATAGATAAGCATGATTACATCTAAATGTATAGAGTGAGTATAATATCTCTTCAGTGTAAATTTGAGACAGATATTTCTATATGAGAGAGAATGTATGACACTCATAGGTTTTGGGGGCTTATACCTTAATGAAAAACTTAAAAAGAAATACATGGGAAGAGAGACAAATCAGTTATCTCATTTGGAACACGCAACATTTGAAACTCGTCATATAAACATTGGTATTTCTTCTTTATAAGTGAAATAACAAAATCAGAATGTGTATGTAATTTCCTTATTGGAGTATATAAGTGTGGACAGCAGAATTCCAACTTTATCCTGATTCCTTATTCCATATTCTTTCCATTATAGCATGCTCTCTGTTAATCAGTCAATGAAGGCTTAAACAAAGCTTTCATTTTGAATTATAACTTCTTTGCAGCTTAACTACTAACATGAGTGTCCTCTGTGCCTTTGTCCACATAACATATTATGAGAGTAATTCATAGGAGTTACTACAAAACATTTATTATTATTTTCTTTATTATTAATAACCAGAGGTACATTGGTCACAGCCTGTGGGAGTTTATCAGACAATTACATCTACCAGCTATTTATTTTGGAAAGCTCTACATATTGATAATAACTGCCATAGGCTTTTTTCAGCAGTAGAGAGTAGAGATCAGGTGAAAATAATAGCTAATAAGAATATTCCCTGATAAAGAAGGTGGAATGCAGTGACTTTTCTCTACTGGAGGTGCTGTTGTGATTGAATCTCTTTAACAACATGGTAAGTCTGATAAGCCTTAACTACTTATATATTATGTACTTCTTTCCCTAATGAAGACAAGGAGCTTTTAAACATAATATGCACAAAACATCTAGTACCAGTGCAAATTTAAGTTAATAAATGCACTTGTCTGTCGCATCAAATTAACTAGATTAACTAGCTAATAACTAGAGGTGTTAGTGCAGGAGCTGAGAAATGACTTGATAGGAATGTGGTAGGAAAAATAACCTAGCAGAGTTGGTGGTTGTGTTAAATTAATATCTTTTCCAATCTGGATAATCTTTACTTCTTTGATATGACATAGAGTTTGCATATCCTGCCTTAGAAAAATTATTCCTAACAGTATTTGGTCTCCAGAGTTTGAGTTCCTATGTGAGATGCTTGGTGTAAAAGGTGAGTAAGACACTTTGAAGTCCTTCTAAACATTAGAGGAAGAAACAGATAACTTTGCAGATAGTGTTGACAGTGGTGGATGGCTGTGCCAGAACTGAAGTGTGTACTTCAGCAGGATCTAGAAATATTCAGAATTCTTTTCCAGGAAAACTTATATAAAAGGGGAGGATTGTGGGAAAGGTTCAGGCTTTACAGAGAATGGGAAAGGCATTTAAAATGAAAGAACATGCTGAAGTTTGAAAATGTTTGGTACTCTACTGTGCAGGAGCTTTTAGTTTGATAAAGTCCCATTTGTTTATTTTTGCTTTTGTTTCCCTTGCTTGAGGGGACATATCCAAAAAGATATTACTCAGATTGATGCCAAATAGTTTACTATCTATGTTTTCTTCTAGAAGTTTTATGGTTTCAGGCCTTACATTTAAGTCTTTAATTCATTTTATTTTTTGTACATGGTGCAAGAGAAAACCATCAATAAAACAAAAAAGCAACCTATGGAATGGGAGAATGCATTAATAGTCTCAGGCCATTCAGTTGACTGCGCATCATTCCATGCACCAAGGAGTCATCAGTTCGATTCCTGGTCAGGACACATGCCCGGGTTGCAGGCTTGATCCACAGTAGGGGACGTGCAGGAGGCAGCCGATTGATGGTTCTCTCTCACTGATGTTTCTCTCTCCCTCTCTGTTCCTCTCTCTCTAAAATCAATAAAAACATATATTTTTAAAAAGATATGTCCAGTAAGTGGTTGATATCCAATATACACAAGGTATTCATACAACTCAACAAAAATATAAACAATCTGATCACATAATGGGCAGAGGACCTGAATAAACATTTCTCCAAAGAAGACATACTGATGGCCAACAGGCATATGGGAAGATGCTCATCATCACTAACCAGCATGGAAATGCAGATTAAAACCACAATAAGATATCACCTCACACCAGTCAGAATGGCTATTATGAAAAAGTCAATAAATAACATGTGTTACCTAGGATGTGTATTAAAGGGAACACTTTATGCTCTGTTAGTGGACTACAAATTGGTGCAGCCACTATAGAAAACAGTATGGAGATTCCTCCAAAAAATGAAAATAAATCTATCACATGACCCAGAAATTCTACTTTTAGGTATTTTGCCCAAGAAAACAAAAACAGTAATGTGAAAAGATATATGTACCCCTATGTTCATTGCAACATTATTTATAGTAGCCAAGATATGGAAGCAACCTAGGTCTTCATCGATAGGTGAATAGATAAAGAAGTGAAAAGGTTAATAAGAATTGTGGATGGATTTTGGACTCATCATGAAAACTCCATTTCCTTAGGAAATGAAGACTTGTCAAGAAAATAATTACACAACAGATATTGAATCATTTCAAAATGTTCCCAATGTCATTTTATCATTATTTTCACTCTAGATTATATTTTCTCATTGAAGATCTCAGTGTTAGGAATTTTGTTAAAGGGTCACATGAGAGTCAAATAAGTTGTCAATGAAAAAACGCTATAAAAGAATTTGTTCTCAGAAACTGTCAATTGGTGGTTTTCTTACTAGCACTAATTTGACAGGCTGAATTTTTTTTTTAAATGTGAGAGGCTTAAAACTTTTAGCCATATATATCATTTTCAACAGTGACTTGCCTGCAAATAAAAGATTGTTCTTTCATTTAAAGTACTGAAAGAAGTGAAAATACAATGTTGATTGCTTTTCCTATAACTTTTGTGTATAATTTACACAGGTGTGTGGGGGTGGGAGAAGAGAGAGGGTGAAGATTGAGTGTGAGGTGGTTAGAAAATAACTCAATACAATTCCCTGCCTAGAGCAGTTGTTGGTTTACTCTCTTGGCTGTGCTAAAGATCCCCTCGGCTCCCCCAAAAGAAAATACTGTATTGGTTAATTTCCTTACAATGTTTTTTGTTAAGCTTCCAGGAAATATTCAAATAATCTTTTATATTTTTGCCTTATTATGATAAAATACTATCAGTCACTATTGTATTGATGCTACCATAATTCAGAAAGTATGAACAAATTCTTTTTTATAGTTCTTGAGTTTTCTAAGAGTCACAGCAGATATCAAATAGTTCACAACTAAATTTGCAGGGCATTTCAGTACACATGGAAATAAAGGAAAAATATGTCTAGGATATTTCCTTTTATATTTCAGATAAAATGGAGTAGTAGACACAAGTTGTACACATGAAGTTATGTTTTTATATGTAAAAGCAATGAAATACATACGATGGCAGGTCAGTAGAGATTCTGTTTGTATGTTATTACAAAGCTGATGTGACTGCTTAGCTAGACCAACCTGAAAAACAACAAAAGCCAAAAGGTTTTTGATAATTGCAATGACCCCACATTTGTAAAAGATTGTTAACAAAATACAGCTGTGCCGACTAGACTATTTTTATTAGACAATGAGGTAATCGAAACTTTGTGCTAAACTTTCTTTTCTCTGACATATTTACTTAATTTTGAAGCAAGCACAACCTAAAAGCAGAACAAATCTCAATCCAGTATTCATCATACTACTGTAACTTTTATAAATCTAATCAATGGATTTGTGAATGTGCTACTTGAACTATAATAATCTCTATGAGATGCTTAATTAATTCTAAGGACTCTATAAGGCTTGCAGGGTTTAAAGACTTACTTTGTGCCCAGAGAGGATACTTACTAAATCATATATCAATATTCAGGGACATAAAAATACATATTCATCTGCTTTGAAAAATGTTATTATTGCCCTCATGTGTAGAGACAAGTCATTATAACATGATAGATGAGCCAGAACAATTTCCTAGGTACTAGACAACTGACACATGACTGAAAGGGAGGGGAGCTTTTAAGAGTGATGGACATTTTCAAAACTATTCCTGAAACTTTCAGTACAAAATGCTATGACTGATTTCTTAAATTTAAGTATACTTAATAACTTTCCTTATCTTCCAAAAATTTTAAATGAATATTTCATTAAAAATGGTAAAGATAAAGATAAAGACAGAGATAAAGACATATATATATATATATATATATATATATATATATATATAGAGAGAGAGAGAGAGAGAGAGAGAGAGAGAGAGAGAGAGATGTTCTCATGGCAAAAGGAAAACCAGGGTTATCAGACTGTAGGGATGCTACTTGATTTCTTTTAACCCTTTGCGGTCGTATTAAATTTGGACATAGGTGTCGTACTGGTCGGAATTAATTTCCATTGAAAGAGCAGTGATACATAACATGCAAGATTATGAAGGATAAACAAGATTTATGAACTGATACATGAATGGAGTTAAGATTTGTACAGTTCCTTGCTGTGGTGGCTGAGAGCAGACATACGACCAGAAGGGTAAAAAAGCTTTGGTGGCTGAGAGTAGACAAATGACCGCAAAGGGTTTTAAATGACTTTGGGTGGTGGGCACACTGTGTTATACAGATGATGTATCATAGAATTGTACACTTGAAGCCTAAATAATTTTTTTATCTAATGTCACCCCAATAAACTTAATTAAAACATAAGTAAAATGTTATAGAACAGCAGCTCTGAAAAACTCATGGTTTTGTTTGCTGTTGTTTTTTAAATCATTGGTAATATAATTAAGGTATTGAATTTGTGTCACTTCAAAGACTAAGTAAGATTCCTGGATCATTCTACATGATTTTCCCAGAGTAAATTTAAAAGTATTTCAGCTACACTATATTTGATAATATCTCAAAACCAGAAACCAAAACATACTCAGAATATTCTGAATTAGAATTGAATATAATCACTAAGGCTATCTTAACAAGATGACACTGAATTTGGAGCATCCTAATTCTAAGAAAATGATACTGAGAAAAATCTGAGGAAACAATATCCAATAATAGGAGATAGCTTCAGTAAATTCTGTCATGGTTATATAATTAAAGAAGGAAATTGTATGGATTGAATCTTATGTTTTGGGGAAAAAGAGTGACACTGAAAAGTTTGTGTAAATTCCGTGAATAACAGAAAATATAAATACAAAAATTAGCAAAAACATGCTCAATAATATTAATACTATGTATCTCTTAGGTTGCTGATCTATACTGTAGTTAATTTCCAAGTAGTCTATAATTAGAGAATTTTGTGTGTGTGTGTTTTTTAACACAGAAATATTACTAGAGCAACAAAAGAAATAACACTTGCTAAAAACCAGGACAGAATCTGTGGGAAAGCAGAGGATAGAGAGAGTGGGTTCATGCTACTCCTGAGGTCATGGCTGATTTCACGTGGCCAAATATGTTTGTTGGTCAAAAACATTCTTGAAGTCACAGGGATCCCAAGTGTCTGCAGTCCTCTTGTCATTTCAAAAAGCTGAGGAGAGAGACTGAAGCAAATGGTCTTGACTAAATCTGTTTGTCTTACTCACAAGGGCATGTGAGGTGTGAATGATCCAGAAAGGAATTGTCCTTTTCAGGCATAATTGTAAGAGGTGGAGATTCTGCACTTTCTTCAATTGGGCTTAGTACAGTGAAGGTTTGGCAAAGACATTTTTGAGCATGGAGAAAGGACTGGGTGTAATGTTTCTGAGGGTTTAGTGCAGCTTGAAGAATTGCATGAAATGGCACCAATAAACTTGGCTGTCTGAATCCAATCACTCATGAGAGAGACTGCAGTAGTGATCCAAGGCTGAGGTCATGGGTGGCTTAATAGAGTTGGTGTGCATAGTGGTTATAACAGTGATGGCAAGAAAAAACAAAAATCCAGATGCTAGATTCGAGTGCAGGGCTTGTTAAAGGCAAATCTTATAACCTAATGGAGTAATTATACTAGAGGGTCAGAGTAATATGAGTGGAAATTAAACATTTATGATAAGGTCCATCACATTCTCTCTGCAATCTGACGATCTCAGCCAGCGCTGACAGATTACCATCACCATCACTCTATTTAAGGTCTCCTGTGAGGGCCAAGTTGAACAGAGAATGTGTGCTCAATAGTCCCCATTGAACGTGTCCAGGAAATGTTGTCAGATGTTGCCAGAAACTATATTCTTTTAAAATAAAACTGTAATTTATGTACCGTCAGAGTGCTCATTTTTACTACCCTTCAAACTCAGCCCTCTTCTGGGATTACTTTTGCCAGAATGTCTCTGGAATATAGAATGAGACAAGTCACCGTGTTATGGAATTATGACTCAAGTTCCATTAAAATAAAATGCCTTACCTATAATTCACTTTCTTTTTCCCTACTATGCTTGGGTTGATGTAATGCTGTTAATATATGTTGATATTGTTGACATCTGTTCTTCCAGAGAAATATTGCCTGCTAATAGTTCCACATTATCAAAGAGCAGGTTTCCGTTTATAAGTCATGGCAGGGCTGTTAGAAGACATTTTCTTTTCTAAGGACAGACATAGTATCTCATATTCCCCTCTAGATCCACACATACTCCTGTGGGATAAATAATGTGTTAAAATGACTTTTGATGAGTTCACTACTTTCTAATCTCATGCCAATATACAACTGTGAGAATATGGGTTGGTTTCCATGTTACTTTTTTTTTTTTTTAAATAGGATCAATTTTTAGAGTAGTTTTAGGTTTACAGAAGAGATGTACAGAAAGTATACAGAGTCCCTATATACCACCCCCTTCCTAAGCACAGTTTCCCCTATTATTACCATCTTTCATTAGTGCAGCACATTTGTTACAATTCAGGGACCCATATTGACACATTATTATTAACTATAATCTATAGTTTCCATTAGAATTCACTGTACAGTTCAGTGAGCTTTGACAAATGCGTAATGCCCTGTATCTATAATTACACTAACACACAGGATAGTTTCACTGCCCTAAAAATGCTATATACTTCACCTACTAATCTCTCCCCTATAATTCCCTTGAACCCGTGGCAACCACTGAGTTTTTTACAGTTTCCATAGTTTTGTCTTTTCCAGGATATCATACAATTTGAATCTTACAATTCACAGCTTTTTCACACTGGCTTCTGTGTGTATGTGTGTGTTTGGGGTGGGGGAGCTGGGACTTGATGACCCACTTTTTATTGTGGAGTAATACTTCATTGTATAAATGTACCACAGGTTATTTATCCATTCAACTATTTAAGGCCATCTTTTTTGCTCCCAGATTTTTGGTGATTATCAATAAAATTATAAACATTAATGTGACATGTTTGTGTGGACTAAAGTTTTCAGCTCATTCTGATAAATATTTAGGAACACAATTGCTATATCATATGGTAAGCTTCTGTAAGCATATGGTAAACTTTGGAAAAAACTGCCAAACGGTCTCCCAAAGTGGCTGTATCATTTTTGCATTCACACCAGAAACAAATCATCTACTGTGGTTCCAAATCATCTCCTGCATTTAGTATTGCAAGTGGCTTAGATGTTAGCCATTCTAATGGTGTACAGGAGCCCGGGTTATATTTTGTCTGTGCTATATTAAAGCTTTTTAAATCTAAAATAATACCATCTTAACTATGGTGCCAATCTCAGCTACAGCATTTATCACTTTTATATCTGACTTACAGATCTCATCCATAGTCTTCATTACTTGGGCGGTCAAAATCTAGTCTGAACATCTGATACCCTCCTCCTCTCTTTTCCTAATGTGTAACTTTTAAATTCACATGATCCTTACCTGCACAAAGAGCTCTGGTCCTTGGGGGAATCATTATCTTGTTAAAGTATGTTTATCTCTTTTGTTTCTCATTAGTTCAGTTTCCTTTGCTGACATATGAAACAAATAAGTAATCCTTGTCATCTGTCCTCCTTTTATCCTTTATGGGAACTAGTTTCCAAAAAGGAATCATAATTTTAATTGTAGTACATACAGTGCATTATCTTCTTCTGTACAATCAATATCTTCACATTCTTCCATTAGAGAGTATTTGTGTGATGAATCTGGAACTAGAACGTGGATCTTCTGACTCGTGCAATGTTCACTTTCCCATTGATCACTAATAACAGATGTTTTATAGGCGATCCATTCTACCACCCAGAATTAACTGAAAAGAAATTAAACAAAGAGTAAGAGACATTAAATAACATATATATCAATTTATCAATTTTTTTCAGGGATCCAAATATTATATAGTACCTTTTGTTATAGAATAGTTGAATTGTGTACCTACAAAAGACATGCCAAAGTCCTAACCCCCAGCAGCTCAGAATGTGACCTTATATGCAAATGGGGACTTTGCAGATGTAATCAAATTATTGTCATGTTGTCATTAAGGTAAGGGCTAGTCTAATATGACTGGTGTTCTTTTTTTTGTGTGTAAGATTTTTTATTGATTTTTAGAGAGAGAGGAAGGGAGAAGGCGAGAGAGAAACATCAATGTGAGAGTGGACCATCGATTGGCTGCCTCCTGCACACCCCTCCCGGGAATCCAGCAGGCAACCCAGGCATGTGCCCCGACAGGAATCCAACCAGCAACCTTTCTGTACACAGCATGATGCCCAACCAACTGAGCCACACCGGCCAGAGTGTGACTGGTGTTCTTATAAGGAAAGAACAGAGATACATGGGGAGGATGCCATCTGATGGCAGAGTCAGAGATTAGACTGATGCAGTTGCAGGTCATGGAGTGAGAGGGATCAGTGGCCACCAGTAGTACCTACGGAAAGGAAATGAAGGGTTCTACCCAGAGTCACTGAGGGAGCATGGCCCTGGTGACAACATGATTTCCGACTTGAAGCCTCTAGAACTGTGAGAGAATAAATTTCTACTGTTATGAGTCACCTAGTTTGTGGTGCTTTGTTTCCTCAGCCTTAGGAGAAACTAACACCAGTGTAGGCAAATAAGAATGTCAGTGAAGCTATGTATTTTCCCAAGGCTGCATATTTTTAGGAAAAGTCCTTTTCTCCTTTTCTTGTTGCGGTCTAAAGCATAACAATATTTTATTTCTTATTTTATTTTTACCATATATAATTTATCCTAGCTATTATCAGCCCAAATCAGATTGTTATTTTTGTTACTGGGGGAGTAGGAAAAGGAAAGTGTTCATTTGCTAGCTATGCTATGGAGAACCAGAGGAAACTGACTAAATATCCTCATGAACCCAAACCAAACAAAAGAGGCAAAGAAACAACGAAAAATAATATGACAGCTCCTCAAAGATTACAAAAAGTACATTTTTTTCTTCTTTTTGTGTTTGGCTTTGTCATTAAAGCTAATGACATTCAAACCTATTCTTTTCTTTTCTAGAAGGCAGCTTATTGAAGACTATCAATTTTAAAATCAATATTTATAATTTGTTTTGATTCAAGGGATATTATTTCCCATGCCTGAAAGATTTTGCCTTTGCTTACTAGAAAACCAGGGTTCATATGTGTCAGTGATGTAAATCATTGTTTTCTTTCTGCTTGATCACTATTTTCAGTTCTTCAAACTTGGCTAAATATCCCCATTTCCATCATTTCATCTGCTGGCAGTTGCTAAGGTACTTTCCCAAGTCTTCCTGTTCTCAGAGTCAACATTAAGGACATTTATAGTGAACTGGCAAAGTCATGGACTTATGTTGATGGGACTTCAGCCTCCTAAAACTTTAATCAAACACCTTCAATTCCTTAAAACATTAAAAAGAGCTAAGTAGATAATGGATGTGTACAGTGGCTATTTGATCTCATAGATTCATTAGACTCTGGGTTTTGGATAACAAATTTATTCATAGAAAGTTAATAATGAAACACAAAGATATCAACTATGACTCACAACAGAGTTGTCAGCTGTCCCTTGACCTCTGATTATGTTCCAATTAATGTTTAGTAACAGATTATTTCAACTTTTAATTGCATGTCTTGAAGCTTTTTGATATGGAAATAATCAGATTTTAAATCCATAAAACAATTTTCTTCTTCCCCCAAATGAATATTGTAATCTTGCATGCACTTAGTACTCCAAGAAATCCAATTTGGGAAAATATTCATTGGCTGCTAATTCCAATGCAAAGAACTGGATGCCCAAAGAGCAGTCACTAATTTACTCTAAGAAGGCAAAACAAAGAATAGATATGAGCATGTTTCACTTGGAAGGTATTGAAATGTCTAGCTTAATTGGAATGGAAGGGAGTTTGATCTTGAACAGTGTTGGGAGAGAAGGTAATTTACTCAACCAGGGCCTATAATAGAGGACTTGATATGCCTGGCCAAGGTGTTTTGAGCTTCACCTTCTAAGCAATAAAGTTTGTTGTCTTAACTGTGCTTTATGAAATTGATCTGGAGATGGAATGCAACTATATTATAGGAGAAAGGGCCTCTAGGAAAGAAGATAAAAAGTGAGGTGAAGACAGTCTAAGCTAGGATGATGGAATGAGAAATTGAACTGAAAGAATGAATCTTGAGTCAGTGGAATTTTGTAAGAGGATGGACATAGGAATGAAGGTGATGATAAAGTAATGCCTACGTGTTGCAAAGTATAAAGGAATAAAATTAATTAAGCACCTAATAGATATGTGTATATATATTTATATATATAATTTCAATTAAACCTCATGATAAACTTCCTCAATAAAATTATGAGGAAGATTTTATTATCCACATTTCCTTAGACATGTACTGAGTATCACAAAAATCAAAAATAAGAAATTGGTAGAGGATATTTGAACTCAGATACTTTGATTCTAAATCCAATAAATTTTTCTCACTGTGATATGGTGACTTTTATATCATCATGAAATAAATGATCAAACTGGTATCATATTTCTAAATTTGATAGAAAGTATAGATTTTAAGATTAAAAATAAAATCATTTCTTGCTTTTTTCTCTTTAATTTGCATTTATTCTGTTACTAGAGAGAACAAGCATGGTTTTGATCCATTTTTAAATTGCTTTTATGTGGCCTTTTAATTTTTTAATTTTTATTTCATTTGAGTGTCTATACCTATATATGTAAAATTGATATATCTATTATTTTTACTTCTTTTGCTATTAAAGTACTTTTCATTTGTTATTAAGATATACAATTTAAAATAAAAACTCTTTGAATGCCTAATTTATTGCAAATATATTTTGCTCTTAATTTACTTTCAGTTTATACTATTTGTGAAGATTATAAATACAAATTTTTCTTTCAAAAAAATTTTTGTGTGAATTCTTCATACTTTCATGTTTTCAAATCAATGATATAGTTTGGTTTCTCCTAATCTAGTGGGACATGAATGTCTTATAAAATGAGAGATGTAGCTTGAGCACACAATCTCTTTTGAACATAGCCTGCCTATCTTGGTGTCCTTCCTCATTGTCAATCTTTTTCTCAGGCTGAAGCTCAGAACTACATTTCCCAGGATCCTCTGCAATTGGTTATACAGAGAGCTTTAAGCCATCACACCTTCTCAGAATTAACAAAGGTGATTTGAGGCTGAGTGAGGCTGAATGGCTCTTCTGGCAAGGCTAGTCAGGTAGTCATTCGATTTTCTCTGCAGCAGCTTGGCAGAGGTTGTAATGTCTGTAGCTGTGTGGGCGTTAAGAGGAGTCTGTAGAACAGTCTTATGAGGAGACTGGACATTTATCCTGGCTACATCTCTTCTGATTAATTTCATGGCTCACTGTGCATTAAGAAACTATATTTTCCAACTAATATTTTGAACTAACCCTGTTTCAGTTTTAATTATCTAAATTAAATCTATGTGCAAATAAATTCTATTCAATACAAATTTTTTTTATAAAATATGATTCTCTTCTCAGATAAGACACCCATGTGTATTTTGTTGAAGAGACTACTGCTATTTTCCTAATCATTCTTCCTGTGTTTTGTTTTGTTTTTAAGTAATAGAAGCCCCAGTTTTTAACTAAATACAGGTCTTTGTAGAATTAAATACTAAAATAAAATTTCCCTTGCAGTTAGAAATGGCTATATGTATATAAGTGGAAGTCCTCTTAGAAATTTTTGTAACTGTAATTAAGAAGATGCATACTCCTCTTGACCCCTTTCTCTTTTTGCTGGCTTTCTTAGCCACATCTTAAAATGTAATAGCACATATATAAGCTAATAATCGCACTTCAAATTTGATTCTAAAACTTTACATAACATCATCCACAACGTTATTAATTTGACAGAGTTTTTATATAAAATATTTGATCACAGTAAGCTTGAGTTATCTTTTTATTCAGTGTATAGAAAATAAATATTATCAACCTGTCCTCACATAAAGAAGTTATCAGAGATTATGGCAAAAAAATGTAGAAGGAAGAGTTTTTAGTAGCTGTTTCAGCAGTTAATTTGTAAAAATATTTGTGTCATCTCTCTGGATAATGAGCTGTTCATGCTTGTCAGCGTTTTAATTAGTAATTTGTTGTGACTTTTTCTTTCTCATCCTAAATAGTAAGAAATCATTTTGGTCTAATTTTGTGTTTTAAATTCTGTATTATTTCCTTAAACGTGGCCCTAGAGTCAGTTATTCACTGTGGTAACAGATTACCCCAACTGTCGTGGTCTAAAACACACATTTTTATCTCACCCTTCTCTGAGCAGGATCCGGGGCAGGGTTTAGATGGGTCCTCGGCTCAGAGTCCCACGAGGTGGCAATAAAGGTGTCAGCTGGACAGCACTCTCCTCTAGAGGCTTGATTAAGGAAGAATCTCCCTCCAAGTTTACTCAGGTTCTGTCCCAAAGATTTGACCAAAAAGGCAGGAATATATATACATATAATTACAATAAGTCCTCTCTCAGTGTCGTTGATAGTTCCTCAGAAACAGCGACTTTAAGCGAGACAACCCTTAACAAATAGGCTAATTGCTATAAACAAGATTTACGTTCCTGCAGCATATTACTGGTCACAAAAAACATAACCAACTTTCTGAATAAGGACCCAAAACACTTCGAATATTAAACATTGAAATAAAAGTGAGCTACACGTACATTTAAGAAAGATTGATAAGCACAAGTAAGATCCTGATTTTCCAAGAGGTCAAGGGAGGCTGGAGCCTGTCCTGGCAGCTCAGGTGCAGGACAGGGCCCGCCCCCGGACAGGGCACCCTTCCATCAGGTGCACAGAGTCTCATGCATTTTTCATTTTTAAGAGGATCTTTAGTTAGTCTCTTCTACCACCTCAACCTGTTTCTTTTTCATCTCTGAACCGACGGAGTATATAAAAATTATTAAAGGAGTATGTACTTTAACTAGCATTCTTTCCGGCTCTACTGCAACTTACATAAGCTTGATTTTGAGCATTGCAGAGCCAGTATGAAATATCATCTCTTATCCCTATTTCTGGGCCAGTAGTTTATCAGAAATTGCTAGTAAATATCTAAGTGGGTGTAGATAATAGGTGCTGAGAGAGAGTCAGATGTAATGTTTGTGCGGGGTGGGTTAATGAGAGGCTGGTGGACACTGGGATAGTAGAAAACTGCCTGTCGCTGTGATTGTCCATGCGGGTGATGTCCAGTAACAGTGGGAAAGATGCATCTTCTAGTATTGGCCTAATAGTGTGCTCTTTTCCAGGGATTACAGTATTTTGGGGCCACTAGTAGTTTTTCCTGACAGTTTTATTAGCTTTACTGGTAGTGGAAATGTCACTCACCTAAGTATCCAAATACTTCTGTATTTTTGGCTTGAACTTCTGAATAGCTTGGTTTAATTTAGATCCTGTTGTGGCCAAAGCTACATCTGCAACTATACAGTCAGCTCTGAAACAATGCAGGAATCATTTTGATTATAATCTTCCTTGAACTGAATCGCTATAATTGAGTCCAAGACAGAGAGTAGATGATAAAAGCTAAAAATATTAGTCATTCTCTGGGTAAACAATGAAATTGCCTGGAATTTTATTCCACAGGTTTGGAGAGAATTGGGAGGGGGAAAAAGTGCCAAAATCTGATTGGATGAGAGAAATTTTAAACAGCTATTCTGACAAAAATTACAGAAAGATTATTTTTACTTTGTAATAAACACAAAATAATCAAAAGTCATTACCTGGGAAATCTCATTTTGTCACCAATTCATGCTTGTTATTTCTGACCTATTAATATTCCTCTGCATAGACAACCAGCATGATCTCATATTCAGTATTCTCTTTATGATCATCAAGAACAAAGCTATGTTACGGATTTCTCTCAATTGATGCTCTTTACTTCTCTCAGTTTTCCTTCTTCTGCACACTCCAAAACAGTTCTCAACAGATTCTCAAAATAAGTAGCAACTTCTTGTTATTGTTTAAAGGCATATTTTTAATCATCCCCAAATAATTAGAAATATTTGAAAAGCACTTGAAAATACACTTAAAATTAATATTTACAATTTGAGCAAACTCAGAAATCATAAATTTGTAAATACTGTTTATAATGTTTTCTGTGAAAAAAAGAAGTTAATTGCAAAGGCAGTGTACATAGAATTTATAATTTAATTGGGGAAAAGTCATAAAGATCAATAAAAGCATATTTTAAACATAACTTATGCAAATGATTAATTTAAAAATAGTTTCATTATCTTTTTAAGCGCCAGCAGTTTATACTTTAGTCCATTTGTAAAAATTTAAACATTAAAGTACAAGTGTTGATAAGTTAACTTTATAGGTGTTTGGAATTAAACATTAACTTAAGACAAAAATATGCTTATTTTTATTTTACTAAAGTGAAAATTAAGGAGTAATTACCTTGAAGACTTCTTTCTATAATTA
This sequence comes from Miniopterus natalensis, assembly GCF_054644295.1. Taxonomy (NCBI): domain Eukaryota; kingdom Metazoa; phylum Chordata; class Mammalia; order Chiroptera; family Miniopteridae; genus Miniopterus; species Miniopterus natalensis. The sequence continues at coordinate 67,882,320 of NC_142086.1, forward strand.
ACATTGCAGATTGCATCCATTACACCACTAAAGTACACTTAAGAAATTAATATTTCAGAAATCAAAACAGAGATAAAACATTCACAGAACTCTTGGAATAATTCATGCATGTGCCAGGATTTCTGATCTTGATAGTTAAGAATGTATCTGTACTTAATTTACCTCAGTATAAACTGGGTAAAAACCCTCATTTTTATGACGATTCTAGAAATATATTCAAATTTTATACCTTCTTCAATATGTTTGAGACATTTTAGAGTAAAATTATCTTTAAAAATTATACCATAAACATTTTCTGTTGCTATGAAGACTTAATAATTACCTGGCAAATAATGATCCAGAATTTGTTGTAAAATGACTTCTTTCATCTAGCTGTTTAGACATTTAGATGGCTTCCTGTTCTCCACTACTATAAAAAATAATGAAAAGAAATTCATTATTTACACAGCGTATAGTTATTTGGGATGTAATCAATTGGATATAATAGTATGTTGAGGGCTAGGGTTAGAGAGACGGTTAGGATTAGGATGGGACCTAGGGTTAGAGTTATGTTGAGGGCTAGGGTTAGAGAGACGGTTAGGGTTAGGATTGGACCTAGGGTTAGGGTTATGTTGAGGGCTAGGGTTAGAGAGATGGTTAGGGTTAGGATTGGACCTAGGGTTAGGGTTATGTTGAGGGCTAGGGTTAGAGGGACGGTTAGGGTGAGGATTGTACCTAGGGTTAGGGTTATGTTGAGGGCTATGGTTAGAGGGACAATTAGGGTTAGTATTGGACCTAGGGTTAGGGTTATGTTGGGGGCTAGGGGTAGAGGAACTGTTAGGGTTAGGATTGGACCTAGGGTTAAGGTTATGTTGAGGGCTAGGGTTAAAGAGACGGTTAGGGTTAGGACTGGACCTGGGGTTAGGGTTATGTTGAGGACTAGGGTTAGAGGTACGGTTAGGGTTGGGATTGGACCTAGGGTTAAGGTTATGTTGAGGGCTAGGGTTAAAGAGACGGTTAGGGTTAGGATTGGACCTGGGGTTAGGCTTATGTTGAGGACTAGGGTTAGAGGTACGGTTAGGGTTAGGATTGGACCTAGGGTTAGGGTTATGTTTAGGGCTAGGTTTAGAGAGACGGTTAGGGTTAGGATTGGACCTAGGGTTAGGGTTATGTTGAGGGCCAGGGTTAGAGAGATGGTTAGGGTTAGGATTGGACTGAGGGTTAGGGTTATGTTGAGGGCTAGGGTTAGAGAGACAGTTTGGGTTAGTATTGGACCTAGGGTTAGGGTTATATTGAGGGCTATGGTTAGAGGGACGGTAACGGTTAGGATTGGACCTAGGGTTAAGGTTATGTTGAAGGCTAGGGTTAGAGAGACGGTAAGGGATAGGATTGGACCCAGGTTAGGGTTATGTTGAGGGCTAGGGTTAGAGAGACGGTTATGGTTAGGATTGGACCTAGGGTTAGGGTTATGTTGAGGGCCAGGGTTAGAGAGACGGTTAGGTTTAGGATTGGACCTAGGGTTAGGGATATGTTGAGGGCTAGGGTTAGAGAGACGGTTAGGGTTAGGATTGGACCTAGGGTTAGGGTTATGTTGAGTGCTAGGGTTAGAGAGACAGTTAGGGTTAGGATTGGACCTAGGGTTAGGGTTATGTTGAGGGCTATGGTTAGAGGGACGGTTACGGTTAGGATTGGACCTAGGGTTAGGGTTATGTTGAGCGCTAGGGTTAGAGAGACGGTTAGCCTTAGGATTGGACCTAGGGTTAGGGTTATGTTGAGGGCTAGTGTTAGAGAGACGGTTAGGGTTAGGATTGGACCTAGGGTTAGGGTTATGTTGAAGACTAGGGTTAGAGAGACGGTTAGGGTTAGGATTGGACCTAGGTTTAGGGTTATGTTGAGGGCTAGGTTTAGAGAGACGGTTGGGGTTAGGATTGGACCTAGGGTTAGGGTTAGGTTGAGGGCTAGGGTTAGAGAGACGGTTAGGGTTAAGATTGGACCTAGGGTTAGGGTTATGTTGAGGGCTAGGGTTAGAGAGATGGTTAGGGTTAGGATTGGACCTAGGGTTAAGGTTATGTTGAAGGCTAGGGCTAGAGAGACGGTTAGGGTTAGAACTGGACCTAGGGTTAGAGTTATGTTGAGGGCTAGGGTTAGAGAGACGGTTAGGGTTAGGATTGGACCTAGGGTTAGGGTTATGTTGAGGGCTAGGGTTAGAGAGTAGGTTAGGGTTAGGATTGGACCTAGGGTTAGGGTTATGTTGAGGGCTAGGGTTAGATGGACGGTTAGGGTGAGGATTGTACCTAGGGTTAGGGTTATGTTGAGGGCTATGGTTAGAGGGACCATTAGGGTTAGTATTGGACCTAGGGTTAGGGTTATGTTGAGGGCTAGGGTTAAAGAGACGGTTAGGGTTAGGATTGGACCTGGGGTTAGGGTTATGTTGAGGACTAGGGTTAGAGGTACGGTTAGGGTTAGGATTGGACCTAGGGTTAAGGTTATGTTGAGGGCTAGGGTTAGAGGTACGGTTAGGGTTAGGATTGGATCTAGGGTTAGGGTTATGTTTAGGGCTAAGTTTACAGAGACGGTTAGGGTTAGGATTGGACCTAGGGTTAGGGTTATGTTGAGGGCCAGGGTTAGAGAGATGGTTAGGGTTAGGATTGGACCGAGGGTTAGGGTTATGTTGAGGGCTAGGGTTAGAGAGACAGTTTGGGTTAGGATTGGACCTAGGGTTAGGGTTATATTGAGGGCTATGGTTAGAGGGACGGTAACGGTTAGGATTGGACCTAGGGTTAAGGTTATGTTGAAGGCTAGGGTTAGAGAGACGGTCAGGGTTAGAATTGGACCTAGGGTTAGGGTTATGTTGAGGGCTAGGGTTAGAGAGACGGTAAGGGATAGGATTGGACCCAGGTTAGGGTTATGTTGAGGGCTAGGGTTAGAGAGACGGTTATGGTTAGGATTGGACCTAGGGTTAGGGATATGTTGAGGGCTACGGTTAGAGAGACGGTTAGCCTTAGGATTGGACCTAGGGTTAGGGTTATGTTGAGGGCTAGTGTTAGAGAGACGGTTAGGGTTAGGATTGGACCTAGGGTTAGGGTTATGTTGAAGACTAGGGTTAGAGAGACGGTTAGGGTTAGGATTGGACCTAGATTTAGGGTTATGTTGAGGGCTATGTTTAGAGAGACGGTTGGGGTTAGGATTGGACCTAGGGTTAGGGTTAGGTTGAGGGCTAGGGTTAGAGAGACGGTTAGGGTTAGGATTGGACCTAGGGTTAGGGTTATGTTGAGCGCTAGGGTTAGAGAGACGGTTAGGGTTAGGATTGGACCTAGGGTTAGGGTTATGTTGAAGACTAGGGTTAGAGAGACGGTTAGGGTTAGGATTGGACCTAGGGTTAGGGTTATGTTGAGGGCTAGGGTTAGAGAGACAGTTAGGGTTAGGATTGGACCTAGGGTTAGGGATATGTTGAGGGCTAGGGTTAGATGGACGGTTAGGGTGAGGATTTTACCTAGGGTTAGGGTTATGTTGAGGGCTAGGGTTAGAGAGACGCTTATGGTTAGGATTGGACCTAGGGTTAGGGTTATGTTGAGGGCTAGTGTTAGAGAGACGGTTATGGTTAGGATTGGACCTAGGGTTAGGGTTATGTTGAGGGCTAGGGTTAGAGAGACGGTTAGGTTTAGGATTGGACCTAGGGTTAGGGATATGTTGAGGGCTAGGGTTAGAGAGACAGTTAGGGTTAGGTTTGGACCTAGGGTTAGGGTTATGTTGAGGGCTATGGTTAGAGGGACGGTTACGGTTAGGATTGGACCTAGGGTTAGGGTTATGTTGAGCGCTAGGGTTAGAGAGACGGTTAGCCTTAGGATTGGACCTAGGGTTAGGGTTATGTTGAGGGCTAGTGTTAGAGAGACGGTTAGGGTTAGGATTGGACCTAGGTTTAGGGTTATGTTGAGGGCTAGGTTTAGAGAGACGGTTGGGGTTAGGATTGGACCTAGGGTTAGGGTTAGGTTGAGGGCTAGGGTTAGAGAGACGGTTAGGGTTAAGATTGGACCTAGGGTTAGGGTTATGTTGAGGGCTAGGGTTAGAGAGACGGTTAGGGTTAGGATTGGACCTAGGATTAGGGTTATGTTGAGGGCTAGGGTTAGAGAGACGGTTAGGGTTAGGATTGGACCTAGGGTTAGGGTTATGTTGAAGGCTAGGGTTAGAGAGACGGTTAGGGTTAGGATTGGACCTAGGGTTAGGGTTATGTTGAGGGCTAGGGTTAGAGAGACGGTTAGGGTTACGATTGGACCTAGGGTTAGGGATATGTTGAGGGCTAGGGTTAGATGGATGGTTAGGGTGAGGATTTTACCTAGGGTTAGGGTTATGTTGAGGGCTAGGGTTAGAGAGACGGTTAGGGTTAGGATTGGACCTAGGGTTAGGGTTATGTTGAGGGCTAGGCTTAGAGAGATGGTTAGGGTCAGGATTGGACGTAGGGTTAGGGTTATGTTGAGGGCTGGGGTTAGAGAGACTGTTAAAGTAAGGATTGGACCTAGGGTTAGGGTTATGTTGAGGGCTATGGTTAGAGAGACGGTTATGGTTAGAATTGGATCTAGAGTTATGGTTATTTTGAGGGCTAGGGTTAGAGGGACGGTTAGGGTTAGGATTGGACCTAGGGTTAGGGTTATGTTGAGGGCTAGGGTTAGAGGGACGGTTAGGGTGAGGATTTTACCTAGGGTTAGGGTTATGTTGAGGGCTAGAGTTAGAGAGTCGGTTAGGGTATTGACTCAGATTCCATTTAGTATAACATTTGCCTTAACCTTGGATCCATGGAGTTGCCTATAAATTTCCTCAAATTGAGAAAGGATGGTATTGATTTATGTGTTCTCAATGGAAGAATGTTAACTGTGAATCAAAATAACTAGAAAAGCATTAGATGTAATAGTACTAGTCCCTGTCTGGGTGTGTGAGACTTCAGGCAAATATTTTTTCCACCTATATGAACAATGTGATTTAAAAGGTTGTTTAAAATTTATGGTCAGATGTAGGGATAAAGTGATATTTGTAATAAAATAGAATAAAGGGCAGAGAAGAATTACTTGCATACCTGCTTATTGTTCAGTCAGACAGAATCTCTTCCTCTTCAGAGCCATAAACTGTTTTTTGTTGGGATGGTATCAAATGTGCCATTTCTAATAATTCCATATTTTCCACTTGAAGAACTAGGTTAGCGATGCTGTTATTTTCATAATGCCATGGCTCTTTGGACCGTGTTTCTATAGATACAATATTGAACTTTTTGCCTATGAAGTGTCCTGATACCATTGAAGGCGTCATCATTTTTGACACCGATTTAGTCTTTGTACCACCTGTGACTCTTGGCCTCCAGTGACTCTACCAGTTATAACTGTCCTTCATGATGATGACACAAATGTAAACTTACCCAGCATATGCATGAAAATGTGAACAGTAATTCATTTTCTGGTCATTTTAATTGTACCATTTGAGACTTTATAGCATAAACACCATCATCTTCTGAACTATTCAGACTTAAACTCTGCATTTCTAGAATGTAATCTCTTCCAGAATTCACCACAGCCTTGGTTTCCGCACAGTAACCCTGTGGAAGGACAGTGAGGTAGACAGGCAGGGTGTGCAGAGTGACTCCACTTGGACAAAGAGTGTCTGTCTCCTTTCGAGCATGGCTTTACACAAACCCAGGAAAGCTGATGTCGCCACTCCATTGGGTACAGGGAGGATGTCTATCAGAGGGCCTGTGGGTTTGCAGAGCAACTGTCTTAAACACCTCAGAGGAAGGGCTCATGGCCACTCTAGAAAAACTGCTGAACACATCACGTGGTCTCCTGGCATTTAATGAGATGGGGAAAACTGAGGGAAGAGATCAGGTTTTTTGACGTTTCCAGTTTAATCTCAAGGAATTTATTAAATACCCAGTGGAAGAGTAAATGCCTGGTGGGAAGTAGGTGTACAAAAGTAGTTGGCAGCTACAAAACTAAAATAACTATGCTCACTACTGTGCCAAGTATTGTAAAATACAGAAAGGATATATTTTAAATTTCTAATATGCTTTCCCAGCATTACATTCATATCTTACATATCATTTTCCCACTGTATTACATTTTATTTACTTGAATTTTTCTCTGATTAAAATGTACTATTTTGAAGCATTGTAATCTTTGTGTAAACACTAGGCCAAAGCCTGGCCTACAATAGAATTTTCAGAAATGTTCATGAAAGAATTATTCTAATTTGAGGTGGGTAATTGAGAGCTAAAATAATTCCACATGTAAGAAAATGCATTATAATGATTTAGTTTTGTGATTCAGTCCTTAAATTGTATAGAATAAGCGTGGTGTGTTCAGAGACTGGCAAGGAGCAGAAGTTCGTTGCTGAGGTATGGGCTAGGGCTAGTAGCAAGCATTAGAAGGTGTTTATTTGTATGGAATTCAAATCCACCATAATGCATGGCAAGTCTCAGAGGACAAAAATTATTTGCTTTTGAGATAAAGATTGTAGAATTGCTTTTACTCTGAGTATCAAATCAAGACCTTTTCCTTTGCTCTTATTATTGACCATGTAGATAACATAGATATGTGTAAAGTTTAGTGAAATATAATATTTTGTCATCAGTGGCAAAAATGATTTAAGTGTGAATGGGAAGAAACTACTGATATCTAATTCATGGCACAAGTCTTTAGTGCTGCATATTGGATACAATGTTCTTTAATAAACCTCGAGTGATGCCAGCAATTAAGATTCTTTAATAGAACTGTCTAGAGTCCCCTGTTAAGGATGATGTATAATGTTAGTTTTTGATAGATGGTTTTGATCAAATTAGGAAAGTGCCATTCTATTCTTAGATTGCTAAAACTTCTTTTATTAAATTGGGAATTGGTGGTGAATTGTACCATACATTTTGCATAATCTATGAGGCTGGTAATTTTATTTTTATCTTTTAGATTCTTAAGATAATACATCATAGCATTATTATATATCCAAATGTTGACTCAATTTTTCATTGCTGGGTTAAACTCTATTTACTCAAATATATTAATGCTTTTGATATATTGCTGTATTTGCAATATTTTATTTAGAGTCTTTGCATGTACATTCATAAATAACATTTAACCATCCATAAGATTATTGTGCCTTTTTTTTTTTTTTTTTTTTTTTATGCATGATCATGATAGTGGACTTAAGTTAGCTTCATAAAATAATTTAGAAGAGCCCTAGCCAGTGTCACTCAGTTTGTTGGAGGATTGTCCCATACACCAAAACATTGTGGGTTCGATTCCCTGTCAGGACACATAATCTAGGTTGTGGGTTCAGTCCTGGGTCAGGATGCATATTGGAGGCAATTGATCTATTTCTCTCTCTCACATAAATGTTTCTTTCTCTCTCTCTCTCTCCTTCCCCCTCTAAAAAAAAAATAAAAAATCAATAAACATATCCTTAAGTGAAGATTAAAAAATAATAATAATTTGGAAGTATTCCAATTTTTATATAATGGAACAATTTAAATAATATTGATATTATTAAAATTTTAAAAGAATTTGTGGTATAATTATTGAATAATGGTTTTGTAAGTAATAAAGTACTCTTCAATTTCTTTTATGTTTTTTTGGCATGATCAAGTGTTTAATTCTTGAACCAAATTTTTTATTTTGATAAAATTTAACAATTTAGTGTAATAAAGTTGTATGTGGAACTATCTTGTAACATTTTAATGTCCTCTCATTTCTTTGTAGATATTTTTATATATAGTGTTTTTTGTGTTTTTTCTTTTTATTTCTTGGGCAACAATTTTAGATGTATACAATATTTTCTTTAAATGTTTTTTTAAAAATATATTGTTCTAAATTTATGTGGTCTAGCATTGTTGGTTCATTATTGAATTCTTAAATTTATCTTTACTTACTTATTTCTCCTTTTCTATATTTTGTATTTTCTTAGCTTCTTGACTTGCATTTCTGACTTATTTACTTTCAATCTTGATGTTTTCTGATTTTAACTGCTTGCATTAAAATTCATTCCCTTGCAACCCCCCCCCCCCACCACCACCACCACCAACAGCAGTATCAACACAATCTGAAGTGAATCTCAAAGGAAAGTTGTCAGAATATAATGTGTTAGCCATACACTCCACCCTCTGTGAAGTTAAAGGTGAAGGGGGGGGGGAGCTGAGGGGTAGGCATGTTAATAGGGTAGAATTTGAAAAGAGAGCTCCACCATTTTCTGTGCTCATTTTTCATCTGTGTTTTTCTTTTGAGAATTTATTATTTTTTCAAGTAATTTGCTAATTTTTTATTGGATTAATTTTAATTATGGATTTGTATTTTTTAAAAATTATTTTCTATATATAATTCCTTTGCCATATATGTGCATTTCAAATACTTCCCAGTCTTCAGCTTACCTATTGATATTTTTTAATGGTGTTTGGGTTAGTTTTTTATTTGTTTTGTATTGTTTCTTTTAATAAAATCCATTTTATTAACCTTGAAGTTGTGAAATTTCAAAGGAACATGACTAATTATGATTTTTCTCTTTTTCCCCACTACCGACATCACTTGGGGGGATCTTTCAAACTGAACACTTCTTCCATGTTAACTCCTGGGAAATTGGTTAAGTGTTCCTTTAGTAATGTGGACGTAAAAGGGGTTCTATAGAAAGTAACCTCACTAAATTCCTAACTGGGAAGGTCATGGTGGATAGTCACACCCCAAGCATGTAACTTTTCTATTAAAAGATTTATTTTTGCCTTAAGCAAGTCCTATCCATTGTTTTCGTGCATCTAGGTTAAGACACCTTTGAAATAAGCATGAACACCCTCAAGAAGCACATTATATTGTTAACTATCCCGTAATCCAATCCCCACCTTCCTTTGTCTCACCTCCAAGTAATCTTCCCTATGTTCCCTCCTTGATTTCAAATGCCAAAAGAAACTGCACAGCAGTCATTCTCTGAAGCATTTGAGGTCCTGTAACTGTCATAGTATTGCCTCAGATAAATTTTTACAAAAATTCTTTATAGGTTTAAATATTTCTTACGTTGACAGAAATTTAGACAGAAATTTATTTTATTCCATTTTTTTCCTGCTAATCTTTCCAAGGATCTTACTGGTGACATGTTGAAACATCAAGTATTTTCTATTTCTTGTATTTTCTTCTCTAATTTCCTTATTATTGCACTATGTTTTGAATAATTTTTACTTTAACTTATAATTATTGTATTGTTTTTTATACAAAAATATATAATATACATATAATAGACAATAAATATACAAAAATATCTAGCCTCTTAAAACCCTTCATTTGTTCTGTTGTTCCATTTTTACTTTTATTTTTTTAATCCTTATCTGAGGATATTTTTTCCACTGCTTTTCAGAGAGAGTGGAAGGGAGAGGGAAACATCGATTGGTTGCCTCCTGTTGCTACTGGGCTGGGACTGAGCCTGTAACCGAGGTATGCGCCCTTGGCAGGAATCGAACCTGGGACCCTTCAGTCTGAGGGCCAATGCTCTAACCACTGAGCAAAATGGGCTAGGGCTGTTGTCCCATTTTTAGAATTTCCTTTTTTGTTTTGTAGATATCATATTTTCTAGATTATATCTGATTATAGTAAAGATTTTAAAAGTACTTTTTATTCTATTTTCAGTATCTCTGCTGTCATATTTTCTTTTAGTTCATATTGGTCTCTCTTTCAAGTAACTGGCATTCCTCATGTGAGGAAATTCTTATCTATTAATATTTTAGAAGAGAGACTACATAATTAGTTGGGTTTTTTTTTTTTTTTTGGTGTGTGTGTATGTGGGGTTTTTTATTGTTTTTTTTGTTTTTTTTTTTTTTGCTTTTTTACAATTGTGCAAATACTATTCCTCTCTGACCTTTTATTTGAATAGGAAACCTGATTGGAAGAGTAATTACAGGTACAGGAAGCCAGCTATCTACAGGCTTTATTTTATGGTGAGTGAAAAGAAAGCAGGTATGGAGCTGGCTATCAGACTGTGTGTATCAGAATTAGCAGATACCATAGGTTTTCTACACGCAGTTGTTTTATGTCTGCATGTACCACACACTTCTCAGCCTTGCAAGATTTTTTAAAAACCTATATTACATTATAGTTTATGTAACTGTTATGCAGACCAGAACGATCCTGATGACTGAGCAAAATTCTCTCTCTGTTGGAAAGCTAGTTGTTTAATGATTATGCCATTAGTGCAAGGGAAGTTATTAGATTATATATCAATTATCGGGGCTTCCTGCTATGGTAGCCTGAGGCATTCATACATTTTATAGGATTGTATTTGTCAAAAATGTGAATGCTTATATCCCCGTACCAGAAGATTTCTGAAGGAACACTTTGCTAAAGAAATGCTTAATTAGGGTCATTTCATGTCAGTATGCAGGCCAGTAAATTAGTAGAAATGTGCATTCTTGGGTCCCTAGTACTTAAAGAACTGTGAGAACTAGATCGGTGCTGTGCAATAAAAATTTCTGTAATAAATGGAATGCACTGTGTCTGTACTGTCCAAATGCCAGCCACACGAGACTATGGTATACTTGAAATGTGCCTAGTGTAACTGAATAATTGAAATTTTAATTGTTTTTAATGTAGTGCATCAGAATTTAAATTCACACAGCCAAATTTACCTAGTGGCCACCTTGTTGGACAGCCCAGATCTAGGGACTATGCCAGTTCATTCACAAATATTGTTAGTATCTATTTTACAGGGCTGGGTGAGAATAAAAAATAAAATGCTCAGCATATAGTAGATACTCCACAGACATTTGTAAAATTATCCAGAGTTAATTTCTCAGTATACATAGAAGGCTTACAGAAATATCTACTGGGAATAGCATCTTAATAGCTGGTGTCAATTTTCTGTGAAAATGAATTATTATTAATTGATCCATTATGATTTTCTTTTATGTATTTTGACCTCTGACATGACTAAAATTTACCTCTTTGTTCTCTGCCTGAAAAACAGTCTTATTTTTGCAGCATTTTACACTTTGGTAACATGCATTTTAAAGTCAGCATTTCAGTTCAATTTAACTTAATTAAATTCAGTAAACTTTTTTTTATGTATGCCACATGCTCTTTTCTGGGTGTTCTTTCTCTCTTACAATTGATTCATGTTTTAAGTGCTATTACTTACTTATGTATATTTTTTTATTGAAATGAAAAGGAATCTTTGTGAAATAGCAAGGGTTTGTCTATTTATGTATTTATAGATTTATATAATCTATGTATTTATAGGTTACATAAAGTAAAAAGTATTTTCAAATTAAAGTAAAATTACTTATAGCTAATAGGATATTTACTACATGTGCATATTCTGTAAGGTATTCACTCCCTAACCAAAGGCAATACAGGCTACAGGAAAACAAGATAAAAACCTATATTTTAATAGTGATTTTGTAACCTTGACACTATAACCTTGGGGCTAGTCATGTAATCTCTCTAAGCACCAGTTTCTCCATCTATAAAATAGGAATGGCTATTTGAAAGTCTACCTTAAGATCTTCTGTGGTGATTAATCAAAGAAGAAAATTTGATAAGTAGTTAAAAATTATAAAAGTGATAGGCCTTAAAAATTCCACTTGGGGGCTCAAAAATTCACCATGAATTTAAGAATTAAGATTACAATGTTTTGTAAAATAATAGAAAATAACTCTGGATTTTTGACCTGCCTCATTCACTTAAATAGCCCATTGACCTTCAGCAAGTATGTGAACTTCTATTTTCTCACCCTCACTGGGTGGATACCAATCCCTACCTTCTCTAAACCCTATGGGTTATTGTGAAGACCCAGGTGAATTCATGTAGAACAACTGTGTGAACTAATATGTTTATTATTAGAACATCATAAGGCAAATAAAAAGTTACCAAATTAATAATACAAAGAGACATACAGTGCTTTAGGAGTTCAAGGAAATGACAAATCTCCAGCCTGGGCTGGCAAAGGAAAGCTTTACAGAGGAGGGATTGAAAGCAGGAATGCACCAAATTCAATATCTTTTTATTTGCATTCTTTTCATTTCAAAATCTAAAACAAATTAAGATAAACTTGAGTGTCACGGAAAGGACGGCAGGAGATAATGGTTCTGTTTAATGAAATATTATTGTGTCAACACAGAAATGCAGTGTTCAAATAAATAGTGTTTCCTTTCATATTTTAAGAAGCCTGTATCAGGAGAATTTAGAAATCAACAAAGACAACAAATACATGATCTGTCAGAATCATTTCTACTTTATTTCAAATGCTATTTAACATCAATGAAAATAAAAACAAAGACATTATAAAATATAACAACTTGATTTCTTTGCATCTTACCATTGTCCCTTAATTTCAATGTGAATGACTTTTCTACTGTAGATGAATCTCAATTATTTAAAGTTTATTTTTTCCAAATGAGCTATCACTCTCTACTTGACAAAAAATAAAAATTAAAAAATTGCTGAGCTATTTTTACCAAATTTTGAAAATATTTTTTTCTTTACTATTTATCACATTCAAAGTTTTCAAGATAGTTTTTGGAATGAACAATATTAAACACTTTTAAAGAAGCTAGGTCTGTTTGGATTACCAGTTAAAAGCAATTTATTATAAAATGTTGTTATATATTTAAACATCTTTCTTTGGTGTTTTTTGTTTCTAAGACAACTCATCTTTTAATTTTTTTCACAGTTTTTGTTAAGCTTCTTTCTCATATTGGAAAAAATCTGATGCAGTGGCTTAGAGGCTGAGCCCTGATAACCAAAGGCTTCATGAGGCCAGAGGGTTAGAACATTGATAGAAGGCAGTCCTGATGTCCGCTAAGGACAGTGCTCAAAGAAAGGAAGAATAAATGACCAGTTGTGTCCAGTGTGGCTGACTAATTGAGTAAGAGGAAGTAGAGAAATGACACTGGATCTGGACTATAAAAAGCATCTATAACTGTGACAGTGGAGTCCCACATCCTATGCTTATTACAAGTTACAAACTGAGGAAACAGATTCTTCAATAAAACCTCAACACTTTTAGTTTGACAAATATGCCTTCATAATAATCAAATAAAATATGTGAATAATTTTTGTCATATTATTAAAGATGAGCCATAAATTAAATTATAAAGAAGAAAAAAATAACCCAAGGCACCACTAGAAAATGATACAATATTTTTTGCAGGATTCTACTGTATTCACCCTCAGAGAAAGGGTCTGTGAAGTTAACTTGCCTTTTCTACTGCTGAAATACTCAAATCCACCACTGAGTTCAGATGATCTGAGTCAGTCTTTGACAGCAGCAGATTCACAAATCAAACTCCCACAGCATCTGGATGCAGGCACTGCCTTCTTTGAGAACAGAATAAAGGAGATGTGAAGAAGTGTTTTCCAGGGCAAGACTAGTGTTAAGCATGTGAACAAATGCTCCAGGTCACGGTTGGCTAAAGATCAGATCCCGAATCACAAAGGCATTCACGTAAGCTTTAACAACATTGCTTGAGCCTTGGCAGGAAGCTGTAGGCCTTCATGTTCTGAACATGCTTCCAAATACAACAATCAGAAGGAACATGCTTCCTTATGATTGGGAACCTCTTAGACTTCACTCTGAGGTTGGCATGGGTGAAGGAAAGGGTGAGGGGACTGGAGACTTTGCTTCCTTAGGGCTCCCTTTGCTGCTCTCTCTTACGTCGCTGCTTCCAAATGGGGAACACGCACAGAACAGATCAATCGTGGGCTTGATCAGACCCCATGTGTTGTAGCTGAAATTATTTCTCCCCCCTTTTCCTGTTAAAGGGTGTACACAGGGTGGGGCAAAACTAGGTTTATAGTTCGTATGGAAAATACTATAATAATTAATAAATAATAACACAAGAATAAACTCCATGTTTCGGTTACTCACAACTGTAAACCTAGTTTTGCCCCACCCTGTATACTGGGGAGGGGGAATCAAGGCTTGGAAGTGAGTTAGCTCATTCTTTCCTTATTCCACAGCACTTTCTGTTTCCTAAAGCTTGCTAGATGATCTGGCATCATTTTTAGGCATTTCTCGTATCTAAAGGAAGATCAAAGCCTACTTACTGAGGACTGGATATAGTCACAAATGCACATTTTGTTTAAGGCTACTTCTCAGACACTTATATTTCTTATGACAAGCCAAAGAAATTAAAATTAGAATGAGGAGATTTAATGAGAAGAAAAATAATTTTCTTTGCTCAATGGAATTCATAAAAGTGGCTTTTAGAACTCAGGTATCTCAGATACTTATTTTCCATGCATTTGAAGTTGAATATTACACTGCGTATGAGAGTCAAGAAATTATTTTTTGAAATGAACTTAATCATTTTAGTTTGATTGCATAAAAATGTGCTTTCAGAAGCTATGGCAAATTGATTTTTGGATGGAGAGGGATTTCCAAGGCATTAAGCGATTTGCTTTTGCTTGTCAGCAAGACAGAAGCAAGAAATATTTTATCTCATTTGAGCCTGTGGTTCTTGTCTGGTTCATTAGTTTTCATTCAAGTTCATCCACATGCCACAGTTAATACACTAATGCTTTAATGAGTGTGTATAAATAAGTCGAAGCAGAATTTGGTCTATAAATTCCCAAGATATAATTGTTTCTATAATGTATATAATTTTCTTTCTTCTAATTATTTTCAATTAATATAGAATATAAACCAAACTATTGTTTTTCGCATACAAATGCATGTGCTGTCACTGCATTATCCGGGGCCCTAGAAATTTGTATACGTAGAATTTATGTAAATTATGGTTTCATGATTACTAAGTGTAATAAAACTTGAAACCTTTCATGTAGATGTATTTAAATATCAACTCCCTTCTAAAATTTTTTTAATTTTTCCACCTCTCAGCACAGGTATAATCAGCTTCCTTGATCCATGGAAACTTTATTGATTTTTCTATTTTAACTTAATTATACTTATTAGAATTTTAATGTAATTTTCACAAGGAAAGCATGGGCTCCTTGGGGGAAGAAATAATGAAGCATTTGCCGGTGTTCTCAGTGAAAAAGTACAATGAGTAAAGCCAAGTTAGCTTAGCCGATATTTGCTGACGCCTCTCCCTATGTCGCCCTTTCTCTCCCTCCCTCCCAGCCACTCTTCTCCCCTCCCCGTCCTGTGTCTCTTCTCCCAATATTTAGTACTATAAGCTTGTACCTTCCCCATGATTACTCTAGTCTTTCAGAGTTTATCTGGTTTATAGCTCCAGCCGCTGCCTCCAAAGCGGACAGCCATATATTCGGCCCGTCCTCTCAGTTGCACTCCATCTTATGTAAAATTGTTACGTAAGGTTCTATATCTCTCCCATATATTTCCCTGCTCTCCCAATTGCTCTTATTTCCTACAGCCTGGCCCACCTCTTAATCTGTCTCCTTGGTTTCAGTATCTTTCCTTTTAATCTATTTTTTATCCTAAAGCCATTTTTTTTTTCTAAAAAATACAATGGTATCATTCTTATTTCAGAATCTGTAGTTAGTACCTATGGCCCTCTGTTACCTGATATCCACTCTATATCTGAACCTACCTACATTTCCAGCCTCATTTCTCACAGTAACGCCCCACAGTCTACTAGATTATTCACTAGTCTCCAGTTAGGCCACGCCATGGTCTACCTTTGTGTGTCTTTTCTTGTGATTTATCTTCTATCTTAAAAGTATTCTCTCATCTATTCTTTTGTCATTCAACAATTATTCCAATGTGAAGCCTTTTCTGGAGTTGGAATTAATCTCATTCTTTTGGAGATCACATTTTATTTAAACTTTACATTGTACCTTGGAAATATATCTAAGTATTTATCATATTTTAATTGCCATAGTTTTTGCCTTAGTGGAACTCATCTTTCAGCGTCAGTGATGGTAACGTTCTCCAATCACATCTTTCCTTCCTGACTCCTCTCTTTTTGCACCTTCTTGACAAGGTACCAGGAAGCCTTTTATCTCTGTAATGAGCTCTCTGGACTTGTGACATCGTAAAGAGAGAACCCAGTTCATAGTTCTATTACTACACCAGTTCTTGACAAACATTCAGGGTGAGTAATGCAATTTACAAAGTAGTACTTAAAGATTAAATTTAATTATATTCCCCGTCAACTTATGTCCTCTTTTGTTGTTGTTGTGCTACTTCTGTTGGCACAAGTAACCAGAAAGCTCCTAAATAGTAGCAACGTGTTTTCTAACTTTAGTGTCTGTCCCTGTAGCTGCTACCCATGATGCCCACCAGAGTTTTGTAAACATATTTAAATTTGACTAGGTAATTAGGCTTTTTAGTTTCTTAATTTTTTTAGCCCTATAATTCTTGTCATGAATTATTCAGTATTCAATACATAAAGTTGCTTTAGACAGACATTTTAACTTCTCTAATCTACATATATGTTCAGTAAGTCTTCCACCACAACTAAATGTATTAGAAGTTTAGGTGAGTATCTTCTCCTTTTATCATTTATACAATATTTTAAACATTAAATGTTGTTGCGCAATATTTAATCTGCTTTTCAAAGACTATTTTTCTACTGATATCTTCTTCCTTTGGGGTTTAGTAAACCCCTTTGAAAAGTGCAATAACATTCACAAATAAGATGTGAGCAACCAACAGAAATATATGTAACCAAAGGTAAGATGAGTAGATTATGTGATGGTTGCATATTTAGTTTTATAAGAAAATGTGGTTCAGTCAAGTGGCTCAGTTGGTTAGGATGTTGTCCTGTGCATCAGAAATGTTGTGGGTTCTACTCCCAATCAGGGCACATAGCTAGGTTGTGGGTTCAATTCCTGTTATGGGAGACAACTCATTGATGTTTCTCTCTCTCTCACTTCTTCTCTCTCTCAAATCAATAAAACTTACCTTCAGGTGAAGATTTAATTGAAAAAAAGAAAAAAGAAACTGTGAAACTATTTTCCAGAGTGTCTGTTTTATTTTATATTCCCATCAGTAATGTATGAGAGATCTAGTTTCTCTGTATCCCTGCCTGCATTTTGTGTTATCATTGGATATTTACTTTATCGATTCTAATAGATGCGTACTGATATCTCACTGTGGTCCTAGTATATATTTCTCTATAGCTGGTGGTGTCGAACATCTTTTTCTATAAACATTTGCCATCTATATATTCTCTAAATGGTATTTACTGGCTATGAATTTGTCAGTAATATGGCTTGTGAGTATTTTCTTCTGGTCTCTAGTCATCTTTCCATTTTCTTAACAGCAAAGCAAAGATTTTTAATTTTAATGAAGTCCAATTGATCCATTTTTTAAGCAGGGATATTGCTCTTGGTGTTACGTTGAAGAATTCTTTACCAAACCCCAGGTTCCAAATATTTTTTTCCTATATTTACTTCTAAATGCTTTACAGGTTTTACGTTTTGCATTCAAACGTTCCATACTGAGTTAACTTTTTGTATAAGGTGTAAGATTTAGACTGAGGTTCATCATGGATAAATTATGATCTAAAATTCCATCAAAATAATAATATAGTAATATAACCAAATCTGTTCAATAAAGGATCTCAGACAACTTGATTTTAACTCCTTAACTAGATTCCTGGATGTTAAGGATTGGAAGTCTTCAAAAGTGCTTGTAAACAGGATGTTTTTTCATGACCTTTTATTTTCTATCATTAAGATGCTGGTTTTTTTTTCTCTAAACATGCTTCCAAGATGTATTACATAATTATGTTTATTATGATTCAGAAAGTAAACATCAATTTAGAAGGTGGAAATTAAAAACCCACTTTTTACATATAAAAACATTTTAATAATAATAACCAGTTACAACCAAGAAATTGTAACATTTGCAATTTTTTAAGTGACCCTATCTGCTGCTAAGGGTGAGACATTCTTGCAAATGAGATGAATATTAATAAATGTGCAAATAAGGTATGCTTTACACAAATCCTATGAATGTTATTTCAATAATAAAAACTTTGAATGAAAAATCATCCTTGAGGCAATTATGAAATGCTATTCTGCAGAGTCCTGTTAATCTTGTTAGGGTATCCAATGTGATGTTATTTAAATACTAACCAGTAACAGTTTGTAGGATTTATCACTGTCTGATAATTTGCTAGTAGTCAACTCTGTGCAAGTGATACTAAATTTATTATTTAATTATTAGAAATATACATAAAGTGTTATAAAAATAATCGTTAATTGATTGGAAATTCCTGAGTATTCTGATTTTTATCCTCAAATGCCAATAATTAATAGCTGCTGTGAATTTGAGTTAGAGGATTCATTTAAAGATAGACAAGCTGAAAAGTAGAATTTATATAAGAAAATAAGTTTACTACATTTCAAAAGGTCAAAAAAAAAATCGCTGGCAAAATGCTATAAACATCTTAACTTGAAAAAGAAAGCATAAAAAAGTAAAACAAATAATACATTTTACATGAGAAATGTAATAATTATAAAATATTTTAATAAAATTGAGACCAAACACATGTTTATCAATAAATTAGGACAGACTTAATTCACCTATTAAAATAAGTAAAATTAAGGAAATAAGGACTGAAGTTCAGTGCTAAAATTGACTATATACACATATATGTGCATATATACATATGTCAGCCCTAAACATAGATAAAGAAGTTTAATTTCATTACTCATGATTTCTTAAGATGCATCAGTCTCAACCTAATAATACGAAAAACCATATAATCTAAAAAATCATAACTTTCCTTAAACTCTTATTAGAGCTGAGATTTCAGGAAAACCAACTGGCCTTAAATCTAGAGAGGTACCTCTAAGGACAGAAGGTACCCAAAGCACTAACTTACTGGGCCAGAGCCCAGGATGAAGACTTAGTTACCATAAAGGGGTAATAAGTTTTCAGCTAAAATTTTCAATAAATTGCTACAAGCTT
Organism: Miniopterus natalensis; assembly: GCF_054644295.1. Classification (NCBI taxonomy): domain Eukaryota; kingdom Metazoa; phylum Chordata; class Mammalia; order Chiroptera; family Miniopteridae; genus Miniopterus; species Miniopterus natalensis. The sequence continues at coordinate 67,901,145 of NC_142086.1, forward strand.
TGTATAGGCTAGAGGGATTTATAGAGCCCGGGAAACCACAGACACAGGGTGCTTTACATTCACTCGTCACTCGTAGGCTCTTCCTTCTGGATCTTCCTTAAATGAAATGTTCTTTTAAAAAGATTGGGGGCAGGGCAGGAGAGTGGAAAAGGTCTCCCTCCTGTGCAGGCCAAGAGATGGGGTGGAGCTGCTACTGTGGGAAAGTCATAAAGCGCCAAGATTGTTTATTTCTCTTAAGCAGCTAGGTGAAGGGAACAGAAAACAAAACAAAACAAAAACAAAGAAACATGCAAAAGCTTTCTACTCCTAAAGAAAGAACAGAAAAATGTCCAGAACCTGGATGTTGGAAATTTCCCATGACTCCTGGGAAAGACAGGATCACTATAAAGTTCTTAGCCCTGAGACTGAGCACCTATCTAAAAGGTTAAAATAAAACAATAAGAAATGCCCCTGCACCTTACCACTCTCCCCACATCATATTAGAAAGTATCAAGTACCAATTAACAGCAATCTACCGCTGTGGGTGGGCAAGAGTTTGGAGAGGGGATCTCTCTGAGGTTTTGGCTAATCGGAAAAGTCTAAATTTGAGGGCAAAACAGGAACATTAAAAGAAAAAAAACTCTGCAGCCCAACTCTTACTTAAGCACAAAATAATGTTGGGAGAACTTGGAGTCAGTGGTGCGCTGAGGATAACCATAGCAAGAACAAAATCTCAAAACCAACTCAACCCTTGAATAGATTAACTTAAGCCTTCCCTTACCAAATACCTCCATCTTCACTGTTCCACACACAATATCCAGCTTTCAACTGAAAAAGAGGCAAAAAGAAAAAGAAATAAGCAGAATCAGAGTTATTTTATCCAGATGTTGAAATTATCAGACAGTGAATGTAACATAAATGGTTGTTAATACGTTTTAAGTCTCTAAAGGAAATAATAGTAGAACATTCATTAATAGATGGGGAATCTCAGCAAAGAAACGGAAACCACAAAACTTTAAAACTACTGAGATTTCTCATCTATCAGATAAGTAAAATAAAAGATACACAAAAATTAAAAATAGAGCAATACATTCTTTCAGTACGTCTGTAGGGAAACAGGCACTCTCATGTAGTAGTGGTGGAAATGCACACTGGTAGAGCTCATTTAGAAGGAAATTTGAAATACTTACAAAACTCTCAATTAACCTAGCAATCCCACGTTTAGGAATTTTCCCTACGGGTAAACCTCCTCAACAACATGAAAACGTAGATAAGTGTATTGTTTGTAACTGCAATAGTCGGAAACAACCTGTATGTCCATCAAAGGGGAACTGCTGGATAGACTGTAGCCTCTTATCCACCCAGTAGACTACAATTAGAGTGAGAAAGTCATATCAACTGAAGTAGAGTGATTTTTAGAACATACTAGGTGATAAAAGCAAGTGCAAATGATTATTTATTGTACACATTTTTCATACAGAAAGGAGGAGAAACAAGACTATAAGGACCTTATTGTGCAAAATGAAGCAACTTGAAACCAGAAACAAACGAGAGAGGTTATGAATAGACGGTGGGTGGGAATGTGGCACAATGTATGGAGGGATAGAAACAAGATAAAATGAACTGGGGATGCCACTTCACCAAGTATACATTCTACAAAAGCATTCTGACTTATAGATCTAGGTTAATATTTTATATACTTAATAAATAAATTAAATAAATAAGTCTAAGAAAAAATTTTGCTCATTTTTAATAAGGAGGTCTTTTTGTTTTCATATGTTTCTTACACTTGTCCTAGAAAAGGTGTGGTTGAAAAAGTAAAAAAATATTGACAGCTTCTATATTGCTAACCTTTATCTTTTTTTCATTTTCTGACCAACCTGAATAAGCTCTGAATCCGAGTTGGCAGTCTTAAGTTCTGTCTTAAGAAAGTTCATAACCTTTATAGCTCATATCTATGTAATAAGGATAGTAATTCTTGTTCCTGGCAAGAATAGTTGAAGGATTTCTAAGGCAATAAATTAACAGAATCATCCCTTAGAGAGTAAGGCTATGAGAAATCAACTCTAAATTTGTTTGCTGGTTGGCTTTGGCAGAGAGGTGGCTGAATTATTGAGTAAATTAGTACATAGCTAATCAAGTCTGTTAGTGAAGACATCTGTAGTCTAACAACAAATTGACTGCTGAATTTTTCATCTGTCTCAATGATTGTATTTAGTTAACTTTAGAGTGATTGTTCAGTAGTTAGACAAAAGAGTCTTGAAGAGTTGGGTAATAAAATGGTATACACTAGATGGGCTTTGAATCTAAAAAATTCAATGTTTAGAAGTTAAAGGAGTTCAAATCCCTATTTTCTCCACACTGCCAGCCCCTGATAACCACCATTCTATTTTTTGTTTGTAAGTTTAGCTTTTTTAGATTGCACATATGCTTTCATACAGTATTCATTTTTCTCTGTCTGACTTATTTCACTTAGCATAATACCCTCAATGTTCATCTATATTGTCACAAATGACAGGGTTTCATTTTTTCTCATGGCTGAATAATAATATTTTATAATATATATTAAAATATTTTAATTTCATAATATATATACCTTTTTAAAAAATATATCTTTATTTCAGAAGGGAGAGGGAAAGAGAGAAAGATCGAAACATCAGTGATGAAAGAGTCATTGATCGACTGCCTCCCGCATACCCCAACTGGGGATCGAGCCCACACCCCTAGCTTGTGCACCCTGATCAGGAATCAAAATTCTATCTCCTGGATCCTAGGTCGAAGTGCAACTGCTAAGCCATGCCTGGCCAGGCTGTATCTATTTTTATTCATTTATCCATTCATAGGCAAGTGAGGGTGTTTCCATATCTTGTTTTGAATAATGCTGCAATGTACCTGGAAGTGCATATCTCTTTGAGATCTTTCAATTTTCTTTGGATATTGTATACTCAAAAGTGGGGTTGCTGAACCATATGGTAGTTCTATTTTTAATTTTTTGAGGGACTACCATATTGTTTTCCACAGTAAGTGTAACAGTTTACGTACCCACCAACAGTGCAGAAGGGTTTCCTTTTATCTGCATTCTCACCAATATTTACCTCTTATCTTTTAGTGATAGCCATTCTAATTAGTATGAGATGATATATCATTGAGATTTTGATTTGCGTTTTCCTGATTAGTGATGTTGAACACCTTTTCATGTACACATTGGCCATTTTTATATCTTCTTTGGAAAAAATGTCTATTCAGTTCCTCTGCCCATGGTGTAAGATGGCAATCCATTTTCATTTTTCTGCATGTGATTATCCAGTTTTCCCATCACCCTTTATTGAAGAGATTATTCTTTTCCTATTAAGCTTTCTTGGCTCCCTTGTCAATATTAGTAAGGATTTCAGGTAAAAAATATGCCTTTCTCTGTTTTTTTGGTTGCATTTTTTAGTTTCTAGCAAATAACCTCTTATTAGTAATTATTTAGAAAAGTCACATTTGAGATTCTCTTTAATAAGAGTTAAGGGTGTTCACTGTTTGTTTTCTTGTTTGGTTTATTTGTAGTTTTTTTAATGCTTTATAGCTAAAATATATTTTGTGTTCATCTTACTTTCTAATTTAATTATAAATATTTTTTATTTCCCTATAATCAATTAACCATTTAAATTTTAAAATATAAACAAAATTTAGTTGGATTTTGTGTATATTTATCTGTTTAGACAGTTTACAAATTTAAACAGTCACTGTACACTTATTGGCAACTTAAGTGTTATTCTGCTCATTTAAAAAATTATGTGAATTGCAGTATTAAGCTTAGCTTATTCTATGGCATGGTGATTTTTAAGCAATATTATTAAATTACTGCCAGATAGAAGATATTGGGACATTGAGTATTTAATAGCAAAATTTTAAATAACATCTACACAATTAATTTTGATAAATTATGCATCTTCTTGTATTTTTATTTTTGTATGAATATATTGTCATAGGAATTTGGAACTCATTTTTATTAAAATTGTATGCAAATATCCATCTGCTCTCTTTCATTAGAGATTTACTTTTAAAAGAGAATTATTTGTATTCAGTTTTAAAACTTTTACTGAGTAGCTTGAAAACCTGGATTATCTTGGGTAGTGAAGGACCAAACATGCCTATTTTCAATATTTATAGGCAGTTCACAAATGCACATCCCGTGTATAAGTCCATGGAGGCATATATGGCAAAACTCTAAAGTTTCTGTTTCTTATATAGCTATTTTAATGATGCAAAATTGAAATGCCATGCAATCAATTTTTATCTATGCAAAATACATTATAGTGTTTATTAGTAAAAGGTAAAGCAGATTTCTTAACTCAAAGTCTAACTGGCCAGATGTGACCTGATTCCTTTCACAATTTCTGTAGAGAAAAAGGAACATAAATACTGTGTTAATTTGACCTGAACTCTCTAGTTGAGTAAAGGGTCTTATAGGAACTAAAATTTAGAGAAGGTCTAGATAAGGCAGAGTAGAAGACAGTAAACCGTATTGGGAAAACTAAAACTTATGATACTGAGAACATGGGCATGTTATGTTCCTGGCTTTCATTTGTAGTTTTGAATTGGAATCACGGGGCGAACACAACCCTGCTTCATAACTATAAAGGGGCACATTTTAATGAATTTAATATATATTTTAGATAAAATGATAACAGGAAGCTTAAAAAACAGATAGGACCTGAAAGAAAGAGAAAAGATAAAATGTAAGCAACACTGCACTCCAGAGAATGCACACACGCATGAAGGTGGATAAGCAAAAGTACTTTCATCAGAGTAGTTATATTCTGACTAATTCTATAAAATTATGCTATTTTATGTTTAATTACAACACATTATGATCTCTTGAATTTGGCAATAGTTGCATTCCAGCAAAGAGATGCACTTCATGATTTATTATTTCTTTGTGATAAAATAAAATTCAAATATTTAAGCTTATAGAAGAAAATTAAAATGTGAACCTAGGCTATGGAAATCTTTGCTTCTCTGAGTTTAGCTATATCACACTGTGATTTCTCTTTGATCTTTATAGAAGACCTGAAAGGTCTTTCTGAATATCAGAGCAGAGACAGATCTGAATTTAAATCTTTGTTTTGGCTCTAAGTGTGGCCTTGGAGAAAATGATTTCCCTGCATCATTTTTTTTTTTTAAATTGTTAAAGCGTAGATTAAAAATATCAATCCAGGGGCATTGGGAGAATAGAAATTTGGGTCATTTGCTTTCTCTCGTCTTCTTAGGTTTCTTTTTGATATTATTTTTATCAAAATTGATTGTACTCAGAAGATAACCCTATAAAAAGAAAGCTCAACATTTATTAGCTCTCCTACAATATTTAAAATGTGCAGGATAGTCACTCATAAATAGCACTATTTTTCTACCAAGTTCTTGATAAGAATTAAGCCTTCATGCAAAGCATTATATTAACCTCTCTTCTGTGCATCTAGAATGGTACTGTTTATATAACAGTCTTAAGAGGACAGAAAAAATAATCACACAATCACTTTCTGGTTTTGCTTTAGTGGAAAAACATGAGCCAGGAAAGCATTAAAACATGTGTTATTTTGCTTAATTCAGATTTCTCTAAACGTTACAAAATGCATTTACGGGAATCACCAGACTAGAGAGAACCTCTTTGGATCCTGCTATTACGCTGTGATTTTAACTGAACTGCTCAGGTATGTGAGGGAGAATCTATAATTGTCAAGAGAAGAATTAGATGATTTGCTTTATGGAAAATAAAAGTAGTTTGAAAAGTGTATTTACAAAAAGCACCTGATAATATTCTCAGTAAGACCATGTGTATTCCATGGAAGCTACACTGAATATGTTGAAATATAGTATTGCTTTAATTTAAACTTATAAAAATCTTTTCCTAGGGAACTGGTTACATATATTATGGAACATACATATAGTGCAATACTATTTAGCCTTTGAAAAATGATGTGTAAGGACTGATATGGAAAAATTCCCATGACATACCAAAAACAGGGGGTGGGTAGAGAAAGAGTTTGTTTGGATTGCTACATTTTATAATCAAACAAACAAAATAGAAACTGGTAACTAGGGATCATGAGCCTGGGAAACAGAGTTGAGACGAATATATTTTTTACAATACACTCTTTTGTGCTGTTTGCTTAATTTTTTCTACTATGTTCATCAATTACTTAATTCACAAAATTTAAAATACAGTGATATAAATCAAATGTGAAAAAAATAATAAAATGTTTGGTATGAATCTTCAAACTAAAGCATAATGATACGACTCTTATTTTATTGGGCTGCTTATAAAAAATAAATACAAATTGTCATTGTGGTTAACTATCGCATTTGGAGTACAATCATAATTTTGGATACAAAATAGCATATGAAAAAGATCCTTATATTTACTGAGTGATGTAGTCCTGCCATTTTAACTTTTCATAATTATAAAATTGTCAGAAGAAAGCATTCGTAAGGATTAAAAAAGACAATGACCTTTAGTATGTTTTCATGATACTAATCTAACAAGCCTCAATCATGAATTTTTAATAACTTTCAATTGATATAAGCCTAGAAAAAGTATATTCATAGAAGTAAGTGGTTATTATAGTGTCATATGTGATATGAGTTATCAGCTCAAAGAAGAATAGTAATGAGTAATTGAAAAGGTCCTTAACTCTTAAATCACATAATTTTCCAGTTGAGACAACCTGCTGTTATCTCCAATAGAGGTAAGGTACCCCTCTGTAGCATACCTGATACTTACCATTAAGTGGGTTTAATTAAATTAACAGCAATCAGCATTTATTTATTTCATGCTTGTACAACTTTTGAATACTAAATCATACACATATTTTTGTCAAATAAAACCCTAAATTAGTTTTAACCCCAAATAAAGGTAACAAGGTTTAGTCAAAGATTACTTATGTACTCATTAGTAAAAGATTCTCCAGATCACTTTAACTCTCAAATTTAATCTTTTTTTTAAATTAAAAGTTCTTCAGCATCACTAATTGTATTAACATCACAGTTATAAATTTCCTGAGAGATAATTTTTAATAAACCCACCTCTGTATTATGCTTGGTAGTTCGGTTTGTTTATTCAGTCCCACATGAGAAACCGTACGGTGCTGTCTCCCTCAGTCTGGCTTATTTCACTTAGCATAATGCTCTCCAGGTCCACCCTCTGCCACAGGCTAAGATCTTCTTACTTTTTACCCCCCAGTAGGATTCCACTGTGCAATGTACCATGGTGTTTCTATCCTCTCGTCTACTGATGGATGCTTGGGCTGCTTGCAGATCTTGGCTACTATAAATAATGCTGCAATGAACATAAGTGGTGATAGAAGAAAAATAAAATAAAAGAAAGAAAATTCACCTCTGTAAGCTCTCATAAAATGTCCCTTTTTCCCTTTTAAAAAGCCACATGGTAATGGTGCTGTATTCCTGTAAAATTATCTTTCTATTTTCTATAACACTTAGAATTCTAGTCTTATAATTCATTCCAGTTTTTAAAAAATGCTGGATCTGATATTTGTTTTTTCCCTAACATTCAATTATAAAATTTAATATTTTAATTTACTCATGAATTCCTGGCTTCATTTCCTTTTATGAAGCATTTTTTGCCTTTTATTATTGCTTTCTCTTTTTGGATCCATTTCTTCCCTCATATCACCACATACATGAGATATTACTTTACGGAAAAAGTCCTCCCATTGTTTGGTTTCTAAGTCAGATGTGACCACCCTGACCCTTACACTTTCTTTGTTTATAACTTTTTTAATGGTGATCAGCACAATCTGTAGTCTTCTCCATTTATGATTTTCTTCTTTTTAAAAAATATGTTTTTATTGATTTCAGAGAGAAGGCAGAGGGAAAGAGAGATGGAAACATCGGTGATGAGAGATCAGCTGCCTCCTGCACGCCCCTCCTGAGCATCAACCCCAAACCCGGGCATGTGCCTGGCCCTGGACTAGAACCGTGGCCTCCTGGTTGATAGGTCAGCGCTCAACCCCTGAGCCCCACTGGTTGGGCTCCATTTATGATTTGCTTCCTCTAGAAAACTTTCCTTACAGCAAAAATACTCAACAGATTACATTTTTCTCTGAACATATATGCATATATATAATTATGTACTATATATTGTTATGTATATATTTTTATAATATATCGTTATAGTATATTTTATATACTATATATTATTCATGTTACTCAATATAGTTACATAGTATTGCTAGTCAAAATTAGCTTGGTGATATAAGTCAGTCACCTGCTCTTCTAGATACCTTCTTCAATTACAATGAAGCACCTGGATAAAGGGAAAACGAACTTTTAGTCATGTGAATCCATAAAATTGACAAGTGGGCTAAAATTAAACAATTCTTCAGCCAAAACTTTGTCACAGGATGGGAAAAACAACAACAGCAAACCTCTACCGGTTAAATTCAAAGTTTTCTAAGTTTAATTTCATTACTATCATTTTTTTTTTTTACTTGTGTTTCGAAATTGCTGCAATCGGGTACTTCCTTCTCGACTTTCTCAATTTGATTTTTTTTCAGCTACAGGTATCTGCGTCTTCATCATGCTCTTTGCTGAATGTGTGCTTTCCTTTTACTCCTTGTGTTTACTTAACACTCACAATTTTGGTCTGTGGAAAATCAGATGGATCTCATTGGATTCCAGAAGTGAGGGGAGTAGACTGAGGAAAGGGTTGGAGCTGAAATGGAGTTTGATATTGTGTTAGTTCCAGGAAAATTGTGAAGTTGTATATTACTGTGTTTTCTCTCTATGTGTGTATGTGTGATTTCATAATTAATTCATATTTAAAAGAACTCTGCTGCTTTTATCTTTAATTCTTATAATGCATGCCTACTGCCTTTAAAAATTATCAAAAAATTGCTGTTTAACTTTACTTCCCTGATAATTTCATGAGTATTGCAACACTTTGTTTCAATTTTTCCTTTGCTTTTAAAGTTGATGTGAATTAGTTTTGTAAAACTAATTATAGATTATTTGTTTTCCTTATTTCTGGATAACTAAAAATAATTTTATAAATAAAATTGAAAAATAAGTAAGGGCCTATGCTCACTAATCTATATTTATTTTACTTGGTACATATATACCTTTTAAAATTATTTAAAAAAAATTTTTAATGACATTTCAATACCTTTCACCCAATTTTCTGGTTTCAGTTATAGAAATACTTGTCCCTATTTTGGAAAGTCTTGGTTCTCCTTATCTACTGTTGTCTTCCTAAAAGCATTGGCAATATGTTGTACAAACTAGGTTTTGCTATTTGTAAATTAACAAATAATGAATATATGAATAAAAATAAAAGAAGTGGATGTCATGGAGATTAGGATAACAGGGGAGGTATATCATAGGAATTTAATCAGGAGAAAGTGTTGCGCTTAAGAATTCTGCACATGCTAATTTATTTCTTTTGTTTTCTTATTTTCTACTGACTATGACAAAGTTACATCACACCTTATGAGGCTGTCTTAACAACAGACATTTCCCCATAAACTCTTTTTACATTTAAACACTGAACTAGCAGACTCTAAGAAAAACTAGTATGTCATTTTGACCAATGACTAGCCAGAGTCCTCTTAACAACTATTTCAGGTTTGTTCTGACTATATTTGAAAGGCTTATTGCCTGAGCTCTGGGAATTTGCTGAAACTACATTTTGTAACTGCTCTGGTGTTAGGTTTCTTTCAGAAGTTGTAATAGATGAAATAAATGAATATCTAATACGTGTCCTTCTCTACCAGAACTAACTTACACAGCACTATGAGCAAATTGTTTACATCATATTATCTTGTAATATAGTTTAGAAAGTGACTATTTAAAAATACAATTTTTTATTTGAGGGATTTTTAAAAGAGGCTTTATTTTCTAGAGAAGCTTTAAGTTCACAACAAAACGTAGAGGAAAGCACAGGGATTTCCTTATGCCCCGCCCCAAACATGCATAGCTTCCTCTGCCTTCAACCTCCCCACCAGAGCAGCACATTTGTTACAATTCATGAACCAACGCTGACTTATCTTTATTGTCCAAAGCCCATAGTTTACATTAGGGTTCAGTCTTGGTGCTGCACATTATATGGCTTTTGACAAATTTATAATGACAGTATCCAATAGTATTATACAGGGTTGTTTCACTGCCCTAAAAGTCCTCTGTGTTCCACCAAATCATCCCACCCTCCCCTCTAATCCTGGCAACCACTGACCTTTTTACTGTTCCATGGCTTTGCTTATTTCAGAATGGCCTGGACTTGGAGGTGCACAGCATGTAGCCCTTTCAGACTGTCTTCTTGTACTTAGTAATATGCATTTAAGTTTGTCTATGTCTTTCCATGACTCAGTAGCTCATTTCTTTTTAGCACTGAATAATATTGCATTGTCTGGAAATAACACAGTTAATCTATTCATTAACCTACTGAAGGGCATCATGGTTGCTTCCAACTTTTACCAGTTGCTATAAACATTAGTGTGCAGGTTTTTGTGTGGACATATGTTTCTAACTCCTTTGGGTAAATACCAAGTAGGGTAGTTGTTGGATTGTATGTGAAGAGTGTGTCTAGTTGTGTAAGAAGTGTTGAGTTTAACAACATGGTTGCTCCATTTTGCATTCCCACCAGTAAATAAGGTCCGGTTGTTCCTTGTGATCTCCAGCATTTAGTGTCATCAATGTTCTGGATTTTGGCCATTCTAATAGGCGAATAGTGGTATCTCATTGATGTTTAATTTGCATTTCTTATATGACATATGGAGCATCTTTTCATATACTTATTTCCCATCTGTATATCTTCTTCGGTGAGGTATCTGTTAAAGTGTTTGGCTCATTTTTTAATTAGGTTCTGTGTTTTCTTATTGTTGAGTGTTAAGCACTGTGTATATTTTGGATGAAGTTTTTCATTTAAGAATTAAAAATAGTTTTCAGGTTATATTGAATCTCATGTTGCTCATAATGGAATTACAACCACTATTTTATTACCCGATATCTGGCTATACAGATATCATAAAAATAAAATGTGTCAGTTAAATTTGTTGAATTATTTGCTCACTCATTTTGCTTATCTAAGTACAAACGGTTAGAGACATATTGAAAGCACATGAACTAGAGAAATGTGAGGTCACTTGCAAAAAACAGATTAGTGTTGTATAATTCTATTATAATTTTTAAGAAAATGTAAAACTAACAGTTACTGACTCAGTCTCAGCAGATGTAGGGCACTTAAAAACATGAACATTTATTTATATTGTGCATTAAAATTAGATATAGTGTCGCTTTTAGTGTTTGTACCAAAGATTTATCTGCAGCGTTCATAGATTTTGTACCTGTATTCAAAACTTTGATGTTATTATCACTGTCAGAATATCAACTGAGAACTTTCTTTGCTATACCCATAGAAATCATGAAAAGTTTCCTTGTAATAAGAATATAATCACATTTCTTTAAAAAAATGAAAGCACTTATCATCTTTATAAAAAATTCATCTCTATCAAGATTTCACTAGATGACTTTTTTGTCTCCTTTATTATTATGGATTTTTGGGGTCACCTAGATTCACACCAGCTAACAATAATTACCTAATACTACAGTGGTATTTTCTACTTATGCATTCAATGTTAGGATCCTAATTTCTACCATCTAAAATGTGTCTGCATAAGAAATGGGTTCATTAATTTATATTAGTAGTCCAAACACCTAAAATTCAATTTCTAGGTACTTATCCAAGACAAACAAATATATGGATTTACACAATGTCATGTGTGCAGTTGTTTTAAACAGCTTTATATAAAATAGATAAAAGCTGAAAACAACCCAAACATCTACCAGTAAGTTAATGAGTATACAAATTGTGACATCATCAGGAAATGCAATGCAATACTATTCAGCAATAAAAGTAATAAGAATTTGTTGCTGGCATATTTGTCTTACATGGACTACTAAAGTCCTTCAGATGAAAAGAAATGACAACAGACTTGGTAACTTAAATCCAAGGGAAAAAATTCTGAGCAGCGGAAATGGTAACTATGTGGGTAAATATAAAGGACTATACATGCCCGTGTATACTCTTTATTTCTCTTAAATTCTTTAGAAGACATGATTGTATAAAGAATAATTACAACTACATTGTTGTTATGTATGACACTAATACATAGGTGTAATATATGTGGCAATAATAGCACAAAGGAAGGGGAAAGAAATAAAGCTATATTGGAGTAAAAAAAAGTAATGAACTATTAAATGCACCTAATAATATGGATGCATCCCAGTCTCAGTGAAAGAAGTCACACGCCAAGATTGAATTGTTCCATTATTTCCAAGACTGAATTGTTACATTTTATGAAACTCTTTTTAAGACGCATTTCATCTCAATAAACAGAAACAGGCCAGTTGTTTCCTAGGCTCTGGGTGTGAGAGAATGAGGCAAAGGAAAAGTTACGTGTGATGAAAATAGTCCAGCCCTTGCTCGTGCTGACGGCCGCAGGGCTGCATGAACATGTTCAAAGCACCCGCCCGGGGGGCTGAGCAGCTGCGGGGAGGACAAGCCTCCCCATGGACGGTGCAGGCCCCCGGCTGGGAAAGGCCACGCGGCCCTTCCAGACCAGCCGCCCTGCTCTCCAGTAAATGCAACTGTGTAAACGATCCCAGGCAAACCAGCAGAGAAACGGCCACGGAGAACAAGTTGAAACTTGGAAATAACGAGTTAAGTTCATTGTATTTAATCACTCAGTTTTGGGGTGGTTTGTAACGCAGTGAAGACCATAAGACGCCTGACTGCCTGGTTAAAATTGCAAACTGCTCTTTGGTGTCCATCGTTGCTTATTCTGTTCTTTGTTTCCATAACATAAGTGACTTTAAAAATAATTTATTTACTATTTTTAAATTTTATTGTGGTATAATTTGCATAGTATATTAGTTTCAGGTGGACAAGATAATGACTTGATATGTGTATGTATTGTGAAATGATCACGGAATAAGTCTAGTGAACTTCCATCACTAGACAATTTTTTCAGGTAATGAGTGTTGGGAGCCGGTGACGTGTCTGGACATGGTCCACGCCACCTGAGGGTCTGGAGTCAGGGACTCGACCCTCCCCACAATGACCCTTGATATTGAGAGCCCGCTACGTGCCTGGACACGGTCCACGTAGCCTGAGGCTCTGGAGCCAAGGACTCGACCCTCCCCCAAAGTTCCCATTAGAAGCCGAAATGAAGATAGTTACCAAGGTGTGGGCTCATGCAGCAGGCAGGATGTTTGCTGAAAGCCTGCTTGTGCAGCCTGGGAAGAACTACCTTGTATCACCCTCCCTTCCTTGCCAGTTGTTTGCTACTCACTCTATAATAAAGGCCGTGAAGCCATTTGAGGCTGCACCTCATTGGAGGGCAGCCCTCCCGATCCCAGAACTGTGTTTGTCTCTAATTCCCACCGCTCGACCTCAGGTTTGTTCGTCTTTCAGGCTGCTTCCTGACAAATGAGAACTTTAATTATCATTGTTAATGGAATTGTTTACTGTTTTCTTCCCTACAAAAGCGTCAGCACTACAATAGCACTACAATTTTTGTCTTATTTGTCTAATAATGCCTGACAGAGGGCAGGGGTCACATAAATAAATGAATGAGGAAACCCAAGCTGTGATGCAGTGTCCATACAGTTAATATTCTGATGAAAGTATCAAAATAAGATGTCTTGTCACCTCTGTAGCTGTCACATCACAAGTGGAAAGTATATTTTCCTCAGATTATTTTTGCTTATATGGTTATTTCTTAATGATTTTTCTTATTTTTAAGAAACATGATGTTTAACTATGTAATTAATTATTTTTACTTAAATCCATTTTTATCGTATTTAAAAAATAAAGTCGACATGAGTGACATCTATAGACCTTATTATGAGTTGAGAGGGAATTGTAAAACACAGAGAAGGTTCAAATACAGCAATTCCTATACGACATATTTTGTCTAATAGTTGGAAGCCAAAAAGCCAACCTTCAAACCAAATCCCTGCCACCAACTTCAAACAGTAAAGTGAGAATAGAGAGATTAGGGAGAGGCCATTTTCAAACAGCAGTTCCAACCTGCTCTCAGAGCCTTCAACATCAATGGATCTCACATTTCAAGTAGGGCCTTGTGATAGCAGATTCATTTGAAAGAAATCCTGCGTTTGTGGCTCTAGCTAACCTCTCGTTATTTTTCCTGACATCACATCAAAGGATTAGTGTTAACATCAAGCGCCCTCCGCAAGGCTGATATTGGCTTCAGCCTTTTTCCTGTTTTGTTATCCAATAATCTCACAGAAACTCTGAATATTTCCAGAGCTCTGATTTTTAGTTTCTCAGTTCCTAAATTACTTGTGATATGATAGAGTATTCTCCCAATAAAGGAAAGAATTTTGAACAACCCATTATAGAAAATAATGCAAAATATTATTTGAAATACTGGAAATTAAAAACTGCCACACATCTCTCACTATATGAATTATTGTATTCATATTAATCAAGATTGTACCCTGTCTTACAGTTTATATTTATCTCATTTGATCATTACCTATACCTGTGAAAAAGCATAAGTTTCATGAAACTTCAGTTACTTTTTACAAAGTGTTTTGGACCTATGGAGAAACAAATCTGTTTTCAATCCTGATGTTATTTTCACCTAAATACACTCACTCCTGTTGGCATCACACGGTGATTCTGCAGTTTGGTTTCTCCGGAAACACATTTCAAGATGAAATGTGAACTATAAAATATTTATTGAAAATAAATGCGTGAAAGGAAGGGGGAGAAATAGGATCACAGGGAAATCAGAAGCCATCAAACGGCTGCATCGTAATACCCCTGCCCCTTTCAGCCGCCACCTGTGGACTGACCTCAGGCCGGCCAGCCCTCCAGCCGCGGCAGGCCCCGGGGAGCGGACGCTGCAGACCGCAGGCCAGCCGCACGGCCACAGCCAGCGGGCAGCAAGTCCTTGCTGGACGGGGAATGGGGACCGCACAGTTCTGTGCAAAACACAGATGTTATCATCGGAAACGGCTTCTTCCCCAATTCCTCCAATACTCTCTGTCTTCCACGTCCCAAACACGAGCACTTTGAGAAAGCAAGTCTCTTAGAAATGCCTTTAATTACATGTGAAGCCTATAAAGCCTCATGGATTCTAGAAAAATGAAGAGGCTATTTGGGAAATCAACTGCAATAACAAGTCCTCATTTTCTATATGAACACTCCCTAATCCTTTAATATACTCCAGTTAGCACATTGAACAATTCCTATTTTGGGACTTGCCATATTTTACTGTAATTTTTCATCTTTTGTGTCTATAAAAGTTCATGGAGCCTGGACACTGAGTCTTATTTTGTTCTGTAACACATAAGACTGCCATAATGTCTAGCACTTATTAGCCACTTGCTAAATGTTTTCTGAATGAATGTATAAATTTTGCATCCTTCTTTGTCTGCAATCTTGATGCTAGGATTTCTCATTCCATCTTTTCCTTCTTGACTGTGCAAAGGGTATCATGAGAACACAAAAAAGAAAAGAAAAACACACATCAATAATTAAAACAAAATTACTCAGGTAATTCCACACAGAGACATCATAAAACTGGGTATTTTATAGATATTCAAACAATAAAGTAAACCATTTAGCACTAAAAATTCCAGGCTTCTGAGAGAGAGTAGTTTCTATCAATGCAGCACTCCCTCAGAGAGCAAGCTGTCACTATCTCTTTATATTCAGCTCCAGACAACTAGAATGTGGGAAGCGATAATAACTGGAACTTCACCACATTATCACATTCCTCAGGAAAAAATAGTAATTCCAATGTAACGACATTGAATAGAAATTTAGAAGGAAAAAGTATACGTGAAGAATATCAAAGTGGAGGCCATTTATATTTCTAAAACAAGCAGCAAATCAGAGTAATGTGAAGCTCCTGACAACTTAATTTGAAGGTTTACATTTGCTCCTACCCTGGGGCCAGGTAGGTTTTTATTC
The DNA here is from genome assembly GCF_054644295.1 of Miniopterus natalensis. Classification (NCBI taxonomy): domain Eukaryota; kingdom Metazoa; phylum Chordata; class Mammalia; order Chiroptera; family Miniopteridae; genus Miniopterus; species Miniopterus natalensis. Next base: position 67,917,124 of record NC_142086.1, read on the forward strand.
TCCTGAATCAACAGCACTATTTCCAGATTATTTTTACAGCATGAACAAAAGTCTGTCTTTAATTTTATCTCTGTTTTATTTTTGCTATACCACATATCGACTGACTCCTTAGTTTTCTTTTTTTAATTTATCTTTATTGTTGAAAGTATTACAAATGTGCCCCTTTTTCCCCCCACCCCACACCCACACCCACTCCCACTCCCACCCCAGGCCTTCACCACACTATTGTCTGTGTCCATGGGTTATGCATATATGTGTATAAGCTCTAAGGTTAATCTCTTCCCACCCCCTCCCCCCACCCCCTTTCCCTCTGAGATTCCTCAGTCTGTTCCACGCTTCCATGTCTCTGGATCTATTTTGTTGGACAGTTTATTTTGTTCACTAGATTCCACGTATGAGTGAAATCATGTGGTACTTGTTTTCTCTGACCTGCTTATTTCACTTAGCATAATACTCTCCAGGTCCCTCCTTACTTTTCATTTTCTGACCTCTATGGTACTTTATTTGAGTCTTTGATGTATAAGTTTATTTGTCTGTCTCCGGTAATCATCTGAATCAATTTTAATGTCCAAATTGATGAGTCACCTAAATTCATTCTCATTGAAGTTGACCTTGTCAACGTTTCACTGAATATTATGTCTGTGAGGTCCATCTATGGTAAACCATTTAGCTGGATTCTGCTTTTGATAAAGTATGAATACACCCAAATTTACTTTACTATTGTACCATGTTGGACATTTGGTTTCTTTCCAGTTTTTGGCTATTATTAGCAAAACAACTTTGCATATTTTTTGCATGTGACTCATAGGTCATTTGTCCAAGAACTACTATAATTATACACATACACATACAGAATTGAGTTGTTGGAATATGTTATCATTAAAGGCATTATATAATGCCAAGCTCTTTTCCAAAATGATTGTAATATTTTACCCTTCAAGCAGCAGGGTGTGAGAGAACCTATTACTCCACATCTCTGCCAAAGTTTCTGACTAATGGACTTTAGTTCCTGCCAACTTATAGTTGTGATATAATAGGTGGTATCATTGAGGTTCTGACTTTCATTTCGAGATAAATAATGACTAATTAAGTATCTTAAGGGTTTTCTCTATAATAAAACACCTGCTAATTAATAAGTTTTGTTCACTTTGTATTGGTTGTTTATATTTAACTCATTTATTTTTAGGGCTTCTTTAAATATCTGGATACTAATCCTTTTTAGTGTATGTGTTTCAAATATATTTTTTTCAGTTTGTTGCAATGCCTTTTCACTCTTTTAATGTTATCTTTGAACAACAGATTTTCTTAATTTTAGGTTAGCAAATATATATCAATATGTGTTTCTTCATGATTAGAGATTTTTTTCTTTTTAAAGAAATTTTATTCTCTCTGAAGATTTTAAATGATTCCCCTTTATTATACTATAAAAGGTTTAAAGTTTTGCCTTTTACATTTACATATTTAATTTGTCAGGGATATATTTATTTATTTTAGCTATGTGGATACCAGTACTAGAACACTTCATTAGCACATCCATTGTGGCTGATTATACTTATGAGTGATGATTTCAACATCCCCCATCCCATATGAATTTCTTTAGTGTGACTTTGCCAGTCTTTCATCAAAATGTGCACTGTGTTTCTTCCCATTGAACCTGGGTGGACTTGTGGTTGTTTGACCAGCACAGTGTGGCAAACATGATGCTCTGTGTCCTCGGAAGCTGGGATATCAAAGAGATGTAGCTTATACCTTGTGCTTTCAAGCACTTGGTGTTGGAGTCTTGAGCCCCAGGCTACCATGTGAAAATCTTACTATCTTAAGGATGTCAGGTTGTGAGGACACCACTTGGGGTGGCCAAATGTAGATATTCATATCGACAGTTCCAGTCTTTGAGTCACCAGAGCCCAAAAACCTGATGTGTGAGCAAACAAACCTTTACATGGATTCTTTATTTAGCCCCATTAATTCATTTATTTCTTACTTCCTTCATATCACACTTTAAAAAGTTAATTTAGCTGTATAAGAAGCTTTTATTTTTTTCATTCTCATATATTTTTAGGATCAGCTTTACAAGTTTCCACAAAATGTGGATTTAAAATTTAAATAGGAATGCTTTAAATCTTGAAATGAAACAGGGACACTTAGCATCTTTATAATATTGAGATTTTTTATCTATAAATATCACCTATATCACTGTTATTTAGTTTTTATTTAATAGTTCTTATTAGAGTTTAGAATTTTCTCCCTCAAGGGTTTGCTTTCTTCCGTAGTTCCAGAAAATGATATCCTTTCTTCTTTCTCCTTCCTTCCTTCCCCCCTTCCTTCCCCCCTTCCTTCCCCCCTTCCTTCCTTCCCTCCTTCCCTCCTTCCCTCCCTCCCTCCCTCCCTCCCTCCCTCCCTCCCTCCCTCCCTCCCTCCCTCCCTCCCTCCCTCCCTCCCTCCTTCCTTCCTTCCTTCCTTCCTTCCTTCCTTCCTTCCTTCCTTCCTTCCTTCCTTCCTTCCTTCCTTCCTTCCTCTACTTTCATTTCTTCTTCCTTCCTGTATTTTTTACATTTGCGTTTGTTTTTTAGTTAAGACTTTAATTTTTTTCAAGTCCACAGCACAGTTGAGGAGTGGGACAGAGACTTCCCATATACTATCAGCCCCTACACATATGTAGTCTCCCTCATGATCAATATCCATCACCAGAGTGGTACATTTAATGAAACCAATGAGCTTGTGTCAACACATAATAATCACTCAAGTACACAGTTTACATTAAAGCTACTAACAGGCCTCTCAAAGGCATTTCTATTTCTGTTAGTCTTTTTTTATGTGTAGTTTTTCTTTTCTTTCCTTTTTCCTCCCTTAGGATTTCTCTCTTCTTACATTGCACACCTATTCTTGTTGCATTTTATCTACTTTATGCATTAAAACCCTTAGCATATTGTCTGTTGTTGTTTTAAATTCCTGATCTGATAATTCCAACATCCCTGCCATCTTCAATTTGTGGGGGTTTCTTTTGTGGTATGCCTTGTAATTTACTTCTTGATAAGTAAATCTATGCTTCTGAATTATGAACTTCAAAGTTGATTACGGCCCTAGCCGTTTTTGCTCAGTGGTTAAAGCTTTGGCCTGGGGACTAAAGAGTCCCGGGTTCAATTCCAGCCAAGGATAGGCACCTTGGCTGCAGGCTCCAGCCCCGGTCGGGGTGCATGTGGGAGGCAACCAAGCAATGTGTCTCTCTCACATTGATGTTTCTCTCTCTCTCTCTCTCTCTCTCTCTTCCTTCCACTCTCTCTGAAAAGCAATGGAAAAAATATCCTTGAGTGAGGATTTAAACCAACCAACAAACAAAAGCTGGTTATGCTTTATAAAACAATTTCACTTGAAGGCAGGTCTTGTTAAGAAGAAGAAAAAATCTCTAGCATATTTTTAAATGGCTACTTTCTCCCTCCTCCTGCCAATAGTATAAAGTTTTTCTCTGAACCTCACTATGAGAACCCCTGTAGATAAAATTCACAAACGTGGGAGGGGGGCTTCTTAGGACTCGATGCCCTTGGAATTTTTAAGCCTCAGACCTGTCTATATTAAGCCTCCAGCCTGACAATTAGAGCTCAGTTTTCCTACCCCACACAGCTCCCCACAGAAGCTTCTGTTACTGGGCTTCTGCCCCAGCAGGTAAGCTGTGATTCTCCTCGTCCGCCTCTATAATTGCCGGGGCAGCATTTGCCCAGTGAGTTGAATTCCCTGATGAATTTCAAAGAATTGCTGTTTTTCCGTTTATTTAACTAGTTTTATTGTGAAGATTTGAGTGACTGTTACCAACCTCCTTGCATGCTGGACTGGAAACCCAAAGTCCCTTCATTCAGTTTGATTGCCAAATTTTAACCTTCCATTGCATGAATATCAGGTCTCAGGAGACTTCTAAGTCTTCGTGATTGGCTCTTTTCATTACATAAGACCCTCAACTTGCTCTGGAGAAATATCTAAACATCAGTGTTTTTTTTATTGACCCGTCTGAGTGAATTATCTGTAGATATACTAACCTCATACATTTCTTACTCTCCTCTCCTCCAGATTAAAAATTTGGAAATGAATGGCCAGCACTAGGTCAGATTGTAGAAAGAAAAGCACTGCCTAGTGTTGAGGGAGTCTGTATCCCAAAGCTCTCCTGGTAAAGGATTTTCCAAATATAGCACAATGATTCAGATATTGTTTAGTCTAAATTAAAAATAAGAAGGAATTGGCTAGTATCCACATGCTGAGGGCACATAATTTATCACTGCGGATGGGATTTTGGACACTCGGGAGAGGCAGCAGGATTGTTGAGGAATAAACCTTGCAGAGCCTCCAGAACCTGTCCATGTGCCCCTATGACCTCTGTTCACATGCCCCGTAAGCGCCAGGTCGGCTGGGAAAAGCTAACTGATATCCGCAGAGTAGTCTATGTTGTTGACATAAATGCCTCCTCTCAGTAAGAGCTTTGAGGGGATGTTCACTTGTGGAGTCAATATTCTCCTAATTTGGGCTGCTTGCCTTCTGATGTGCCCACATTTATGCCTCGGTGAATTATCTAACACCCATTTTGTATCAAGTTGCTCAGGAAACACAGTCCATGGGTGTGTTGTAGTCACATACTTAGTCGCCACCAGTGGCAGGCCAGAAGCTATTTCTTAAAAGGATTATATTTACTTGCTGAAGAGAGAATGGCTCTGCTCCCAAACCGCAGACCCTCTGCTATGACTGTCATTCTCCTGCTGGGGTTTGCCACAGATCAATAGAGCATCCGATCTTTCACAGACACTCGGCGCGCTTCCTCCTCTGTCTCTTTCTGTCAGCCCTTCCCAGCTCCTGAAGCCTGTCTACTGCGCCCTTTCGGATTCACTGTTCATGAACAGAAAAACCCTTTAGATTCTCAATCAATTCTTCGAACACTTTCTTACGCCCCTCCTCCAGTGAGAGCCTGGCCGTCCCTGAGGAATGGTTGACCCTGCGGCGCTCTGAAGTGGTTTTCTCCCACCACTTGTCCATCTCCAGCCCCTGTGAAGCGCTTTCTCCCGGGCTGGGGCGGAATATGGGAGAGAGAATGGGAGGAGGGTAAATATCAGTTTTCCTTCTCTTGCCAGTTTTAGAAATCTCCCTTCCCTGCTCCCCAACAACACCCAAAATTGATTTCTGTGTGTCAGATGGCCATCAAACTTTATGTTGCAGTTATCTCCCAAGCGCTGGAACATTCTCCCTCACTCTTTACGATATTACCTTCTGGCTCGCAGTCATTCTTGCCAAACCCATTTCTGCCTTCATTCTTCACTGATTTTGTCCCCACTCTACATTAAGCACTGATTTTATCTCACTCTGCCTCTTCTGTCTCCAGATCACTCACCTGAAGGCCTCAACATTGATGTGCTTTGGCCACATCGACGCATCAAATAATTTTATCCTACCACATTGTCACTATCTCTCAAATATCTGACTTTCTAACTTCTCTTATTAGCTATGTTAAATTTTGTGGATAATATTTAATCATTCTTTTGATAGATTCTTGACCACTGGACATGGCTCTTGCTTTATAGAATCCTCCTTGCCTGTTTTATAATTGTATTTGTGCAACTTAACCTGGTTGGAGAAAAAATATCCAAGCACAGCGAGGGACTTTTACTTCAAATCCGTGGTTATAAACCTCAAGGTGCTTCTTAATGATGAAAAGCAATCACTATTTTTCCATTTTTCTTAACATTAGTGTTCTCTTCTCAACCGCTCATTTCCTACCCCCAGGAAGAAAATGGATTTATATTGTTATCTGACACAACCCTCTACAAAAATCAAAACACAAAACAGCACATTATATGGGTGGCAAAACACTGTAAATCTGTTTACAAAAGGAGAGTGATCCTTGACAGACAGGCAACAAATGTGATGAGACCTCTGTTTTCCGCAGGTTACTATCTAGAGGAAATTGTGGACTCTGGTACAGGGAAAAAGACCCCTTAGGTTAAGAAAATGGATATGAGAGTCTGGGGAGACCTGGATAGCTAGAGTTTGAAGGACAGAGTACTGCACAGAGAGAGACCTCCAGAGGCCTACAGAGAATCCCCCTTAAGTATCTAAAAGAGCGTTAATTGGGAGATAAGTGCAAGGACACTACCCAGGGCTGGAAAAGAGTCATTTGAAATTATTAAAGGGCACATTGCTCAGCATTTTCAAATCATGTTGTTGCTATTGGCCAGATTGGAAAACTTTATATTTCACAGGGCACTGGATAGAGTACAAAGAGTTTTGATTCAATAATAGAAAATAATTATCCCTAAAGACTGTTCTGGTTTCACACAACAAACCTTAAGGTAAGACTCAAAAAGATGAAAACTGTTTCCAAGTAATTTGACTGCATCATAGAACAAAGCTCAAGAAAGTAAAACCTCAAGGCTTGGTGTTCAATCGGAAATTACCTGCATGTGAAGTAGTAGAAAAATATGAACTATTGTGGGAAGAAAAATCAATCAATCAAAATTGACTCAGAACTGCACAGCTATTAGGAATAACAGACATAAATATATCAAAATAATTATTATTTGAAGTTCATGCTTTCAAAAATTGAAACACATCTAAGACATAAGGAAGGCTCAAATCAAACTTGTAAAGGTGAAATAAATATTATCTGATATGAAAAATTCACTGAATGTGCAGATGAGATTAGTGAATTTGAATATATAGCCCTAGGATCTATCTAAAATGAAACACACAAAGAAAGATAAAACAAATGGAAAGTGCAATGTTGAGCTGGGGGAGAACTTCAAGTGGCTGAATGCATGTGCAACTTACGTCACTGATGTATATGAGATGTATATAACAAAATTTTTTGTTAAAAGAATGACTTGAAAATTTTCAAGTTGAAGAAAAATATATACCCCCAGAATAAAAAAATTCAACAAACCCAAACACAAGAAACAAGTTTAAAACTATACCATGGTGCATGATAATTAATTTTTTAAAAAGCATTGATAAAGACAAAATTATAAATCTGTTAGTCAGAAGAAAATAATTTATTTTTTACAAAAGAACAAACATAGAGACAATATCATATTTCTAATCAGAAAAAATACAAGCCAGGAGAAAGTGTTGCAGCATTTTAACATGCTGAAAGAAACAAATCAGTGCCGCCACTATGGAAAACAGTATGGAGGCGGTTCCTCAAAAAATTAAAAATAGAACTACCCTATGACCTAGTAAGCTCACTTATGGGTATTTATAGGAAGAAATCCAAAATACTTATTCGAAAGGACATATATACAGCCCTATGTCTGTTGCACCATTACTTACAATAGCCAAGATATGGAAGAAACCTGTGTCCATCAACAGATGAATGGATTAAAAAGTTTGCAATAGATATACAATAGAATACTACCCAGCCAGGAAAAGGAATGCAGTCTTCAATTTGTGATAATCTGTATGGACCTGGAAGGCATTATGCTAAGTGAAATAAGTCAAACAGGGAAAGACATATACCATATGATTTCACTTATATGTGGAATCTAAAGAGCAAAATAAATAAGCAGAAATAGAAACAAACCCATAAATACAGAGAACAAACTGATGGTTGCCAGATAAGAGGGGAGTTGGGGGACAGGGTGAAAAAGGTGAGGGGGTTAATAAGTACAAACTGGCAGTTAAAAAATGTACTTCATGGGTATGTAAAGTACAGCATAGGGAATGTAGTCAATAATATTTTAATAGCCATGTATGGTGTCAGATGGGTACTAGACTTATTGGGGTGATTACTTTGTAAGTTACATAAATGTCTAACCACTATGCTGTACACCTGAAACTAGTATAATATTAAATGTAAACGGTAATTGAAAATTTTTAAAAAGTAAAAAATAAAAAGGCTGAGCTTACTAAGTGTTTATGATGATGTAAAGAAACTGGAACTTTCATACATTTCTGACAAGAAACTTAAGTGCTACAACCGCTTTGGAAATTAACATGATGGTTTCTTAAATAGTTAAACATACTATAACACATGACCCACTCTTTCCATTCCTAGTTATTTACCAATAAAAGAGAAAGCTATTTGCCCCAAAAGGTATTAGCAGCATTATTTGTAACAGCCAAAAATCGGAAGAAACACACACACACAAGTCTAGCAACAGATAAATGAAGAAACTGTAACATTCAGTGCAATGAAAAAGTAATGAACTATGAATGCATGCCACAATATAGTTGCATCTCAAAATAATTATACTGAGTGATGTGAAAGAATCTACACAATATAAAATGCCTGCTATACAATTCCACTTATATAAATAGAAAAGTCAAGTAGGTACAAGGAGATACCGAGATATTTAGAAGTGTTGAGAATGTTCACTACCTTAATATTTGTTATGGTTTCCTGGGTATATATGTCAAAACTTATCAAACTGTACACTTTAAGTGAACGGTTTTTATTTCAGGTCAGCTATACCTCAGAAAGGCTATTAAAATAAAAATTGCACTTTGGCAGGCCTCCTTCCTTCTCTTTTAATCAGTTTTCCCAGTAGGACAGGAATCACAGTGAGTCACACATAAGCTTCTGCAGAGACAGAGCATTAGACAGAGACAGAGAAGATAAAGGACATAATGTTTTCATGTTAATGCTGACTACTATATTATACTGAAGAAGCATTCAGAAATTAGCCTCGTCATCCACATTTGTATAATCAGAAATCATGTGTGCGCAGCATAGAAATGCTAAAAGTTATTGTTCTAGACTATTGTCTAAAACCAAACATGGCTTTAGATAGCTAACTTTTTTACATATTCCCATATCAACCTAAATGCATTAGGATATTTAAAGATGTGATCATGTACAGTTTCTGAGGTACACTCTTTTTTTAAATCTTTTTTGTCTTTATTTGCTTACACGCACACATATACAACACACGTATGTATTTGTTTACACAAAAGAAAACTATATATAATTATATACACAACTAAATGTATAACTAGTAGTTTTTAATATAACTTATTTTGTGTAAAAATAAATAAGTTGCTTGGGTAAACCTAAAATAAACCAGTTTCAACCTAAATATTGAGCCTAGAGAGTGCCATAATATTCAGAGAAAAGTCTAAAATATTCTCAAATGCTTTGTCATTTTAAATCACTGTCTGCTTATTTATAAAATCCATATTATAGCAAGAAATACTGCATTTATTTGAGTGGAAAATTTATATTAAACAACAAATTTCTTACATTGGTTTCACCCATGTGGCTGAAATTTTGACAAATTTTCAGTGTCTGTTTAGTGTCTATTTACTTCTTTATTTTTGGTACTTAGCAAATGGCACAGTATAATAACATTATTCTCAACAGACTCCACTAAATATCAGGCCTTTTACAGTATCAGAGAATTTAGAATTTAATATGATTGATGGCAATCTCAAGGCTTAGTGAGAAGCAGTGTTTGCCCTGATTTCCAAGCACCCTCCCCCTGCCAAACCAGAAGACATCATAATTCCGTAGTGAATGATACACTTTGAGGGACCCATTTGTCTATTTAATAAATATATTCCAGGGACTGTCTTTTCCACTACTGTCTTTTTTTTTTTTTTTCAAGTTTACGTTATAGTACAGAAGACTTAAAGTAAACCAAGAATTATAGTCAGTATAATTCAAGTAAACATAGGGAGCTAAGGGAGTACAGACTTGAGAGTGTCAGATGTGATTGGAATTGTGTTAATGTAGTTGTAGAAATGTTTCCCATTGGGAATAATGCTTAGGCAAATTTTTAAAGTACAAATAAGAATTATTCAGATGTAAAAGGAGAAAGTAAGGCATTCCAAGCAAAGGAAACAGCATGTGAGAATGTACTGAGGTGAGAAATAGCATGTTAATTGTTGATTTTCAGCCATTATTACACTTTAGTTGTTTAAAAATGACTAGGGAAATCATGAGTTCCCAGAGAGTAAACTCAAACACCTAAACAGAATAACACTGCAGCAACTGAGAAAGCAGAGACTGGCTGAAAAATCACCTGGACACATGCTGTGTTCAATGCTGTGCTGCATTTTCTCGGCCACCTGGCAGTGCTTCTGAACTATAGTGCCAGAACAAGGCAAGCATTTGCCAAGAAGTAAAAACTATGACATTCAAAAGCTAATGTATATGCCTCTTAGAAGCAATAGACAAATTCAAATAAATGGGCCAAGGTTACCGCTTTACAGAATGAACTACTAATTCAGCCTCATTTATTAATGCCTTTTTTTGCCTCACCATTGAAGGCAAATTTTAGTTATGTATATACCATAAATTTAGTTAATGTCAAGATTTCTTCTCATCTGCAAGTCCTTTTATTTCTTTAAGGATACGGTTAATGGGTATGTGCTAATTTCTTCCATTTCAATTTTATATTTCAAATCTCAGAATACAACATTCTTTCAGAGACTTTGGGAAGAGGAATTATCATAAAGTACTTTCTACAAGTGATTATATATTTACGTGCCACATAATTGCAAGGGATTTATAGAAAATATGTCCCTGACTCTTTTCCTTTCTGTATCCATAATCTTGCAATATGAGGTGAGCCCCTATATACCCTCAAAGAGAAATCGAGCCTGTTTCTCTATTCTTAGATTGAGGAATGGCCATGTGCTTTGCTTAAACAACAAACAACAAAAAGCTCATAGACATTTATTGCATGCTAGTTCTGAACCTAGGCCTCGCAAGGCAGTTTATGTGATAACTCTCTTAAGATTACTATGAGAGCCTGGCCGGGCATGGCTCAGTGGTTGAGCGTCAATCTAGGATCCAGGCGGTTGGGGTTCGATTCCCGGTCAGGGCACATGCCCGGGTTGCAGGCTCGATCAATGACTCTCATCATTGATGTTTCTCTCTCTCTCCCTCTCCTTTCCTCTCTCTGAAATCAATAAAGATATATTAAAATATATATATATATTGCTATGAGAACAAACTGAGGCAAACGTGTTTGAGGATGAGATAAGTGTAATAGGCCTAACACCCCGCTGGAGCCAGTGGACATCAGCCAGCCCTCAGCCTAGCTGTTAGGTCACTACAAAAGTGTGAACTTGACCAGGAATCATTTGCCAAACCTGCCCAAAGTGAACCTGAGAGACACATTTATATTGTTTTATGCTATTGATCTTAGGTGCGGTGTGTTTCGTTTCACAGCATTATGAAGGCAACCGATAACAGATACAACACATTTTACTCACATATGTAAATAATATTGCTGCAGTCTGAGCCTCTGCCTTATACTTGTCCACTTTTCTACCAGGCTGCCTGCATTTGCTTAACTGCAAAGTGGAAACCAGAGAGTGAGTGCAATCTACCTTGAATAAAAAGAACTGCACTGTACAGCTTCACAAGTTTGCTGTTTTGTTGCCAGTATTTGTGAGCCTATGAGCAGCTTCAGGAGCAGAAAGCTGAAGCATAATTGTCCTGAACTCTCAGAGGAGAGAGCACACAGATGGCAGAGAAGCTGGAAATTTAGATGAGAAACCCCAGCAGTGAGACAATCACAGATGGGTGAGGCCAACGTTTTGAATATAAACTTTGCCCAAATTATCTGTGTAGACATAGAGAAGACCGTAGGGAGCCAGGCTAAAACAAGCAGCAGCTAGACTCTGAAAGAGCTGAGAAGAGATATCACATTACAGGTGAAATAGTGTTTTCATTTTGAGTCCAGGCAAGTTGTCTCCTAGAACAAAAACCCAACAATTTTTATAAGAATATAAGAGAATTCAAGCTAGTACAAAGTATTGTCTACAATGTCCAGCTTTTAGCCAAAAATTATCAAAGAAGCAAAGAAAATATGACCCATATGCGGTGGGAGAAACAGTTTCTAGAAATAGATTCTGAGATATTGCTATTGTGAGCTTAACTGAGACTTCCACTCAGCAATTGTGAGATAATTAAAGAAAAATTATAAATATGTAAAAATAAAACAAGTATGATCTCAATGAGGGAAAAGAAAAATGGAAGCAAAAAAATAGATAATGGGAAGATGTAAAAATGAAAAATACAAGTGAAAGGAATAGTCACTTGATGGATGCAGATTTAAAAAAAGACAAAAAAAGAATGAGTGAATTTGACCATACACCAATAGAAATTATGTACTCAAACAAGAAAAAACAAAATATTTTTATAGAAACAAACAATTGGGTCTCAGAGACATACCAAGTGGTTCAATATAGCAGCTCCAGTATGGATCCAATCTAGGCACTCGAGAAAGGAGAGGAGAGAGGAAAGAACAGGCAAAATATTTGACAAAATAGTGACGAAAAATTTTACAAAATTAGTGGAAAGCCTTCACTTTTAGATCCAGAAATATAAATGAACCTCAAGTTGTATAATTTATAAGAAAAAAGTACCTAGGCATTTCAAAGGCAAGGTGCTAAAAGCCCGAGTGGTAGAGAAAAACTTACAGCAGCCAGAGAAAAATGATTCATTACATGAAGAGTGGACAGTGAGGTGGTGGAGAGAAACGTCTCACTGGAGACAATGGAGGCCACAAAATGTTTAAGTGACACATGTGAAGGCTTTAATTTTTTTTTTTTAATTGTCAGTCATGCATAGTTGTAGGGATCGTTTTGACCTATTTCATTACTACCCCTCAAGCCAAGTTACTTCACAGACACAATAAGCCTTTAAAATAACAAAACAAAGCTCTTCTTTTTTCCGGGGAGAAAATGCACACCCACCATTTGATAAATGTCCTTAATACAAGAAGAAAATCTCTAAAAATAAACATACACTTTTATTAGCACAGCTCTCCTATTGAAATCTAATTATTCAAAAAAATGTTTTTATGTTTTTGTTATATTAATATATCAACACTTTTTGATAGATCTGGAAATAAAATAACTTTATTTGGGGCACTATACTAAACCTTAACTGTAAAACTTGGTTTGAGGACACCATTTCTGGGCTTGGGTTGTGATTGCTATAGTGCTTAATATGTTATATGTAGGAAAAAACTGAGAAAAACTGTCTCATTTCTGCCTCCTCATGCCACGTAAAAACTTTGTTTGAATAAATATAGTTCTATATTATTCACAGTAAACAAACAATCCCCTTGACTTATTTTTCTATTTATAAGATAAATGTCTTAAAGAGTGAATTAAATAGCATTTTCATCTGCCATGGCTCTTAACCTTAGCTGAAATAATCTAATCTTTCAGAGTATTTTGCTTCTTCAAAAAATTATTTTATAACATACATTTTAAGTGACACTTTCTATTAAAATTTTTACCTCCTTTAGTGTGCATTTATTTTTTAAAAATGACAACTGACAAGGACTCTATACATATTACTTTAGCCCCCCCTCCCCTTTTTTTCTTATGGGATGATAGAATTCTAAAGAATTAAATAAAAATAATAATCAGTTTTTGACAGGAGATGAAATAATGGGACCTAAAAGTTTTAAGAACATTAAATGGATAAAGATAAATTATCTGGTTTAAAGTTACAAGGAATACAATAAATTGCTGTTATATTTGGAAAATGTATTCATAAGTAGAAATTATATAACATTACAGTTAGAAAAGTTATATAGTTTAATCTACTTTGGAAATAATAAAATTATGCTTAAATGATAGTCATAACTTATAGTCACGGTGTGTGTGCGTGTGTGTGTAAAACTGAAGCATAAATTAAAAAGAAAATGTAGTAACTGTGACAGTCTGATAAATGTCATAGTATATGATAATTGTTTAAATAATTAAATCATTTATGATTATATGTGAAAAATTATAAATGTTCAATTTTTTGATGAAGGTACACATTCCTCTGTCTGTTGGTGGAAATTTAAGATCTTATGATTTATCTAGACCTCTAAGGTGGTAGCACTCTTCTGATTTCTTAATATCACAAACTGTCTCAATTTTACAATTGAAAGGGCCAAGTCCAAAATTAGTTGATGTTCAAGGGTAAGATTTTTCTGCCTTTCCCTCATGCGGATTGTCTTCTCTTTTTCCAAATTCTGTCCCCACTGGCTAGCTCTAAGTGTGCAAGATGGTAGTGGAGTGTTCTGTGTGGTAAGCAGAGGTACTGAAATGAAACCCTCTGGTCTGACTCCGTGGCTTCAGGCTTACCGGGCCTCAGTAAGATGGTGAAAATCCATGAGGTTGTAGCGGTGCTCACGAGTTGCCAGCTGTCAGACTTTCATTATGCTTCATGGAAATGGCCAACTTACTTTTGCTTAGGCTGATCTTTCAGAATTCCTCCTTGACTCCTGTCTTCTCTCTACCTCGTGTAGACATTTGGTGTAAGGATATCTTTGTCTCCTTGTCTATGCTTAACATCTGCAGGACACATGTTTTTCTTCCCGGCTCTCTTCCAACTCAGGGAAAATTCATGACTATCCCTTGTCCTGATTACCCTTGAAAGTACCATCCCCTCAGGGTGCAATCCCTCTATTCTGCCACTTTTGCAAATTTTGGGGGAAGTGAGGCAATAGTCCATCTATTTTCTCAATTCAAGGACATTCCCATCTCTCTGAGTGATCCCATGAAAAAATCTTACTAGGCTTGAGGAAGGAGATAGAATTTGTCTCTCTTTTGTCCCCTTGGGACTCAGTGAAGGGAAGAGAAGATGGGGGCATGGCCTTCTCAGGGCTCTCCGTCTCTTTGAAGAAATATCTGCATGCACTCTCTTTTCCTTTCTCTTTACTCTGGTTTCTTTTTAAATTTGTGATTTGACTGAGGGATTCAAAAGACATGGAACTCATTTCTGGAAATGTCCTCCATAAAATGTGACTGTACTAATCTATATTTGGAATTTCATATGCATTTAATATTGATGTCTGGATTGAAATTGAAATTTTAACATCATTTAGCAATATTATAATGCTGAAGTGATCATCTTTCAATTCATTGTCTTACAATTTTAAGTAAAATTTATAAGCTAATGATTTTAAAGATTTTAGGGCTTCCAATAAATATTGCAGAATTACTTTCCACAAACTTTCATTTCTACCACCTGTGTATGAGAGTATTAATAGACCAAATGCTGTATTTTACTGTAATTAAATTTCTTTATTCACTGATAATATAACATTTGCAGAACATTTTTTTTTAAATCACCCACATGTATATATGTACATACACATATGTGGGTATATATATATAATACATATATATATATATATACACACACACACATTACTTCAAATAAATAAATGTCTTTTTTAAATCATTGATGTTTTGTGGTAGAAAGTATTCTTTTCTTTCCTCTTTTTGTTTTTAGTCAAGCTATTAGCTATCATTTCATGTTATGTCTTAATAAAACTCTTTTTCTTTTGCAAGACATTTTCTCACCTAGATAACTAAACTTATAGATAAAACCATATGAAAAAAATATAAACAACCTGATATGTTCTCCTCCAAAATATATACAGTTTGATGCATTGATTTATAGCCTAGTTTCTTTGTTGTTCAGAGGTTTTTGCAAGATTACATTCTCGATCTTAATTTTGTTGTCAAATATGTGGTGATAAAAGTTATAATTATATTATATTTTATAAGCATCATAACATTATCTTTCTACAGGTGGATTCATGTAGTTTCACCTATTTACTTATGAAGGCTATTAATATACAGGTGTTACATGAAAAATATAGAAAAAAGTTATTTGAAAACAAGTAGTCTAGATTATTAAGTACTTCATAATATAATACTCGTGTTCTAATGGGAATGTCCCTTATGAACTTTAAAAATCCTGTAGTGGCATTTCTTCCTTTGAATGATAGCTTTGAGTCTACCCAGAGTCAGACAGGATTCTTTTACCATACCAGCATCTAAAATCTCAGAGGGGAATTATAAGTGTATGAGTAGCTGTAAAGAAACTGTCATTTTTTTAAAGGAGAGTAGGAAGGGGGAGGAAAGAGAATAGATAATTGGCAGAAAGTGTGGACTTTCAGCTTGCATTTTTTCATGATCTCTGAATAATAATAAAAATGATTTTTCAAATTCCAAAGTGCATAGTTAAAATGGGAGTGATTTTCATAGTAATTCTAAGTGCATGGAGGCCAAAACTATATATCAATATTTCAATCAATGTTTAGTCTTTACATTCTACTCAGTGGTTGCAGTGAAGAAGTAGAATTTCCATGATAATTTCTTACAAGATAATATGAAAAAAAACCCACAATATTTTTGAAGACCAGATTTTTTGGTATCACAAAAGACTATGTTACAAAATAGAATACTGTTTAATGTAATCTGGATGATATGATTGGTAGACTGTTTATTGGTTTTCATCTTCAAAGGGTTGGAAATATCAAATATAAAAGTATAAACTTCTGTTACCACTTTATTCAGTGTAAATATGTGAGACCAGTCAGCTGGAAAATTAAATTCTATTAAAATTTTTTGGAAATTTAAGTTACATTATTTTTTCAAGATTTTTAATATGCTCTTGGAGATTACATTTATATGAATCACATATCTGCTCAACCATTAAATCACACTAATTCACTGATTGGCATATTCAAGATAGTAAGGTAAGATAAATACTCATTTGGAGAGAAGAAATGACTTTCCTTCAGATATTAATTCTGTTGAGAAAACAATGTAAGAATTTATCATCCATTAAGTTAGAGGCAATTAACAATAATTAAAAGTGTGAATCAGCTTAGTGTGATAACTAGTTTTACTGATTTTCAGTGTGTCTACCTAATAACAGGAAACATGAAAAACTAATGATTGTTTCTACTTGTATCCCAAGTTCTGAATGCAAATGAAAGCATCATCCAAGGCTTCAATGGCTGAACTGCACTGTTGTGCACTCAACATAAATCCAACCAAGAAGCTCGCAGCTGCTCTTGGACCATGTCCAAATAAAAAACTGAAACAAAAATTACTTTTGTATGAGCTCATCTGCTCTGGAGTCGAAAAGGTTTAGTGGCTGATTGCTTATCTATTCAAGGTATTGAGACATACCTTGGCAAAGAGAGAGAGGTGAGCCAATAAAATCCCCTTGCAAACAGGCTAATGAAGATCTCCTGCAAAGACACTGAAGGTATGTTTTGATGGGAGTATCTTTATATACAGAATGTTTTAGCAGAAGGAACCTAGTCTGTAGAAAATTGCTTATTATAAAGAAATATAGGATTTATCAATTTATGAGACATGACTCCATAAGAAATATCACATACCCTATAACTAATGGAGTATAAAAAAAAGTTTTGTGACCAAATAACTCAGTTATGTGCAAGTGATGGCTGCATGCATTCTCTTAGAGGCATTGCTTGTTAATCTTGACCAGAGTCTGTCCTAAGGTGGCAAGAAAGGACCTAGAAATTTGCAAGTTAAATGGTGTCAGAGTCAAATGGTGTCAGTGTCTCCCTCATACTCCTACGTTGCTCAGTTATGCATGCACTTGAAATAATTAGTACGCTTAATACTAAATAAGATCTCTGATTTGTGTCTGATGTGGTAATCCAGTCGTTTGTTAGCTCACATTGTTGCTGAGAAAGTTATACTTCAGAGCCTTGAATCATAATGACTAAGACAAAAGAGAGATGAAAACTATGATAAGAACCTGATATCCTTTGTGTTATCTCAGTCATGTTGATGTAAATCTGCACAATCTGTATAGCTGCTAACATAATTAAACTTTCTGTTTAATTATTGGCCCCTGAAAATAAATTTTACAATGATCTGATTCAGGATAGTTTCTTTGATCTTGTTCTATTTAAGCCTTTTAGCAAATATATGTTCTAGAAGGTCACTTGAGTCTAAGAAGCTAAACCTGCCAGCAGAAAATGAGGCAAGAAGAAATGCATAACAAATTATAGGGCAATTTTAGTTAATGAAAAATTCACTGCATACTTATGAATGAAGTGACTGTTATAACTATGATGGCCAAAATTCTAAGTTGATATTTATTATGTGATATTAAAATAAGAATGATGCTCACATGACACTCTGTAATATTCAGATCACAATGGGATATCATGTTGAGTTCTAGGTATATCTCTTTGAGAACAATAGAGATATCCATTAGATTGGGACAGTCCTGCTTTTCATACAATTAATGGAATCATTATTAATAGTGACCCTTATAATTCTCAAAAGTGTTCTACTTTTGTTGATGACTTACAGGGTCACCCTAGATACAGACATTGTGGAGTGTATTTAAGAAAAAGCAATTTGCATTGTAAAAGACTAGATATAACTAACTGGAAAATTCTAGATATTAACAGGCTCTTTACAGTTTTGTTTGAGTATTTAAAAAATATTAATAAATCATTTTGTAACAACCACAGCTGGCCACAGCTGGAAATTTTTCCTTAGCAAATTTTGAGTTTTTTCTATTATAAGCTACATGGCTTCCATTATCACTAAGAGTTAAATGACTTCTAATGACACTTCATGATTTATTCTAAAAAACAGTTGCATTGTCAGTGAAAAGTGTTTTTGCCCATTTTATGTTTAGGCCACTAAGTAGGACATAAAAGAAAGTGATAAGCCACCAGATTCCCACCAATATGGAGCTTGTTATTTAAATAAGGGTAAGGTCATATATGGTTAGGGGAATCAGGGCTATTTTACTATAGGAGAAGGTCTTTGGGGTGATTCTTGCAACTAAGAAGTATGTGGTAAGTGGAACCATGGGATAGATTTCTGTTAGATTCATACATACATGCAATCATGGAGAAAAAAAACATAGCAAACGGTTAAGGAATGTGAAGAGCTTGGCTAGCCCAGAGAGATAGATCTAGTGATGCAGAAATAGGTGATACAGTAAAAGTTATTTAGCTTTTTTTTTTTTTTTTTTTTTAACAAATAAAGAATAATGTAAGAAGTAGAAGAGAAAACAAGTTGAACAAGACATTGAAAAATACCCTCCACCTTGCTCCCCAGGGAATTTAAGATCTTACTGATTTCTTGCATCTGAGAAAAAGCTCAAACAGTAACAATGTCAAAGGAAATTGGAAAGAAAGGGAAAGAGAAGGGAGGGTGATGTCTTGGGAATATATACCACACTGGTCAGATGTTTCATTTTACTTCTGTCACACTCAGGTTACAGTTTAGAAGATGCTCCATTATAAAGAGCTGATGGAGACTAAAGGTTGGGCTCTGCAAGATCTTAATGGTAGGTGAGAGTCCGGTTACCTCGCAATGGACATCTGCAGAAAAATTTCTCTTTTAACAACAAACTTTTGAAAAAAATGTCCTCTTTTTATCCATGTCCTTTAAATGGACTAAAAATAGGGAGACACTTTCCTAAGGACTAAAATTCTCAATCATATTTGTGAGACTATGATGTTTTCTGGGCTAATTCCTGAGCAAATGTCTTTCCTCTGCCACCATTCTTTCCATATTATGGTTAAATATAGGTTGTGTGGCTGTTTATATGTTGGTGATACTTTAAGTATAAGTGTGTGCTAGACAAAATTATTATTATAAAAATTCTCAATGTAGAAGGCCAGTTCTGCAGCCTCATGTGTTTATAAAGAGTGCTTCTTGGTTTGTTGCCGCAGTCTGTTGTTGCTTGAGACTCCACCCCTTCCCCTTGTATTTTTCCTGAAGGTAACACTTGGAAACAACTATTTGGCTCCTCAGTGCCCCCCACCGGGCTGATTTGTCTGAGACCTTGTTTCCCAGCAGGTCTCACCTAGTTATGTTTTTTGAAGTTGTGCTTCAGTGAATCCTTAAAATGTTGCTTATGCCTTTTCTATCTTCCAAACAATAGCTATAGGAAAGAAGCACCTTCATTCTTGGTGGTATGCCAAGATTGAATACTGTAGAAAGCCTCTCTTTGAAGAGACTCTTAAAAATTCAAAACCATTACTGTAACATCTAAATCTTTTGCATATTATAATTATTATATTATATTTTTACTTTATTGTTATTTCCTCTCATTTTTGGCTTGAATTTGTGGTAAAACAAACTAATACATTGGAAAATATCACCTATAAGCATCTGGTTGTTATAAAGCATAATGGCATGTATTAGTTTAGACTGCTATAACAAAATATCATAAACTGGGTGGTTTATCAACAACAGAATGTTTTTTACATTTTTGGAGACTGGAAGTCTGAGATCATGGTGCCAGCATAGTTGGGTTCTGTGAAGGGCCCTTTTCTTGGTTGTAAACTGTGAACTTCTTGTGTCTTTAAATGGCAGAGAGTTAGCTAGTTCTCTGACATCTCCTTATAAGGACACTAATGCCATTGATGAGAACTCTACCTTTATGACCTAATTACCTCCCAAAAGACTGAACTCCAAATACCGTCACATTGGGATTAGGGTTTCAACATATAAAGTTGTGGAGAGAAGGAGCACACACACTTAGTCCATTACAGAGGGCAGTTAGTTAATCTGGACACTTTCTAGGTTCTGAAACTTGAGCTGGGCTCAAGGTCAGCTGTATCTTTGGCTATTAGAAGTTTAAACTAATGTAGATAGGCAGCAACTTGAGGAGAAAATTGATATTACAGGTATAAAGAAAAATGTAACTAGTTTTTCAGTTCCCAAACAAACCCTGGAAATTTAAGACAAAGAAAACTGACAAACATATTACAAAAAGGTTTGTTGAACATTTCTAAGGCAAGATCCTTAAATAATGAACACATATAGCAGAATACAGGTCAGAATTATATATATATATATATATATATTCGAGATTTTCCTTACCTTGGCTCACTGTGGAAAGGGAATGCTTGACCTGACTGAATAGAGGCAGTGGCAAAGTGAGGTAGTGGGGAAGAGAGCAATAAACAAATAAATGGAAATAGTTTGTGTCTCAGACACAAGGGGAAGATCCTCTCCCTATGTCACATGGAAGATTATCATGATGGTATCTGAAAGAAGGCTTACTTTGAGCTGCTTTTTGATGAGTATATGCATGCCCTTGGCTTTGGAAGAGTAGTAATCATTATATCTGAACCCAGGGTGCAACATGGTTCCTTGGTCTTCTAGAAGCAATAGCTATGTGAGACATATGGTGAATGGGCCAAAAAGAAATCTTACCTAAATATACAGGTCAAGTGTGGAAATCAGGTCCTGAGGCTTAGATGTTGGCTGAGGGAGCGATGTCATGAGTCCAAAACAGTCTTATAGTTGTAATGAAGAGACTCTGAATACCAGAGGCCAAATGGAAACAAGTATGTCTACCTGGATGAGAAAGTGGGAACATGCAGCTGCTTCACATGTTACAAGGAAGGCAGATGATCAGAGGTTGATCTGGAGAACAAACCTGAGGGCTGTAGACCTCAGTGGATGCCAGTGAGGTTGACTATGAGTGAGGGACTTCTTCCTAGTCTGTGGTGCCTTTCAACTAAATCTGTTCCGGGGGGGGGGGGGGAAGAATAAAGAGAACCCACATACGACAGAATTGAAACCTGAATTTACAGAAAAATTATGAATTTGTCATAATATCCCTTGCCATAATAAACATTATGACTTCATCAAGCTCAAGAGATAAATGAGATTTAGTTATAGACAATTTAAATGAATTGGATTGCTCTAAATCTTGGTCTGTGGCTAGATATTCTTCCTTTGTTTACTTGCAGTACAAGAATCAATAAACAATGTTTCCGCCAGCCTCATTCTCATAATTCAGTTCATGGGATTGGCTATCCCCGCAGGGAAATACACTCCACTTGATCATTGACTGTCCAAAGCTGTTTAGTTAATCATTTTGAGCCAACAATATGTTCTTACAATATGATTTGTTTTTCCTGAGCTCTGGACTCCCTGGTGCTGGGTCTCTCTACATCTTTGAGAAATCACAGTTCCCCTCCGAGCAGGACCTGGTCCTCAAAACCCTTATAGATATTATGGACTACTGCAACTGACAGCAGTCCAAAACATATTACTATGTTAGGGGCAAGAGAGATGGACAATTAAGATTTATTGAGTCTTTTCTATTTTTAAGTTCCTATTCTGATCTGTGCTTCAATTCTGAAAGGTAAATACTCTTATCTTGTTTTAGAGATGAAGAAGCTAAACTCAGAAACATGAGTTTTTCTCAACTATGATGTAAAACTAATCTCAAACCTGAGGTTCTGTAAATATATCAGACTTTATTTATACTACATAGTATCTATATAGGTGACTGGGGACTGACCTTGGCCCACACTCTTCGGTAAGGAAATCTGTCCTTGTTTCCCTGACCCAGCATTGGAATAATCTAGGGAGCAGATTCCTGGGTCCCAACCAGGCTTATTGAATCAGATCACCTGAATCATCTGGCAGTAGGCCAGGGAATTAACATTTTATTATTGTTTTAGGTAATTCTTTATGTGTAGTTAAGTTTTTAACATTGTGCTTTTCTTTATAATAAAACTTATTTCTGAATTACAACATGAATAAGAGGAATTCAAATTTACCAAGCTTTATGTTTTCCAGAAAGAAGATCCTATTTGTTTTTAAATAATTGCTAAACTAATATTCTATTAGCACAGGATTTACTATTAAAAACTTAAAATTTAAGGTTAAAACAAAAAATCATCAGGAAATCTTGAAGGAAGCCACACTATATAATTTCAGCCTTTACTCCAGCTCTTTTTAATGTTACAATACTTTGAGATGTATTGTATCATTACTATTTAATCATCTTTTAGAACTTCTGCAAGCCTAGTGTAGCATGATTAAAGGTAATTTTTATCTGAGAAAAAAATTCACCTTTAGCAAAAGTGATATATATTGTCATAAGAAGCCATTAAATAAAACTTTTTTCATTATCTCAGCTGTAGAAACTTGTCCCTGTATTTGATCAATAAGTCTGTTATTTAAAATTTAAATTAATGATCATCTTTTGACTTTTCTCAATAAAGTACCTTTCTGATTAATAATTAGATCTTCATAACACCCTCTTCAGCATCACTTGTTATTTGCCTCTGCTATTAGCAAATATCATATGTAATTATATTTATAGCCACTTACTCCCAATGGATTCTCCTAAGCTACTCTTTCTATTAATAAAAACTTTTACAGAGAAATAGAAGTAGATAATTAATATATATCCTAGATTAAGTTAATTTCTCCAAATTTGATTATTTTGTGAAAATATGTCCACCTTTATTATTTTAAGTTGATGATGGTAACTATATATAATCAGGAAGTTTAGATATAAAGAAGAAATAAGACATATACAAAAGATGCTATTTATTAATTAATAACTCTTTATCAAAATTATATGAGATACCTATAAATAAATACTACAATACCAGGAAGGAGGAGATAAGTGTTATTACTTTGATTTGGAGAAAAAAGAAAGCCCCATGAAAACTATGGTTCAAACTTGACCTGTGCAGAAGAAGATAGATGTTGTTTTACTAGAAAAAGACTGTGTGGCTAATTCATGGATATAAACAGTTACAGATAAGCAATTATGAGTTGTCTATTTGGAACAGTGTGAGAGAGAAAGAGGAGTGAGGAAAGATACAGGAAATATAAATTTGAGTCAGGTTATAGGATAACTGTCTAAAGAATTTGGGTGTTGTTCTGCAGACTGAAGTTATCACTAGTTGAGCACCTATGAAACCTGCTATTGCTATGTTATTATAGCACTATTATACATTAAATAATTAAATATATTGGCATATATTAAATAATGTCCTCAAACATCAGAAGTCTTTTGCCTATTGATACCAAACTTTTGAAATTAATTATTTCATCCTCTCAGAGTAAAATGAAAATATTATTTCTGAGCAAAAATTATAAACCTTTTTTCTATTGTGAATAGGCTGAATTTAGACTATCAGGGTAAAGATACATTTCCACTTTTAAAAGACTGCACTATGCTGTTAATGTGGTTTATTAGCATGAAGAGTAACTCTAACCAAGCTAATGAAGTCTGCCAAGCAGAGTTAATTACCAAACATTAAAATTATCAGTGTTAAATTAATGTCTTACATTAAAATCCATTCTGAAAGGTCTTTGATGTAAACTAAAATAAATCATACTTTCCTAACATTGATTATATTTCTCATTTAAATTCAGGAATATCCTTATTCACAAAGTACATACCTTTTCATAGCTTTGCACATATTGTTAATATTTCCAAATGAATGAATATTACAGAAAAGACGGGTATTTATTTTTTTTTGGAAATTTTGGAAAAAAACTAAAATTTTCTACAGGAAACTGAACAAATATATCAATCCAGGAAGATTTTACCCTTCCAATAACACATGCCATAATGTGATTTCATAATATCTGTAGCACCTTAGAAGTCTACTAACTTAATTACATTTATATAATAATATTCTTGAGAGTAGTAAAGCTGTGTTATAAGGACTCATGACATGAGTTAAAGAATCAACTGTCCCTTTCAGAAACCAAGCTAAAGTAGATAAATACAAGACTAGATTTAAACAAAATTTGTCAAACTAGCTGGCATCCTTGTCAGAAAAGTACACATTTCACATTTCAAAACAAATAAGAGCACCTAGATAAATAATAACAATAACAGTAAACACTTGTATATGTTAAAAAATATTACCACATAACTAGGAAAACATGGATTATTTTGTAGCCATTGTAATGGTAACCACCATAATTAAATTTGAACATGCCTAATTAACAAAGTAAAGTTCTATATTTATGATAACACTGGAAACATTTTTAAAGTAGATTAATCAATAAATAATAATACCTCACTTCAGTGAACATGCTTTTGCATGCTTACCAGTAAATGAGAACTCCTTGCTTCTAAAAGTCAAGCAATTAAAATTGGGCTCTCTTATGAATGTCAGCCACTCAATAGCAATCTCACTCTAAGTAAATTGTTAAGCCACTTGTCTGTAAAATTCCACCAATCCTTGGATTACATGCTTTCAAAATGTTCTCTGGAAAACCAACAGGCTGCTCTCCTTGAAGAGACTATGCTTAACCAACAAGCTCTCCCTAATTAAAGACACATGTAGTTTTATGTTCTTTATTTTAGATAGTAAATAAGAATTTCACCCTTTGAAAATTCTAGAAATTATACAAAGATCATGTTGAAGATCTTTGCTTTTTAGAATTTTAAGGGAGCTGTGAATCAACAGGCATGCACACTGGGCTCTGTGTCCAAATTCCGTCTTTATATTAACTTTTGGAAGAGTCGGTTTCAGGAGCAATTTGAGCTGTCTCTTATTCTCGGACTTTTAGGCCAGTACATCTTTATATAATGTCATTAGATGTAGACCTTGATATAAAATAATCAGGTCTTTCATCACTGATTGTTGACATTAGTGATAAGTGAGAGTCTAAATGCCCCATTTTTTTTCTGCTATATAACACCGCATATAAAACTATCTAGTTGGAATTGGAGAGTGATAAATTACTGGTTGTGTCCCTTAGTAGGTCGCTCAGTCTCTCTGAAGCTTAGTTTTCCTGTATGTGTCATGAGGATAATAATCCCTGCTTGAAACGTGGGTTGTGAAACTTCAGTGGGAAGCACATAGGAAAACATGTAAAATACTACTTAGTAATCATTGTTTATAGAACCTGAATGGTAGTCCTGGTTTACATAGCAACAAATTGAGCCACCTGAATCTCTAAAATGCTGCTGGGTCTTGTTCTATTTTTAGGTTTTAGGTAACATGATTGCACATAAAATTAGGATATATACTTTTTATTTCTGAACCTTATTTTCTTCGTCTTTTATTTACCTTTCTTTCCTTATTTTTATTTCTTGAGATGTTACATAGCGTATGAAAAATGAGAGTATTAGATGTTATATAAAGAAAAATAAAAGTCTACATTTGAAGCAAAAGCAATGTGTAGCACAGAAAATAAGGCTATTATTTAAAACTGTAGAATGCAAAACAGGTAGTGAAAATTACATTATTAAAATCCTCAACAGGTTTTCCTCATGCTAGAAAAAAAGATATTTACTTAAAAAGAATAAAGAAATTAAGAATATATAGTGCTTTTTAAGGGCATTTTTATTGCTGAATTCTATGCTGGCAAAACAGAAGAATAAAAGTAAGTCAGTATAATTTAAGTCAAATCTACTTGTATTTATCTTAAACTATAAATTGTGCAGTAACATTTTCTTTAAAAGAGTTCTTATTTTTTCCAATAAAGAACAAATAAATGAGCTTATAAATACATTTGTTCATAGTACTGAATTTAAGTCTAACACTATTCTTAAGCAAAACTCTTAAATATTATAAAACAGAATTTCATAAACGGTGATGCATTTGCATTGTCAGAAGATGAAAAATGACATTATAGATTTTCAAAAATTTATATCAACACTGAAAATACTGGATTCATAAAATTTTTAGGGAGAAAGATACTAAAGATTGTGAGTGATTACTTTTTATTTAATGTACTATCCTACTGTATTATACAATAGCTATGCTAATTGTTTGTATACTCATATATTATTACTTTCAAGGCAAACTTTCACCAAGTCATTTTCCCAAGTAACAAGTAGATGGCATTATATTCCTGTTCTTAACACATATTCTTAATGCTGAAATTTAAGCAAAAAATTCTACAAAACATTTTAGTTTTGAAAATCATGAAATGAGTAAATAAGTCTGTTCTTTTCTAATAATTTCATTATCTGAGTTCTCCCGAACCTGAAATTATTACAATTCTAGTGATTTCCCTGAAATAATTGCTTTGTTAACTGAAACTAATTAAAGAAAATTAAACACAGCAAGTAGAATCTTTAACATAAAATCAAATTCCTTTTATCTTATGACATTAAGACTATAGAGTCTAGTTTATAATGAAATATTAAACTATACCATAATGTACTCTTCTAATTTCAAGCCTAAGTAAATGAACAAAATCATTAAAATAAAAAAGTAAAATAGCAGCAGTACCCATCTCAAAGTAAAGAAACCCTTTAAACCATAACTATATTATTTGAAAAACTGCCACAAGGGGAAAAGCCAATAAAAGATTCTGGGAATCTACATGTAGATCTAACCCAGACATTCAGAAAAGGACGCAGAAACCATTTAAATCTCATTAATAGACACCCTTTTTAGGTGTACTAGGTGTAATGCCTGTCCTTCTAAGAAAAAGCTCAGTGTACTCAGAGGCTAATCACCAGAGAAGGAAAATCTACTAGGGTTTGGCATTTTGCTAAGTAGAAATGTGGGGGCAGAAATTTATATATACATACATTTATATACATGTAAACCACTCTGCAGATGTCCAGGTGTGAAGGTGAAAGTGAATGAAGTTGGCTTTCCTTACAGAGCTCCCTAAATCAAACCAATAGACCTAGATTACTGTATTCTCCCATGTGAGGTGTAAAGGATGCACATTTCTGCATTATATCGATATGTGATCTCATAGTTCAAAGACTGGGAAGTCCAGGATCGTGGCTCAGGAAGACTCACTGTCCCATGAGAACCCCTTGCTCACTGGCAGCCATCTCCTCACCCCGCGTGGCCTTAGGGAGAAGGCCCATCTCTGGAGTCTCCTTCATCAGAGCACTAATCACATTCAAGTGGGCTCTGGTCTAATGAGAGATCACCTCCCAAAGGCCCCACCTCAGGGCACCATGATGTTGGGTTTAGGTTTTGCAACATGTAAATGGGGGGAACACACACATTCACTCTACAGCACACAGTCAAGCATGAATAGGTCGACATATCTAATTTTGAGATTAGAAGATATTGATGTGAAAGAAGTTGAAGTGAAGCTATTGGAAATGAACTGTACCGAGAACCAGGGTAGTTTTAAGCTAACAGTACTCATTGCGTTGAATTATTTAAACAATTGATAAATTCAGTACAAAGAAGCAATGAGATGCCTCTACAGGGCTGTGGGAAAGGGAGTTACCAAGTTAAACAAAAATTCTCTGTTGATTCTTTTGGTATCATAAAGTAATGGTCCACTTTGGATTTTATTTTCTCTTTGCATCAGATTTTTGTAGTCATTACTTCAGAGGTAAAGCTTTTTTTTCATAATGATTGGCAAGATCAGTGTAATATTTATTTCTTTTATGCATTGAATTTTATGTAATTGACAGATTTTTGTGGATAACACCAGTTTATGTTCTCCAGGGCTCTCTGTAAGTTTCTGGGTATTTATGTGTAATACATCTGTTGCACTGCAGTTCCTTTCAGAGTCATTTTCTGAGTTTCTGTTCAGCAAAAGGGTGAAAGAAAAACAACTTAGAAGACAAAAATGAAACCGCTGCCAGGCTGCAGCTCTGAATGAGATTTGGAGGCTCCTTCACTTCTGTGAAGCAGCATGTGTCAAACTCGTTATGAATCAGATTTTTATATTCAGAATCAGAACCCATTCAGCTGACACAGCTGAAGTCAAAGCCTTGAGGGTACAGTGCAAGATCTCCATTTGGCATTGAAAAACTGAATACTTCTATTGAGGTGTTTTTTGGGTTTTTTTTGCTCAAAATAATTGCTTCATTTTCCATTGAATGCTGGGGTGCAGATGCCAAGGAAACCAGCATTCCTTTTTACACATAAATGCAATAAAAAATGTGATGTGACCTTTCTTCTTTTCTAAAAATTCCTTCTAGATGTATAGTTACCTGTCAGTTCTTCTACCCACTTTCCTGTCACCAACCCCAATTGCTTAACGATTGAACAGGAGTAAAACAAAGCTCTCTATATAACCATTTATTAGATAAAACAATCCTTAAAATAGAGCAATGATTTGAACTGTGATGCCTGAGAGGGCTAAATGGAATTTTTTTTGAGGCTTATATTGAGGGGTGGTATTTTGAAGGAAAAATCTATCACCTTCAGAAGTTTCTGTGCTAAAACTTACATAGCAGTGTGATAAGTATGGGTAGCCAAGGGTCCAGCTGTCTTCCTCTTAAGTCTTTTCAATTGGAGATGTTTCTAGTATGTAATGGCATGTCTCACGTGGATTATAAAAAGTCATACCTACAGGAGTCATTTTCAAAAACAGCTTTATTATCTAGTCTCTACAGTACCCCAAAATTCACAAGTGATTTTCATTTGGAATTTGTGTCTGAGAGAACTTTTTGATTTAGGGAAATACTCTTACCTACAACTTTAAAGATATAACTGGACCTTGAATTAAATTTTTATTCCAGATTAAAATTATACTAAACATTAATACAGGTACACATGGTAAATACTGTAGTTTAATAATAAATAATAAAGTATATTATATAAATCAATAATAAAGAGCTGGTTACATACACACATACACAGAAAATCTTGATCTTATCCATTTGTTCCAAGCAAATAATAATATAAGCTTAAAGTTTTATGGTATTTTGCTTCTAAAAATGATTTAACACATCTTTTTATGTGTTTATCCAAACAGTTAGAGGAAAGGGAAGATTTTCTTTCATTAGTAATTGTTTTAGGGATGCAGAAACTGAAGCTCACAGAACTTACTTAACCTGCACAGAGGTTAAAGTTAGTACATAATAGACTGAGTGCTTTGGTCCACTGTTGATGTGTGTGTGTGTTTTGTTGTTGTTGTTCGGTTCACAAAGTCAAATGGACTACCTTGGGATGGAATGATCTGCCCTTGCTGTGCGTGGGAAAGGAAATAACACTAGAGTTGTAATATATATTTTTGCATTAGTTACTTCTAACTGTAAGAATTTATCATTGTAAACAACAACAACAACCAAATTTCTAAGTTTTACTAGATGTTTGCTGCTATGGGCTGAATGTTTGTGTGCCCTAATTCATACGTTGAAGCCCTACTCCTTACGTGATGTTTTTTGGATGGGGCCTTTGGAAAGTAGAGCTAGATGAGGTCATGAGGATGCAGCAACCATAATGGGATGAGTGTCCTTATAAAAAGAGGAGGAACAGGGCTCTCTCTGCCACGTGAAGACACAATGAGAAGGTGGCCATCTGCAAGCCAGGAAGAGGCTCTCACAGGAACCAAATCTGCTGGAACCTCGATCTTGGAGCGCCTAGGCTCCAGCGCTGTGAGATAAATGTCTATTGCATAAGCCATCCAGCCTACGATATTTTGTTATAGCAGCTTTAGCAGGCTAACACAATGACCAAAATAAATTACTTATTTAAAAAAATATATAACCAAATTAACAAGGGGCCTAATTCAAACAGAACTAAAAAATGTAATGGAGATTTTTAACAAAACTTATTAAAATGCCCATATGTTTGGGATTATTAAGGCAAAGTGTTTGGAGGCAATTTTATAATAAAATTGTATCTAAAGGCACAATTTCACTAACATTTACATTGATCAAAGTACATAAGTAGAATCATATTTTCATGTAAGTTACCCCTTATTAGATTACAAAGCACAATCGATAAAAAAATACTTTTCAACATTTTTAAAATATTGATTTTTGTTATTATAAAAATATTATTCTAATCCAGATATTCTAGATTAGTATGAGAACCAACTATAAAAACAGGATAAAGTATATTATGATTTGACCATTTGTTTGGAAAGAGATTAAAAAGTCACTAGGGTATGACAGCTCAATTACCTCATGAAATAAAATTATTTAATATTGTTCTGTAATTCTTAACTTCACCTGGATCCAAAAATACTTTTAAGAATTTTGGAGGAGGAATTTATGTAAATTAAAATTATTTATTTTAAAATGTGTATATAACTATGTACCTAAACATATAACTTTTTTTTTTTTTAATGATTTTTTCCTATATACTTACCAGGCATCCCTCTATATAAAAATAATATCTTATTTTTGCCTTCATGTGAGATGCATAGCTCTTAAAAATAATAATCATCCTATGACTAATGCACATAAAAGTTGTAATAGCTTAGTTTTATATTAAATCTGTAGTAGTTCCAATATTAAAAATATGCTTTATTTCTATAATAAAAAATCATATTTGGAGAAAAAATTATCCAAAAATTACTAAGGCAATAAGCCTGTGAAGACTATTATATTTATTTCAAAAGAAAAATATTTTAATAAACCAATTTTTCTTTAAAATTAACTAATATTAAAGTAAGTAGTAGGTTTAAAAGTATTAAAGTGATAATGGCCCAACTGCCAAATATTAAAATCTGTGACAGTAATTAAGTACTGAGTTTTAATGTTGAAGAAATTTCATTAAATATTTTCACAAAAATCATATAATCAAGGGTTTTTTAATCAGAAAAAAAAAACCAAAATGTAGTTAATCATATAGTAAAACATAAATCCTATATTAATTCCAATGTTAATTTATGATACTATTTATAAAATTCTTTATTTCATTTGGCAGAACTACTAACTTATTCTCAAAACACTTAAAAAAAATTATGTCACTAAGTTTTTGCTTTTGTTTATAGCTCTTTTGTTTTATTCTAGGCATTGTTACAGACTTTCATTTCTTTAGGAAAAGAGTTAAGAGTGAAACTGTGACAACCAACACTGCTTTGCATGTCTTGGGGTTTATGTCACCCATTTATTTCAAGATTACTTCTGTTGGCTACATTGAAAGATTCCTTTTATTTTACTACTGGTAATGACAAGATTACAGTCAAATCATGCAGGAGAGATAAATTCTATGGTACATAATAAAAATCACCCAGAAGGTGGCCACTAAGAAACAATAAACAAAGAGAAATGTCAAGCACACAAGAAAACACAGAACAACAAACCAACTTTATATATAAAAATATTAATTTCTACTTTCTTTGTTGAGCAACTATCATTGTTTATAATTAAAAATGTGTCAATTATTTCCGTTAATAATAAAAGTGGAGTCAAAGAGAACTTTAGAAATAAAGCAATAACATAGTGCCTATATTGAATATAGGGTGTCCCCTCCTAAATGTATACACACTTGAACAGCTGCTGACTCATTTATTTTTCACTTCTTTTTAGGTTCAGCTGATTTGAAATAATGGGTGAAGCCAGACTAAGCTCTGAACAAAGAAAATTTATCCTAAATTGCCACTAGACTTTTTTTTTATGGGGCTATGTAAAAGATAAAGTTTACTGTACAAAATTGGCAACAGTCAATGAATTGAAGGCACACAAATACCTAACGAAATGATTCTTGATGTTTTTGATTCCATTGCTTCATGTTATCAGCAGTGCCTGGACCAGATAGATTTGAAAACGAGCATTGACCAAAAAAATTCTTCATTTCTGTAGATTTTTTTAAATTTAGAATATGAACTGTATGTTAATAAACACTGACTTTATAACCATTCAAAATTTGTATACATTTTGGGGGGACACACTGTATTTATATCCTAGAAAAAGAACAATTGAGCTGTTAATTTAGTTTAAGATATTCTAACACCTAAGAGTTAATGTAAACCTGTGCTATGTCACTACTGTCTCAGAAAATGTCAGGATTCATGGGAGGAGGAGAGGTTGATGAGGCATTATAAATGGAATCAAGGAAATGTGAAAGAATGAAGACCCAACTAGATTCTTGGTCTCAAGCAACTTTTAATCCATTACAATTATAATAATAATTATTGCTAACCTAATATTAAATAATTTTTAAGATATCTTCCCAAATTACATTTAATCATATAAGTCAATTTATTTATACTAAATCATTTATTATGAGATTACGTTGCCTGTGTTTTTTTAAAGTTGTTATTTTGTTATTTACTATTTATCTCGGCATAGGAAATAAGTTGCATCATGTGGATTTCTTTTTTGTTTACACTCTTTTGAATCCCTAGCACTCAGTTCAGGAGCTGGAAATACTAGGTTAATTATTTTTAACCTAAATAATTAATGATTAAGTTAATTATGTAAAATTCCCCAATTACACACTAGCTGTAAAACACAGCAAAGTAGTTTTGCTCTGTGTTTAGTGTAAGACAATAATTTTTCCACAACTTCAATATTTTACTTTCAATAAAATCTGGACTAAGAACTTAAGTATGGCATGGCATGACTTTGTAGATAATGATTTATGCATCCTATGTACATATCCTTCAATTCCTTCTCATGTTCAAGCAATTAGTAGTGTTTTGCTTCCTTGCTATGACGTGGTTTGTGGCAGTGTTTCATGGCTTTTGTTTTAGAAAACATAATCAAGTGATCAAATGAGAAGGGGCACGTTTTGGAGACCGGGGCGGGGGGTGGATACTAGATATAATAATGTGGGGAATGTTATGATTCTCACAGATCCCTTATACTAGCTAGGAGAGATTTATTACTCAGCCTTTACTATCAGCTTCCTTCAGGAATTGTTTCCAGTAAAGAAAGCCATCTGCCCAAGGCCACCACTCTGCCATCTCACCGTGAGAACTCATGAATTTTGTGGGGTTTCCAATGAGACTGCTTGATTTGTCTCCTGGCCCCTTCATTTTTACCCCTTCCCTTCTAAGGAATTAACCCAAGGGCACTTCCTAATACACCTGTATGCTCACCTGCATCTGAGATCCCGCTCCCTGGGGAGCCCAACCCTGAATTAGATTGTTCCTATTGGCACCCTCTGCAGTGTACCTGCCTTGGTATGGTACTGTGCCAGGTAATAGAAAGAGAAACACGAAACAGGGTAGCATAGATAGGCAAAGAAATTTCCCTAAAAAGTAGAAGAAGAGAAAATATGAAATATGAATGACATTCAGACCCAGCACCATGGAGGCAGTGACTAACACTTGAAAGTGTAGAAACTTCAGGGCTTGGTTTTCCAAATGAGGTTTTATTCCATCAGGCCTTGAAAGAGAGACAGGATTTTAGCTGATGGATTGACGGTGAGAGTTTTCCAAAAGATGAATGAATGTATCTAAAGATGCTAACGATGCACGAGCCAGCGTGGTGTATTCAAGAACAACACAGAAGTGAGTATGGAACAGCTTTCTATGGATTGCTTCAAAGACACTGTTTCCAAAGCACAGCATTATGAAAGCTATATTGTGTTAATTTCTTTTCAGTTAATTTAATTTATAAAATATATTTTATTTTACCAATAAAACAGTAATAGTCTTTCAGAATAGAATATTATTCTTAAAAACATTATATGTATTTATGAAGCTACCATAATATCAAAATTGCATTATCACTCAATCAAATATAAACTGAACAGTGAAGGTACTTACTTTGAGATTATGATGTTCATAATGCTGCTGATTCAAAAATTTAAAATTTTTCTTTAAAAAATGTACTACCTCTGAGCATAATGTTTGAAAGTACTGAGGCAATCAAGCTGTTATTTTAAAGATGTGCAATATAAAACTGGTATTTTTCCTTTAAACAGAAAGAACCAATATTTTTTTCTGATCTCATTGCTTTCATGGTTGTTTGCTATTGTGCTTCTAATGAGTCCTTTCTTATTATCTGTAGTAATTCTTCTGAGACTTAATCTAAGGTTTCTACTGAATGACATGTGTATCTACCAACACAAGTGCTAGTGTGGTGGGTGTACACTTTGCAAAATAAGAAACTTTCTTCGAGGTCTAGATCTACTGCAAACTCTCCTTGGTAACTGAGGAAAGGTGGTATTAGATTTTCCCATTCTGTGATCTCATATACAATGTACAGATCTGTTTTAGAAATCATAACATAAAATTACAATTATTTATTTACATGTTTATGTATGTTTCATAACCTGGAGGACATGCGAGGCAGAATGACTTAATTCTTTCTGATATCCCAGCACCTATGTAAGTGTATGATAATACTCAGGGTGATTTTATTATATGTCTGATGGATTGAATTAAATTGAAATGTATGGGGGAGAGAAAATGTATTTAAAAAATGCAAAATTTGCATATGGCAACTTGAGGAATAACTTGCAAAGTATACTTTTGGAGCTCCTAAAGTGTTATGTAACAGTATATACTTTAATAAATACTTCATCAATTTTTTATTAGTCTTTCATAATGAACACTTTATTGCATGCTAGCTACAGCATGGCCAGCCAGATTTCCTAAAGATGAAATACCAAATAGATGTGGTATAAGTCTGAAGAGACAGGGAGGAAAAATTGTAATTAATGGAAAAGTATCACTCTGTCCCCCACAAGATCATCATTATCCAAAATTTCAATTACTTTGAAAGAGTAACTATTTAAAAAATAGAAATGCTAATGAAAATTGAAATTGAAATGCAAATAGCTTAGTCTCTCTTTGCTACCTTAAATGAGGTGTAGAATTTGATCAGGAAAGAAAAAAAAGAAAAATAAATGAAGGTGTTAGCTTCATAGCAGAGTTCATAAAGCAGAAAGTCCTTATGGGTTCGAAGTGAAAAGATAGCATTAATTCATCATAATGTATTGTTCTATAAATCTAATAGACATCAGCAGAGGGGATGACCTTGTACTGTGAGATGTTTAAGATGACATAATGGGATAAAATTTGAAGGCCACAGATCATTGCTTAGAGGCTCAGCAGGAGTAACTTTACTATTTGAGATAGGGAGGTTGGAAAGCATTTACATTATTATATTAAAAATTATAAATAGCTTGTCTTGTCTAACTCATGCACTTTATATTTTCACAATGTAATGTGATTAATAAAATACAAGTTTTATTGATGAACAACTGTGGCAGGACTGTATGTGATAAATAAGATCAATATTTCCCTACTGTAAATTCCTATTAAAATGACAAAATAGGGGCTGGGGGAGGGGTGAATTAGCAGAGCACTGTATTTTTATGGCAGTGACAATACTATGTATAATAGGATAGTGATGGGCACATGTCATTATGCATTGTCCAAGCCCATAGAATGCACAGCACCAAGAGTGAAACATAATGTAAAGTGTGAACTTTGGGTAATTATGATGTGTCGGTGTAGATTCATCAGTTGCAACAAATGTACTACTATGGTGGGCAATGCTGATAATTGGAGAGGCTCTGCATGTATGGGGGCAGGGTGGATATGAGAAATCTCTGTACCGCTCTCTCAATTTTTCTGTTTACTCTAAATTTTTCTATAAAAATAAGTTCATATTAAAAAGACAAAATAGTATTTGAAAATAATATAGTATTTTATAGATTCAACTTTTCCATCATATGGTTCAAATAAAAAGAGCAAATTTTTTGAAACAAACTAGATACTGTGTTTTACAAAAAAATTTAAAATTGAACTTTTGAATTTCTATTTTGTTCATAATAACCTCAATCTAAGCTTGAGAAAGTAAAGGTATTGCTATTTGGGAGCTTTTACTGGTCATTTGACACCTACTGGGCAGTAGCAAGGGTAATACCAGCAAACAAATGAAAACGAATAGAAAAATAAGAAATGTGTAAATTTTTCTGGCTGGTAATGTTGCTCTTCTGTAGTTTTAATTTTTCCCTATGTGTTCCAAGTTTTTCTTTCCCTTAACATGATCCTTCCTGGTTGTTAATAGAAAGCAGCATTTCTTAGAACTTGTTGCTTAGAATCCTAGTTTTATAAGATAGAAAACAAAAGATTCAAGGGACAACTAACTTTGAGAAAGACTATGTTTAGAAAGTTAAGGATTATTTCCTATTAAAGTTTTGTTTAGAGCAGTGATTTTCAACCTTTTTCATCTCATGGCACACATAAACTAATTAATAAAATTCTGCAGCACACCAAAAAATATATTTTTTGCTGATCTGACAAAAAATAGGTATTATTTTTATTCATTCACATCAGACAGCTATTGTGTTGGCTGTTGCCATTTTTTAAACTTGATAATCGAAGGGAAAAAATGTGAATGCCCCTGTCTAAATAGTGAGGTAGTGCATGTTTTAAAAACTCTCGTGGCACATTGGTGTGCCTCCCGCGGCACACGGGTTGAAAATGCTGGTTTAGAGGATTTGTGATGCTAACGTGCATTGTAAATCTCCACCGGGGAATACTGTGTATGTGATGCTTTCCAAGTGCATTTGATGACTAATAGATTTGTCTGAATACCTAAGCACTTTAAACCAGAGATTTGGCAAAGTGAGAACTCCAGAGATGCGAGAGTCAGCTTTCTGAACGCCCATCAGAGAACAGCTGCAAGTGTGTTGATGAATGCTTAAAATGTAGAAAAAGCATTTCAAGAGTATGGGAAGGGGATCCCTAGTCCCACTTGTGGCACATTGTGTTATTTAGAACAGGGTGCGCCCTGGCTCACCCTGAGTGTGCCTAAGCAGAACTAACCGCAAACACTACCTCACTCTCAGTGCCCCACCACCATAATTTATTTCTTAAGTTGGAAAAATGTAGCGTAAGAAGAAATAGCTGCTCGCCTTCCCAAAGGAAGGAAGCATAACACTGAAGGGGTGATGTCCCTGCCATCCAGGGAAAATAGGAGCAGAGCAAGGTGTTTAATGCCCTGACTTCTGCTTACAAGCTTCCAGGACATTGAGCAAGCGGACTCTTCCTCAGGCTCCCTAAAGGAGCTGCTGAGGCAACAGGAATCCAGTTCGACCTTAAGGTACTAATGACATGAGGAGACTGGGCTCCTACAGAAAATCTATGAGTACTGAGGGAGCTCAGACTCATAATGAAAATAAGAGGGACATTGCTTAATTGGGGAGGGGGGAGCAATTCACAAGACACAGCTGAAACAAAACCAAGCTACTATCCCTTCCCATTAGGTTGCTTAATTAAGAAAAGGGGTATTTCTAGCAGACTTTATCTAAGAAAAAATCCCACAGTATCTATTCACTTGCAAATTAGATTTTGGAAAGGTTTGGAGAGCAGAGAAACCCCAATGCCACCCCTGATTTGACTTACCTGTACCTGCTTGCTTTTACAAAAACTAAGTGGGGCAGGGAAAGAGGGTGAGATAGAGTCTGGAAATGTAGTAAAATAATAATTGCCACAAATAACTAGAGACATGCAAATTCATGATGGAACCACCGTTATAAGCTGCCACCTAACGTGAGAATGCTGGTAAACTTTAATATAACAGCATGCATTCATCTGTAGAGACAAGGGGATAACATATAAACAGATACTTGAAACATAATCAGAGGGCCTGATGCTAATCTATGGTCTATGACTCCACTTGTGAGCTTAATAGAAATGTGACCAGAAGACAAAGGAAGGAATCAAGTCCATTAAACATCAGAAGAAGCAAAAGTAATGATGCTATACCCATGGCTATCACACTTTTCTCTTTTCCTGAACAAATTAAGACTCAAAATTCTTACCAATGTCCATTTGGGGAGATTTTTATTTTAAGGAGATATGGAATAATATACTTGTAAGAAAATGGAGGCCAACCTCTCTTTCTTATGTTTTAAAAATGAAGAAAAATAATAGGATAGTTAATGGATATTAAAAAGACATGAAATAAATTTTTAAAAAAACATTCATTTTAACCTATTTTTACTTGTGGTATGTTTATTTCTTGAAGACTTGATTATTTATGCTGAAAATTAGTAATATTCTATTGTTATTTCTATTAAAAAGGATTTTTTAAAAAATTCTAAAATTCCAAAGATTTTACAAACCTTAGCTTCCATAAAATTTGCTCTCTGAAGCTAAAGCATTTCAGCCTGGTGTGCTGGTTCTTATTTTTTAAAATCAAGGTAAAATTTTAAGCTGTTAGCATCCAGAATCACACCTTCCAAAAAAGTAGATACTATTTTCACATACCAATCAATGATATTTAGACCCTGATATTGGATAATACAGAGTTAATTAGATTCTGTGTTTATATTATAATAACTCTTAAACAGCTTAGGTAGACTGCATTGCTTACTTACCTTTTTCATTATTAGAAGGTATCACGGATATAAATTTATTCAGT
This sequence comes from Miniopterus natalensis, assembly GCF_054644295.1. Classification (NCBI taxonomy): domain Eukaryota; kingdom Metazoa; phylum Chordata; class Mammalia; order Chiroptera; family Miniopteridae; genus Miniopterus; species Miniopterus natalensis. The sequence goes on from NC_142086.1 coordinate 67,955,636, forward strand.
AATGTTTCAAAATCTTTTCCTCACCATAATTCTCCCGATGCCTTTTCAGCTCCCTTTTCTAGCTAGGATGCCATGTCCTTCTGCCAATCTGAACGTGATTACCAACCAGTTTTTCCCAGGTTGTATACGTGAGTGACAAGAAGTGACAGGGCCGCTCTGAAATGGTGCCTCGGTGGCTGGCGCTGCGTGTCCCGCAGCCCTGGTAGAAAGCACCTCTCCTCTTGGGGCTCTCCAGCCCCAGAGCCGCCCCTGCTCTCCTGGGCCTGGGCCTTCGACACCGCAGCCCCGCACACCGTGAGACAAGGTGAGATTGCCCACCCGCAGTATGTATGATACGACGCTCCCCTGACAGGGGCCGGGACACAGCAAGCCGCTCAGGTTCATCATCGCCCTGTCCGGTGTGTGCAGATCAGGTTCGATTTTGCCTCTCGCACTGTGGTGTTCATGCTAAAGCTGCAGCCATAAGGTAACCGCATCTGCATTGTAACAGGAGGGAAATGCAAACCATCGGTTAAATGGTAAAGCGTGTTTCTCCAGTGCACCCTGAGAGTGCCTGTCCCTTACCCAAGCGGCCCCTTCAAAGCAAACCAGGAAAAGGGCTATCATTCTGCAGATAGGACATTTATCCAGAGCCATTATTCAATAACTGGCATTCTGTGACCTCATAATTATGCTAGCACCCATTTTCTCATTCAGATGCAACCCCGGAAAAAATTAAACTGGCCCCAATCATAATTGATATGGGCATACAACGCCTACCTGAAAGAATGCTCATCCAGAAATTTCAACCCCATATTGAGATTTTACTTTTCATTTTTTAATATTGAAGTTATTTGATATATCTGACCCACAAAAATACAACTACCATAGACAAATAGGATTCCCTATAAATAATGTGGCATGTTAATTTTCACCAAGAATAATGTTGTCTAGAGTCTGCTCATAAAATAATCTGAGTTAAATTTGAACCACTTTTTAAAGAGATCAAATGCAGACCCAGCATTCTGATAAGATGTTTTTGCTCTGCAGAAACCTTCAGGATTCCGCACCATCTACCAAATAATTATATAAGTCAAAGTTTGGTGTGAGGCAGAATGATGACTCACCCCTCAGACATAAACACACCCAAAGGTGTCCACAGTTTCATCTTCAGAATCTGTTACTATGCTACCTTACATGGCAAAGGGGTTTTTGCAGATATGACCAAGGATCTGGAGCTGGGGAGATTTTCCTAGATTATTGCAAAGGGCCCAGTACAATCCCAAGCGTCCTTAAATGTGAAAGAGTGAGGCAAGAGGGTAAGAGTTGGAGAGGTGACAGAAACAGAGGTCAGAATGTTCTTGCTGGATGGGCAAGAAGTCAAGCAAAGCAGGAAGCATTTGGAGCTGGAAGACAGTAGGAAACAGATTCTCCCTTAGAAAAAATGCTGTTCTGCCAATACAATTGGACTTCTGACCTCCAGAAATATACTAAATATGTATTGTTTAAGCCAGCAAGATTATATCAAGATTTAACAGCCTATTCTTTTATAGGGATCGTAGTCTCATGCTGTCTGTACTTTTGTTTGGTTTATAGCTGTCAAATTATCCTTTATTAAAATTATTTATTTATTTTTATTTTAGCTGGGCATCTGCTGCACCAGTCTTGAGGTCATCTATGATATCACGAGGGTGGCAGCCATCAGCATTGCAGTTCATAGGCTGGGCAGTCCCAAGGATCTCTTTAATGGTTCCATAGAGCGCTCTGGCTAAAAATCAGTGATGCATATTTTGGGCAATGTTGTCAATCTCAACCAAAGTGATATTTCCACTGTCTTTATTTACTTATTTATCGTTATTATTCTTTTGTTTCTTTCTGTGGTTTCTTGAGGACTTTGGTGAGCATGGCAGGGGGAGAAAAGTACCATCTCAATTTGGGCCAGTCTGTTCTTATTTTCTTTCACTGTAATCCTTAAACCCTTCCAGTCACCAGTTGCCTTGGCAAACTCACCACCAACTTTTTTTGGATATAAATACAGAGGGCTGATCTTGAGGGCCAGGGCAGACATGGCACCTATTTCCCCATCAGGGCACATCAGTTATATGACATTGATCACATCGGGTCAAACGTGGGCAGCGTGATGGAGACGGCTGATGCTGGATACACCCAGATGCAGGATAATTAAAGAAAATTGTACCTTGGCCTCCTCTGAGCTGAAAGCCTTCTGTATTTTTCAATATTTAAAAAAAAAATATTTCATGGAAATTGTCCATGTTTCTAATTATTTGTGGAGATAATTTAAGCCTGTTACTCCACCATGACTGGAACCAGAAGTCTGGCAAATACTTACAAATTTAATATACCTTTACCCTATAATTCAGCAGTTCTACTCCTCATTATCTACCCAAGATAAATGGAAACATATTTCCATTAAAATACATGCACAAGAAATTTCATAGAAGCTTCATTCACAATAACCCAAACCAATAATAACCCGTATCACAAGTAAATAGATAAACACATTTTGGACTATTCATACTACACAGCAATAAAAATGAACTGATATTTGGATGAATCTTTAAGTAGAGCAAAGAAGACAGAAACAAAAGATGCCACACTATAATATTTTACCTATATTAAGTTAAAAATCAAACATAATTGATGTATGGTGATAGAGATCATAATATCATAACTGCTTAGGAATGGCTGTCATTGACTTACAGTAGGTATAAAGAAACATTTTGGAATCGTATTTTAATTGGAACACAGGTTGCTTAAGGGTATAAATTTTTAAAATTTCTTCATGCTATATGTTTAAAATGTATGGCTTTATATAAATTTGACCTCTCTAATGTATATATATTTGTGTGTCTGTTTAACAAATAACATACTTTGATGTATTTATCTTTATTTATCTATATAGAACTTCCTAGAGTGGGGAAGATCTGTGTAATTGATTGTAGGATTAAGGCCATGGGGGGCTTTGGTTTGGAATGTAAGATGCACTGTAAGTGGCATATAAGAGTGAAGATGGAAAATGTGCTGCTAAGAAGTTGCATTTTGTGATCTGGTGAACTGCCTTAAACCAAAATGAAGCATTCTGCTTAATATTGATAAATAAACTATTTGTTTCTAGATATTCTAGATCAGACATCTAGAAGATGTATATATAGCTTATGTGTTACTTCATTCAAGAAGTTGCTAAGGACTCTTGTAGTGTTAAAACTATTTATATTTCTTAGCCCGAAATTTCCAAATAATCACATTAATTTAAAGCTAGATCTAGCCTGAGTAACAGGATTAAATTGAAACTTAATGTCCACAAAATATGCTGAATGTTCTAAGCTATCACAACCCAGCCTGATGGAGACAAGGTAGGTGAATTAGGCTGAAGTCAAGGAATTAAACTTTGATTCAACATTTGCACCTCATATTAAAGAAGTAAATTCAAAAAAACTTACAAAAAATTGAGTCACTACCTTAGGCTCTATATACATGCTCAATACTATTGGATGCATTGATTTAGTCAAATGGTTAATTATCTTTCAAAAAGCAACATTATTTATTGGTTATATTGAGTTTACTACTCTTTGTTAATTGATCTTATTTCCATACAGAGTTATCCTGCCTTAATGAAAATATTGAATGACTTTTTTAAACTTCATAATAGAGTACTTACACTTTATTCTCTTCTCTCCTGAAAGTATGCTCTTTCCTTTCAGCTCCATTTTAAATGAATTATTAGATCCTTAAAAGTTTTCACTATATGACGTTTGAATTTATTTAAATACGAGGAACTATAGCTTTATTAATGCAATTTGCAAAATCAAAGAGTAAAGCTTGGGAAAGATAAAAATAGAACGCATGGTGAACATGTGTACAAAAATTATTTTGTTAGAAACTACCAAAAAGTTCCAAGCACAATAACAAATGCCATAGTGTGAAGTTGCCAGTCATAGAAAAGCTGCTTTTCAAGGTCTAAAGAAATGAATTGATCGGAAACATTGGAAAATAACAACTTTATCTCTTACGGTTTACTAAGGTCTCCTGGATCTGACTCTCCACGTTCCAACTGTGGCACTTGTAATGTTCTGTACCTCTTTTAAAATGTTTACAATGCTAGTTGTGATTATGCCTTATTTTTTCCACAACATTATAAATCCTGAGGTCAGGGACTGTGTCATGTTGAGCTTTATATTCTCATGATCACACAACATAATGTTTTGAACACTGCAAGATCTTTTAATATGTTTGATGAAAATATGGCCTAAAGACTTAACATAGGATATGCCAATATACAAAGAGAAAATCCAGGATGTTTCTCAGCCTTCAAACGTTTTTAAGTTTTACCTTGATCTTCAGCAAAAGTCTTGGGCATTGGAGGAGTGTTGGGGGAAGATTTGGTTGCTGCAATTTGCTCTCAATAAAAAAAAAAATTAGATTCTATTACCTAATTTTTATCCCATTTTTTCTTTATATTCTTTTAGATTGATTTGGGGTTTTTTTGCTTATAAGCTGATAATGCAATAGGATTGATATATTTTTGGCCCTCAATACCATAGTGAATTCTGTTCAATTATGTGACCACCTGAGAATAGGTGGTCACATAATTGAACAGAATTCTTCAATTTTGTTGAATAATTAACCAGTTAAAATAATTTATCATTGCAAACCACACAGAGAAATATAAATTGATAATTACATAAGAAAATTAGCTATAAATATTTTACAGTATTTTTATAACAAATGAGCATCAGCTGTCACTTCTCTTAGTGGTCAAAACAGATAAATAAAAATTGAAGAATTATAGAAAACTCTTCAGTAATTTCTGATTATTGCACTTCTATTTAAGTGGGGTTACCTATATAACCTACTCATTTATTTTATTTTTGTGCACACATTCATTGCATGGTACCAATTTTAATTCTGCACTTATACTGTGCATTTTCAAAAACAGTTCAATAAACTTTATAGTAATAAGAATAAATTATGTTTATATAGCATTAAAATTAATTAATGATTCTAAACTTCTTAAATTTTAAATAATTAATGGAAGAGTAAAATGAATAGAATATTTTAAATAATGTAAGTTCGGCATTTAACTACCCAACAACTATTCATGGTATGCCTAATGCATACCATGGAAAGTTTAGTATGAAAAAAATATATAATTGAATACTGAGTTAAACTTTAAAAGATATCAACACTCAATTATAGCATAAACTATCACCACTCTATACTTAGAGGTATTAAACATAATAAAGAAAAGTTTTGCATGTTTATCCAAATGAACATAGAAATGAAAGAATAATATTACTCCCCCAAAGAATAAATATACTAAAATGTTATGATGTTGTGTATTATTTTCATTTATATATTCTTCATTGACTATGTAAGGGAGACAGAATAAGATAAAAATAAAGCATTTATGATTTCAAATTGTTACAGTTGTTATATATAGAAAACTTGTATTCTTTCCCAGATTTACCAACTAATGTTTTATTTTTTTCCAATGACAAATACTTTGTAATAGTATGTTTTCAAACATAGAATTCAATTTCTTATTAGATGTTCAGTTCTTATCACTCAATGTATTCTTCAGGATGACCACTTGGCAAAATCAATGTATAGAAGATATAATCATGTCACATGTGGACTAAATGTTTTTAAATGTGGCTCACAACATAGATACATTATAAATATAATTTTATTAAATATTGTTATGTTTTTTATTTCAGAAATGTAAATTTCTGTCAAACTGTTTTCTATTTTCCTATTATAATTTTTTCTTCTATGGAAGTGGAAATTTCTATGTTTTAAGTTTCAAAGGATTACAGTATAATGTCTATAATCATATTTTCATAAAGCAGCTAATGTCTACATTTTAAAATTTCAACAAGATAATTCAAAATAATATAATTATTTTCCCTCTACTGAAAGAGGTTCTTCATGAAATATCATGTAAAGATAAATGTTGGCAATAGTAGGAAGCTTTTATATGCCCCTTGTTGAAATAAAAAAAAAAGTGACTTAAAGTTGTTTCTTCCAACTCTGTCTCTGAATAGTTTCACAATTTTATTATAATCCATAAAATAAACCTTCAGGGAAATTGATGTGCTACACTGAATTGTAAAATACATCATCACAACTTCAATACAGTTGCTTTATTAAAGAATTATTTATACTTCATGTTTTAAATATTATATTGAAACATTGAAATAATGTTATCAAAAATCTAATAATTATATTCAAAATGACATCAAAGGGAAATCCAAACATGTAACATTGATTAAATAAATTCACCCCTCTGATACAATAAATTAACAAGAATTTAATCGATTACATTGATGGACAATTGCAAATTTTCATAAAGTGTATGTGATTCTTGACATTGGATGGTGGACCCACAATACCTGCCTTAATTTATATTTATGATACATTTGGAGTCAGAGCATCCATTTAACTTGCAGGAATTCAACTGTATTAGATAATGTGTTCACTTTTCTATTCTGCTGGTGGTTCTAACAATGCAGACTCAATGGTGCTTGCAAAAAAAGGCAGGATGAAAATCATTTGATAAAGACCATGTTCTGTTCTGTTCTGTTCCTGTGCCCACTTGGCTGCCTTTCTCTTTCCTTCTTCCTTCCTTCATTATAAATCTCATGGATACAGTAATAATTTGACAATATTTAAAGTGCCACCTGTGTCACTTACCTGCATGAAAAACATAAAATCTCATATAGATGTGCATTAACAAATATTTATAATAGATTTTATAATAAATATTTATAATAGATTTTGAGGTAAGGAACACTAACTTTGAACCCCAATTAAACAAAATATTATATCCTCCCAAATACTCTCATTCTTCTCCTTAGATATGTATTATAAACTCTGTCCTCAATTATTGTTGTTATGTACTGGATCGTGTTGCTCCAATTTCTTATGTTGAGGCCCTAACTCTCAAAGTATTTGGAGATAAGGACTTTAAGGAGGTAATTAAGGCTAAACACGGTCATAAGGGTGGGGCTCTAATCTGATAGAACCAGGGTTCCTAGAAAGAGAGCAAGAGGCACCAGGGATGTGTGGGCCCCGAAAAGAGACCATGTGAGAACACAGCAAGGAAGCAGCCATCTATCGGCAAGTCAAGGCCATAGGCCTCAGGAGAAAGCAAACCTGCCAGCACCTTCTTGGACTTCCAGCTACCAGGACTATAAAAAAATAAAATTTCTGTTGTTTAAGCCAGCAGTCTATGCTATTTGGTATAAAAGCCCAAACTGACTAATACATAATACAATCATGTTTTTGAATTTTAATTTTAAAATGATTGTGAACATTTGTGTGGTTGTTTGTTAATTTGTTGTTGTTGTTGTTTGGTTTTTATTTATATATAAGTACCTGAATACTAGTCTCAATTTTGCCTCTTGGCTCTAAAAGCCTAAAACTTTTTACTGTTTGGCCATTAACAAAATGAGTTTACAAACTCCTTACTTAGAGTAATGCTCTTTCCTCTGAACATTCATAAGGATTTATCATCCCTTTCAAGTGACATTTACTACAATTTACATTCTACTCTTTGCTATTTTGATATTCATTTTATCACTCTTATTAAACAGAAAACAACCTCTGCTCTCACTACAGGCCTAAAGCTGTTTGCACTGGGTGCTTAATAAATGGGTGTGACTTAAAGCCTCTAAGAGCTAACCAGGTGACAGCCAGCAAAGGAAAGGGCCCTCAGTCCTACCCATACCAGGAACCTGATTCTGTCAACAGCTTCAGTGAATGTGGGAGCAGATTTTTCCCAGGGTCTCCTAGTAAGATACCAGGCTGGCTGACACCTTGATTTTGGCCTTCTGATATTTGGAACAGAAAAACTAGCCAAGTTAACTTGGGCTTTTCATTAAAAGAACTGTGAGATATTAAGTTTGTGTTGTTTTAAGCTGCCAAATTTGTGGTACTTGTTATGGCATAAGTAGAAGGGAACTAATATTAGTAGATGAAAGTAATGTTAGCCTGACCCATCTATGATAAAAACCCGTATCAATCTCTCACCTAAAGGTTTCAGCAGTTATTGATTGTTGATTAGATCTATTGTTGTCATTAGGAATTGCAAAATAGAGGTTTTGTAATTTATCATTTCTTTTGCATTTATTAACTGAAATTCTTCTCTAAAGAAGAGCTTTTACTTATCAGTAATGTCGTTACCCTGAAATAGATTTTGAACATGAAAAGCAGGCTAAATACCTGATTTCCCCCCCTTTATTTATTAGTTTTCAGAAAAATGACATGATAATTTTGCTACTATAATAAAGCAGCCAAAAAAATTCCCCCTCTCTCTCTCTTCATCTTCTCAGTAAATCATGGTTTTCTGTTCTCCAGTACATTTTTCCCACTGGCCTCTAATTGGTTGCTTTTATTACTTACTGTCACACAAGAAATCTGTCCAAAACATCGGAGCTATGGAATCTTTAGCCCTCTATTATGTTTGGTGATCGGGTAGTTTTGTCATTTCCTCTACAGCAGAAGGGCAGTGTGATATATTTCCAGTTTGTTGCTTTCCTGTTCTGTTTTCATTTCTCCTATGAACCAAAGCAGTACGTAAAAACATTAACTTTCAATATCTATGAGCTGCCCTCACATATAATGCCTGATTTATAAGAACACAAGTCAATTGAAACTTAGTCATCATACTAGGGTCTAATATTCGAACTGATGTATTTACTCAGACCATAATTCAACTTTAGAGATTTAGAGTGAGAATGTAGGGAGCAACTTGCCATTCAACTCTGTCTAATAGACATTAAGGATCCTGCTCACAATCCAGTAATAGAGGGAAGGAAGAAATGCACATTACAACATTTCTAAGCCAAGCTACAGCAGTTCACAATACAGTGAATAGTTATTTCAGCAACCCAGAACCCCAAAAGGGCTTAATAGTCCCCAAGTGAAAACATTAATCACACTTAAATGAAACTGCAAATGAAACATATGCTGTTATATTATTTCCAAGAATACAGTTACTAGTTTTGAACTCACTTCATGTTGTAAACTACTAAAATATATAGACAATCTTTGAAAAGCCTAAGAGAAGCATTAATGAAATTCCGTGACTCGAATGTAAGAAATAATGCATTGGCAAAATGACTCTTTATTTTGTACTTTTTGAAGAAATAAAAAACAACTTAAAGTCTTAAGACTCTTAGCATCATATAATTTGTTTTTCACATATAAATATAAACATAGAGACACAAATATAAATATGTGTGTACTAGTTTGCTTTAATACTGAAAAATAAATTATACCTAGTAATGTATCAATAGAATATACTATCACATTGATAAGCAACAGATAGCTATGATTTGTTACAGAACAGCTAGGAATAAAGTCTATCCCCAAAATAATACTCCTTAATCTATTTAATCCAATAATGTAGACTTTTTAATATTAAAAAGTCAGATAAAGATCTCAGGGTAACATGTTGTAGCATTAGACAATTCTTTTAAACTCTTCCCTTTGAGCCATGAGGATAGTACTGAGTCACTCACCAGAGGAGCGTGGTCTCCCTGGAATCCTGGTGAATTCTGTTCCTCAAAACCATAGGTTTGTTTGTCTTTCTAAGCCACTAACTAATTTCATTGGATTGTAATTTCTTTTTAGTCCAACCTCTTAAAGCCTCTAAAACTCAGAATTAGACAAGTTACGGACTCCGTAGGCTTTTGTGAAACTGGTCTGTGAACATGTAACTGTTTTGTGGTTGAACTCTTTTGGGAAGAATCATTTTTTAGATGAATTTAATGGACTCATATTTAAATATTTTCAATCAAAAATTTTTAAGATGAATGGGTCTTATTAAGTAGGACTATGTATATCACTGTAGTATGATTCCTTATTCATGAATGATTTATGTAAGTTATATGGTAATTCTTAAAATTAGGATACCTTCATTTTAAGAAGAACATACACCCAGCCACATTTTAATAAACAAGAAAAATAAATAAAATGGAGATATTTTAGTAATACCAGGCATAAGAACTAGATTCAAATATATGCATATAATTAACTGGCAATTTTACTATGGGCAACTCGCTTATCCTATAATCACTAATTTCCCTTTGTGAAAAATTAAAATATTGATTAAATATATTTTATAAAACCTATAAATTTCAAAACATTATAAATATTTGCCAAAAAAGTAAATCACAGTAAGGCATTTTGATAAATGTTTTAAGTACAAAAGAAATAGACTATAACTGATGATTTAACTAAAAAGGATTCTTGGGTATTTAACAGATTTTAATAGTGAATTTTTGTATTAACCACACTTTAAGAGTGCCCAGCTGGGACAAAGAAAGCTAGGTTATTATATTAGTATATCTCTGTTCACAATTTTTTGTTTTATTATATAACCAGAAGAAAAATATTTATTTTATACCCTGGGTACAAAGTGTTTTAACTTTGTTTGTTTAGTTATTGTTTTTTTTCTTTGTTTTTTAACAAAAGAACCATAAAATTTTAGCTTGAGTGATTTCTATCCATAGAGAAAATTATTGAATTAGATCAAACTAAAGAAAAAAAATTATTTGCACACGCCATAAATTTATGTCATCCAACAATTAGCAGGAAACACTGTGAAAGTCAGAGGAGAAATCAAGCATAACTAAAATAATCTGTATGAAAACCAAGGAATTGGCAGAAGAAAAGAAAGATGGTGAGCCTTTATTGGCTGGTACAGAAATATAAATATAGTGCAGGTGACTGAGGATAAATTTGGCTAGTAAAAATATCCAGTTGTTAAGTGATTGGAATGTTTTCAAAACTGTTATGAAAATCTATTCCTTCTATTGAAAATTTTACCAAAGCAAGTATACTGAAATATGCCTTAAGAATAATTTTAATTTCATAATTATATTCTCATAAACATTATAAAAAGGAGAAAAGGCAAATATATCTTTTGATCTACTTTTTCTCCAAAATTCCATTGGTTTTCCCATTAGTGATGGAAACACAAGTAACTGTTGTTCATAATTTCAATCTATTTTTTATAAATACATGTGCACAGAGAAATATAGAATTTGCTTTTGACTGTGTGTTTTAAATTAAAAAAAACTATACTAAAATACATTATTCAGCAATTTAGGTTATTTTGTGTTTAAACACTTTTTATTTTTATTTTGTTTTCTTTCCAAGTGCACAGAGATCAATTTCAATTTTAAAACATCACACACATAACTCCTGCTTTCATTATATTTAAAATTTTTATTGCTAGTATATAAAAAATGCATTGATTTTTGTTTGTGAATTTTGTATTTGTCATACTCATTAAACTAATTTGGATAAAAAGCTTTCAGGCTAAATTATGCAGGTTTCAGGTGCACGATTTCAAAACACATCATCAGTACGCTGCACTGTGTGTTCACAAGTCAAGTCTCTGGCCCTCAGTATCCATCCCTCCACCGCCCTCCACCACCTGTTCGCAGCTTTCTCTACTTCACACCTGTAGCTTCAGCAGGTGGTTTTCTCCCTCCTCAAAGCTAGCCTCTGAAGAGTCAGATTTGCTGCCATGGACTCTAAACCTGCTATTAAACACGGCAGCCGCCGAAAGTGCCCTGTAGCTCTACCAGGCCTGCGCTGTTTTTCTCGCAGGGAGCTCAGAGCATAAGCGCACCTCACCACCCACCAGCTCTCCTTGGCCTTCAGCGCAGCGCAGCCCGGGCTACTCCATACTCGCTAAGTTACTCTAGTCCAGCAGAGCACTTTGACAAATATGAAATAGTCTTGTGTCAATCTTTCCAGCTGTTAAAAAGCTTTCCGAATTTTACTAGTTAAGTGGAATTATAGGAAGATTTTCATAAGCTAATTCTAAATATTTGTATGTGATTTCATTAATCCTTAAATAATATCTCATCATATAAACACATTTAAAAAGTCTTTTTAAAGCAATGAGACATTTCAACTCATTCGAGTTCTGCTTTTTTGATAGAATAAAGCATTCCCAATCTCTTTTTTTTCTTTAGTTTCATCATGCTTAGATTCCAGGGCAGTATTGCCTGTATCACTTGGAACATTCTCATTTTGATATTCTGTTTATTGAAAGGCCTTTGAGTGAATTATTCTCAGAGTAAAAGCTTTGCTTTGTATATTATAATTGTCTTCCTTCTCTGGAGAACTTTGCAATTTAAATTTCTTTCTTAACTAAGGCAAGTTTGTTCCATTCAAAATATTATTATAGAATTACCAAGTACCTCAAGGATAGCGGGAGCTTTTTAAACTTGAATCTCTACGCATCCTGTACCAGAAAAATGCAGATCAATAAAGAGATATTATCAGTTTGGGAAGACAGTTATGAGTTGGCAAAATGTTATCTGCAGTAAAACCTAGTGATTGTGTAAGGTTAGATGGCTGAGTAATGTGACAAAGGAAAATCAAAATTTTTGTAGAATATGTAAATATCTTGCCTGTGATTTGCTGCTTTCATACCTATTTCCCACATATGAGCAAAATCGTGTGCTGCTTGAATTTTCTGCCTGACATATTTTGCTTACCATGATATTCTCAAGGTCCAAATGACAAAATTTCTTCTTCTCTTACGGCTGAGTAGTATCCCATTGTATATACGTACAAGAAAAACAAACAAGCAAAAACTCATAGATACAGCAACAGTATGGTGCTTACCAGGGGGAATGGGGATGGAGGACCAGTAAAGGGTAAAAAGGGTCAAATATATTGTGACAGAAGATCATTCGACTTTGGGTGGTGGGCACACAATGCAATATTCAGATCAAGTATCTAGACATGTACACTTGAAACCTATGTAGTCTTATTAACCAATGTCACCCCAATATTATAAAAAGAAAAATACAACAATAAGGTAATTATTGATGATATAAATAAAAATAGATGATAACTTTAAAAAAGAATATGTAAAGTTCCCTTGGGAATTTCTAGAAATACATGAGGAAAAGCTATCTTATAAACTCCTGAAAACCTAGAGGTAAGGAAACTTATAGAATTAGTGTTTTTTTTGGTTTTAGTTTAGTTTTGTTTTGTCTTTGTTTTTTACGGGGTTACTAAAGAAATGTGTGACCATTAAAGGGATAGACAAGATAATTGGTGACATAATATAATTTTAAATGTTATTATTGAGGGAGATGTTTCCATGGACAAATCAGGAATACCACTCAAGGCTACTAGTTTTTCTCAGAATGTTAATTACTTCTTTCTAAAGAACAATTTGGTAAATAAAAATTTAAACTAAAAGCATTTAATGACTTTATAATTTAGCTTGTATAATGACACATGTTCATTAAGTTTTATAAAATTGTTAAGGGATATATCTTAGAGATTTCATATGATAAATTTTCTCAGGATACTAAAGTTAAGGAAACAATTTACCAGTTAGTTGTTTCTGTTTTTGTTTTTTTTAATTTAAGTATTCCAATGGCACCTGAGAAATTATTTCTATAAACTAGAAGTCTAAATTATGTGTGAAATAAGATATAGTTTGCAAAAGTTAAATGGAATAGAGTAGTTTTATTAATCAACTTAATAGCTATATTATATATGCTAGGAAAAAAAGTAAAAATATTTTTAGTTTGATAATACAAATATCTACTCACCATTTTAAAAGATTCATAACGCTATGAGTAGCATTAACAGTAGTCTCTGGGATAGAACATGGCTTTTTAACAAAATCCTGTTATAAGTAGGGTTTGAATGCCATGATAAAGTGCACTCTAAGTATAAATATGTACAATAATTGAATTTTTTAGCTAAAATATCATAGGTCCTATATAAAATGTGAACACAAAACAGTATATTTATTTATTTATTATGCTTTTACCTTTAATTTGAAGTTCTACTTTGGCTGCATTATGACATAAAATAATTATTTTCTTTATTTTATTTTATTTTTTTCCATCACCATTTAGTCTTATGTTCTTCCACTGCCACCCACCCTCTTGCTCCCAGCAATCACCACACTATTTTCCATGCCCATGAGTTCTTTCTTCTCTCTCTTTATTTCTTCTTTTTTTTGCTCAATCCCTCTGTCACATATCATAGCACTTCAAAAAGATTGTGGCTAGCAGCATTCAAGTCCAACAAATAACTTGCCCTGAGTTTGAAGGTAGTTAATAAATTACATATCTGAAGAAAAATATTGAATTTTATTTCTAAGACTTTAACCATAGATCAAAATAAGACTGAATTAAAGTGAATATAAATCACAGTAGAATCTGAAACAGTAATATACTACATATGTCAGTGCTAGCATTTCTGTCAGAAATCTCTTCAAATATCAGAAAAACCCATTTGAGGATGTTGTGTGTATTGAAAAAGGAAATATATATATATATTTCATTAAATGGTGAGTGCTTTATAGATCAATAAGCCACATGTCATGACAAAGCTGAAAAAAGTTTAGTAAAAGACTAGTATGAGATGATCAGTGAAAATAAGATTAGTTCTTATTTTTGTTTTTGTTTTCTACATGAATTTCCTTTTATTTTAACTTTATTTTTATTCTTTACACTGTTACAGATGCCTGCATATCTGTAAATCGGATTATTAATAGCCTATATTTTTAGAATCAGCCAATTCTCCAAAGAACCTTGTCCTTTAATTGAAAAGTCACATTAGAAGCCTAATTCAGTTTCTTGCTACCAACTGGTGTGTCATTGTTTCTAGGCTCTCCTATCAGACAGAGAAAGGTAAGATATGTGTATTTCTAGAAATATTTCCATGTGTCAATATGTACCTATACTAAAATAATATAAGTTCATACTGATATTTTCAAGCTAAACCATTACCAAAATGGAATATTGTCTGGCCTTCTCTCTTTGCTTATCTGTCGTCTGCCACTCCAACTATGAGAAAGCTGGCTCCGACCATCCATCATTCATGATGTTCAGTTCCAGTATACAAGTAGAGTGGTTTCAGAATTATTAACTGAAAGGAAACAACTTATTAACCAGAGTACAGTGTTATGCATAGTTTCCTTTGCCCTTATTCTTAGGGTTTCCACTCAATGCTGAAATTATTTAATAAAGCAACAGTTTCCCCCACTCTTCTTCAGTGACATTGTTTCATACATTATTTATGATAAAGTTATATATTCTTTTGTAACTTTAAACATATTGTTCTGGGATCTCCTGGCCTACTAAACAGTATATATATTTTTTATATTTCTATACCTTAAGGTTCACTCCTTCTTCTGTAAAATTCTTTGAGTTGACAAAAATATAGGGGGATATATGCATTATCACAGTATCATAAACGATAGTTTCATCCCCTGAACGTTCGCTGAGTTTTGTCTAAGCATACTTCCTCCCCACTCACTCCCTGGGAAACGCTGCTAAGTTTCTCACATGTAAAGCTTTCCTGATGTCAGATAAATGGAAGCATGATGTAGCCTCAGAAAGCTAACTTTTTTCACTTAGTGTTACCGTGGAATCTATCTTTCCATCCTCTTACTTTTAAAGTATCTAAGAGTTGATATTTAAAGTTGACTTTTTAGTAGCCAATATTGAGTTGGGTCTTGTTTTTTTTTGTCTTTTTTTCTTTTTTTAAAGGCAAAATGATGCCCGGCTGGGCGTGGCTCAGCGGTTGAGCGTCGACCTAGGATCCAGGCGATCAGGGTTCGATTCCCAGTCAGGGCACATGCCCAGGTTGTGGGCTAGATCAATGACTCTCTCATCATTGATGTTTCTATCTCTCTCTCTCCTTCTCCTTTCCTCTCTCTGAAATCAATAAAGATATATATAAAAAAAAATTAAAGGCAAAATGAGGCCAGAAAAATACGACAAAATATTAGAAAATTATTATTTATAAAATAATCTCTTAAGGAAATGTCAAAGGTAAAGAGCATAATCTGGAATAATAAACTAATTGTGTAAAAGTATAAAAGAAAATTTGGAAAGATAAATACTTTATATAATTTAGTTTGTTGAGAGCTAAAAATCGTCCCCCTAAAGAACAAATCCATATTAACTTGTATGGATGAAGAAAGGTGAAAGTAATTAAATTTGAACAGAGACGTGTCTTGGAAACCTGGAAAGTTCTCGCTGTTCTTTAGTTTAGCAAATTATCACTTAAGATATATATTTTTTCTTTGGATTCTTCTAAAGTTATCCACAGAACACACTCAGTGTTTAAACAAAGTTTTCACACCAAACTCAGAAGTTATAAATGAACAAAGGTGCATTTTTCATATTTTGGATGAGCATATTTCTTACAGTATGGGTGTTTTAAAATGTTTCTCTGCCTGGGGTTCAAGCAACCATTTCTACCTACCATTTGGTTGTTGCAATTCTGCTGCACCGACATACTGTAAGCAGTTTTAAAATGTAATTAAGGGTACTTAGCTTCTTGGAAGGTGCTTGTTTTCTGCTCTCATAATAACCTATCTGTAATGAACCATGCTTTGTGATTATGCAAAGGCATCAGCCCCAGTAGTTTCATTGGCATCCTCTGTAAGCCAGCATAAAGCACTATAAGAAATAAGACAAAAGAACACTACAACAAAAATCACAAAATATTATTACTGAAAGTTTTTTATCCTGCGTAGATTATCAAATATCATAGATAACATAATGTCATAAATCTTAATCTTTCCCAATCCATTTACTTCTTTCCTGGAATTGTAACCATACACTAGAAATTGATATCTTCCTTTCATATACACATATATGTGTGTGTGTGTGTGTGTGTGTGTATATATATATATATATATCAGTATTCTTTATAATATTTATGTTCTATATCCATTTAACTAGACTCATACAAGTGTTTTGTACTTCACAGTGTTTAGATATTTAAAATTGCAATGCATTTGTGATGGATTACAAAACATATTAGTCAAATTGTATTATTTTTGAAAAGTTATATCCTCTGATAGATATTAGTTTATCAAAAATATTCTAAATTAGAGGTGTGTTTTATTTCTTTATTTTTTTTCTCATAAAGTGATAGAAAAAAAGTATGCAAATTAAAATTTATATTATTTATAAAACTTATACTTTATATCTTAAATGATTATTTTTTATACTAACTCCAAACTATACATATGAAGTTCTCTTCTTTTAAAGATAGCATGTGAAATGTAAGTTTACTTGCTTTAAAAAAAAAATAAGTTAATGTATTTAGTGATAGCTATTAGAATACTCAGTTGTTTCAAGTTCAGAACAAAATCATTCAGTGTGATTGATTTTCTTTCCCAGTTGGTGAGAGCCTATATGCATGGCTTTGTATCAGGATTAATAAACTGGTTGTCTCCAATGAACTGTGTTTGGAGAAGATTTCATATATAAAATGAGACTTAATTTATTTGAAAATCGATATCATTTTTGTATAGCCATCAACCCCTCCTATGCTCTACTTACTATTTCCATACACCGCCCCCCCCCAAAAAAAACAAAACATCCATAGCGTTCCTACTCCCTGCTTTGGCCTTTGCGGACTTCCCTCTGTATCCTCAACACGCTGTGGTTTTCTCTCCACTAGGCCTTAGCGGAGGCCCTTCACTACACCTGGAGAGCTAAGCCATCATCTCTGCCTGAAAATAAATCACTGCCTCTCCCTCCAGCTCAGCTGAAAGGCTCTTCTGCATGAAACTTTCCCCGATGGGAATGACGCTCTTCCTCTAACATTCTTCTGCAGTATTGTGCTTATTTACAATGAATGACATTCTCTTCTACAATAGGCAGCGTGCACATGTTTGATTTCAATATTCTGTGTAATCTCCATAACTTCATTGTTAAAACTTGCAAAGGTTGTCATTCAATAAACAGTTTTGGAAAAATAATGTAAAAACCATTTTTGTATAAATGTGGAACCTGGAGATAGGAGTTTTTACAATATAAGATTTCTTTTTTAGTAATAAGTTGGTAGAAACAAAATTTAGGTTGCCTGGCAACCAAACCTTTCCACCATCTTGTACTGACTTTGTCCTGAACTCTTCTTTCCCACATCCAGGGCATATTTAGATTCCTTTTCCTAATAAAGTTCTTATGGCAATCCTCACTTCCAGTCAAACTAAGAAAGTGAGTTTGTAGAAAATGGTTATAAAAAGTTGAATTTTATATTTGAGGCACTGTTCACTGTGCTGGACTCTTATCAATAACTAATAATTAAATACATTTAATGTACTTAGAAGAGTGCTTGGTACAGGATTAGTTCTTTAAAAAATATACAGCTCTTATTTCACTGCCTTTTTAATCAGTGACACTGTTTTAATCCATCCATTAATATTAAAGAGTAAAATGAGACATTAATTTAATCTTTTAATCAGAGACATGTCAACACTAGAACCTTAACCGATCACAATAGAGGTGAAGTCATATCAGAACTGAGTTATGTCTCAATTGATATGATGAGACCAGTTGTCCATACATAAAACTGACATGGAGTAAACTTGGCAGAGTTACACCTAAAAATCAAGATGAGTACTATTATTGTACTCACAGACTATTAAATCTAACTACTCTAAAAGGATATTCTAAGTAAATGATATTTTGATATTTTTATTATTAGTAAATAATATACTTTATTTATGGAAATTTAGAAAGAGAAAAAAGAAAGAAAGAAAACCATGGTACTATTGGTTATCTATAGTCCACCAAAACTTAATGACTTAAAACAATAATTTATCATTATGTCTCACAGTTTTGTGGGTTGCCACGCCCAGCAAGCTGGTTCTACTCTGGGGTCCCTCATTCAGTTGCAATTAATGGTGGATGGGTCTAGAGTCACCTGAAGACTATGTCACTCACACACTTTTCTCTTGCTGCTGGTGAAGAACTGAGAAGTGGCCAGGTATCTCTCTCTCTCTCTCTTTCTCTCTCTCTCTCTCTCTCTCTCCCTCTCTCTCTCACCTTTTATTTCCCACCTTTTCACCCTTCCTCTCTCCCTCTCTCCCTCTCTGTCACTTTCTCTGTCCATATAGAATATCCCCATGGCTAGCTTAGGTTTCCTCAAAGCATCATGTCAGGGTAATTGGACCACATACATGGTGCCTGGCTTTCCACAGAGCAAGCATTTTAAAGAAAAGAAATGAAAATTGTTACCCTCTTAAAGTGTGGGATGAAATAGTCAATTATCTCATATTCTATGATTAAAGTAGTCCTGAAGTCAGCCCATCCTAAAATAAGTATTTAACATACTTTCAGCCATTTTATTCATATATACTTTGTATCAATAAAATTGTATTATTTGTCAAAGAATATGATCACTTAATAACAGGCTATTTTTTCAAGGTGGTTTTATAACATTTAATGACTTTATAGTATTTTATAAATAAATTTTTTCTACTTTTGCACATTTTAATTTATCATTTCTCATTCTTATAATCTATATCATAAGGAGCATCCAGAGTGATTTACTTAAGAAGTATCTCAAGACTTTGAATGACTGAATTTTAATATGCACTGAGAAATGTTTAAATGTGAAAATGAAACATGAAACCCAGAAGGCATCTTTCCTCAACCTAAATCAGAGGATTTCTATAAACTCATCTTATTGCCACTGCAAAAGAAATTTTGCAGAATGTCTTCACAGACAGAGCATTTTGCAGAGACAATATATTTAACATGTCCATGTCCCAACAGTGTTAAAGTGCAAATTCCTCCAGTATTTTACGTTTTGCCATGATATATGCAATGGCTACAATAATGGATCACTGAGGAAGAGATCCTAGATATCTTAGCTAGAATGTGCCCATATTTTAAGTATTAAAATTCTGGACAAAAACAAAAGGACAGAGAATTACCTACAGAAGAATATGAGTTGAGATATAGATATATATAAATGTAATCAATAGATTCTTAATTAGATCTGGACAAAAAGATTGACAATTACAAAACCAGCATAAAGAAAGCATAAGCAGAGCTGGAGAATCCCACCCTACAATTAGTAATCGTAACTTCTCATTGTAAGCTATCCCCTCACTCAAAATGGTACTAATGTGAAGACATAACTAGTTATAATTGAAAGTCATAGGCAGCTTATTTGTTGTCAGTGGTCTGTTTTTAAGCTATATGGTCTTGCTTTACTGCTATTTATGCTGTCCCTAACAAATTTAGGGCTCTATCTTCAGTTATTTTCTATATAGAAGACCAAGGGTAATTTGAGAAATCAGACTCAGTAGCTTTCTAACTTGATAAATGATAATAACTGCTTTATTCAAGGCTTGAAACAATTATTGCAATGGAAAACATTGCACTGTGACAGATCTCTGGGGCTCTTCATCCTCAAGTCAGAGAGGCAAAGTTCTATACTCTTCTAAATCCTGATGGGGAGATTGATTGGAAAGAGGGGCAAGAGTCAGCAAGTGATACAAATAATGATACATGCAATTAGGATTTATAAATTTTACTTGTTAGAAACTTATTTAATTATCCACAAGGAAGACAAGTATGTCATATTTTAAACTAAATATGCTTTTTCCCATGAAAGACTTTATTAAAATTAGTTAATATACATTTTCAAGAAGTTTTATTTCCTAATTTGCATATGACTTTGTTCTTTTTATATCCTGTATAAGTTCTTTATAGTCTGGATAATCAAGAAATGTCAAAACTGGTTGCCAAACTTCAGTGACAATTTTAAAGTGGGCTTTGTAGATTGTCTTTCAGATCTGCTATAGTTGCCCTCCCTACAGTCAAATATAAATTAATAATTCCAAAGTTCCCATCATTTTTTTTCTTTAGAAGCTTATATTATTTTTGTACTGTTGCCTAATTATCAATTTCCTAATTAGGGTTGGATAAAAGAAAGGATAGCCAGAGATACTTTTCACTGTTCACTTTATACGGATTTAGTTATTTCAATTATACAATAGACTCCATTTTATTTTTAAAGATCACTATGTAATACTTAAGGCAATTGAATTGTGCAAGCAGAATGATTAATGAATAACTTTGCCAATATTTCCATTGGCTGAGTTAATCTATATTACTTAGAATTATCAGTTATCTGGTAATTCAAAAGTTGAAAGAAATAAAGCAACATCCACAGTCCTATTGTCTATTTTTAAGATGTTTAATTTCATGTTTACATTACGTTTCTGGCAAAATGCACCATCAGCATACACAACAAAACAAAACAGAGAGAAGGAAATAATACATGATTTTAAAAGTATATTGAAACTACTAGTCTGACACTGGACCTGCCGCTATATTAGTTCATTTATAGATTAAAGTGACAGAAGGAAAGAAATGGGTAAAAGATTCTTTTTCTTTTATAGTAAATACTTTTTTAAAATAATTGCTCTCTGCATGAGAAGCTGGTAGACAGTGTAGATCTCTCTTTCTATTCCGTCCATTAAAATAGTTTAGCTTGAAATAAATGTTGAATCGCTGATGAAACAGAATGGGACACTAGACTTTAAACATAATTTAATTAGACAAAGTCTGTGTGGGCTCTTTCAAGACTATTTGGGAATAAAATTTTAATAGCTAACAATTTACCCACATAAAAACAACAGAATCTTTAAAAAACTTTAACATCTATATACTGAGTTTTTATCCTTGGAGAAGTGGGTAATACTAGGTGATTATATTTATATATTTTTTTCATTTTAAAGATTTCTATTTTGTACCCCTAAGTATTCTACACTCAGAGGGAGTTATAATGAGAAGTTCTGACACCGCACAATATGTCAAACCAACTTCCCAATAAAGATGAAAATAACTGGATTGAATCACTCTTAGAGATCACCTGTTCCAACGCTCTGTTTTTAATGATTTGAAAATGGATGTCCCACTCAAGCAAAAGCAAACAAGAAACTGTTTGGGATCACATGGCTATTGGGGAAAAAAAATTATTTTAAATCAAGATTTTGTTTTCCTAATTCTTGCAGTATCCTGTGCCTCTCATGTATAGTCTTAGCCACTGTAAGTGCTATGTAATGCTGGCAATTTAGTGTATCTCAAATTAGAAAATGTTTGTCAATAAGAATTTTTATCTAAACAGGCACAGCATTTACTAGTTTCTCTGCATAAATATGAATTTATATTTCAAAGTGTGTGTCCCAAATGCAAATATATTTTCCTGTAATCCAATGGCAGCAAATACAATGCTGTCCATTCAAATTGGAGGTTATTATATTTCAAACAATTAGATATCAATTGTATTTTTAAAATTTGCTAAAGACTGAGGCATAAAATGTCTATTTTTTTCTGGAGGGAGAGATGACTCAATGAACATGGGAGAAAAGTTCGTAATTATGGAGGGAATTGATGCTGTGGAATGTAGAATACCTTCTGCAAAATTTTCTGCATTATTTGCTCTGGCACTCCAGACTAATAAATGAGTTATTGTACAATCAAGGTCAGTTTCTCATATTGACAGTATTTCCACACCATCCTCCCACTCATAGTACCTTTGTTCTCAAGCCATGTAATTGGTTTAACGGAATAAATGGTGTTATCATGCAAAGAAATGTGAACATATGCATCTATATTATCTATGAGTTATTGCATTGAAACTTCTCTTGGAATGCCAAAATTGAAAAACATATTTGCGGGTCATTTGCTACATATCTCACAATAGCAGAAAATTCTGTTAAAAAATTGATGCCAGTGTTACAACAGGGCCCTGAGTGGCTTTCAGTATGAAAGCTAATACATTTTATATTAGCATTTCTGCCTGGAAATTCCCTATCTAGGCTGACAAAGGGGTTAATAAATTTGAATTAGAAAACAAATTTGTTATTTTTATATACAAATCTTGTGATTATACTGCTTAATATTATTAGTGGAGTAAGTAAACAGTCTTGAATTGTTTGATTCTATCATGACCTAAAAAGTTATTTTCACAAAATGTTTTGACAATACAGATGTTGAATAAGTTTAGCAATTAAGTTATTAAGTTTCTGAGTATATACTTTGATGAATATCTTTTGTTTATAATCTAAAAAGTTCACCTTGATATGTCTTTCAGGCTACAACATAGATTTCTGCTTTTAAATACATAATTAACAAGATCTATAGCCCCTGAGGGGTCCAATCTTGAAAATAAATAATTGCATAAAAATAAAATACCATGCCTTTTCACATAAAGAACCCACTACTTCCATATAACTTGAGTTAGGTCTTAAAAAATAGGTATAAAATAAAACAGGACCAGTGATATAATTTTACAATATTAAGTACATTTTATGTGCCAGGTAATAATATTATAAATACTTATTGTAAGCTTTAATCTGATTTTATTTATTATATATATTATAGTCACCTTTTTAGATAAAGAAATAAAGCTCATAGTTTGACTAACATGTCTAAGCTAACATAATTTCTACATCAGTAAAATGTTGTATATGTTTCAAAAAAACATCATTTCTCATAACTTGAGACTAGGGCAGGACCTCTGGGTGCTTGGCTTGGGGCCCACTCTCCTGAACAGGACTAAACCCTCCACACACATATTCCTGCCTTTACCAGTTAATATTAAAGTGTATGTAGCCCTGACCATCAATCATCTATCACCCATGAGTGTTCTGAAATTTCTAATCACCTGAATCCCAAACATTTCCATTGTCCTTTCAAGAACTGTGCATCATAGCTAAGAATTCACCCCCAATATCTTTAATCTCTTATCTAAAATGTTCTCCTCACTTCCATGCTTTATTTGAATGACTCACTACTGAGAATGCTTGAGTGGTGGCTATTTAATCATGGTCTTGAGTGATTGATTTTTGAATGTTATCAATTCTGCATTATCTCTGCAAACAGTATTCAGAGCTTACTGCTAATCCCCAATTTTAAAGAAACCCTGCTGCCATGATCTAATGTTTGTGTCCCCTAAAATTCATATGTTGAAATCCTAATCTTTATAGGTATTACTAGGTAGAACCTTTGGGAGGGAATTAGGTCATAGTGGGGTGAAGTGGAGCCCTCAAGAATGGGAGTAATGCTCTTATAAAGGATTTATCATAGAACATCCTAGTCATCTTAAACGTGTGAGGACCCAATGAGAAGTCAGCAACCCTAAAGAGGGCCTTCACCAGAACCTGACCTTGCTGGCACATTTTCTTGGACTTCCAGCCTCAAGAGCTGTGTGAAATAAATTTCTGCTATTTAAAGGTTACCCAGTGTGCCCTGGTTAGTGTCACTCGGTGGGTTGGGCATTGTCTCATGCACCAAAATGTTGCCAGTTTAATCACCAGTCAGGGCACATGCCCAGGTTGCAGGCTTGTTTCCCTGTAGGGCGTGTGCAGGAGGCAATCGATTGATGTTCCACTCTCACATTGATGTTTCTCTCTCTCTCCTTCTCTCTTTAAAAATCAATAAAAAAAAAAAAAATCTTTAAAAATAAATAAAACTTACCCAGTATGTGGTATTTTGTTATAACAACACAAACAGACTAAGACACCTACCAGGTTCTCCTCACATCCTTGTAGTAGCTCTTCATCGAGCCCTGCAACAATTTACCAAATGTTGGCATGTGACTTATTCTCTCTTTAAACTTCAAGCCCTACTATGTTAATGTTCTTTTTCTATGAGCAACAAAACATTCCATCAATTCCTTTGTCCAGCAAAGTCCTTAGCCTGTTCATAACCACTAAGCTTCTTCACTCTATTTCAATCATCCACTTCATATTCACACGTCAAGCCCTGCTGACACATTAAATCAATCCAATTCCAAAATCATTCATTTAATTTTCCTACTCAGAACCCAACTTTGGCTACTCTCAGTTTTCTCATTTCTCTGGCCTCTTTTCAACCTTGTCGAGATATGCAACTCATTTCCCTACTTTATCCCAGGATGCTAACATTATTTTTAATTATTCTCTTATTTTAAAAGTATCTCATTATCCAGCTTAGATTCATAATTCATAAAGATCCTTTGCTATACTAAGTTTTATCAAATTTTGCTGGGAAAATATCCCAATATTAAATGAATCTAATTCTGGATATACTCTCTACACTGGCACCTAAGCAAACTAGACTTTTAGGAAAAAAATCATACCAAAACACAAATTGTTTCTACCATAAATTCATAGAAGAAAAAAAAAGAGCCCATCACAAATACTAAACAGTCTTACCATCTCTTTAATAATTTTCCAACTCTCTACAATGACTAAAACAAATATTTTCTTTCGTTCTGAAACTCCTGTCTCTTTCCATCATTTTCAGATTAATTTGCTTTGTGATTTATAAAGATAATAGAGTTATATGATGAGAATTCTTTATTATACTAGATAATAACTACTTATACCTAGTGGTCATTTTATCCAAACCATCATCTCAAAAGCAGAACCTGAGAAACATTAGTGGTTTTCTGCAGGGACTGGTGGAAAGATGTTATCACATTTTAAAAACTTTGGAATAACGAACCCTCTAGCAAATAGTCATGCCTAAAGAGAGAGGGCTCGTATGACTGAGACATGGAGAAGTGAATGTGAAAAGATCTGAAGTACTGGGGTACTGGGAAAAGAAGTTATAGGCTTTGAGTTGCGGGTAAATGCCAAAAAAAAAAAAAAATGCTCATAGACTCAGCAAGTGATCAAACAGTGCTCTGGTGGTCAGAGCTCTTAAGAATCTCAGAAATATCCATTAAATATGTTTTTCAAAGGGACAAAAATACACCCTACATGAAACATTTAAATATAGCAAGGGAAAAACCTAGGATAAAAAAAAGTTTAATTTAAAGGTGAAAGGGGTAAAAGGAAAGCAGACAGTATCAAGTACAGCAACACTAAAATACAAGCTATAAATTTCAGAGTACCTTTTTGAAAGGCAATAACTATAGAGGTTTAGGAAGATCTGGAGACAAGAAAATACAGAAAACAAATCTATCGTGAATGAGTATAAGGCCAATAGATCTTTAAGTGGGTTCTCAGAAAGATTACGTTTTGAGTGTTTTATGGCAATAATAGATGAGAAAACACTGACATTATGAAACTTTGAAAGGTGCTCTGGTTTTACTACGCCTTTCACAGAGATCTAATGTTAATCAAATGTGGGAAACAAACAAAAAAATTATTCAGTTATTCGGAGAAAAAATAAAATTGAATCAATTTTCCTTCAAGATAAAAACATTAAAAAATTGAGACTACAAATAATATAAAACTATTATTTAAAATTTTTAATAAAATTAAATCAATATAACAATATAGGCCTCAGAAGAATAAAAGAGGATTGCTTGGATATGAGATGTCTAGATAATGAAAGATTGAAAAAAAAAAAGAACTGACAAAAAGTCAGAAATTATTTTTAAAAATTAAAAGCCATTTTAGAAATGAAGACTAAAGTAGTGGAAAAATAAAGACAAAATATACACTAAAAATGCACAGTTAATAAACTAGAGAATGTAAAGTGAAAATTATCTTATTGAAATTTAAAAGGAAAAAGTGATATGAAAAGAAGTAATAAATGCAGAGCATAATTAAAGATAACACAGCATACATATTTGTGTTTCTTGAAAGTAAAACTAAGTCAAGGGTTAAGGCAGACATTTAGCTAACAGATTAAAACTTTCCTGAAATAAAAGGTAATGGATAGCTGTAGTATGTTGAAAGGCACTCTATGAAACTGAATATTCATTAAATATTTCTTGAATTATTTCATTGGATGAAATTTTATAATTTAGTTGCTAGTCTTTTCATACATGGACTGATCATGATGATTGGTTTATTTTGAAGCACAGAATTTTCTCAAGATGTGTACCTGTCCAAAGTGAATTTTTCTCAATTTTAAGTGCTTATCATCTCTAATAACTTTTGATTATGTCTAAATGCATAAGAAGCAAAATCTCCATGAGAATGAGATTTCCTTAAAGCTTTCCCTAAAATAGTCAAGACAATAAACACCCAAGATCATGTGTTAATTTTTAACAATCTGTTACCTTATACTTTCATGTTCTCATTAGAAAGTTGCACTTTTTAAAGGAATTTGGTCCCTTCACATGTATAGGGAAAATCATCTCTACATTTGCCTTTTAATTAGTTTGTTCAATTTGCTGAGCCTGCTCTTCTCTCTGTTTCCTAATTATGACAGAGCATCTGAAATAAATGCAGAAGCAGCATGAACTACTTGAGAATTCAGTAGCCAGGCCTGTAAGCTTCTTAATGTCAACAGTAAGAAAACATCAATTCAAGTGGATTTCAATACCCAATTGGAGTCATTAGTATAGATTGGTGTCAAACTTTCAAGCATGTACCTTATTTACTGAATGACCTAATATTTCTAAATGGTAATGGGAAGAGGGTGGAATAGGAAATTAAGGAGAGACTCCAACATTAAGGTACTTAGGGTTCCCTTCTGAATTTCAGAATTACTGTCCAATAAATATGTAATAAATATATGTGAACAATAACTATAGATATAAATGGCTAACTAAAAATGAAGTGCTAAAAAGGAATTAGATATTGAAACTGAGTACCAATATTCTCTTTAGCAAATCTCCCCTGGGACTTTATTCTCCCCGGGAATATATCACTTATGTGTATATTAATAAAAACTTTATAAATAATCACTGAAGTGTATCTTCTGATGTACAGAATATATTAAATGTATGTTTTCAGGTTCTTGTGATATATGCAAATTAAATATGAGTAATGCAAATCAAAATGAATGCATCATTTTGCATAATGAGCTCTACAAATTCCATGTTTTATGCAATCCCGCCCCCCTCAAAAACTGAAGCAAATGCTTATCAAGCTAAATGATGCTGAAACAGTTTATCAGCTGAATGATGGCAGCCAGCAATTAAAAACAGTCAAGCTTTGCAGAAAGCAGCAAGATAATTAAAGGAAATGTACTTTACACATATTATAAGGAAAAGAAAATATCTATGACTCTTTTATGTTTGATAGAATAGAAAAACAATAATAAAAATTAATAGTAAAGCATCATAATACATTTTAAATTTCATAAAATTACAGTAAAATAGTACTATGTAACTGTATTTTTAGAATTTAGGTAATAATAATATAATTAGAACTTGGATATAATTCCAGCTTAAGCACATCCATTTACAGTTTATTTCATGTTTCTAAACCTCAGTTTCTTTATATGTAAGTGGTTCCTATGAGACTGTTAATATAAAATAACAGGCAAGCCAAATGGCACACAGTAGCTTCACATAATAAGTGTTCAGTAAATATTAGTTTGCTTTTCTTATGGCCTTCTATTTTAATCCATTTTGGTCAAAATATGAGGAAAATAAAAATCATAGCTACACCCACCACTTCAACAATGATTACACTCACCATCAATCCTGTCCTTGCTATTTCTATTTGCAGATAAGATCATAACATAAACAAATCATTTTTAGATTAAGTGGTTAATAAAATAATGGCCACTGAAACCACAAAATACCAAAGAAACATAGATACAATTAACATGATAATAATTTAGAATTTGCATTACTTATGGTAACACAAGTTCTTAGGTAACCCCAAAATAACAGTTTGACACAAAATATTTATTTATTTTTCACTGTTCTAATTGTTAGTGGTAAATCCTTCAGGGATTCAGTGACTCAGGAGACAGAGATGATGTTTCTTTTATTTATCTACCAAGATTTCCATGAGAGTCACCCTCAATTCAGAGAGAAGTGGAAACTACAAAGAGAGGGTTGAGAATGAGGTCATGTGGCAAGTTTTGCTATAACTGGCCTGCAAGAGGCATATGTCACTACTCTTCATAATTCACTGGCTAAGGCTTAGACATTTGGCCAAGATTAAGATCAAGGGAGACTGGGGAAAAAGGGAAACTTTTTTTTTCCTGAACCTGCTAGGTTAAACTCTGTCTAAGAAATAGTGAGAATTAAATTCATAAGTAGTAAAAACACAATCTTTTTTATATGGTTATATGTGTGGTACAGTTATTAAAACTCTTATATGTGTGATAGAAAATGTAATTTAGAAATATATATATATATATTGACTACAAAATAAGGAGTCTTATTCAATGCATGTTAATCACCCCAGTGAATGTGCAGTGTTTGATTTAAAAGCAAAATTTTTTAAAATAGATACATATTATGGACTTCCACATGTGTTAATAATAGCTGAGGAAGCAAATTAATAACCTCTGTACTTTTTTGTAGAGATAAATACAGTAATTTTCATCATTAATAACACTTTCTGGAGTAGGTAAGAGGGAATAGAAATATTAGACCCAAAATAGTAATTTTGCAAGTCTTGGAATTAGATGTCTTAAACTAACTATAAGTACATTTTTAAAAATTATTTGGTTTGAAATATTTAGCTAAGAAACAAACAATGATTTTAAGATAATTAAATAAAAAGTCACTCTATTAAAATAAATAAAAAATATTGTCATTGATGCTATCTGATATATGTAAACATTTCACTTACCCACCTAAAATTAGCTGTACAAAGGTGATAAGATTACTTTTCTAGATAAAATACTTTGACACCAAAAATAATTTATTTGAACATAGAAAATAAAATATTTCTAATGAGCCAATATTCTCTATTAAACCTAGTATTTAATAAATTTTATTTGATATCTTACATTAGTTAATGTTTGAACTCCTACAATTTAAGATAAGAAAAGAATAAGCCAAGTCGATGAAAAGGCATAGCATGGTTTAAGGCTTAAAGAGACTTAAGAAAGATAAGAGTAATTATTCAAATTAGAGAGGAAAAAATGAGGTTATTCTAGTAAATGTTTTTAGGCTCCTGGAGTAATAAAAAGGAAAAATATATATTTATTAATTTCCTTTATTATTAACATATACTCACATTTCCACACAGTTTTCCCAGTGCCTAAGTGATTGACTTTCAAACTGGAATTTAGAAGGCAATAGTTTTTTCTTTGGCCACTGAGATTGATGAAGACCACTACTGGCAAGAGTTAGTTCTTGTCATAACTAAAACAATATGAAATTGTTGTTTAAGCAGATTAAAATTAATAAACTATACTTTCAAAATGTGAATTTTATTAAATGTATAAACAAAGAACAATAAAATGTTTCCAATATTATTTTAGATGATATCTCTGAGTCTACTAATAAAATATTTTATACTTTTAGATGATAAATATTGATGAAATCCTCCAATTAATAATTCTTGATGGAGAACATTTTATTTTCTACAAGGAGCTTCACATGTCAAAAAAATGGGATTTTGTTAGAAAAAGGTTAAGTTAGTATGATGAATTTTAGAAAGGTCCACAGCTTCTTTCTATTAACTTTGTTTAGGAGGTTTGTGATATTTGCAGTTAAGCTTTGTCAAGTAAAAGTTTGTGCTAATCAAGATGGTGTGTTTTATTTAATTAAGTCTTAATGCATAAATTAAATCTCTTGACAATATGGTGCTGTTATTGCTTCATCTGGCTTCTTTGTAAAGTATCCATTTATTGAAGAGTAATAAAGTTTTGAGATTTTGTTGTTGGAATATTGTCATATCTAAAATCATAGGACTGGACAGTATTGTTATAAATGTGCTGAAAATTGCATCGTATTTTATTATGTATTTTTGTGATAAGTTTTAAGTATTTATGATTTGTATTATGTACACTTAACACTTTTTGAAATTTGGTATGTGGTATTTCAGACATCACAGAAATTTTTCATTAAAATAAAATGTTACATGGGAAAATGATGAATATTTACCTCAAAACCAAGTCACAATTCTGGAATAATGACTTCAATAGAGTCAAAATATGTGACTTTCATGACATTGACAAATTTGTTTGGGTTTGGAATGCCGTTTGCCTGATGTTGAAATTAACATGTTTAAGAAATGAAGATATTTTGATATATACAAATATGAAAAGTGAAGCTTAGGGAGTTTATGAGCCAAGATAATACTTGGTGTAGTGTGATTTCAATAAAGGATGCATCTGTATCTTCTCCCAAGCTTGGGCTGAAACTATCCTTGATACTAAAAAAAGTATTAGTGACTACATGGTGGTTTGTGAAAAGCATCATTCGTTAATCCTTTTGATATATAGAAAATATTTCCTATTTATACAGGTTAATAGATAGCATTTAAAATAATTATAAATCTCAGAGGTATTCCAGGGGGTTAATTTCTAATATCTTTCAGCAAGATTTTTCTGTTAATTATGTTTTAGTTGCCTAATAACATCATTGAATAAAATTTATGTAATTTGATTATTTTTCATAATGGATAGGCCTTATATTTTATTTAATAATATGTAAATTATTACACATTCATTATTAAAATATTGTAGCCTTGAGTTAGCATAAAATATTATTGTCTTGTTCATTTGACATCAGTATGAATTATCATTAAATTTTATATCAAATAAATAAGGTGTCATTTCATGAATTAGTAAAAACATAAAAAAATACATGAATATTGCTTTGTTACTTATTAAGAACTCAATAAAGTGTAATGATTGCATGGTAAAAAGAATTAAATTACAGTGGTACCTCGGTTTTCGTTTTTTGAGAGTCTCCACTGAGGAACATTTCGGGTTATGAATGCTGGAAACCAGGACGTAAATGCTTCGGTTTTCGAACCCGTCCCGGAAGTCGAACTCTCCAGGAGGCCTCCGCTGAGGGCAGGATCCTGAGTCCCTGCTGTGGGCTGTGGGTCCCTCGGTGTCAGAGCTCAAAGGATGTTCTGGAATGGACTACATTCGAAACCAAGGGACCACTGTAATTAAAATATATTTTACCTTCTTTTATTTTCTTAATATTTATCTTAATTTATAGCATATTAATGACTAATTCATAAGGAAAAATTATTGTACATATCCTTTATGAAAATTTTAATAATTTAAAATTTATTTTGGCTTCCAATTAAAAGCAAACTCTGTAAAATATACATTTAAATAAGTAACAAAGAAGGGAGTTCACTAATTGTTTTTCTCATAGGTAAAAGACTTGTCATATCCCTCCGTATGTGTCCTCATTTGGAAGTCAGCTCCCTGTTCTCTCCCTTGCGGCCCTTAGCAGTAGGTCTAAACCATGGGCCTTTACCCCGTTCCCTCGTGGAGACAGACTCTGCCGCCCTACACCTAGTGCCCTGTGGAAAGGAGGGTGTGAGTGACAGCAAGTCAAGTAGAATGAGCACGAAGCCAAAACAGGGGAGGCTTGGGCTCTGTTTCCAGCTGGGACCCTGAGAACCCACAGCAACATAGCGTAATGGTGGCGTTAAGAATGGAAGCTGGACACATGCAGGCACAGATCCTTTCTGAGATTGTGGCACCTCACCTTCCCTCAGGTCCTGTGTGGCCTGTAAGATCCAGAGGTCCTTGGGAAGAAGGCAAAACATAGATGAGATAAGGAGGAGAGAGCTGACCTTCAAAGGCTGGGGTAGTTAAATGAAGAGAGAGATCTTGAATCAAAATCTGTGGAGTGTGTAGTTTAGCCAGAGACCATATTAAGGATTTAGGTAAGAATCTAGTTTTGCAGACTTGGAAGTGCAGGGAACACATTAGAAGATCTGTAGGTCCTGACTACAGGCAGATATAGACCATAAATTAGATGTAAACAGTCTTTATTAGAAGAAGCAGTAAAAAGAAAGCATAAATCACTCTTTCCACCATGAAAATATACATGCTTTCTTTTGCCCCTAGACTCCAGCAAGGCAGGCCTTAGATCCTTGGAGTGCCTCTGGATTCTGAGATTATTGTTTTATAACTAAAATAGGAAATATTCAGCAATCATATTTTTGAGCACTTTTTCCCCCCATTCTCTCTATATCCCTGTTTAAATTTAATTAGATATAATTTTAAGTATCTCATGCTGTCTTATGCATTATTTAACCTTCTTTCATATTTCTGTCTCCCTAAACTGCATTCTATATCATTTGTCTATCTTACAGTTTATTATTTCTTTACGTGTATTTAACCTGCTAGATAATCTATCATTGAACTTTAAATTTGAACTACATTATTATATTTTTTATTTCATTATGCTTTGTTTCAAATATCCTTGTCTCAAACTCATAATATTAATTGTATCTCCTAATGCATCAAATGTACTAAACATATTTATTTTATATTTCTGTCCGATAATTGCATATCTGAAGTTATTTTGGATCTTTTTGTGCTGTTCCAGTAAACTAGCTACCTGGATGGTTTACAATATCATGTTTACTCAGAGTTTGCCAAACATGCTAGAAGTACAGTAATGAGTTAAATTTGCATCATTTTGTTCCATTCTTTGGTTTTATTATGCTTGCCTCTTACCTTGCTACAAATACGAATATCAGTATCTATTTCCTTGTGCTTGGCCCTTGCTCACTTGGCCTTCCCTTTATTTTGTGGGCTGTCTTTTCTCCCCTTACTCCCCACTCCCTCCATGCTCCTTCCTCCCGCTTCACCTGTGTCTCCATCAGAACCAGCCCCTCCCTTCACCCGTCTGTACCTGCGATTGAAGAACAGGTTGCAAAGTGCTCAAAGTAAATCTGGTTAGAAGGTACATAAATCAGTGAGAACAAATATATATGACAATGTCAGGGGTTTTTTTCCAGCATCCCTTTTGCTACATTTTATTTATCATGGCAGTTTCAAAGCAGCTTCAAGGGAGGCTATATATATATATATATATGTATATATACACATATATATATGTGTATATATATATCACTGACCATTGTCATATACACACATATAGATGAAAAATGAATGAGATGTGCTATCTTTGAGAAATGTAGACACTATCTGAAGAGACAAAGACATGCAAAATAAATGCAATTTAAAAAAAACCCACAACTTTCTCGAAGCTAAAGGGAATTTACCATAGGCTCAAGATTTAGCTATATCCAAACGTTCAAGTTATATTTTAAAAATCCCCCATTCTATCTTTAAACTCCAGCATCTTTTTTATGTCATTCCTTTTAACCAGACTCTCTCTTTATAGTACTGAAGATGACCCTAGACAGCTCTGGATTCCACAATCCACAGTCAGTTATTCCGTCAAACGTATGCCATTTCTTAGAAAACCATTCTAGCACACTTTGATAATGATTCAGTGGCTTGCCTGAAGAATTTTGCTCATCTGTGAATTGATATCTATGGCCTGGGAAGTGAATTTCTCTCATACCCTCACTCTGAGGCCTGGATCATTGAGTAAGTGCCATCCAAAATGACACACAAATTCACTGAAGTATCCTTTTGAATCACTAATCACATCTTTTTCTGTTTTATTATTGGCCTTTTTACTTTTTATGTATTTCATTTTTGATAACTAGTTCTTCATTATCATGTATTCAGAAGTATTGATTTCTTTCTTTTTCTTTTCTTCAATAATTTATAATAACACCATTCTATATATTTGATAAAAGTTTTCTTCTCATTTTATACAGTTTTTGATACTTATTATATTTTAATTACATGAAATGTGAGGTTACATGATCTGAGCATCTAAATTGATTGATTTCTCCAAATGCTAGCATTTTACCTGAACATCATTTATCGAATAATCCTTCCTTCCTCCATTAACTTGTAAATCGCCCTGTCATAAATTAAGTTTATATGCATACTATGTATACTAAGGAGTATCTGGGGCTATGAATCATGTAGAATTGTTGGCTATAATTTTTACCTGTAGCACATTTCCATGATTCCTATATCTTCTCATTGCAATTTATTATTTAAGAGTATCATGGATTCATCAAATTTAAACGACCCATCTTTATGCCACGCCTTAGCCCATAATTCAAATAAACCCTCAGAAATATATTTATTGTAACAAATTGCCTCAGACTTCCTTCTTCTGGGATAAATTACACTTAATTTGTAACAGCTTTATTGGGGTAAGCAAAGTATACTATAAATCCCACATGCAAAAAGTGTAAAACCTTATAAATATTCACACACATGTATACATGTGAACTACCATCTCAGTCAAGATAATAAAGTTATTACCCCAAAAAGTTTCCTCTTGCCCTTTTTTAATCCTTCCCACCTTTTCCCATGTTTTACCTCACATAAGCAGTGGTCTGCTTTTTCTTAATATATATTAGTTTGTATTTATAAGATTTTATATAAATGGAATTCCATAATATGCATGAATTCTTTTCATCTGGATTCTTTCACTCAGCATAATTATTGTGAAGTTCATCCAGGTTGCTGAATTAACAGTCCATTTCTTTATATTGCTAAAGAGTATACTTTTGTCAGATTTGCTACAATTTATTTATCCATTCACCTATTTATGGACATTTGGATCGTTTCCAGTTTGGGGCTATTACAGAAAAAAGGCTTCCATAAACATTAGTGAATAAAGTCTTTGTGTAGATATAAGCTTTTACTTATCTATGATAAATACCTAGAAATGGAATGGCTTGGTCTTATAGTAGGTGAGTGATTTTTTGTTTTGTTTAGTACCTAGTTTTTTAATCTTAGATTGAAAACGAAGAGTCAGCATTACACCTAGAATACTTTCATAAGAATGATCATCCCTTATGAGTCAGATGAGTAAGGGAAATGTTACCAAAAAGATAAGACAATGGGGTCATAGAATTTAGAGGAGGGATGATTCTTGGTGATCATAGATCCCAAATCCCTTTATACAGAGGAATAAAAATAAAACCACAATATCTGGGCTGAGTAAATGACCTGCCCAAGGTAAAGCAAAATCAGAACAATTTCCAATCCAGTCCTCTACCCAAGTCTCAAAACTGAGTCAAAGTGTATTACCCCACCCCAAAGGTGAGGTGGACATGGTGGTTTGCCGGGTCCATATTAGCAGGAGGATCAACTAAGAGAGAGAAGCCTCCTCTTCTAACACATGCCAGAGCTTTTGTTTCCTGCTTCAGGTATGGCCTACTTCATCCAACCTGACCTGCTCACCTTCTAGTATGGCATTTTAAGTTAAACATTTCTGCTATTATCTCCAACGGATCAAGTTTTCTAAAGGTTACTTTGAGAAAGTCTCATTCTTAAGTGCTTTTTCCACTATAATATTCCTAAAATTCTCAGAAGTTACCTCCAAGGGCTCTTCTCAAATGATTTACATTGTGCTCCATAGTGTGTTTATATATGCTTTAGTTCCAAACAAGTGTCCTAAATATCTCTTGGAAAGATTTTTCTGTTTTATTTTTTTATTTTAAAAATATATCTTTATTGATTTCAGAGAGAGGAAGGGAGAGGGGGAGAGAGAGATAGAAACATCAATGATGAGAGAGTAATTGATCGGCTGCCTCCTGCATGCCCCTGACTAGGGATTCAGCCCGCAACCCAGACATGTGCCCTGACCAGGAATCGAACTGTGATCTCCTGGATCCTAGGTAGATGCTCAACCGTTAAGCCATGCCCAGCCAGGTGATTTTTCTGTTTTATGGTTAATGAATGACATCTTCTTGTTTTGAATATCTTAATTGGGAATTTTCCCAGAAAAAAGGAAGCAAAGACTGAAAATTAAATTCAATATCCACATTTCTTCTCCTTTGTTTTGATGTCATATTTGAATCCTTTGTTTTGATGTCATATTTCAAGAATTCACACTCGCATGAATAAGTGGGTACAAATGTTAACATGTTTTCACTGCTTTATAAATAATAAGAATGAAGGAAAAACAGAATATTGTTAAGATAGTAATTGCACAGAAAATACTTTGTCTAGTATTTTGATACCTGTTTACTCATACTGAGTGGATGTTTTCTGTGTAAATAGGTGAATTGAAAAGTTCACCTATTTACATAGGTGTAAATTCACATTTGTATTGGTAAATGATTTAAGTTATAGTGGTATACTCACACAGACTACTTCAATATTATTATCTTAAGAAATATCTGTGAAAATGACAAATTTCATGTATTCAGTATGTAGATATGTTTGCTATTATGACAGAATACAGAACTGGAAGAATGGTGACATTTTAAAGTTACTTTGGTTTATTCACGTTGCAATTGCTTTGTCAAATGTTTGAAAGCTTTGATTCTTATTAAAGTCATCAACATAAAATTAAACATAATAGGTGTTTTATTTTATTTAAAATAACAACAATTTTATTCTAATGTTTTTTCCACAATGAATCTGGGACAATGAATATGTATCTTAGAAGTTCTTACCAATCTAAGATTTTACTTTGAAAGAGAATAAATTATGATATCAAAATAAGTGCTTACAGTGATACTTTCATATGACAATTTCTAATTCTGTCAGCTTACTAGTATGATATGGCATTTCACATATGTTGTATTCTATATAAGAGGACATCACCATATGAAATCATCATAGTAACTATAAATTGTCATACGTAAAATTCAAAGGGGAAAAAGCTTGACTCAATCCTGCAAACTAGAGACAATGATTTCATCTTTACTTTAGCTTGGGGAATGGATATATTACATACATATGTGTGTGTAAAAGCCCTTTTGTTTTTCAAGGACAGGTATATAAGATATAAATGTCTAACTCAATGACTCCTAGGGAACACAAATTCAATTACTATGGTGTAAGAATGGGAATATTTTACTCAAGGTCTGGAACCCAACCCCAAAACTGTATTATTCTGTATCGCAGATATGAAGGTTATTTTTCTTAGTCAATAGGAGATAATTCAATATGCCCCCAAATTTCCACAGTGCCAGGAATGCAAAGAAGTTAACTGCATAACCATTAGTGGGGAGTGGGGATTATTTAACTTAAATACCAAATTAAGATATTTGCAATTCACTACAAGAATGAATTTATCACTGTTGCTACAATATAGTTAATTGGGAGTTATAGAGTTCTTTTTATTAAAAGAAAGAAGAAGACACAAGGTCTGATGTATATTCATGCTCTAGAGTGATTTCCTATTGCAAATGATTGGAACACACTCCTGGCATCCTAACATTTCTGTGCTGATGGGCTCTTCTGTTGTTCAATGTGTCTAAAGCAATAAAATCAGCTGTAAGCGTTGCCTCAGCAGCTGAGCACTGCATGCATTCAGGTCATTATGGTGGTAGGGAGGCTCAGTTGGGAAAATGGTATATAAATAACTGATAACAGGAGCAGTGTCTGATTAATCCTTACTTTCAAGAGACTATTTTTAGGGTTCCATTGCATTTGAAAGGATTTATGATCTTGAGGAATTGAAAGTAAGAGTGTTAAAGCTAACTCCATTCTGATGGCACAAAAAGAGTTCTTAGAAAATGATTATTTTGAAAAAAGTTCTGAAAATTCAAGTAGTTTATTTAATGTAAGTATACTCTATGTTTTGATTACTATCACTCTGGGAATAGTATGTTATAAAATTTCCCTCAAAATATAAATTTCAGGTAATGACGACAGTATTTTTGTGTTAATATTATATACTATTTCCTAGTTATATACTTTTAATGCATTCTCTGCATTTTTTCTTTAAACATTTTTTTAAAAAATTACTTCTACTTACTTCTTTCTTTTTCTCTTCCTCTCTCTCCTTCTGTCTTACACACACACACACACACACACACACTACTCAGAAAGATATACAATATGAAATTATCATGTTTTGCCAAATAAGGTAGAATTCAAAGAGGTGTATACATATACTCATGTCTTTGATATTAGGGATTTTTATACTATTGCATTTTAAGTTATACAAAGCAACATTGATATTCTTCCAAAACAATTAAATATTTTAGCTCTATTAACTAAGAGAAACAAGCTTATTTTGTCAATTAGTAGCATACATTTTCACATTAGTAAGTCATATATACACATTCACACAGGTGTTTTTTTTAGACCTTGGGAAAAGTGTCTTAATTCCTCAGTTTATTGTACACCATAAATATAAATTCATGGAAACTCACACGATTTTATTTTTTTCCACATTATTTGTGATCTCTGGTACCACTTTCTTCTCTCATCAAATATACATATTCTAATATCCGAAATCTTTCCTTGGATGTACATATATATGTATACATATATATATATATATATATGCAGTTTCATAAAATATTCTGTTCTGTGTTTGTTTATAGGATTTTATGCATATTTCCGTTTTTATTTTTATGACTACTATGATTCTTACGATTTCATTCTTTTTTTTTCTCACTAAACTTTATGGCAGAAAATCTATATAATTTTTTAAACATATGTATATTTGCATATGTAAATACATTAATTTTACTAATGATTCACTAACTAAGCAATCAATTGCAATAGAACATATTTTCCCCAAAATTTTAAACCATTTCCAACCTAATTTTAACGTCTGCTTATTGAAATTTCTTTGGTCCCAGGCTACTTGTCATGCTTTCCTTTTTCCCCCATTCCTTTCAGCTTCCTAAAACTCCCCTTCTTTTCCTGTGTGCTTGGAAAACTCTCCTCAAAACACTGCTGCTTTATCATTTGAAGCTGAATATATTAATAGTAAATTAATTAGGTAAATAAAATTAACATAAAACTTAATTTGGCTTAACACACACACTCTCACTAATTTACAAAACCAGAGTCCTACAGAGAAGACAGGTAGATGATTGACCCTAGACAAATTTTATTGCCCAAAGAATGCAGTGAATTCACTGGTTAACTCTGCTCCTACCATGTGAGCTACAACTTGAGACTGAGACTGGACCCTTTAACTGCAGCATCCCTGGAGCTATGCTTCCTCATGCACAGATGTAAGCAAGAAAGCCTGTCTTCCACAGGCTGTATTTTAATAGTAAATAAGTTTCTTTCCAGGAAGCATGTATTAAATGTTCTCAGGTTAAGTAACCAAATTTGCTTAGGCTTGCCCTTTTTAAGTCAGTTCCTGGCAAGGGAGAATGGGTTTATCAGGATTAGATTAGACTGCTCAGAGCCCATCAATCACCCTTGAGGCACATAGGTTGAGACCTCGAGGAAAGCCTACATGAATTAGGTTTCTCTTACAAGAAGAGGAGGCCCCATTTGCACACTGATAGGAAAAAAGTCCTTACCCTATTTAGTGAAAACAAATTAATGTTCCTATCTCAGACTTTTTATAACATAATAAATATAAGCATAGGTAACTTTATTAATTTATCTACCTGTAGATAGATTAATATTTTAAGTTTCACTGTGGAAGATCAATATTTTTTCAAACTGGTGAAAATTAAAGAAGTAATGTTATTAGATTTCAGATTCCTCATCAGTACAGAAGGGTCAGTATCATTATCTGCCTCCTTGCATGGCTGTCATTATTTTAGCACAATTAGTAATAGCACATAACACTTGGTATGGTCCTTGGCCTGGGATGGTTACTCAATAATACTGTTATTAGTATTTGTAATTGGCCACTCTAGATGAATATGAATTTTTTAGTTTTCCACTTTCTAGTATTATTTCTTTTATCTTTTTTGAGAAACTTGAATTTATGATCTTTAACTAAAGTGAAAGTCTTAAAAATAAAATAAATTCTTGTTAATAAATTCTATGTTATTGCAGTTGCTTTCGAACACACACACACACACACACACACACACACACACACACACACACACACACACCACTCAAAAAAGAGATTCTCAGTTGCATGTCTCATAGTAGGGGAATTTCTTTATAGAGATATTGAGCAAAACCCTTCTTTTAACTGAACGTTTTCCCCTTTTTCCTCCTCACATCTGGTCCCTCTCTTACCATATTCAAACTTGCCTATTTATTTCCTTTTGATCTTTTACATTTTAATGCAAATGTTTTTTCAGCAAAGACACCTTCATTGATCAATTCCTCCACTACTAAGCCTGACAATGCTATAAAAAGATATAAATAGAAACCTAGGACCATGTTCTTATATTCATAATTCACACGATTTATTAAACTAATAAATTATACATTTATTTGTGATTATATTATTGTAATATTATTTTGAACAGGCCTTTTTTTATTTTGTTCTAAATATTATTCATTTTCTACCACATAGTCAGTAAATATGGTTTACTGGATAAGATTCCTTTAAGGTGGTTAATTTATAAGTTTTCTGTGTCACTTGGGGAAAAGTTCAACATTTTCAACAGAGATCATTCTCAGGCTAGAACCTCAGGTATTACAAATGTAACTTTACTTTCTATTAATGTACATAATTTATAAAATAAGCTTTATTACATTATATGATAGAAAAACCTTACCAAGTAATATTGAAAATCTTAATCTATTGTGTGTTTTTGCCAGTCAAAACAAATCTCCTCACCTCAGAGTAGGTTCTATGATCTGGGACATAGGGAATAAACTACTTGGAGGGTGAGCTTATACGTTTTTTGGTTGCAATAATCCCACCCCAGCAGGATCTTCTGAGTCATCTCCACCCCCAGCAAGTCTCACAGAGTCAGGTTATGCAAAGTGTTGCTGGGGCCTCCTTCTTTGAATCAAGGCTTCTCTATACATGGATATAGTAATTGTCAATACTATATCCATACCTTTCTTGGGCACACCTGAAACAGAAGATTAATCACACACTGGTACATAAAACCCTAACAAAGCTTTCTCATGCCCCTCTGACTAAAGAGCTCAAGCAACCATCTCTATCCTACCACTTCTGGACTATGTCAGATACCATACAGGCAAATTCAATGAGGCTTGCCAGTGCTTCAGGCTATTTATAAAACATGAGGCCAAAGAAACTCATATGACCCAAAATAAAAACATTTACACAGGAATAGACTATTGCAGGAAAATAGTACAATTTAGCAACAGCATTAAAGTAAGGACATGCATCGCAGATAAAGGCTGCCTCATAGTAAGGTGTCCAAGAAGCCATATGTGAGCTACAACTGTCCTCCCTATGTAGGGCTGTATCAAATACACTTTTCCTCTCAGGTTAGGAGTATATCTGGGCTCAGAACCAGAGAAAAAAATAGGCATTCCTCTGAGGCTTCTGGTCATGTAGGCATATTGTACCTAACCAGCCCCAATGGCAAATTACTCCAGAGATCTCATGGAGATCAGGTGCATATCATCAATCTCACTGTTATCAATAAAAAATGCTGACTAGCTGATACAAACCATCTCTAAATTTCATAGACCTATAACTACCAAGCAACACTTTCAATCAGCATGTTTCATGCCTTGATCAGGGTTCAACGTCCTCCAGGCAATTTAACAAACAGTGAAGGCCAATTCCAGGGTGCTGGAATTAAATACAACACAAACAAGAGACCAGATTTGTTTCAGTAGAGTCCTTCAATGTATTCTCACATCTAGATAATTTCTCTTCTTGTACACTCCAGTAACAGTCTAAAAATATTGAAAGCATTTGGGACTGTGCTAATGTTCTCGCAAGACAAGATGGCATACCCAAGTGGAGCAATTAAGGAGAGTTTAGTAGACTATTTCCAAGTAATGATTGGTTCAACCAATACAGGACGTTGCTATTCTCCAGAACTAGAAACAACGCTAAAGGAGAAAACAGATTTTCAAATAAAAGCAAGTAACTGTATGGAAAAGAATAACTGATTCAAGTATAAGACCTGTGGGCTTTAGAAAAAAGATACAGCCAACTTATGGTGATGGATAGCAAGAGAGCTCTGACTGTACTCTCTACCCCAACTCTGATATTCTGCCAGAGGTCAGGGGAGATCACTGGCACAGGCTATACCACGGAGAATTCTGAGACACAGAGCAGGTAGAGAATGCATCAGGAGAGGCAAAAAGAGAATATACAGCATGGTGTCAGGGTAAGCTAAATTCCTGGCTCTTACCTAAGTATGCATTCTTGCAAATCCACAGTATTTTATGGAATATAATTTATACTCAGACTGCCTCAGGGATTGAAACTCAAAATTGCAGGACATAACAACATAAAAGCACATGAAATTTTATACTCAGAATCATTTTTTTCTGCTTTCCTAGGATGGCATTCCATCCTAGGCAATGACAAATTGGATACAGGAAGGACTCTGGGGCAGAAGAGAGCTTATCAAAAGCATAAAACACAATGCGTAACTATACCAAAGTATCATTTACTACTGTAGTAGTAAAGGCTTTGATTTCTATGATCTCATTTTCATTCATATTAAAATACTTATATATTTTAAATGTTTTGATATTTGTATATATTCTATCAAAATTTAAACTAATATTTGTGTATAATTGGCAAATAAGGATAGTTAAGCTCCAAGAGATTAAACCATTCTTCCAAAGTCACATATTATTGTTGCTGAGCCATACCTAGAATCTACACCTAGTTCTCTGTTTCAGTTTTCATTCTACCTTAAAAGTTGACTACAAAAATCATTTACTTAATGCAGTATAATAAGTAGGCAGACAAAATTTGTGCATACCTACCATTTCTTCTAATTTTTGACATGATACTGGAGCACACATATTAGGAAAAATATTTACAAAACTGATAAGTTTAAAAAAATGAACTCATCCTCAATTAGGCAACCACATAATAGAGTGCACTGCATTATGATTATCTGTATGTTAGGCTAATGTTAAAAAACAAAAGATTGCCTATTTTAACTACATTGCAACTGCTACAAATTAAAATGTGTTGTGTTATTACCATCTCATTTTTTGTACATTGGATTTTATAGAAATTATGTGAAATGAGATATTTCAGACATAAAACTTGTCTGATTAAAGTACCCAAATAAAAATCTATACTAGATTTGTTTTGAAATCAATGGTTAAAGTTTATCACATACAAGCACTGAAGTATTATTTCCTAGAAAATATTTGAGTAGTTGACTCTATCTAGTGCTAAAATGATTTCCATGGGTTATGTTACAATTATTACACAGTCCCAAAGCTGAATTATTTGGTGTGATGACTAATTTATGTGTCAACTTGGCTTTCCAGATATTTGGCCAAACATTATTCTAGAAGTTTCTGTGAAGATATTTTTTCAGATGAGATTCACATTTAAATCAGTAAATCTTGAGTAAAGTGCATAATCCTCCACTACTTGGGTAGGCTTCATCCAGTCAGTTGAAGGCCTTAATAGAAAAAAGATTCACCTCTCCTGAGGAAAAAGGAATTTTGCCAGCAACTGACTGCCTTTGAATTTTAACTGCAGCATCAACTTTTGTTTGGATTTTTAGTCTGCCAGCCTGTCCTGCAGATTTTGGACTTGTAAGGCTTTGCAGTCATGTGAGCCAATTCCTTATAATAAGTCTCTTTCTCATTGTCTCTCTCTCATAGGATTATCATAAAACCCAGAAAAGCTACTCCTAAATATATACCCCAAAGATTTGAAAACACAAATTCAAACAGATGCTTGTATGCCAATGTCCATTGCACATAATTTACAGTAATCAAAATGTGGAAACAGAATGTATCAATTAGTGGCTGGATAAGCAAACTATGTTATATACATGAAATATTATACAGCCACAAAAAGAAACAAAGTTCCGATACATGATGAACCTTAAAAACACCGCGCTGCCCTGGTCTGGTGGCTCGGTTGGTTGGAATGTCATCTGGTACACTGAGAGGTTGCGGGTTCTACTCGATGTCAGGGCACATGCCAGGTTGCATGTTTGATCCCTGGTCGGGCATGTTCTGGAGGCAGCCGAGCAATGTTTCTCTCTCACATTGATATTTTTCACTCTCTCCTCTCTCTCGCACTCTCTTTATGTTATAAATCGCAGAGCTGGAATTCAGATCCAGGAAGTCTGGCTTCAGAGTTCATCATGTTAATTGCTAAAATATAATGCCACTGTACATTAAATATTAAATATATGGCAGTGAGGCAGCCAATTATGTCATCAAATTCAGTCTCCCTCCCTCATATAAAGTTTCTAAGTATCCTGAAATTAAATATAAATATAAGCCCCATATGTTCCCATAAGAGACAGACAAAATTTTCAAGCTAAATTTCTCTCCCACCGTGTCT
The DNA here is from genome assembly GCF_054644295.1 of Miniopterus natalensis. Classification (NCBI taxonomy): domain Eukaryota; kingdom Metazoa; phylum Chordata; class Mammalia; order Chiroptera; family Miniopteridae; genus Miniopterus; species Miniopterus natalensis. Next base: position 68,000,276 of record NC_142086.1, read on the forward strand.
GCTTGATGCTTTGTCTCATTCCACATTAACCCCTATGCAGACTGAATTATAAGTATATTCATATACTTTATTACATAAAAACTTAGTCTTAATACATGAAAGGCTGAGTTTTGAAAATATAATGCCCTCTTCAATATGTTTTTGGCTTTTCAGGTTCACTGTTAACCACTGTTGCCTGTTTCAAGTCTCTGAGGAAATAAACCAACAAAATTTGTATTCATTGATTCCTAAGCGTTTCACATTCTTTCAGGCTTCTCACTCAGCTATCTCCTCTTTCCTTGTTTTCAGTTTTTTTCTATCAACCCTCTTCTCTTCCGTGCTAGAAATATTGTTGCTTATTCTTTACCGTGTGCCCCAAATCACACCTTGTGAAGTTGTCTTTTCATTTTCCAAACAAATTTGTTACTTCTTCCCTGATGATGGATTGTAAAATTATTCTCCGGAAAAATTTAACTAACCTAGGAAGTGATTTACATCTCTGCAAAAAGACCACAAATCCTAAAATGTGCAACCAGAGGGCTCCCAATTCTTAAAAATTTCATAAGAAAACTCAGAAATTGGTATAAAAACAACAAAAAACTCACTCATACTGCTTTAGAAATTAAAATAATAAATTCAATTGTAGATTAAGATTCTATTGAACTAAGCTTATCAGAAAGAAAGAAAAAAGGTGAAACAACCATACAGCTCAATTTTCTGGTTGGTGCTCTGCTTTTTCCCCATCTTTTGAACTAATCTTTATTTTAAAACAATTATGCTAACTTGGCCTAGCAATATAAACATGCAATCAGGTTTATAGTGTCTCTGGCAGGTGTTGGTTGAGTAGAATCTTCCAAGACATTCCAGTCAACTCTTAAGGGCTTCCTTCAAGGATAATGCATAAAGACAGATCAAACATTTGCAGAAAAATTCCAACATGAAAAGCAAAGAACCCAAAGAAAAGTGAAGGGGCTTATAGAAGAGGCAGAGAAAATGCAATGTACAGATTAAAACTATTAAGTAAATGCCACAAAAAATGGGAAAGCAAGAGTTATTTGAATGCTGAAATAAAAATCAATCAGTAAAGGTATTAGATAACACTGAGGCAATTCACGAGACTGATTTCCAGAGTGAAAGCAAGGGAAGTCAGCTGACAGCCAAACAGCAGCCCAGTGAAGAACTTCCCAAATTACCACAAAGGTATGCGGGGTCCCAGTGCTTCAGAAAAAAGCAAACATAACTAACAAACTTCTTAATCTGCTTTGAATGAATAGAATTAGATATAATGGTAGATTTTGCCATGCTATTAGACAATGAAGGATAATTTAATAACAGGTTTAAAGAAAATTAAGCACACAAAAAATGAGTTATCAATGCTAAGGATAGTAAAAAATGCAAAGAAAGGAAATTTAATCATAACACACTTATTGGATTGGCAGAGAGAAATTATTCATAAAGAAATAAACTATACATCATTTACAAAAAATATACAAGCTCTAAGCCAAGAAATTTTGATTGAACTATTTGGGAGTATGGTTAGAAGGTAGTTCATCTATTGTAATTGAAAGTCAATCTAAAATTGACAAATCAGGAAATAATTTGTTCACAGTTTTTGGTAAAAATGTCTAGGAAAATAGCAGAATAAATGTATATGAGTTAAAAGTGATTGCCTCTGTGGAATGGGACAATGATGGAAATGAAGAATCACATACAGATAGGGGACTGTTTATTTATTTTCTATTTCTTATATTTCATCACACTTTGCTTGTATTTATTCCTTTAGGATAAAAACTAATTAAAGAGGAAAATAATACAGAATTTTCAAAAGAATTTTGGAAAAGAAGATCAACACTTCACTCAAACATAAAACTAACATAGTCACATATTTCTTCCCACAATGCATATTTTGACATATGAAAACAGTTTGAATACTTTCTCATATAACATAATAAACTAAATGCTTCAATGTTTTCACAAATTCAGCATGAAGATTAATTTTATTTCCTAAAATACAATTGTTGTGAATAAATATTTCATAATTTATACATTTCCCTATCTTTGGTCTGTTAGATTTGTTTTATGATATGAGTTCAGAAATGATAAGACAAGAACAAACATCTAGAGATTTTTTTTCTCAAAATATACTTTCAGATTTGGAAATACCAAGTCAAATTTTAATACTTGAGTATACATTAACATAGTACTTTCCAAAGGAGTTAAACTCACATACACTACCATCAGAAATGTGTGTATTTGTTTCATTGTGGCATCTCCACTTTCTTTGACATCTTAGGATAGTATCTAACCTGCCAATTGGAAATTCTGTCTTTCCCTCAACCCCTCCACCCTCATTTCAGGAATTGATAGAAGAAATGCTGATTTACCCCAAGCAAGTGTTGAATCAAATTTTATTTGGTTATTATCATTATATATTCTCTTCCCAACATTCTTCCTCCAGACAAAATGTGCCTTTATTCCTAATTCTGTGTCCATATCTTCCACCTAATTAAATGAAATATGAACCGTAAATGCCAGGCATTCATGAAGACAGTTGTGGGTAAGACTGAAGAACCAAAATTTCACAAGCAGCGAAAACAGTATACCTTTCTCCTTTTTCAACCACTATGAGCATGGTATTTTAATTAAATGGGGGAAAAAGGAAGGAGGAGAGTTTAAAAATGAAAGCCAGTTCTAAAGCTGGACCTCCAGAGGCTAGAAAAACACAGAGTGAGACAGGTGGCTGAGTCTATAAAGGGTAGCATGAGGAATCATTGTAATGGAAATACTTTGTATTTTAAGTGTTATGCTGGTCACGTAATTCTACACATGTGATTAAACTACATAGAGATTACGTGTACAAAATACACATAACCATTCAAATGAATGCATGTAAACTGGTGAAACCTGAGTAAGGCTGATGGGTTGCATCAGTGTCGCTGTCTAGCTGTGCTGCTACACTCTAGCACGCAGGATGTTAGCACCAGGGAGAGAAGCATCCAGGATCTCTGAAGCTGTCTGTATTGTTTCTTAAAACATCAATATGAACCACAATCACCTAAAAATTAGAAAGTAACTTTTAAATGGACACCTAATCCTATTTTAAAATATAGAAAGGGGATTTATGGTTTATGTTTTCAAATCCTCTGGATTGGGTCCTTGAATCGACTCAAGACACTATGAGTTAATAGTAGTCAAATATTAATTAAAAATAAAAATCATCTCTTATAACTAAATATGTATATTTTTATTATTTAAAAGAAAATAAATTCATGTTATAGCATAATATAATTCTATAATTACAAACTCTTCAAATGAAGGTCTAATCATTTCCCCCCTGTGGTCAGATAGTTAAATATACAACAAACATAAGATATATGGGCCAGACTAGAAAAGATCTTTGAATTTAAGCCACATAAATGATTTCAATATTGTGACAATATACATTATTAAATTAACCCATTAATAAAAATTCTTAGTAAGCAAACTTTGACATCAGATTGTCTTCATTTTTTTCTTTACTTAAAATGAGAGCTATCAAACAGTTCTGGAAAAATGAAGGAAGGAAAAAAGGAAGGAACACATGAGCAGTTTAAATGGAAGTAAAAGTCATGATGCTGTTTAGAAATGGAAGGTCATCTTGGAACTCACAACTTTCAACTACTGAGGAAGTTTACTCTTACACAGAAGAGAGGGGATAAATAAATCTTAAATCTGTCAGAAACTTCCTCTGAGGGAAAATTCACAAGAATTCTATGCCCTTAGATCAAAAATAAAAGAATTGATATGCAGTTAAGGAATGGCTTTATAATTAACAAGAGGAGCAATCCTGTAATGATTTCTGACACTTCCCCAAAGGAACAAAAGGGATTCACACGAAAAAACCCAGGCAACCTTTGCTTCTTGCTCTGTTGTTCTGCATACAAAGAATCAAGAAAGTTCTCATGTTTAAAATGACTTTAGGATTTTGATAGGGATGGCACTGAATCTGTGGATCGCATTTAGTTTGGACATTGTAACTTTCATTCAACTTGTTTGTTCATAACATAATTCTTTTTTATTGAATTTATTGGGGTGACATTGGTTAATAAAATGAAATAGTTTTAGGTTTACAATTCTACAATACATAATTTATATCTTTTATTGTGTTTATCATCCCAAGTCAAGTCTCATAGCAGAATTCTTGTTGAACAACTCCAAGGTAGCTTTTATTTTGCCTGCTTTAAATGTGAGTAACCATTATCATTGTGTATTTATAATACATTTATAGATTTTTTCATAGGAAGAAATATTTTCTGCTCTTCCATGCTTCTTCATATATAAATTTTTGCATATTATTAGTATTTTGTTTTGCTTGTTTCTGGGTTCTTTTGCTCTCAGTGCTTTTATTTTATTAGTTTTATTAATTTTACTTTTATTAATTTTATTCATTAGTTAGTGTCTAGGAGATATTTATCCACTGAAAAATATTCTGCTAAGTGCATTTGTGCACTAGTAATAATATTGAGAATCAGAACTAGTGTTTCTGATTTTCCTTACCTTTTTTATCATTCACTTTGTGGCAAACACTTGTAAGTGCTTTCTGTTCACTAACTTATTTAATGTACAAGACAACATTGTAAGATAGATATTGCCGTTATACCAATGTTTTAAATGGGGGAAAATGAGTCACAGTGCAATTCAGTAACATACCTAAGGCCACATCTGTAATAAATGCTAGCAGCTTTCTTAAGATCTCTGAAATTTAAGGACAATTTTTTTTTTCTTATTACTGAGTTAAGACCAATAGAAAATCTAGAAAGTTGTTTTATTTTATGGCTTTGTTTTGTCCTGCTTTGTTTTTCTTTCCAGCTGCACTTTGTGAAAACTGCCATCATTTTCTTTATCTTGCAAAACTATGTATTCATAATTTACTTATTTCTAATTATCTTCTAGACACCATGACAACATTCTGAACATCTGACATCACATAAATAAAGTTACTAAGATTTTGATTTTTTGAATCTAACTTTTGATTTTCTGATAGTGTAAAACAATTACAGAGAGACAGCACAGTTCATTTTGCTTTTATTCCCAAGAAACATATTGTATTATTTTGCTAGGGTTGCCACAATAAAATACTACTGACTGGGTGGCTTAAACAAATTTATTTTGTTTAACTGTGAGAAATTTATTTTCTTATACTTCTAAAGACCAGAAATCCAAGATCAAGGTGTGGGCAGGTTTGGTTCCTTCTGAGGCCTCTCTCCTTGGCTTGTAGATCACATTCTGCTCTCTGTCCTCACATGGTCTTTCTTACCTGCATGTGAGGCCCTAGTGACTCTGTGTACCTAAATTTCCTTTTCTTATAAGGAAACCAGTCAAATTAGAATCTAGCCCACCCTAATCGCCTCATTTAACCTTAATTATTATTAAAAGGCTTTATCTTCAAATGTAGTTGCTGTCAGATGCACTGGGGCTTACGGCTATAACATAAGAGTTGGGGAAAACATAATTTAATCTATATTATATTATTAAATTAAAAGAATTGATAACCACAAAACACTCTGTATGCATTTTTTTCAAAAACTGTACATTAGAAAAAATGGTTTGATAAAGTACTAATGGCCGGTTATCTTGAATATCAGATTTAACTGTTATTAATCACTGCTAAATGTACCTGGTCTAAACCAAGGCTGCAGAATAATTTACTTTCAAGTCTTCCTCCGCAATTATAGCCCTGAAGGGAATATCTAGTATACCCTCTGAGTTTTAATTCCAGATATTTTAAGTATTTGGCAATAAAAGACCTTTACAGGTACTTCCCTCAGCTCCTTTTCCCTCTTAGGGGAAGACTTTAATTTTCTGTATAAGTATTGAGAAGAATTTAAGTGCCTTCTTAGCACATTATTTTCTCTTTGTGAATTTTCTGCTCAGGCTATCTCTTATTCCACTGGTTAAGCAACTTTTATTTAAGGGAAATATCAATTTCAACTACTTCTGTGTCCTTTGTAATGGGGAAAATTAAAAAAGACCATAAAGCGCTCTTTACCTTCTACTTGGATTTGTTCTCCAGCCCAAGGATTCTCCAGCAATTTGCTCAGTTCTCTTACTTCCCTTGCTGCTGCTTCAGCCCATGCAAGCACTGGCTCTCATCCTCTGAATGCTATATTTCAGGCTCTCACCACTGACCTTATACACAGAACGGCTACAGTAGCTACCTTTTTAAAGCATACTTTCTTTCTTAACATTTTCCAAAATATTTTAAATTATATCTCAACAGGACTATTTTTAAACAGAAATGTGCCAAGACTTTCCCAACATATGAGAAACAATGTCCTTGAGAGTAAAGTGCCTACTGTTTTTTAATAAAAAAAAAGAAATTATTATTAAGTAGAAATTCAGTGACCTCAATTCATCTCCTATCCAATGACCACTCTTTAGGCCACGCTATGATCATTTTCCTTTTCAATTACTGAAATTATAATCTAATACTGATCACCCAGGCACTATACTTTTCCTCTCCAAGATGTTCTTCACACTTCTGAAATGATACTTTCTAAAAAATTATAATATAATATACACATATACATTATTGGTTTAATACTGCTTTAAAAACTCTGAAAAACAATTGAGGGTATGCATAAAAGTTATTTCAATATTAATATCAGTTTTTATTGACCCAAGGAAATCATCTAAGAAAGTAAAGGGCATTAGTATTTACTTGCACTGTTTATATTAATGCTAAGCTGGAAACAAACTGCAATCTTATAATTGGAATATGATTAAAAACCTATAGATACATAAAAATGAAGTCAGATTTCCTGATCATTAAAAACCAATTCCTATTCCAGATATTTAAAAAGGTACACATCTTATAAAAATAATTTTAAATTAAATTATTTTTACTCAATGAATAAATGTACGTTGAACAATAAAAATAATCTATGTAGGAACTGAACAAGAAAAGTGAGTGACTCATAAGCAGTTGTAAACTTTGCCACTAAAAATACAATGAGCCAGGCCGGTGTGGCTCAGCGGTTGAGCATCGGCCTAGGAATCAGGAGATTGAGGTTCGATTCCCGGTCAGGACACAGGCCGGGGTTTCAGGCTCAGCCCCCAGCAGGAGGCGGCGGGAGGCAACCGATCAGTGACTCTCTCATCATTGATGTTTCTCTCTCTCTCCCTCTCACTTCCTCTCTCTGAAATTAATAAAGATATATATTTAAAAAAAATACAAGGGAAAAACAAGATGGCGGAGTAGGTATCAGGGCCTCCCGCAACCACATCAAAATTACAACTAAAACACAGAACCACCATCACTCAGAGCCTCCTGAGATCTGGCTGAACAAAAGCCCCACAACCAGGGACCTGAGGAAGCACCAAGACCGGGAGGAGGGGCGGGACGCGGGCGGATCGGGGCTGAATCGTGGAGACCCGGCCGAGGGCCCACCCCCGGTGCCGCGGGTTAAACCCGGGAAGGAATCTCGGCGGTGGGGGTTTCCCGGAGGAGGGAGGGGTCCCAGCCCCACAGCAGGCCCCCAGCCCAGGGCTCCAGGGCTGGGAAGAGATGTCCCCACAGCTCCGGGCTGGGAAACCAGCGGGGACTGTGGCTGAGGGTCGCGGAGGCTGCGGGAGCCCCAGCAGCTCCTCTAAAGGGCCCGGCACGGACTCACTCGGACGCTCCCTCTGAGCCCAGCGCCGGGCAGCAGCCTGAAAGGACCCGGGACACTCGGGGAGGAACTAACCTGCCTGAGATCCGGGCGAGAGGCGGAGGGGCAGCTTCCTCCCAGGCAGAAGGGCTGGCGGAGGCCATGGCTCCTGTGGCGAGTCCTCCCCGCACACAGCCGGCAGGCAGGCGCCATATTTGAGTTGCCAGCACCTGACTCACACCGTTGGCCCCGCCCCGTGATTCCCGGAGGCCCCGCCCCTCCCCACCTGCAGCTCATCCAGGCCATTTCCAGGGGCTTTTCTGTGCAAGTGGCCTCTCGAGCCTCATGCTTAGCACTTTCCTAAAATCTCTCAAACAAGCAGCAGCGGGCCCCACACGGCTTGATAAGGGGCCCCAGGCCTGGCACTAGCGGCAGCTGCACTGGCTCATAGCTGGGCCTCTCCTGGGCACCTCTGAGCCCAGCACAAGGAGCAGCCAACTATGGTTTGCTGTGTAGCTCATGCTGGGGGGCCCTGGGCAAGGCACTGGCAGGGGCTGACTTTGCACCTCCCGGGAAGCCCCAGAGACAGTGCACCTGGTGGTCAGACTCGACCACGCTGGATTACAACCCTACCACATCCATGATGACACTCAAGAGCGTACTTGGTGAACACCAAAGCTCCACTGAAGTAAATCCTGCTCCATAGGGGTGTCTCCAACACAGCAGCTCTCTGGCTGTAGTTGCAGCTGGTCCTCACAGCTGATTGGCCTGGGGGTCAATTCCTCCCAGTGACACCAACAGCAACCAAGGCTCAACTAACTACAACAGGACAGTGCACACAGCCCACACAGGGGAGCACCTAGAAGGCCCAGCTCAGGTGACTGAGGAGGTTGAGCCACTGGACCCTACAGGACACCTACTACACAAAGCCACTCTACAAATTCCAGGAGACATAGCAGCTCTACCTAATACATAGAAACAAACACCTGGAAGCAGCCAAAATGTGGAGGCAAATAAACATGTCACAAAGGAAAGAAGAGAAGAAATCTCTAGAAGAGGAACTAAATGAAACAGATCCAAGCAAGCTAACAGATACAGAGTTCAGAATAATGGCTATAAGGATGCTCAAGGATATTAGTAAGAATATGATGAAAATAATTGAGAAAATCAATGACATCATAAAGTACCAATTTGAAATGAAGGCTACATGAACTGCATGAAGAATAATTTACAGGGAATCAACAGTAGAGTAGAGGACACTGAGAATCAAATCAGCAATTTGGAACATGAGGAAACAAAAAACACCCAACCTGAAGAGCAAAAAGAAAAACGAATCCAGAAATATAAAGATAGCATAAGGAGCCTCTGGGACAACTTCAAGAGGGCCCACATTCGTATTATTGGGGTGCCAAAGGAGAGGAAAGAGAGCAAGAAATTGAAAACCTATTTGAAAAAATAATGACAGAAAACTTCCCCTACCTGGAGAAAGAAATAGACTTACAAGTCCAGGAAGCACAGAGGGTCCCAAACAAGAGGAACCCAAAGATACTCACAGCAAGATACATCATAATTAAAATGCCAAAGATGAAAGACAAAGAGAGAATCTTAAAAGCACCAGGAGAAAAGCTATTAGTTACCTACAAGGGAGCACCCATAGGACTGTCAGCTGATTTCTCAACAGAAACTTTGCAGGCCAGAAGGGAGTGGCAAGAAATATTCAAAGTGTTGAAAAACATGGAACTACAACCAAGATTGCTCTACCCAGCAAAGCTATCATTTAGAATTGAAGGTCAGATAAAGAGCTTCACAGATAAGGAAAAGCGAAAGGAGTTCATCACCACCAAACTGGCACTACGGGAAATGTTGAAGGGTCTTCTTTAAGAAGAAGTTAATAAACAAAAGAATCTGATGAGCTAAATGGATCCAGAGACATTGACACATGCAACAGACGATCATATTTCAGAGGAAAGAGGGAATGGGGTGGAGGGTGGAAAGAGATTAACCACAGAAGTTATACGCATATATGCATAACCCATGGACACAGAAAATAATGGGGTGAAGGTCTGGGGAGGGGGTGAGAGCGAGGTGGAAGGGGTCACTTGGGGGGAAAAATGGGACACCTATAATACTTTCAACAGTAAAGATAAATAAAAAAAATACAATGATATTTTTAGTTAAATTTGAATAACCAAGACTTCTTTAGAAAGAGGGAGCAAATGTACGTATTTTCCTAATGCCAGAATGCTCAATGTCACTGAATAGAAGAGAGACCTAAAATTGATTTTAAAAATATAATCCGTTATAAAATTAAAGAATACTTATACCTCACTCCATAACTTCGATATACTAATTTACTGTGTCTGTGTGTGTGTGTTTGTGTGTGTACAAGGCAACAGAAACAAAAAGGGGTGTCAGCAGTCTGAATATCACCTTTATACTTATTATTCAGTTGCACTGTTATAAGAATTAGACCAAAAAATTGTTAAAAGCTTTTATTGCAATTTTCACTTATTGGTAAGAGTAAAGATGGCTCGCCATTTGAATAATGTGCTCCCAAAACTAATCTTGGTCAACGTAAGTTTAGAAGACAGGAAATAAAAAACAGCTATTGATTAGGTTCCACATATAAATGAAATCATGTGGTATTTGTCTTTCTCTGACTGGCTTATTTCACTTAGCATAATACTCTCCTGTTCCATCCATGATGTTGCAAAGAGTAATATTTTGTTATTTTTTACAGCTGAGTAGTATTCCACAACTTTTTATCCACTCATCTACTAATGGGCACTTAGGCTGCTTCAAAATCTTGGCTATTGTAAACAACGCTGCAAAGAACATAGGGGTGCATATACTCTTTTGGGTGGTGAACACATAATACAATATACAGATGATATATTATAAAGTTGTACACCTGGAAGCTATATAATTCTATTAACCAATGTCATCTCAATAAATTCAATAAAAATTTTTTTAAACTAGAGCTTTTGAAATATTGATAAAGAATAGAAACATTTACAGGGAACACAACTTTCTAGGAGAGGACTTTTTCCTTAATGAAATCAAAACCTTTCTAAGAAATGAATGAATAAAGTTTAATGAACCAAGAATTAATGAATGAACACACACACACACACACACACAAAATAGTCATTTCTATAAATAATGAATGCTTATTGGTAGGAGAAGAAAAAGGGCATTGAATTCTAAGGTTAAGTAAATATTTTCTCGCATCATGCTTTTTTTGTCATAAATTTCAGTCTTAACATTGTAAGTGGGTAGAGGAGAAACACATAAACACACAATCACACACACTACATCATTTGCTATTTAGAAAATTTAAAATCCTTTCATCTTACTCAATATTTTTTTAATGAATTCACAGCCACAGAATTTTCTTTTGTGATTATATCAGCATAATCTTATCAAAATGAATTTTACATTTTAAAAATGTGCTAGTTCTTGATTTTATTCATTTTACTGCTTTGGTTTTTAATGCAAGCCTCTTTTACAAAGCCCAGGAACTACATCTCTATTTCACACAGACTATGGTCATACTAGCCAGTGGTGCTTTTCTTTTCCTACTACCTGAAAATAAATTACTGAGTAAAGCAGAGAACAATTTATATTTAAATATTTTTAAAATTTACAAATTTAAATGAAAGGCTTCTTTATTCTTCTCTGTTATCATTTGAGTGTGTGAGCATCATTAAATCAAGGGCACAGACCCATTCAGCCTGGAATGATGGACAGATGGACACACACAAAAATCCCTGGGTGCTTTATTCATTTCTGCCATTCTTAAACTGGTAATCAATAAAAAAGCTTCTCATAAAATAAATTGAATATTTCACCAGTAAAAAGTGATTATTTTATTTTTTCCTATGGTTGACCTTAATAACTCACAAACTCTGTAGGCACTTTGTGCTCTCTGTGAGTTATGAGACTTTCATACACATGAAAGAAATATAATAGTCACTCTGCACTGCAGAGATATTCTACACCCATCATATTAAATCAGGAAGGGGCACGTGGTTCCTTGTGATTTCAAAAGGCTGAATGAACATGTTGGGTATCAGTCTAAATACAGATATATGACACCTGAGGTTCATTGTTTTAAAAAGGGATTTTATGTCTGCAATGTAAATAATAAAAAACAAACACGCACAATATAACATTTTATTATACTTGACTTGAATTAGGCAAATATAATTCAGTATAGCATGTTAAATTTTAGGAAGGCTCCTTGACTTATTTTTAATGGTTTATTTAAGAATATCACATTCATATTAAAAATAAAATTAGCATGTTTTAGCCTGTCATTTTTATAGAAAAAGATTTAACAGTTAACTGTTAGTTTTTATACATCATTTGCAGAGCAAGTACTCTGTTATATGAAACCATGGTAATTCCAACAGACTTGGTTTCCTGACAAAAACAAGTAGCTGCATAGACTACCTTAACAGAAACAAGTAGATCAACTGACTCTCTCCTGAGAAATATAAATAATGCATCTCTTGATATTAACTGAAAAAATAAGACTAAACAAAGAAAACAGGGAGACAGCACTTTATATTTTAGAGGTAGCAGTCCTTAAAAAATAACAGCACTGTTCTCATTTCATTTGTGAAGAATCTCTAACTAGAGAAATTGAATATTTTATGCAAGAATACAAAATTATATCTGGCCAACTGAAAAAATAGAACCAATTATTATTTAATTATTATTTTTTTAAACTAACTAGTAGAAACTTCGAATCTTTTTAGTGTTCAGCTTTAGCACACTTGTAGATTTGCGTACCCACCACACAATCATAAAATAAACTCATTATCCCAAAATACTCCCTTGTGCTGCTCCTTTGAAATCTCACTGTCTTTCTACTTCTAACCTCTGGAGAACACTGAATAATTTTTGTCACTGTAGTTTTGGTTTCTCTAGAAGACCATGAGATAGAATCATACAATACACAATCTTTTGAAATTGACTTCTGTCACTCAGCATAATGTCTTTGAAATTCATTCATGTTGCCACATCTATCCATTGTTGTTGTTTTTTTGTTGTTTTTTATATTCCAGGGCAAAATCATAAAGCCCATGATAAGTGGTTTGGCTTTTTTTTTTTAACTGTCAAGTTAAGTCATTTTACCAGGGGTTTGATGTGATCTGAAATATATTTTTGAGTTCATTCTAGCTCTTCTGTGGCAGAAAGAGTATAGGTGAGAGTGGAAGGGGAAGAAAGTTAGAACAGTTTAGGAGGTTAGAGCTTCCTAATCAGATGTAAAAGGTAGGACCTATTGTGGAAGTACCCATGGGGGATGTAGAAAGGCAGGAACAAATATTACATATATCTGAAAGATGGGGTGACAGGATTTGAGGTGTAAGGGGGAAAAAGAATCAGTCATTCTTGTGCTTTGTTAATTCCTATCGGTTTTGACTTTTCTGCAGATTTAGACACCTCGTCACTCTCTATTCCAACCTATATTTGCTTTGCTAGCTCTAGTTTTCTTCTGAGTGAGCAGACTAACTACATAATAAGATTCAGTTACACACCCCAAATAAAACACTATATTTAAGGCGTCAAAAAGTGATGTTAAGTGTCCTTGTTATATCTTTGCCAATGAAGAAGTAAAATATTCAATTACAGTAAAACTGATACTGTATTAGAGACTGGCAGATTGTCTGCATACGCACACTGACATTAAGTTTTGTACCAAACTGCTGAAGAATTGAGTACTTATTCAAATATATTATTTGGTTTTTTATTTTTATTTACACTCTCTTACTTAGAAGCTTATAGAGTAAGTGGATTGAGTAACTGGCTATAAAATACACACAATAATCTGATTGATTGAAATTGCACTCTTCATATCTGAGGTGTTTATTATCTATCTATGTATCTATCATCTATCTGTCTAATATTTCATACAGGATTTCTTTATGCTCTGAACTTGCAAATTACCTTAGCTTTTTATAATTTTTACATGATACATGTTAATTCTGTTTAAACTAGATGGGATCTGTGGTTTTCTGTATAAATAACCCATTGAGTATATGGTTCTTACCTTTTGCAAAGGCTATTTAGGCATACTTAAGATACATTCTAAGAATATGTTATTCAAAGAAAGCATTATATTTTATACTGAGACAAAATAATTTTCCTAGGATTAACCCCAGCCATTAAAATATTTTAAAATTAAATTTGGATTCAATTTTAATTAATGTGTTATATGTGAGTTATTAACGGATGAAGAAAGTAGTTAAAAGTCTTTTAAATATTCTTATTTATGGTTAAAACACATGTTCATTACTTTGTAAGAAAATACCTATATATACATATAATCATGAACAATAAAAATACAAGTATTAATAGGAGGAAAAGAAAATGATTGAAGGAAGGTAACCTAAGGAAATGCCTCTGGAATATGGAGTAGTTTGTTTTCATGTTTACTTGATCTGCTCTGTTTGCCTGGACCCCACTAGAGTAACAAAATTCATCAGGATTAAACATTCATGAGTCCCTTAAAAACAGGTGTTTAGTTTTTCCAGGTCCGATTGTGGTAGTTCCAAAAAGGCTTCACAGGAAAAGTGAAGCTCTCATAGGGGAGTGTTTCTTTTTCAAATGTTCAATTAGTTTTCAAGACATTCACTGAATTTCAACAGAGTTAAGCTACTGGCCATAACACCTGTTTGGTTTTAAAGACTACCTTTGACATTTAATTTCAGGCTTGTCCACATTTAAATACAATTAAAAATTTAAAATATACCAGTAACATTTAAAATTAAGATCTTATTACCATCAGTTCCTTTGGTAATTATTGTTATAACATCTATCAAAAGAAACTCACTTGATTTTAATATTGATGTTAATAATATCTATGGGATTTTCATTATAATTTAGAATTAATTAGAATAGTTATTAGTTTAAACTGAAATCATAAGTGGATTGAGGAATTGGCTGTAAGGCGATGAACACAAGAAGGCCTCGTATTTAGTGTCTTCTAATTATTATTTATAATTGATTTTCTATAATCTTGTTTTCATTTCCCTTTAAACACTATTAACAAATATCCAGTGCAATAAAACTGCTGTAATGCCATTAAAACAAAATACACTTTGATTTTAAACTAAATCAGTAATTTTGAACCTAGTAGAGTTGTTTTGGGGAACACATAAATATATGTGTGCATAATATTGTGATATATATGTACATATACACATATATATATTTACTAACCTTTATATACAAATAAATATGAACTGAGGCCATTTTTAAAGGAATGTGATTATTCTTTTTACCCATCCTTGTGTTTTTATCCATCCCATATAGCAGGGTAATATCATGTCTTACTTTATTCCCAGACATCTGACCACACAGAATCGACCCTCTTCCCTATCTCTGAGTAGTCTCTTATTATTGACTCATTTTAGACAAACTTAATTTTATAAATTTTATAAATATATATAAATAATTATATATATATATTTTCATAAAATATAAAGATCTTGATGTGAAAAAATTTATGACTCAAAATTCCTCCAGCAGTCATAAAAAGTTAACTAGTATTACCCCAGCTGGTTTCCTTAACATCAGAAATCCAAAGAATGATTTAATTTAATGCTGACAATAAGTAACACAACTTATTTTTCATGACCATGTGCTTTTTTAATAATACTGAAATAAGAATTTAAAAGCTTGAGTTCAAATTCTAAGTTTCCTAAAATAAGATGCTTGGATAAATAACTTAAACCTTCTTAGACATAATTTTTCTTTGCTGTAAGATCAAGGATCCTTTTCTAAATAATTTCTAGTCAAACACTGATAAAAAACTATGGAAATGAGAACACAAACAGAAAAAAACACAACCACACAAAACAACGATTTTCCAATATTAGGAAATTGGTTGAATTCAAGATGATTGTTAATCGGGTGCCCTATGCAAACTTCAGAATTCATTTCATATAAATCAAATAGTAGGGAGCAACACTCCTGATATTATGGCATGAACAATCACATAAACAAAAATTAGGAAACTGATTTGACATTGAAAAGATAAATAGTCCTAGGAAAAATGTCTAAAATAAAAAGTACTATATTCATACTGTGTTTTTAAGATTATGTGTACTTTTCCTATGCTTTTTTATTTTTTGCTTTACAAAATTATTATAATTTCTTTTGTCATCAGGAAAACTTTATTATTTTTTTAAATATTGCATTGATGTACTATTAGATAGTAATATCAATATATCAATGTGGGCGTTGTCTTGATCTTTTGCCCACTCATTCTTAGTCAGCATAACCTCTGGGGATCCTGAGAGAGATGATAACGAAATAGTGATGCAATAATGTATAATACTTGCTGGGATTTGGCTTACCTGTATGGTAGAGCTCTAGTACACTTAGTTGGAACACAAAAATGGTATCTTTCTCCTACACTGGACAGGCCAAAGTCTGGAAATATGTCTTTTCTTTAAATTCAAATACTAGTTTTGTATTGATTTAATGATTTATTTGGACATCAATTACATATTTTGCACCTGCCATTTACCAGCATTCTTCTGAGTACTAGGAAAAACACTACAAAAAAAAGGCTGGCTACATGGAGTTTATATTTTAAATGGGGACAGAGGGAGGCAGCTATTATATGTGTAAATAAATAAAAGACAAATTATATAAAATAGTTAGGAAGTAATGAAGTATAAAGCTTGAATGCTTAATAGAAAACTGAGAAGAGGGAGAGGGCACAATGACTGATTCAAGCACATCGTCTCCACCAGAGACTCCAGACCTTCGAGCCTGGGACACCAAGTGAGATGAAAGAAAAGCGGGTAGGACTTTCTAAGACAAGGTCTGGGTCTATGTCCCCTTGAGAACTGTGGAAGTGAAAATCAAGAAAACGATTTCAACTAAGGGAACACAAGAAATGAATGAGCATCTTCTATGGGTAAATGAGCCCTGCTATCATTTCTTTTCTTTGGGGGGCAGCAAAAGAAAAATATGTCTCATATAAAGGAAATCAAAGAAAGTAGCCGACAACTTTACCACTTCTGGTTATGTTGGAGGAAGTCTCAAAAGGGGCTATAATTATGTATATTCTAAATTTTCATCAGCAGTCCAATGGTAGCCATTGTCATGATAGTTCAAACCTTTTATTGTCCCAGAGCCTGTGTAACCCTTCTCCTCCCTGGGAATATAGTGATTTGTCAATTCTTGAAGATTGGAGAGGATGATATGGAGGATTCATGAGCTCTCTCTAGAAATTTAATAGGGATTATTTCTAAAGGGATTGCTATCTGTTATTCATAATTTAACCATTACAAATTCATCAGGAATGCAGTCATCAAATGGCTTTGTCCAAGCAGAAATTCCAATACCACTTAGATGATTTCCCCCTTCAGCTATTGTAATTGTATTTCCTGTTCTTGGATTTCACATGGGCCCTTGATATCTATTATGAATAAGTGAATTGCACCAGTCTAGCCATAATTAATACTTTTAAATATTGGATTGTATGATGCTTAAAAATTGAATGGCTACCTCATATTAACTCAACACTGAACTATGCATTTCCATACATAAACTACCATAATTTTCAAACCTGTACACACACACACCTTATGTTAGTTTATAATTATTCAATTTTTTTACACACAAAAAATCAAGGCTCAAAGCAAAAGTAAGAAAATTACTGAGTTTGACACATAATTATAAGTAATGGTATGGGAACTAAATTTTAGGTCTTACTTAAAAACCTCTATACTTTTTGCTGACTAACATTCTCCTCATGCATAATACCATTGATAATCCCATATCTTTTGTAGCACTCTTTGCTTTAGAAAGTGTTTTTATTTCTTTTATGTCAGATAATCACATCATCAACTCTGTGAAGAAGGTAAGACAAACATTTTTATTCCCATTTGACAG
Source organism: Miniopterus natalensis (assembly GCF_054644295.1). Lineage (NCBI taxonomy): Eukaryota > Metazoa > Chordata > Mammalia > Chiroptera > Miniopteridae > Miniopterus > Miniopterus natalensis. Next base: position 68,017,801 of record NC_142086.1, read on the forward strand.
TAGAATGCTTTTGAATATAAAAAATGCTATACAAATATAAGTTGGTATTATCAGTGTCTGTGAAAAATAAATGAGTTGTATACAATTGAAACCCACTATTTACATACAATTCTTTCATTTCCTGCATCAAGATCCCATTGATTTTCATAGGGTGTCTAGGACTAGGTCAACTAACAGTATGTATTTAGTGATGAAATGCAATCTAATTTGATGGTAAAGTTGTCAAAAGAAAGAAATATACAAGTTCCAACATTTGTACTAAAACTTCACTTGTTAAAAATGAAATGCTGCTTCAGGACACCAAGCTCCATTGCTTTAAAATACATTTTTATTTTCTACACAATGCAATCTTTTAGAATTTCTGAAGTTAAATGAAGCATAGATTGGGGACATCTACCATTCTCACCACAGCTGCTGCAACATCATGGAGCACATTGCAAGCTCAATGGGAAAGAAATTAACTGCCCATCTGTGCAGTATATATTTTTTGGCTTCTCATGCTTGATTAGTAGGAGGCTTTTTAAGTATATGATAATCCAGCCTTTTCATAGAGATTATGTGTGAAATCTGAACATGAGCAATAAAACGTAAAATCTTTCTTTTACCTGGAATCTTCTAGAAGCAAGTAGAAACTACTGTGAGAATAAGTTATATTCTTGCAATTTAACAAAAATATTTGAGAGAATTAGTATCTTTGAATTATAAAGTTAAGGATTAATGACCTCAACACCAGCATTTGATGGACATCAGATATGGGCCCTTTGAGGTACAGGAGTAAAGAAATAGCTGTAGTATGGGAAAGACAATGATACAACCATTGCCTGGGAATGAAATGGTTTGCTTATAACTTTGCTAGTCTACATTAAAGAATCACATCAAAACATGGACATATTCTATCCCATAAAGCAGAAAACTCTGCAGAAGAATAGTCAACAGACATAATCAGTGAATTTAAACAGTGAATATATAGAACAATTAGTAGAGATAGAACAATGATTGAGATAACTTAAAATTATTTCTATTCTGCACATTATAAAATCTGAACAAAGACTAAAAATGGTGAAGTAAATGTGTAACACATTCACATTGGATCAATATTTCTCATTGATCATTTGTCTATTTTGGCTTACTTCATGGAGCAAGAAGGTAAAACTTTGGAAAATTCAAAACATAAGGAAAGGAAAGATGAACATCTAAATCAATTGTGCACTTCCTACTTTGTAACCAACAGAGAAAATGTAATAAATTAAGCAAGATATTGTATATCATGCAATCATAGCCTGAAAATTGATTTATTATTTAGGTAGTTTTCAGTCTTTCATAAAAATAAAAAGATAAGGGGATTAACCAAAGAATTTATATGCATATATGCGTAACTCATGGACACAGACAATAGTGTATTAGATCTGGTGGGGGGGGAGTTGCAGGTGTGGGGTGGAGCGTGTCAATGAACGGGGGGAAAGGAAGACACCTATAATACTTTAAAAAATAAAGATAACTTTTAGATAAATAAATAAATAATAAAGTAAATAATAGATCTTTCAACACAGTTAATATTTCAATTATCTCTAGATGTCAGCCCTTTCCCTCTACATTTGGAGGAAGAATCTTAAAAGCAAGTCCAAGGTAGTTTTGCTAAAATTGAAGCTAGGGTGATAAGCTGTGGGAAGAGGGAGAGGGGTGGAGAGAAGACTCAATTAGGCAGACTCCCTCCATGACCTTTGAGTTTAACTTGGTATGGTTGCTTTATCATTCAGGTTTTGAAGCAAAAATACTATATAAAAATCACCCAAAATTCAATGTTTTGCTACAGCAATCATTTATTCACATGCCCACAGGTGTGTGGATTGGAAGAAACTTGGGTAAATTTGGTTGTTCTTGGATGAGAAGCTCTGCTTCAAGCAGTGGTTATGTTCAGCTTAGATCCAGACTATGGGAGGAGCCCATGTCTATGTTATGTGTAGTTTATCTTCCTTGGTTAGATGTTATCCAAAGCATGTTCTCTTTTAGAATAGCAGGAGTACAAGGGCCAGGGCAAAGTGTGCAAGAATATTTAGACCTTCTGAATACACCATAACCACTCATAAGCCACTGACCACAGCCAGTCTCATAACCAATGCCCAAATCAGAGAAATAGGAAAGTGCATTATGCTGTGATTAGAGGAAGCACTGAAGGCATTCAAAACAGGAGGACTATAGAAAACAAAGCCATAAATTACACTATAGATTGAAGTAGAAAAGGCAGAGGGGAAATGTGTACACACCCTTAAAAGTTCCTTATTGCCTGCAGAAAAAATCACAGGGAATATGGAGAATTAGTTCATTTACCATTTTGTTCTGTGATAAAAGTTCTAAGATATGCATTGATCTTATTTTCAACACAAACTAATTACACCAAATGAATATAGATAATTTCTGAAGGAACCGTTTATCTTAACTACCTGGTGAGGGGTGGCTGATATTACAGAATCTCAACTGAACTTAGAGTATTCTGTAAGGATAATTTTGCTTTCAGTTTGCTTTCAGTTTGACTTGGGTTTTTCATGTTTTGCTTCCAGCAGGAAAGAAATGTACAGGAAGGTATATAACCAGAAAAGCAAAGTCAAATATTCATAAGTAGATATTAATAATTTCCTCTTAAATCAATATTTTTAGTTTCAATAAGCATAATATAATAGCACTAAATAAATATGTGGGGAAAATGACAAGTAAACTTATGTGTGTAATCTAAATTCTGAGTCCATTATTATTCTTTGTCATATTTTACTTAAGCGCCTACTCTGTGTCTCCAACTGTGTTTACTCCTGTGAATACAAGGATAGGTATGACCTATTTCCTGACTTGAAGAACTAGATCCATTGGGCTTAGACTTCTTAGACAGCCTTTCTATCTTCCAGTGGTTCATTTTCTTTCTTTTATGAAAAATATTGGACAACAGTAGAGAATACACTTGACTAAGTGTTAGGAATTTGGATTTTAGTCCTCAGTGTCTTTGTAATTATATATGTGGCCTAAACAAGTCACTAGAACAAATTGTACTCATTTTCTCTTTTGTAGAGAGGGAATCATGGTATTTGCAATACACACATTGTTATAATTTATGTAAATCCAAACAGAAGTGAACATAATATCAAGTTAAAAAAATATGAAAAGTACCCTTTACTGTCTCTATCTTACTAGTGACTTTTTGGTCACTTGACATGAAAATAATAAAACTTACCATTTGCATTTTTCTTTTAATTTTCAAAAATATTTTCTCATATATTATTGTGAAGTAATGCTTCCACAAGTATGCCTAAGCCCTAATCCCTGGAACCTATGAATATGTTTCTTATATAGTGAAAGAGACATTTTTACTATACGAGAAGGTCAAAGCAAAAAAAAAAGTAAATGTGACGGAAGCAAAATTTAAAGCAATGTGGTCACTAGCCAAGGAAATTGGTAACATCTAGAAGCTGGAAAAAGCAAAGGCTAGACATTGCCCTAGAGCCTCATGAAAGAACAGCCCTGCTGATACCTTGACTTTAGCCTAGTGATACTGATTTTGAATTTCAGACCTCCACAACTAAATAAATTTGTGTTGTTCTAAGCAAATAAGTGCTAATTTGTTTCAGCAGCAATAGGAAACTAATACACTTATGTATTGTATTATCTCTTTATACATTTATCATATTACCTTATCTCTTTATAGTCTTATCTCCTTATTACAAATTCTTTCCACTTATCTTCTTTCAACATTGTAAAGTCAATGTTTTTACCTCAGTGTTATTTACAATAGACATTTATTTTATTTCTGCTTAAGGGATAACTAATTAGTCATTGAAAAATTAACAAATATTAATTTATTATCTACATATCAAATTTCCATCATAAATAAGCTCTTTAGTACATATGCCCTTAGGACTAGGAAGGATAGAAATCACATTTTAACTAAAACTGGATATTAATGAAAAAGAATTTTCACATACAACTATGAGATTACTTATGACATATTTGCTAGAGTTTATACAAGAGTGACAATAGAAAAGCTTACCAGTAGTTCAGAGAAAATAAAACTATGAAAATGATCTATTATTTACCTTGTAAATAAAAAAAATGAGTTTAACCTCATTTTGTAGTTTTGTTATAAAATGAATGGTTGAAAAAAGTTATGAAAACCTGCCAATTAAAATAGAGCCAAGAAGGGATATAATTTGAAATAACAGATGGGGAGAACAAGTGGCCCTGGGATTGAGTCAAAAGATGGCTCTAAAAGCAGAGGGAACAGAGAACATTTGGAAGTCAGCAAAAGAACCTTTGGAATTTCAGCAACAGAGAGAGGAGGAGAGAGAGAGAGAAAAAGAGAGAGGGATTATTTGTCTTACTGATAACAGCCATTGTAACAAGTGTGAGGTGATATCTCACTATAGTCTTTATTATATTTTCCTAATAGCTAGTGAAGTTGACCATCTTTTCTTATATCTGTTGGCCATTTGTATGTCTTCTTAGAGGAAATGTCTGTTCAGGTCCTCTGTCTTTTTTTTAGTTGGATTGTTTGGTTGTTCAGTTGTTGTATGTGTTTTTTAAATATATTTTTTGGATATTTACCCATTATCCGAGGTATTGTTTGCAAATATCATCTTCCGTTCAGTTAACTGCCTTTTTGTTTTGTTGACAGTTTATTCTGTTGTGCAGAAGCTTTACTTCGTCCATAATATTATTATGTCTGAAATAAAGGAAGGGTGTCTAAGAGTGCAATATACATGTTTACTCTGTCTCTTTCAGGGCTGCCTCTCTGCATGTTGTTATTGAGTCTTGATCACCGTGATGGAACTGATTTCTGTACATTGTCCTTTCTATTAGGTTTGAAAACTGTTTCCCTAGAGTAGATTTCACTCCTGATCCTTCTTCTCTCTCAGTGGCAAAATCTACTGTCCCTTATAAAATGGGACAAGCAGCAGCGCAAAAGGAAAAACTAGGAAGCCATGCTTTATGGAGAGAAGGGAGTAAGCTTTGCCCATTCTCTTTCTTTCATTGGACTAGAACATTTTTAGGAAGAATGATATTTTTCTTGATTCATAAGTTCAGCTAATTTTATCTGATAAGTGGAAACATTTGTATTTTTATCAAAAGATGAAGAATTCTTTGTTACAACAAAACAATAATCTAAACCAATAAAAATAATAACATGACAAAAAAAAAAACACACTAAAGAATATAGTTGTAGACATGTTGTTTAAGAAGTGTCCCTGAGAACATTTGCATATATCTTTATATCTATCTATAAGAATGTCCCAGTTTGATAATAAAATGTTATATTCTACTAAAATGTTCAACGTAGAAATGCAACAATGGGCTTAGGAATTTGGTACACAAAGGATAAAATTTAGAAACACTGTCATTTCAAGTAACTGTGGGATTAATTGAAAGCTTATGAGGCTTTATCATTGATGGATCAAGAACAGAACTGCTTGGATTTAAATTCTGAATTATAGATTCTGCCCTTTACTTCCTTTGGCAAGAATCTTAAACTTCATGCATCTTATTCTCTCATCTGTAAAATGAGTATAACAATGATATGCAATTTGTACATTTATTTTCATTATTGACTGTACTAATACAAATAAAAAGCCTTGGAACCTAGTACTCAATATTGTTATTGAGTCTTGACCACCATGATGGCACTGATTTCTTGGCAACATATAGATTTAACTTTCAGTATACTAATCATGATGGAGCAGCACATGTGGTCATGGTATGGACATCACTCTAGGTCATAGAGAACCTAAAACAGAGATTAAGAGTTTCTTTACAATGGAATTTTCTTCTGGGTCCAGGGTAATGTCAAGAGTCAGGTATGGCGAGAGGGGTCTGTGTCCTGTCATTCACATTCATTAAAAGGGAATTGTGTCATACTGTTGGATGTGATCATGCTGGCAGTGTCCAGGAGAATGGTGTCCAGTTCATGAAGTGAGTGCCCAGATACGTGGTTTGGATCTCCAGTGATTTCGTTATTTTTACCTTAGTATTTTGTAGTTTTCAGCTTTATAAACTTCTAGTTCCTATGTTCTTGGCTATAGTTATATGAACATGTGCAATTCTCTAGTCTGCTCTGTCTCAGGTATGTATCCATAAGATAAAAAATGATTCAGAGTTGAAACTCATTTTTCTGATTTTATACAGAGCAACTGTGTGAGACAAAATCACCCCATTTGACATGACTGACTGACGACAATGTCTGTCTTATGAGAGAGCATTTTGTATTTAAATTTTATTCTTTACAAGGTCAATACTCATTAGAGTTGAGCTTCAACTAAATGTTCAATAACTGCTAGTTAGCAATCTTGATAATGAAAAATACACTTTTAAATTTGTTAACTTAAGAGACTATTTATTATTATGCCATATAACTGTCTAGGATTATTATTCCAAACATAATGGATGGGGTGGGTCATGAGACTATTTTATGTTCTTGGGTTCATCTTAACTCAAATAATTGTTTCTAAAAACCATACCTTTAACTACCTATAATATGTAATCATCATTCTTCCCTCCTGTGACAGTTTAAAGCAGCTTGCAAGTTATAAAATTGATTTAATTCTGGGTAGTAAATGCCTTTCCTCAAAATTTAAACACCTTGCTGTTTTTTATATCAAGAATATTTCTTGGTGATAAATATCACTTTGTTACTAGAGCATTTTGTAGCTTTTATTTTTTGTAAACTCAGTATATATTCAATTTTTTCTATTATTTATAAGAGAATTCAGAATTGCTGTTCTTTCTATAGCTACAGGATGATTACTTGTTTTCTCTCTTGAGACACATAAATGAATAAGATCACTCTTGGGGAAAGTTGGATCCAGAAAGGGTGCTGACGCTATGTAGTGGAGTCTACAAACAAAACAAAATGAAACAAAATTAAATTAAAAATGCCTTGAGGTAAATCCTGTTATGCAGGCAAGTTTTATACTTTTATTCAGTAATTTCATTTTTTATATTTGCTGTTCATGCATACTCTCTCCCTTTTATAAATAAAATTCAGTCTACCAATCTGTACATGCACTTATTTGATTTTGTCACTGGTGGTGACTGTTGGTTTTACCAGATATTTTATTCAACAGCTATGCATGGATGTAGTTCTATTCTTATATTTAGATGGCATTAGGTTCTGTGTAAAATACATTCTGAAGAAAATATACCTCATCCTTTCAGCAGAACAACAATTACTGAGAAATTTGAAGATCATAGGTAACATCTTTATATAATTCATTTCAAGTAATAATTTATATTTGCAAATCACTTTCACATATCACATACTTTTTTTGCTCAAATATTATAGATTGGGTAATTGAGGTTCAAAATGTAAAAATGACTGGCCATCAATCTTAGAGTAATTGCTATATCTAAGATTTGAATGCAAATATTCTGATTCAAAATATTACTCTATCTCTGAAAAACTAACATATATAGATACACAATAAGACAACTCTATTACAACTTACAAGTTGGAATGTTATAATTAAAACAGAGAAGCACATGTTATATTTATGGTGTAATAAACAATCTAAAAGTGTCTCAAGTATTATACTAGAATCTATAGTGTTTAATTGGATCTATAAAAATTAACTTTGGCAAATGAAGTTTCTTTAATTTAAAAAAAAAGTAAAATCAGTGCATATATTTTTTCTTCATTCAGAGTATTTGAAATAACTTAAAATATGCCTCCATGTAATCACTGAGCAAGTCCTTATATAATAGAAGGTAAGTATTAGGTGGCAATCTGCTTACTTTGAAAAATTTAGCTCTACTACACATTGTATATTTTTGTCTATATAATTTTGTCTCAGACATGAAATGAGGTATATTTACTGTATATGTTTTGCCTTTCTTCCTCAAACTTAAGCAATTTCATTCAATTCAAAATACTAGGTGACTATTATATTTCTGCTTATTATGCTATTCCTACAGTGATAGGATAAATAAGATGTAGTTCTATTCCACCTCAAGTTGATAATCTAATGAGAAGCTGTGTAGTCAGATCATTTCAAAATATAAGTTAGGGCCCGGCTGGCAGTGGCTCAGCGGTTGAGCATCGACCTAGGATGCAGGAGCTGGCAGTTCGATTCCTGGGGAGGGCACATGTAGGGTTGCGGGCTCCATCCCCAGTCGGGGGCGTGCAGGAGGCAGCTGATCAATGACTCTCTCATCATTGATGTTTCTCTCTCTCCCTCTCCCTCTCCCTTCCTCTCTCTGAAATCAATGAAGATGTATTTTAAAAATATATATAGATAGATAGATGTTAGAGAGTTGTCAAGGAAGCTACAGGGTTGCAGAGGACAAGCATCAAAATATCTGAAAGCAGTTACATGTCATGAAAAATCTTTTCTTCCATACCCAAGCCAGAAAAGAATTTTAGTAAATCTGAAGTGACTCATACATAGCCCCTAAATTACCATCTTGCATTAGAGCAGTGAAGGGTGGTGCTGGAGCAAGAAAACATGGTGTTTTCAAACTCACCTCCTAACTCAGGACACATTACATGTATTCATAAAGTTAAAGTATAAGAAATCATTCATAATTCTTAATCATTTGGTGCTTTAGAAAAAATGAATCATCCCAGGATTCATTTAACTAGCAATTTCACCGAGTATATTGAAAATGTGATCATATTTTTAAAAATTATATATGCATAAGTGCTTTCTGGAGCACATGTGTATCCAAAATGAGGCACAGCTGCAAAATAATTAACTATGTGGTTGCAAGTTAAAAAGTCAGAAGAGTAAAGCACAAAATATTTTACCTTTATTTGTTAACATTCTTTTCATTTAACCTCTGATGTAGCTTAATATAATTAAATAAAGCTAAGATTTAAAAAATTCAAATTATCACACATTCTTGCCTTATAATTCATTTATAGCGGCATGACAAGAATGAGATTATTCTGAGTGTTTAAAATCTTTTTTTAGTTTTATTGTTGTGTTAAATGGATTAATTCAGCTCTTTAGTTTTTTTAGTTTAGACTTGAATAAAGTTGTTATTTCCATGATTCTTAGTTATTTCTTTTGAATATTTGATATTGCCTAGGTTTTTAATATTAGCCAATTTTCTTGTGATTTTAGATGTCATGCAATGAAGCCTTGTATTCTTGCTTTCTATTAAAAAAGAAAGAAAAAAAAAAGACTACAAAGATTATCCAACAATGGGGAATTCCCTTAGTTATTCTTTCAGTCTCCTACTAAGGATTTTTAGTTCTGTTTTTCACTTCTCAAGCTGGAGATAAACTCAAGAAATTCTGAATTTCTAGTACAATTCCTTGATTTTAGTACTTTACTCTTTTTGCTTTCCTACAGGTCTTTTTTATTTCTTTTGCCTGACTTTCAAATTCTTAGAGCTTTTATGGTGCACAGAAAGTTATAGTTCACTTTCACTTCGTGACTAGACATCTCCAAATGCATAATGCCATGACCAGTCAAAGCCTAATTTTAGCCTGTGATTTGCTGTATTTACAACTACCTATCCTACTTTTAAAATATAGTGTGGGTATGGAGAAAACAGAATTTCAGAGGTTGAAGGAGGGGTGATCTTAACTTATAACTCAGTTCCTTAAGTGAGAAAATAAATGATTGCCATCCTCTCTGAGCAGTCCATGCCTCAAGTTTCTGGGTCAGTGGATGGTGAATGATGTGTATAAAAATGAAATATCTTTCTAACCTTTTTCTTGGTGTCCTCTCATGAAACAGTTTTGGCATGTTCTGTAAGTTAAAGTCCAGAGAGCTTTTTCATAATTCAGCTTCAGGTGCTTTATTATTATGAATGGGAAATTGCCCCCCTCCCCATTCTGTCATTTGTTTACCAGTCTTTAATTTTCCAACTTACTGAGAGTTTCACTTTTCTGTGTGCCCACACATAAAAATTTGGAGACCCTACACTGGTGGATGCTCAGCCTTGTGTCATTTTGATCTAGATGTGTCTAGAAATACATTTTAAAGTGCTGTCATGATTGAACCCCATCTATTTCCTTTGACAGAAAAATCTCCCAGATTTTCTTTTGTGTGGTTATGTGGAGAAACTGAGCTACAAATCCTTCATCTGCTCATTCTTTCATAGGCCATCTCTACTTCCCAGTAAAACTTTGACTTCAGAGCTTTTGAAGTATATTTCCAAACGTCTTGCAACCAGACTGCATTCAAAACAGATGATAAGAAGTAGACTCATACTAATAACAGGATTTCCAATCATGTATAAAATTTAAAACAATAGACTTTGGCCTCAGTGTATTCTGCTCCATTATGGAAGCAAGTGTATAAACTGAAGGTGAAAATTACTCTTAGTTTTATAATTAAGTAATGACTAAAGAGAAATTATAATTTTTAGTAATTATTAGATTGATTTCTGTCTTCTCAACAAGGCTTTAGATTTCATTAAGGAATGGGTAGTGTTTCTTTTCTTGATAGTGATTCATTTGTGCTAGCAATTAAGTATGTTAATTATTATTGTGGTGTTCTAAATTTAAATGAGCAAACATATATGAAGTACCAATCTATTCGGTTTCAAAAATAGGTATCTAATTTAAATATGAAGACTTATAAATGCTGATTAAAATGTGATAGATTTTACCTTTGCTGCTTAGAATTTATTGTAAGATCTGATAAGATCAGGAAGACTAGGGTCTCATTTTGTTTTCTTCAGCTATTACTTGTACAACCTGAGTAGGTGTCTTTATTTTTCTAACATAAATTTTGCATCTCCAAAATGCTGATAGAAGACCTGCATTGCCTTTTTAATGCCTCTCACCCTCAAGATTGCATATGGTAATATGTGAAACAAACTGAGGCTGTAGAGTGATATCCAAGTGCAGGTTATTATCATAATTAATATTAATCAACCAATGTAGAGAATGATTTTGGATACATACTTACTTATTAGAAATATGGAGAAGTGTATCTAACTATATAGTTAAGTCCTTACAACATTCTTCCAAATGACACCATTGCTTTCAATCACCCTGCATGCCATTTTATCTTAGAACATTACTAGGTTAAACTTCTGATCATTTTTCTATGTCTTTTGTATTTCCAATAGAAACACTTCAAAATGTCTCAGCATAGAAAATTGAGTACTTCATAAGGTTTCTTCTTAAAAGTTTATATAATCTCATCTCGAGCTACAGTATTCTCTTCTGCTATTGTGTATGTATTTGTGTTTCACAGGTCACAGCTTATCAATACCTGGCATGCCAGGGTCTGTCGTGAGTTATTGCCTTTGCTCACAGTCTTCAAATTGCTAAAATAGTCTAACCTTTTTTTGTTTGTCTATCAAAACTTACCATCCAAGTCCATGTTCAAATATCACCCTATGTGGGAATCACTCTACATTTGCCAAAGTCAGATTTAAATACTAACTCTATAAAGACCTCTTATCATTTTGTTTAAAACTTTATATATTCACCAAAATGTGCTTAGTTGTGTCGCTAATCTTGTGGGTTTTTCTTCTATGTATCACTAAATAATGAACCCTTTGAGAGAAGGAACCAATGGTTCTCAAATTTGACGTATATAAAGCAGTTTCCTTGCAAATAAATGTTAAAAACCATGAACACTCATAGTTATATGATGTTAAACAGGTAATTTAACAATTCTTTGTCTAAGTTTGCACATTTATAAAATTGATATCATAATGCCCAAGGAAAGGCTTGTTGGAACAATTATATTTTATTGTTTATATTGTTATTATTATTATTACTATTATTTTAAAACTTATCTGTCATATTATTTGTTCCTTTTCACTGCTATACTGAATTCAGCACTCTGCTCAGATACACAATAAATGTTTATTGAAAAATTCATTGAAAATTTGACTATATGCCCCTTTATGTATGTTTTACAACATCACTTTTTGAGAGGTGTATACTCACTGATCTATTACACTCATAAACATAGACTATGCTTCAAGGATATTTATAGTTAGATACTGATCTTACATTTTGGTTAGGAATTGGGTTGCTGATAGCATATCTAATGCAAGAGGAGCTCAATATTAAATTTCACTTTAGGCGGTAACCAAGTTGAGCACTGCCTCTAAGTAAAAGGAATACTCTGGTTACTGCTAGATCACTATAATCACTTGGTGACACCTTTGCTCTGTATTCTCATCAGGCATGACCTTCCGTTCTGCAGAGTCTTCAAAACACTGAATGAACTGGCCATTTATCGATTATACCTTCATCTAGTGCAGTGTAACGTTTCACATGCAGCACTCATTACTGTGAAGAATAAATTGGCAGAATGAATCCCACTGGGCTGTTAAAAACAAAGAACACTGCAAAAAGTATGGGATTATTTGACATTAAAATGAGCACATGTTTTATTGGGAGCACTGTCTTTTTTCAAACTTTTAAAATATACGTTCATCAGGCACTGTGAAGAGCCATAATAGAAAGTCACTAACTAAAAAGGACACCTCAGAAGAGATTACTCTGCTAGGAGCCGGGAAGCCTGATTTTAGACTTTGCTCTGCTGGCTAAGTGTTTTCTTAAGAGGTAGTTCACCCCTCTGAGCCTCAGTGTCTCTGTGAGTCAAACAAGGCAAATGACTTGTAACTTCAGGGATAATTACCAAATTATAGGGTTTTGTGTCAGAGAGTCATTAAACATATTTATTATCTAAATGCTTACATCTATGTCTTTGTGAATAGCTAGCTATATCTATCTTCCTATCACATATATCCCTATATGTATATGTAGATATAGATTTTGTCTACATAGGTGTGATATAGCTTGAGAGTATTTAAAATAGAATTTTTCCCCATAATTTTATCTCTGAAACATGATACACAAATTCATTCTCCAGTGAAACTATTTTGAGGATCATAATGAATAAGAAGCTTCAGATCACAACACGGAGCCTCGAAAAAATGTTCAGTGACTTATTTGGAAAATGTGCTCCAATGTTGTTAAACAAAAATTACTTTAAAATTTAAAAACACAAAACAAGCCATCTGGTTTAGTTGAACTCAAGGGACACAGGTGTTCCTGTGTAATTTACCATATCAAGTATAAAAAGATTGTATTCTCTTAAAGAACTAATAGTTGGGTTTTGTGATTCAGTCATTACCCTTTTTTTTTTTTTTTTACCACAGTATTTTATTTTTATTTTATTTTTTTTAATTTACCTTTATTGTTGAAACTATTACAGATGTCCTTTTTTCTCCCCTTGACCTCCTCCAGCCCATATACCCCCAGGCCTTCACCATATTTTAAAATATTTTTTAATCATGAATAGTGTTGGATAAAGAACAGAACAATAGTAACTTTGTCAATGATACTGTGTCCTTTCCCTTGATCTGAGCAACTTACCCACAGAGCAAAACCAAAGCCCTTCACAGTAGAGGACTCCACCTTTCTTAGAAGTGGCTTTAATAATCATTATGTGCTTCTTCATGCTTTTTGAGGATCTCAACCCAATCGGATAGGTTAATGATTATATCTTTCAAATATATTCTGCATGGTTTTCTCCACACTGATCTCTTCATAAGACGATGTTCTAGGAACTTAAGTAACATGTTTATGTAACAGATTCTAAAATTCAGCATTATTTACAACAAACATGTTTGCTTTAATAATAATCTTGGTGTTAGCGTTAGGTTGTCTTGATTAACACCGAACTCTCAGTTTGTATAATAGCATGCTGATGACAGGCATTTTCCAATGAATGTTAGAGCTCGTAGTCATAGATTTAACATTACAATACTAATAAACACATTACCATCCAAAAGTGCTGCGGTGAGGATTTACAAAAAATAAACACTTGAAAAATTAGACAGATACTATATAGGAAGTAACAAGATTTTTCTCACTGAAGTACTTGATTTATTTTTTTTCAGAGAGGAAGGGGGGTTGAATACACTTAAAGTAAACTGAAGGCTTAGGCTCTTGTTGCAGTTCTTCCATTTACTTTGTGGTCTTGGACAACTCACCTCAACCTTTAAAGTCTTGTAAGATTTTGCATAGATTTAATGAGAAAAATACATAAAGATTTTTAAGTAAATTGCATTATAAAAATATTAAGATACATTCTAAAAGTAATCATAATTTTTACAACTCGAAACAAGATGTGTGTTTGTGTGTGTGTGAATGTGTGTTTGTAGTCAAGATTTTGCCACATGTAAATTTCTCAGTTAAAATCAATCACATAATTCTGTTTTTTAATTTTTTATGTGGCTTTGTAGACTAATATATACACAACACACCAAGATCCTTATTTGATTAGCTTGGTGTTTGAAATGTAGTGATGCAAAGATGAGAAAAGGAGGAGGTGGGCGGTTATTTAACAATATACTTTTACTGTTTCAATGATTACTTTGAATATGAGTTAACTTCTGTAATTTTCATATTTTATAAAAATAAATTAAAAGAGGAAAATAATTCTGTAATTAATTGAAATTGAAATGCCGGTCAAAAAAAGCCCACCGAAAACTAATAAAAGCATTTACATAATCATTACCAAGTTAACAATGGGTACTTCAGACACTGGTGTGTAGCCTTGCAGGAACAGCATAAGGAGCTTATAATATAATGAAAATGTCCAAAAGGATGGACCAAGCAACCTGATTTTAAAGTTTTTCTCTCACCATCCTACTTTCCAGCTATTTGAAAAGAAACTAGTTACTTAACCAATATTCTTAGTACAAAGTAATTGCTGAATAAATGTCATTTTGCTTGATTACATTAAAAGTTACCTTTGTATACAGACATCTACACTGGAACCCTGAGAAAAGGTTGTCCTAAATTAATGGATTAGATTCTATGAAACAAAAGGGAATGTATAATATTTTCATTTAGAACAAATGTAATAGATTAATAATTATCTTTTCTATTTGGAACTTCTTTGCTCTCAGAGTTGATAAAAAATAAAGACAAGGAGGGGGAGGGGAGACATCTATAATACTTTCAACAATAAAGATAAATTTTAAAAATAAAAAATAAAAATAAAGGCAATATGCCAAATACCACTGTCTTTGATTAGAAGTGAAAATACTATCAAATACTCAGCTTTTTTTTTCCAGATCACACATTCATGCTGTATTTTTTCCACTGAAAAACAGAGCAAGATTTTGATGAATTTCCCTCAAATGAAATGCACATGAAAGTCTTGATTTAATAGACCCCAGACTACACATTTAGGTGAACTGGGAGATGTTATACCTTTGGGCACTTTAGTTAACAGCATTTAATTATGTTTAAGGGACATGTTACCTATTTAAGATATTTATATTTAGTTTCTGGGAATTTTTGATATTACCATAATACATCCATATACACACATATAAATGTATACATGTGCAGATTTGTACTTATACTTTTATTTATGTATTTTTACACCATTTATATATTAGCATATATTTAAATATAAATGAATGGGCTCTTAAATATATCATGTTTCGTTGGTAAAGAAACAACCTATAATAGTAAAATAGGAAGCCTACGAATTTGTTTAAAAGCTGTTTGGTTTTGTGACACATATATTCTGCACATTGCAAAATACCCTTCATGAAACATAGAGTGTTTTTTCATGTATGAAATCAATATTCTTCTTTAATATGTAAATAACTTCCCTGAATTCATTTAATTTTAAATTCTGGGATATATTGACAAATGGAAATACACCATTTTAAGTGCTAATTTTGTTTTAGAATGCAAACTACATCTTTGCAGAATGACTCATTTATATATAAAAACAAAAGACACTATACAATAAATTTGGAGTTTTAACATTCAACCCTACATTATTTTTAAAATGAAATTTATCAACATGAAATATAATCATGCTTGAGAAAAAATGAAAAGGAAACTGAAATCCTCAGGAAAATGTATAAAGTAGTAATATTTTATTTATATATTGCATATAATTTTACTTTGTCTAATTTTATTTATTTTTAAATATGTCTATGATTTCAGAGAGAGGAAGGGAGAGGGAGAGAGAGATAGAAACAATGATGAGAGTCATTGATCAGCTGCCTCCTGCACGCCCCCTGCTGGGAATCGAGCCCGCAACCCGGGCATGTGCCCTGACCGGGAATCGAACCCCTATTGCCTGGATCCTAGGTCAATGCTCAACCATTGAGCCATGCTGGCCAGGCACTTATGTCTAATTTTATATAAAATATCTAAACAACCTATTCTGAAGTAAAAAATTCAGATATTTGACACTGATATTCTCTCACCTTATATATTGCTTCTGAGTGTACATATTGTTTATATTAATATTAAGCATCCTCAGCAACTTGTATTTTAATCAGGGTAATTTGATGTTCTGTGCCCATTTTTTACAAATAATATAAAATTGATTTTCTATTATTGAATATTTTTCCAGTCAATCTTTGCATCCATGCTAATTAAGTATCAAGAAATGTATAATACCGCCCTGCTGGTGCTGCTCAGTGGTTGATTTTAAAAGTGTTAATGTCCAGAAGTTCTTTCCTGTACTACATATGCGTGACCTCGTGGTAACATAACACCTGAGTATGTATATAAATAGTGATGCATGTGTAATCAGAACATACAATCGTAGGTAAGAATCTAACTTTTACCCTCTCTTTCCCACTTTATGGGAGCATCTCTTTAACATATTAGTGAATTTCCCTCCCTTTTTGTTCTATTCTTTGAATCTTCATTGTTTTTGCCCCCAAATACCCCCTTAACTCTTTCCATGCACCTAAGAAAAGCAACTTTTTCTTCCACAACAAAACTTGTCTTTCATGTGTACATTTAACTAAAAATTGAGTGTCCACTATATGCCAGATAATGAATTGGGCACTTTCACATAACATTTTTTTCTTAATCTTAATAATAATTATGAGAAGCTTATATTGTTATTTCCAGATCAGGGCAATGATAGCCAAGGTGAGGAATCTAAAGAGATTCATTGACGTCCCAGTGTTACTGCTTTATAAACACACACATTGTTCATGTTACCTCTGCTCCTATAGGTGAGGGGCTCACTATTAGTTGCAGGTTAATGTCCCAAATAACATGATTCCATTTTTAAGTGTACTTTCCAGTGACTAATGAGATAAGGCCATTTGAAATTTTTGGAAATATACTTGGCTTACATCTAAAACAGATTTTAGATGTAAGTGGTCCTTTAATTAACTTCCAAACAATACCTTGATCGCTGTTTTTTCAGATGCTGACAAAAATAGCCTCAAATAAAATGTCCTTATGTAAAATAATTAAGCATTATGTATAGTATACAGCAGCACTCAATGAATCACTAGTTGTTTTTTTCCCCTTGGAAACTAGTTAACATGTCAACGTTATTAGTTACTTAAGTTAAAATTAACAAAGTAGAAAATTTAACAGAAATTTTTGAAATGTTCTGGTTAATGATGATGTTTTAAAAATGGTTATGACACAAGTTCAAGGTATATAATACATTTCTCTTCAAAGAAAGGGGTAATCAGAGCAGGTAAAAGTAAAACTGTACGTGTTTTGTAGATTTCTGAGCAAACAGAATCTTCTATTCTTTTCATTATTAATATGCCAGAGTTCTTTGTGTTCAGATTGCTCATGGTTAATATATATATATATATATATATATTTGCTCCCATTTTAATGAATATGCAAAATAAAAACCTTTTTTGTCTACTTTAGAGAGAGGTCCTCTGCACATTCTCTCTCCAGAGCACATTGGCCTCATATAAGAGACATAGGTCTCAATGTCTCTGAAATTTATCATCATGCTTATTTTAAGTACATCCAAAAAAATATCGCTGCACCTCAGAATTTTTGTTTGTATTCCCTTCTCTGTAGAATTGGGTTAATGTTCCTGCCTCTTCTATTCTCACTAGCATTACATCAACATCCTCCTTTGGCATATGATGGAAATTATTTTTAAAGCTTACAACGTAATGAACAAAAAAAATCAATTTCTGCCAACTAATCTATAATACTGTTCCTCTCACTTTGTCAAAAATGCTTGTGTTTCTAAATATGTGTACTCAATTTTTGAAGTTGAAATATTTTAAATACTTTTGCATCAAATGTATAATAAATGTAAAAGGGATTGTGATGTTAAAAATTACTGTAAGAATGAAAAGAGTAGAATAAAATAAAAACAAATTATATTTTATATGAAATAAGGACAGTGAAAAAGTGGCAATATTTAGTTTATTAAATTTTATTTTACCCTAGTGCAGTGAAATTATATCTCATTTCTCTTTTCAGATATTTCATATATTTTTATGTAGTGCAGTTTTTAAATTAAATGTTTTACACAATATCAACTGGGAACTGAACCTGAAGAAAGACTAGTTAAAGCAGCTCTCTGGGAAAATCTCCAGTGTCTCCTCCCTTTGCTGCATTTGCTTCCTTTTGTCTCTGCCAAAAGCAGAGGCGAAGGCAACCAACCTGTGTTAAATTCTTCGTTTATAAAATCAAGAGACCTCATCATCAAAAGTTCCAAATTCAGGAAGCTGTCAAAATGTTAATAAAACTTACCAGTAATGATAATAATTTCATCAATTTGGTTTTCCTTTAAGAAACGCAGAGGAGTCCTTTATATCAATTTTATAGCTGATGTTGAATTACTCAAGAATAACCTTCCCCCCCGTGTTTCCTTCATTTTATGGAGCTAACAGTACAAATGAGTAAACCTTTAAATTACACGTACTTCATAGTAATGCCCACCGATACACTTTTTTTTCAAGTAATTTCAACTTGCAAGAATAGGCCCTTAAAGCAAGAATAGTTTCTATTAGATTTGTATACAGCCACAGACTCCCCATGTGAACATATCATACTTGCTTACATGCTTCTAAGGGTTTTGTTTGTGCACACACAGGAATATGTGTGTGTGGGGGGAAGACACCCAAACTTAGGGTTCAGTTCTGTAAGAATGATCCTCTGCAAATCAAAACTAGAAGAGGATCCATGAAAAGTTTACATGCATGCATTTTAAACTGTTGCATATTCATTTAGGTTAATTCTAACTGTGGCAAGAAAACATGGTACATTATTTTGTCAATGGCAATTCTTCCCCCCCTCCAATATTTGCAATATATTTTCTCTGTCTCCTTTTTTGAAAATGTTTTGTTTTGTTGACTAATGAAAGGGACAGGAGAATTGGAAAATAGCAACACTTAAAAATACTGTTAATAGATTACTTCACGTTAATTACTACTGTAGGATTTCTGCAGGTATTTTTCAAAGAACCACTGAAAAAGAGGCAATTTGGCATGGTGTCAGTTTTACGATGCTTTCTGGAAAATGTCAACAGAAACCCAATATAATAATAAGCGTAATAAATTTCAGCTACACTTTTTTTACCATAATGTCAATTTTTCTGTAAGAGAAAATAATAGAGCTGGAAGGAATCCAGGTCATTGTCTAGTCCAACACTTTCATTTTATCAACAACAAAACTGAGGGTCAGGCAGCTGAAGGCATTAGCTCAAGATCATGCAGCAAATGGGCAACACTTTCACAAGGAGGCAGAGCTTTAATACAGACTGTTCAAGGCTTTTCTTCTTTTCTGTTGCCTTCCTAATTCTTTACTCATGGATCATAAATAGGTTAATTTTGTAAATTTTGTTATTTTGTTTACATTTGTTTAGTAATGGGTCTGGGAAATGAGTCAAAATGAAACAAAAACAGAAAAAGTGTGTATCAATAAATTGTTAACTAGTGATTTTCTTCAACAGTGAATACTAATATGTTATCTAACTACAAATTTTTTTTTTTTTAAAGAGTCAAACATTCTGGTTAAATTAATAAAATGCGATTTTAATTTTTAGGTTAGGTGGACATAAAAACCAATAGGAAATCAGAATTCATGGATTAATGCTATGAGGCTATAGTCAAATGAAACCTTAGAAATGAATACACAAGTAATTAGGAAATTATAATTTGGCTAGAAAACAGAAATAAACCATTCTATGTAAATTGGTATATCTGATAGCAACAAACAAACAAACAAAACCCTCTGGAATAACTTTAAAAACAATGACAAAACTCTGTTTAAATAGTTAACTTTAAAAATGCACATGTTGATGCCCGGCCGGGCGTGGCTCAGCGGCTGAGAGTCGACCTAGGATCCAGGTGCTTGGGGTTCGATTCCCGGTCAGGGCACATGCCCGGGCTGTGGGCTGCAGCCGATCAATGACTCTCATCATTGATGTTTCTATCTCTCTCTCCCTCTCCCTTCCTCTCTGAAATCAATAAAGATATATTTAAAAAATAAAAATGCACACGTTGAATTTTAAAACTCTTTACTAGTCACCACTGATAAATACAGATTAATGAAAAGCTTATCTTGCCTCGTTAAAAATGTGGCTAAATCACCCGGCCGGCATGCATAGCTCAGTGGTTGAGCATCAATCCATGAACCAGGAGATTGTGGTTCGATTCCTGATCAGGACGCATGCCTGGGTTTCGGGCTCGATTCCCAGTTGGGGGCATGCAGGAGGCAGCCGATCAATGACTCTCATCATTGATGTTTCTGTCTCACTCTCCCTTCCTCTCTCTGAAATGAATAAAGAACATATTTTTTAAAAATTAAAATTAAAATGTGGCTAAATCAAACATAATGACTTTAGATTATACACACACACACATATATATATGGGAGAGAGAGAAAGAGTTCTATAATATAGACAATACCCCTCATCTTTTATATTTCACCTGCTCATTGTGGTGTTCATAGAACATGGAAATAAACAGATTAAACTGGAGATTCAATATCTATGGCATTTATACGAAAGGTAAAATCACCAACACTTTATCAGCTACTAACAATCTCCATCAAAATCTCACGTGTGAAAATGATAAGCTCTGACAGAGCACACAAAGTACATTACGACAAGCAAGAGGAGTTGCTGGTCACTCTTTTACTTTTAGTCTTATGCTCCAGAGGTGGGGTAAAATTGTAGATTTCTACGTTACCACTTACTCCCATGAGCCTTTCAGAAGGGGAGGCACTGGAAACGTCACACTCCTTGTTTGAAGCATTGACAGCTGTTTTGAACTATTTCTAATGTCTTCCTTAAACACTCTTTCTGTATTTATCTGCAATTATTTTTTTTACATATACCCTCTCATAAATTGCTTTCCTAAATGTTCCGACTCTCTGACATGAAAACAAAAATAAAAACAAATAAGCAGAAAGCATTTTCAACCATTCTCTCACAATTAGCTGGATGACCTTGGGCAAGGATGTGGTTTCAAAAATGTTCTCATTCAATCCCTCACTGTAAAGCAAAGGTCAAGTCAGAGTGCATTCAAATTCAAATTGTCTAGGTGTTTGAGGCTGAAATAATGGCCATTTTTCTACATAGTTAATATCTCCCACACTGATGACTAAAATGGCCTTCAGAAAAAGTGTCCTACGATGATGTAATTATTTAGTCTTATTGACATGGTCTTAATACAGATCAGCGTCTTAAATCCATAATCTTTCCACAAGAATGTATCCTTGACAGGGATATTTTCCTCATAAAGGGAGAGTAGCTATTTCATATTTTAAATCTGTATTAAATTTTTAAAGGAATCAAAAATAACACCTCTTTCACAGGTTTGGTGTTATAATAACTGAAACATTAAATCATTAGAACAGTTTATTATACAAACTGAAAAGTGAATAAATGTTAACTCATTGCATTCCCAATAGATGTAGTCTGGCAGCTACAGTCTAAATCCAGGGATAGGTACAATATCCAGCCTTGATTACCCACATATTCTCTCAAAGTTTAAAGTTTTGGGTGTCTCCCCCATTTTCTACATATTAAGAATAAAACGAGAGATAACGCTTAGAGATAACTGCAGTTGTCCAAGCAATAGATTGGGCATATTTTATTGCTGTTCTCAACTGTAGAGAAAGGAGGGGAAAAAAGGCATATGGAATAGAGTAAATCCAACAAAGTTGTGTCAGGAGACCTAACTGTTAGAGTGTTAATTTTCACTACAGCTCACTAGCGCTGTAATTGCCTCAAGTCTTTTATTCTCTAAATTGAGTTTCTGACAAGATGTTTTTGAAGTCTCCTTTAAGTTTTAATTTTCTATATTATGATTCACTCCCATAATACTTTTTAAAATGGTAATATAAGTTAAAAATTTCTTGAGAATGTATATTTATTTTTAAATTTCAATTATGAAATTCTCTCTGGGATATGCACCAGTCATTGCTTTATTTGGCATGCTGTCATGTTTCAGGAAAAAATTAAAAAGTTGCCCAACAATTATTTGAATGTTAGTACTCACCGTTATTAGATGTGAAACAAATATCATCGAATACCCTAATTAAGAAGGGAAAGTTGGATCGAAGTAGTATTTTAATTATTATGGTTACTTCTAAAAATTCAAATCAAAGTGGGCACATATCTTTATTTTCCAACAGGATATCAAATATATCATGATGGGAAATAAAGATATGTGCCTACTTTGACTTGAATTTTGCATATAATTCATTATCATTTTATGCTTACCTGCTTACATTTTGCATTTGTTTTTAAGTGCTTAAATAGCTGGTGAAACATTCTTTAAGTTCACTTGTGCTTTTGTCTGTGAAATAGAGAGAGGTAAGAGATGGAGATAGAGATGGGGGTGGGGGTGGGGAAGAGAGGAAAGAAGGGACCGGGAGAAGCATAGACTGGATTTAGAATCTAAAACTGAAAATATAATTTTTTCCATGTTTTTTTGTTTGTTTGTTTTAATTGCTAGGTCAAGATCTCAGTAAGTGTTTCTTAGTAAGAACTTAAGGCATAAGGCAGAAGAAAGTATGACATATTTAAGGGGTTAACATAGACATGTTCTGAAGGATTGATGGTTCAAGGCAGTAGACCTGTTAAACTTTAGACCATGGGATTAGATTCTCATCTTTTTGAATTATGTGAATTTTGTGGGATAGAATTTTAGTTGGCTGTTTTAATAGATGAGACTTTACTCTTGTTTTGCTGATTAAATTTTAATATTTGGGGCAGGTGGACCTTTACGTGCTTTGTTGATATAGTGACTTTATTTAATTACAGAGTGAAAGTTGACATTTCACATGATGACTGTTAAAAAAAAAGTGCATGGTGCATTCTCATATTTTAGATCAAAATATGTACAGTGTATAGGAGTGTGCTCAAATTACTAGGAAAATATCAATCTATTGGAAGATGATTCCTGAAATTTCCTGATTAGCATTTGCTCTCTAAAAATAATTCAGTTCATTTCTAGAAAGTCTGGCAAATATATTGAGAATCTTGAGCTACCCAATGAACTGAGGAGTTTTCAGATCATGAGTTGACTAAATAGAACTTACAATATAAGGTAATCAGAGATGGGTCATTTATGAAGACAGAGTTTACGTGGAGATCTTGAAATAAAACTTTAAGGACAATACAGTTTGAATTTTAGTAAAAAGTATTATTTAGGGAACTTCTAAAACTTTGATTTTCATCAATGCCATCTGGGGATCATATGGAAAATACACATGACTGGGCCCTTGTCTGTAAACTTCTTTATCATTAAAAATGATAATAGTAGAGTTATTTAGTAAGATTATTGTACAGATTGTGTAGCTAACTCAAATAAATATTCAGTACCTTAATAAGCATTTAATGTGTTAGCTATACTAGTTGCTGTTACTACTATTACTTTTGGTGCACTCCAAAATTTGAGAACTAAATGTTTACCTACTTTCTATTATGCTTTAATAATAATTGCAAAGAAAATATTTCAGAAACAGAAATACTTTTCAACAAACATATTAGACACATTTTAAGATTTTCTAAGTTACTTCAGGACACTGATAGATGATTTCAGTCAAAAATAGAGAATATCAAAAATATGATAATTGTTTTGCAATTAGCAGTGGCCATTTGTCATTCTAGAAATTTCATTTACAGACCTAGGTGTGTTTGTCTTTGTATTACTATCTTCTCCTGAAAATGACTAGAAAGAAATTGGAACATGCATTTCAGAATTTGCTAAAATGTTATATTAAAAATCTCTCTTAGGCTTTGCATTTTTAATGATCAGTGCAAAAATTACTCATTATTTTCACTCCCTTGTGACAAGTTAAATTATGTTTCATTTTATTATTTTATAGAACAATATTTTTCTCATAAAATCTCTAGGACTTACAGCTGAGAATAGCTTGATGAAAATGATTTCTCTTACTTTCCTTCTCAAAAAGTCTTTATCTGAAATCTCTAAATAGACAGCAATATTACTATATGCATTATACATTTTCCATTTAAACTGCCAGTTTAATAACTGGTTGTTTGTGTTAAAGCGCTTAAGATATTGTCAGCAAAAACTATCAGTTACTTCTTCAGTTAACAGAGTGAGCCCTGTCAGTGTGGCTAAGTGGCTGAGTGTTGGCCCATGAACCAAGAGGTTCCCAGTTTGATTCCCAGTCAGGGCATACGTTTGGGTTGAGGGCTGGATCCCCAGTAGGGGGCATGTGGGAGGCACCTGATCATTGATGTTTCCATCTCCTTATCCCTCTTCCTTTTGTCTCACTAAAATAAATAAAAACATTAAAAAAATAGAGTAAGAGAAAAATTTTGGTCAAACACATAAATATCTAAATAGCATTGGTCTGCTTTTTTGTGTATATGTGTGTGCAATTCTCTGTTAAAACTCTGACTTCCTTCAACTTATCTTCATGTACTTTAGATTTATTTATCACATGCAATCATCTAGTTTTCTTGTTAATATAAGAAATTAAATAGAAAAGCATGAGATTTGGACTTATGTAAGTACTTACATTGTTAACACCCAGCTCTTGGATGTAAATTTATATTAAATAGTCATGATCAGTGAAGTGCAGCCAAAAACCTCTTCCATAGTGTTCAGTAAACTTCCTTCTCTTATCCTCTATCATTAAAAAAAATAATAATGTTTACTGAGTACTTACTCATCAAAAAATCAACTATCTTATACTTCATTTGACTATATGACAAAACTGAGAACCCATGTGAGAAACTAGAGCACAGTCATTTTACATAGCTACCAAATTGCACAAAACAGAAGAAACCAGGATCCTGCGCTGGGTTAACTAATACTAAAGCCTTCAATTTTTCTATTTCAGTGTGGTACTGTACTTTTTACTTACTCCTCCTTGCTTATGTTCTTTACTAGTGTTTATAGTAAAGAACTAGAGGTTTGTTTCTGTAATTTGACTCCAGCCTTACTCAGAGCTATTTGGTGCATAGTAAATTAACAGAAGTAAAACCTTTCCCTCATTTTTAGACAAAATTCTATTCTTTCTCCCACCTCCTCCTTTTGCATGAAATCTGAAAATACTCAAATATTCATTACCTTTAAACACTTCTTTCAGTGCTCACTGAACTGTCTTTTTTAAAAATTTATTTTATTGTTGAGAGCAATATAGATGTACCCCTCCCCTCCCTTTGCCCTCTGCCACCCATCTTCCACCCCACTCCAGGCCTTTTATTATCTGTGTCCATGGGCTATGTATATATGTTTATAAGTTATTTGGTTGATCTCTGCCTGCCCTCCTTGCTGCCTTCCCTCTGTGATCTGTCAGTATGTTTCCTGCTTCCATGCTTATGGTCTTATCTTGTTCATCTATTTATTTTGTTCCTTAGATTCCACATAGAAGTGAGATTGTGTGATATTTGTCTTTCTCTGACTGCTTATTTTGCTTAGCATAATGTTCTCCAAGTCCACTCTTGCTGTCTCAAAAGGTAAGAGGTCTTTCTTTTTTACCAATGCATAGTATTCCATTGTGTGAATGTACATCTAGTGGCATCTGATTTAAAAAAAAAAGGTTGGAAAACTTAGGGCATTCTTGGGAAATTAACTTTTTAAATTAGATTGAATCATGTTAAATTTCTACTTTTTTTAAGGTCAAAACAGCTGAATATCAGTGATTTCATGTGGCTCAATTCCTATGATCTACATTCTAATGATGTCTAATATTTATCTCCATCTACAACTTCTTTACTCCAACCACAATATTAAATGCCCAATACCAGCTTTGTATATTTATCTGGATGTTTTGTAGTCACTGTCTTCATTTCTATTAATACATAACAAGTCACCACATATTTAATGCCTTAAAATAACCCATTTATTATCTCACAGTTGTAGCCTGGTTAGTTCTGCTGGGTTCCCTGCTTAGGTTCTCACAAAGCCATAATCAAAGTGTCTTCTGGGCTGGGCTTTTATCTGGTGATCTGGGGAAGAATTTGCTTCAAAGTTCATTTGGGTTGTTGGAACAATACAGGTCCTTGTGGTTGTTGTACTGAGGTGCCCATTTACAAACTTGTTTTCAGTCAGGCTCTCAGTTTCTAGAGGCTTCTAGAGGTTTGTTTGTTTGTTTTGTCAT
The DNA here is from genome assembly GCF_054644295.1 of Miniopterus natalensis. NCBI lineage: Eukaryota > Metazoa > Chordata > Mammalia > Chiroptera > Miniopteridae > Miniopterus > Miniopterus natalensis. Next base: position 68,044,115 of record NC_142086.1, read on the forward strand.
GTAGCTTCTTCATTTTTAAACTAATGTGAAATTCTTTTTATACTTCATATCTTTTGACTTGGCCTTCTACCACCATCCAGAATACTTTTATTTTAAAGGAAACTAATCTTCCTTTTTTTATAACATGTAATATAATCATGGGAGTGAAATATCATATTTACAGGTTCTTACCACACTAAAAGAGCAAGAGGATATCCAAGAGTGAGAGTAATTCTTATCATTTGGTCTATGATAGGTTCTTTACAATTAATATTTTTTAAAGGGAAGTTCTGACCTTCACAATCAATCCTACTCTACTTTCTTCTCAGTTAGCCTGATAGTCCTGCCATCGGCAGAAACAATGGCAGTATGGGGGAAGGGAATCTTATTTCCTCACTATCTCCTGATTTTCACCAATTCTTCATTATATTCTACACATTTACCAGATATTTATTGAATCCACCCTCTTCACTTCTTTTTTATTACCATCGCATTCATTCTGGCCCTCATCATTTATAAATGTATTATATTATTCCAACATATGTATTTTTAAATATATATATATATATATATTTAATTTCAGCAAGAGGAAGGGAGAGGGAAAGAGAGAGAGAGAGAAACATCAATGATGAGAGAAAGTCATTGATCGGCTGCCTCCTGTGTGCCCCCTACTGGGGATTGAACCCACAACCCAGGCATGTGCCCTGACTGGGAATCATACAGTGATCTCCTGGTTCATAGGTTGATGCTCAACCACTGTGCAATGCTGGCCAGGCATAACATGTCTTTATATTATTGCCAGAATAACTATCAAGTATATAAAATTAATCATGAAAGAGCTCTACCAATACAATGATTTTCAGTAGTAGTAGATCGAGATGTATATCAGAATAAACTTGGGGTATTTTTTAGAATGCCTCTTTACCCTTTCTCCCTTCATTCTTAGATGGTTACTTAACCTTGGATTAATAATCTGTTTGAGAATAACTCTTTAATGGATCTATGATTTTTCAATGAAATTCAAGTTTCACAGAGCTATAAGAGAGCCTCCATGATTTGATACTTGCCTCTAGCTTGGTTTTTACTCTTCTGTGTCTGATATTTCATTATTTAAAGGTACTTGGACTAGATATGTCATTATTTTTAAATTTGGCATTGCCCAGTCATGTTTTCTTTCTCAGAATTTCTTGGCTCCTTTCTTTTCTTGACAGATTACTACTCATTTGGTGGCAGTTACTTCATATGTGATCTTCTCAAGGTTGATATTTATGAAATTTTATTCTATTTATACTCCATAGTGCAAACTAGCTCCCTCTTATCCATTTTTATTTTAGGCTCATGATCGTCTTACAATTTTGATTTGCATTTCTACTTATATATCAGCATCTCTGGTGGCAAAATTCTAAGATGGCCTCCAATGATCCCCAATGACTGATGTTCATGACCTTGTATAATCTTCTTTTCTTGGGTGTGGGCAGGATCTGTGACTCGCTAATAATCAATAGAATATGGCAAAGGTGATGGGCTGTCGCTCATATGTTGATGTTACATTATATAAGACTTTATTTTGCTACAAATAAAGCTTGTTCTAGAGATATTCCTGCCTGGCTAATCAAAATAAGTGGCCAGATTGAGAAAGCATAATAGAGTAAGACAATGCGGGAGCCTCTAGGAACTGCAGACAGGCTCCTAGAAGCTGAGGGAAGCCTCCAGCAGATAAACTGGAGTAATAAGTCATAGCCCTCAAGGAAATAAATCTTCTTGAGTAATCTTGGAAGAAGATTTCTCTTCAAACTAAAAACAAAAATATACTGACTGATGCCTTGACCTCCACCTTTTGAGACCCTGAGAAGAGGACTCTTTTAAATTGTGTTCAGACCCTGAACCACACAAACAGTAAGATAATAAATCTATGCTTTTAAGCTGCTAAATGTTTGGTAATTTATTACACAGCAATAAGAAACTAATGCAGTCTCCAATTCTAGATATTGGCATCCTCAAGAGTAGATTATGCTATAGCCGTTGTTGTGTGTCTACAGTCTTGAGTAGTATCTAATATACAGTAAATGCTGTGTGAGGAACTGTTGAAAGAATATGAATTATACAGCAGGTAAATTATACAGTTCCAGGCTTTCAATGGTCATTAATTTTTAGATATATAAATATATATCTGTATTTATTGTTTTGTTAATATCTGTCTATATTTTTTAGTAAATATAAACTTTTAGAGATATACTGGCACTGGCATCTTTTCTGCTGTTTCTTATTTAAGTCCAACCAGTCCACCCACCCAAAACTTTATGTCTAGTAAACCCAAAGAGCCCTGAACCTCCTGGACCTCAATACTAACTCTCATACACTGGTTTTTATCTTTCTGGCCTTGGTTCTTGATTCCAATCTATATCTTAATGTTTCCTTCAGTGTCCCATTTGATTTGATGACATACCAAGACTTTTGTTTTAATTTCCTGAGAAGTTAAAACAAAAACTTTGGTTTCCAAAATAACATTGTATCACCTTAATTTCTAGATATTCACATAGTTTCACTGAAGAAAACTCCTAACTCCAAACCCCATTCTTTCTGAACTACTCCACTTGCCAGATGGGCTATAAGGGGAATTCAGCTAGTATTTCCTGATGATTTATGGTTTATTATCTTCCCATAATTCTCTGAGAGTCAGCCATTCTTCAATCCATCTCCAATGAAACTAATTTGATATGAACAAAAGAGCACCATGAACATGTTTATATTTACACCGCAAAATAACAAATGTGAAAGCAGAGTAGTTGGTATTATGCTTTTAGGCACCACTAACCTAAGTGAATTTTTGTGCCTGTTTTGCTCCTAGATACAATCAGAAGGGTTTGGAACAAGAAAGGGTTTGGTTTGGAGCAAGGAAGCAATACTATGATTTGTTTTCCTATAATTACAGTGATATCAGTACATGAAATGCTTATTGCTTTTAAGGGACTCTAAACTGATGAGTTTCTTCAAGTCTCACCTTTTTAATGAGAGACTATTCCCCTATCCATTACCCGTGGATCCATTGATGCCTAGAGTGGCCATGATTTCCACTTGCTTCACACTGATGGATACATAGCAGGAAAAGCCTTGGTGGGGGCCTAGATATACTTGTTTTAAATGAGCCCATTTTCAAGGCAGAGAAGGAAAAGACACAAAGTTATCTAGCGACCTGAACCATCTCCCTGATGACAAACATAGGGTACGTATACCACCAAATGAGTGGTATGCATTTGGCTTGAAATGTCCTATCCATAGGAACCTCTGACCCAACTATTAAGAAACCCGACACTTGCCCTGGGCAGGTGGCTCGGTTGGTTGAGAGCATTGTCCTGTACACCAAAACGTTGTGGGTCCGGGGACATGCCTACATTTCAGGTTCCATTCCTGGGGAGGGTGAATGGAAGGCAACTGATCTCTCTCCCCCCCCTCCCTCCCTCTCTCTCTCTCTCTCTCCCTTCCTTCCTTTCTCTCAAAAAACAAAAGACATATCTCAGATGAAGACAAAAAAAAGAAGAATCTTATTCTTCCTCTCCAAGCACTACCAACAATATAGCTCCCAGGTTTAATCAATTCCAGTTTTGCTTTACCTTCTTGATCCTAAACTTTCAGAGCCATTACGCTTCCTTCAGGAAAAAAATTGACATAACACAAGGACTTGGCGTTTTCCTAACATTTATTGTATAATGATATTAGTTTATTTTCATCTATATACTTTGATATTATTAAGAGCTAAATTTCCCAAGAGGGAAATGACCTTATATTTTTCCCAAACATGACTGTGGCATTCCATTTTATATCTTGCTAATTCCTGCCCTAATTCTGCCCTGACCTGGGCGTGCACTCTTTTATCCCTGAAGTGAAAGTTACCTTGTTTCAAACAGATCTTAGAAAAGCAACTCCAACTGTGTATCCACATCTAAAATGGTAGCCTGGGATAAATTATCCTATGTGGATCGTAAAAGGCTGCTGCTCAGTGCTGTCTCCAAGAATAGGATGAATTTCATCCACAAAATTTACACTGTCCTCTTGATGATGTCACTCTCTTTGCCATGCCTAGAGTCTCCAGCTATTTGCTTTCTAAGCATGCCAAGGCAGTTTCTAAAATACTGTTCAATGTCTATGTATGTATCTTTGTACATTCCCATTGTTCATTACCTGCAGATTTATAGAATTTCAATAGGAATTTGATGAGCACTCATGCTGCTACTGTTACACATTCAAAAAAGAACATCATAGATGCTTTTAACTTACCAAATCAGAATTGTATCTAACAATTCACTGTAGTTTTCTAGCAGATACATTCTATTCCATTTAATCAATGCCTTCTCTAGGTCCTCCTTGCAATACCAAAGACAAAACAACCAAAACAACAAATGTAACATCTGTTCAATATCTAGTGATCCTCTATGAAAAACTAGTAGAACATGGATTGTTTCTTACATATTCCAAGTCATAAATAATTTTTCTTTAAGTTTTTATATGAACTATATATATTAGATATACACAGATTTGTGTGTGTACACATGCATGCATTGCAATATCTCATAAGTATTATCTAAACATGTCTTAGTGAATGAAGTAAAGGGAGATAGGTTAAAAGATTATAACCTACCAACCACCAAGTTTTAAAGAGCTATAATTTATCTCATATGTGACTGGAATTGAATATTAATCTATGCATTAGAAAGGCATAATCATATTTCTCTATAGTATGCATAATAGTAGTTGGTGGTACTGAGTAGAATAACATTTTTCCATGTAAATTACTTATGTCCAGTATCATCATTCAGTCTCTAAGAGTTCAAATGCTTATCCTAACAGAGAAGACTTTGCTCTAACTAGTAGATGAAATTGACATAAAGATTGCTGAAGGAAATAAAATATGTGACATTCCAATTTCAATGTCTGAAAATCTTTTCATTTTGCTTAAAAAATTTGGGATCTATAGGGTTATTGGAAAGCTCAAAAAGTTGAAAATGTGAATGCTATTTGTGTTTAACCTCTACATTTTAAACATGTACTGAGTAGTCTAAAGGGTTTTTAGAAAAATAATACAAGAATGTCTGTGTGATTTAATAGGATAAGATTTTTGAATGAGTTAGGAGGAATGTAAATTAATGAAAGGTTTTAAATCATTCAAAATTTGACTAAATATTTAAAGGTTGGAGTTCAAATATCTCTCCAGATACAGAGAGCTTTTGAAATATAGGAGTTAGTTGAGTATCTTAACTTCTTAAAATAATCTGTGGTTGTAAATAAAGGACAATTATGTTGATATTAGAAGATGATGATAATTACTGGAGATTAAATTTCCAGAGAGGATTTCTGTAATTATGAAAGACTTAACCTTTAGAATAGTTAATAAGTATACTGAAGGAGAAAGTTAATTTAGTAGAAGAAAAATATTATCTAGAACCTGATGGTGAGCATTACAAATGTTGAAGACTAGCATCAAGGAAAATATGTATTAAAGTATTTGATTTAAAAAGGCACTATATGAGGTTTAACATAATGGCTTCATTTACTTTAAAATTATTCTATAATTTTCACATCATACAATATTATTTTCCTTTAGATTTTTTTCAAACTTTTCAAAATTTTTAAATATTCTTAGATCATGGACTGTACAAAAATTGATCTGATTTGGCAGGCCCAACTTGGCCTGACAGCCACAGTTTACTAATCCCTGTCCTATACAACAGGTCCCCTATTAAACAAAATATTGACACATACAAATAGCTAAGAAAACACACTCTGAAGAGACAAATTAATTATCAGTACAAGAGTTAAAGATTACAAATATGTTAGAAGTGTTAAGTCCATTAGGTCTATGTTAAAGACCCTAGCTGTAAAAGTAGTCAATATGCAAGGTTACATATATGTTTTCAGCACAGAGATTAAAATTATAAGAAATAACTAAATATAAAAGCTAGAAATAAAAACATAAAGTACCACAGTCATAGAAATGAAGAATGCTTTTGAGGGATCATCAGTAAACTCAAAGTAGCTGACAAAGAATTAGAGAGCTTGAAGATAGATATAAGCACCCAAACTGAAACGAAGTGAACATAAAAGAACGAAAAATAAAACAAGCCAACGACAAAGGGAACAGAGCATCCAAGCAGGATCCAGAAGTCTAACATATGTACATTTGGATTCCATAAAGAACAAGAAAGAGAATAGGAAGAAAAAATATTTGTAGAAATAATGCACAAGAATATTCCCAAATTAGTGACAGATAAGATTGGAAAACATCAAGCAGAATTAAAACAAACAAGCAAAAAACACAAACACTTAGGTATGCCATATTTTAAATTGCTGAAAACCAAACATAAAGAAAAAAGTTTGAAGATAAAAAGCAAGATATAGGTAAATGGTACAGAGGAACCAGAATAAAATTAAAGCTAACTGGTCAGAAACTATGTAAGAAAACAATAAACGTTATTAATTTTCATATTGTTAATGGTTCCTTTCATGCTACAATGGTAGAGTTGAGTGGCTGCAAAGCCTAAAAATAGGTAGTTTAAAATTAAAAGGATAACAAAAGAAATGCCATCCTGACACTATCCAAAAGAAAGATAACAGAAGCTATTTTCAGCCAAAGTAGACTCCAGGATATGGAATTATTAGAGATAAAGAGGGAATTACAAAATCATAAAGTTATCAATTATCTAAGAAGACATAGAAGCTTTCTAATTGCATGTAGATCTAATAATAGTCTTTTAAAATACACGAGGCAAAAGGTGGTAGATCTGAAGGAAGAAATAGATAACGCCACAGTGATAGTTAAAGACTTCAACATTCTTTCGTAATAATTGACAGAACTAGTAGATGGAAATTCAATGGGGAAATAGATGACCTGACTAACATTATCAGACAACTTGACCTGTTTGACATTTATAAAATATTCCATGCAACAAGAGCAGAATACACATTCTTCTCAAGTGCACATGTAACATTATGCAATATAGACAATATAGACCAAAAACAAATCTCTAATGCCAGAATGCTAGATGATTTTTTAACAACTTTATTAATTTATATTTTTACTTACTATAAGCCCCCATCTCAAGTATACAGTATTATGATTTTAATTAATTTGCCTACTGGTAAAATAATAAACATTAATTCGTTTTTTTAATTGATAATTTATTTTATTTTATTTTATTATTTTATCTTAGAGAGAAAGGGAGGAGATAGAGAGAGAAACATCAATGTGAGAGAGAAACATCAATTGGTTGCCTCCCCAGTGGGGGCTGAACCCACAACCTGGGCATATGGCTGGAAGAGAGTCCAAGACCCTTCAGTGCATTGGACAAGGCTCCAACCAACCAAGCCACAGTGGCCAGGGCAACATAATTTAGTTTTAAAAGATATTTTTCATTCTGTTTTGATAAGGTTCTAATAAATAATATGAATTGTATAGAATCTGGTTATACAAAATGCTAGTATGTATACTGCGCAATGGAATGTCTAATGGCATAGTAGATAGAGAATAAAAAAAAGAGTGCAGACATTCTGAAAGAGTTTATAAGCTGTTTTGTTTTATAAAGTTAGATTTACACATATAACCCAGCAATTGCACACTTGGTATTTATCTTAGAGAAATGAAAATTTATGTTGCCTCCAAACATCTACATGACCATTCCTAAGATTTTTTTTAAAGGTTTTATCCTTTGGGGAAATTTAAGTTCATAGCAAAATTTAGAGAACGGTACAGAAATTTCTTCATATTTTCTCTACCCCCACACAACTTTGTTCTTCTTTAAGTTTGTGTTGGCTATTCTGGGTCCTTTGCCTCTCTATGAACTTTGGATCCATTTGTTGATATCTATAAAATAACTTGCTAGAATTTTTATTGGAATTTCATTGAATCTTTAGATCATGTTTGGAAGAACTGATCTCTTCCATCAATGACAGACTAACCATATAAAGTCCTAGACTCATTCTTAATTGGGAAAATAATGTTGGGACATCCCAGCTGAGTACTTCTCATGAGGTTGACAGAGACCTTAGAAAGAATTACAGCACAGCTAAACTTTCCTCTGCTCAATTCTATCACTTGTCCTCTTTTCCAAATGTGTTGTTCCTTAACATTCTACATACTAACTTGTCTCATAGTTCCTTTTTGCAAGATTACAGCTTGAAACAGAGATTGTCCAAACAGCAGGTCAGCAACTCAGATTTTTGTTTAACTATTTTGAAATTGGTTAAGGGGGGAGGTAGTTGGGTTTCAGCTATCTCTTTGTAGTCTTGGTTCTTAAACCCTATAAGGACTTATCAGCTTCTCAATACCTTCAAATAGATTTTTTAAATATTTTATTCACCCAGCCGGGCGAGGCTCAGCGGTTGAGAGTCAACCTAGGATCCAGGTGATCGGGGTTCGATTCCCGATCAGGGCACATGCCCGGGTTGCGGGCTGCAGCCAATCAATGACTCTCATCATTGATGTTCCTATCTCTCTCTCTCTCCATCTCCTTTCCTCTCTCTGAAATCAATAAAGATATATTTAAAAAAATAAAATATTTTATTCAGCTCTTCTAACTAACATTGGTAGGAGGGCAATTGGAATTGCCTAATCTGCTATTCCCATAAAAGCATTTCTTTTTTTAGCAGAGCAATTGAAAATTTAACTTCAATATTATGCTTTCTTAGTTTACACAGTGTATGTTAGTACTATTTTTAATACCGAAGTGGAGAAAACATATTCTGATTAATATATAATATTCTTGTTTGTCCTCAATAATATTTATATGAAAGTTATTTTTATTATAATATGAATCATTATTATTTTTAAATAACACAATTGGTAGGAAATCCTGGAAACTTCTATTAATTTTATATAAGAATTCAGTTCACTATTTTAACACATATATATATGTTAAAATAAAAAATATATATACATATATTCTTCTCTGAATCTATGATGACCTTTCTTAATTTTAACATCTCAGATTTAAATATTATTCATATTGCCTTCTTTAAGGCCCTAATGTAAGTAAAATAGGAACTGTTCTTCTTATATTGGCTGCTTTGAGATTTAGTTATCTGTTTTTCTCATATTCAGTTCCAGAAAATTCTAAGCTTAAGAGTAAAAATTGCATTGGATATTATAATCCTGTCTCAGTCTTGAATCAATAAGGTTTTTCTATAAAGGTTAATTTATTTTCAATTATTCTTGGAATGAGAAAACTGTCACAGATCCAGTACTGAGTTTTTTGTAGAATTTTAGTCTTTCTTTATGGATTTTTTTTAAAAAGATACTGTGTCTATATCTCTGTTTCCTTAATTTTCTCTAACTTCCTTAGCTCCCTTACTCTGTCCTTCTACAGACATACATTATTAACTAAAATTCAGTTTGAAAAGAACTGATTATATATCGTGTCTCCATGAAGTGAATTAAAGGACAATGACTAACTATATGATTGTCAGGGAGCACCATGTAATTTAATTAATAATTTTTTAAAAAGAAGTATACATGTTGAAAATGATCATGGATAATTTGCCTAATAGACAACAGTGCTTGTTCTTCCTAATGTTGATAGCAGTCATAGTGCAGCAGAAATTTAGTTAGAAACTATGATAGGTTAGGTACAGGAACATATCTTTCTATTGAACTATACAATTGTAAGCATTAATGAGTCTGAGGGTGTTTTCTAGATGTTTGTATTTCTCCATATCTCCATAAATATTGGTACTGCATGTTGTCATGTGTCACCTTGACTTGTTTAAATAGATATATATGGGGCTTTTTCTTCTAGTACTCAAACAAGGTAGAATTAGTTCTTACGTATTGACTCCCTGTCACATTTCAGAGACCAGGGCATAAATATCAGGCTCCATGGCATTTAATAGGATTTTAATAGAAATAATCAGTCATATTTTTATTAAAGTCCAGTCAATAAATAGGTGCTCCCACTCATAAGAATAAACAACAGTAAATTTAATATTATAACACATATTTACTTCATATAATTTGTGTTCATAATTTTTTCAGGTCAAAACCACTTATAATAAACTTTAAGGAGCTTGTTATAGAATTACATTTAAAAAATCTCCACTAGGAGAGGACATGTCATATCTTTAAAGTAAATATTTTAATAACAAAGAAATAATCTCCATGTCACATGAATACTAATACTAATACTAATACATTCTGATTAGATACATTAAATTTTCGGTTTTAAATTTGTTTTAGGACTTGTAGTTTAAGTGAAGCCCCCTCCTCTTTTTTTAATGAAAAACACTTTCTGTATGGAAATTTATATTATGTTCATATTATATTCTCATGTACTAGAAAAAAAAAACACAACTAAACAAGCTATTGGGACAAAGAACTGAGTTTCTATTGTAGGTTTTATTAATTCCAGGACATTAAGTAATTCTGAATCTTTATTTATTTCTTATTCTATAAGATGAAGATAACAGTCTATTATAATTTCTTCTAAAAGATTTTGTGGAGACTAAATGAAATAGTATATAAAAAGTTCTGTAATTGTTAGATACTACTACTATCAATAATATATTTTGTCAATAATAAATTTCCATTATTCGTAATGTTTTCCATACTATAAAAATATCAAAAAAGGGACAATTTTGAGTATATTTAGTGTTAGATGTTGTTTTTAAAATACAATTCTATTTTCATTATATGGTTTGAATTTAGTAAAATGGTATGCCTTGATGGTTATTTTTGAAGGAAAATATACAAGCATTCAATTAAGTTCAAAGAATTTTTTTAAAGGTCTATGAGGCACTATAGAGAGATTTTTAAAAATTCAAAACGGAATCAATACCACCAAATAGACTTCAGCAATAATGATGCAGAAGATAGATACGTCAGTAAATAATTGTAATAAGCTCAAATGAAATAATTTTGAAATAAGGTTATATGAAGCATATCATAACACCACTGAGTAAAGAGGGATTATTTTAGAACATTAGAAAAAAGAAATGTTTCCTAGAAATTATGAAAATTTACCCAGACTTTGAAAATTAAAAAAGAAAAAAGCATAGAATAGATACAAGGGCAATCCACGACGAACGAGTAAAGCTGCATTGCAGGAAAGAAGTTACAAAAATGCTTATCCAGAGAATAACCCTTCTGTGATGGCTGGAGAGAGCATATGGGCTGAGCAGTGTGGAAGTGTGTGATAGTTTCAGAGTACGGTTTGTGTCTATGAGGCAGATGGTCATGCATGTCCTATCAAAGATTATGAACATTTTTTTCTATAAAGAATGGAGAGCAATTGAAAATTTAAAAAATAAGATCTTGTTGTTGTGTCTTATCTTTTTGTGGCAAATTAGGGTCAGTAAAAAAACAGCAAGTGGAATATTTGGATACATAAAGTTATTTTCTACCTTGTCTTCTAATTCACTGATCTGATCCCCAGCTTCCTCTAATCTGCTGTTTATTGCTTCCAATGTATTTTTTTATTTCTACTATGCCATTCTTAATTTCCTTCATAGTTTCCATATCTTCTGTCATGCTGTTGAGCATCCTTATGATCAGTATTCTGAACTTTCTATCTGACAGATTGCTAATCTCCATTTCATTTAGCTCTTCTTCTGGAGAATTCTTTTGTTGTTTCATTTGGGCTTGTTTTTTTGTCTCCCCATTTTGGCTGCCTGTTTGGATATATTTCTATGTATCACATAGATATGCTAAGACTCCCAGTCTTTTGGATGGTCTCTGGTGCAGGCCAAAGTCAGACGCTGTTTGTGACTGGCCTTGATTCCCTGTTTGAAGCTTTCTGCACTTCACAGTTTGTGGCTCTCTCTTCTGGGGCTGAGTGAGTTTGGAAAGGACCAAGATGTACACCAAGGTCTGCTTTTCCAATCCTTGGGTCCAGCAACAAATCAGGCAAAGATTCAAAGCACCCAGAGGCTGGTTGATATTGAGTCTCCTAATGAGCCTCAGGCTGTAGAAACTCCACAGGTGGGGTGAGAGGTTTTCAATGGACGGGGCAATTGTCCCTGTGCCCTTCCTCTCCCACCAGCAAAAGCTGCTTGGATAGCAAATGTCTGCCTCTGAAAGGTGTCCTCTGCACTATGGGAGATCGACTCGGCACAGGAATCCAGATGGCTGCCCTCTGAGCTCTATTCCCCAAGCCTGCATTCTCCTCCCACAGCTCCAGTCCGAGCCCAAGGCGAGTGGCTGCACAGGAAACTTGGTGTGTTGGCCCTTTAAGAGGGGCCTGCGTTTCCAGCCATCTCTCCCTGGCAGACAGAAACCCGGCTGCTTTTCACAGCCAGATGTTATATGGCACCTTTCTCAGTTCTGGTGCTCCGGGCTGGGAAGCCCAGCCTGGAGTTTAGGCCCCAGAGTCCTCAGTGGGACCCCCCACAGCTGAGATACCCCTCTGGACCCTCAGCTGCTGTATGTGGGAGCCCAGCAGCCCTCTCGCCTCCGCACTTCCTACCAGTCTCTGTGCGTCTCCACTTTTCCTCCTTGGTTGTGAGGGTGCTCCCCAGCTCCTCTTCAGTTATTGTTGATTAGTCAGGATGGTTTTTCTCTATTTTAGTTGTAATTCCAGCTTGGTCCTGGGAGAGCATCAGTGTAGCTTCCACTCAGTCTGCTGCAGTCTTGGAATCCTGCAATTTAATTAAGTTCTCTGGATACATAAAGTTAAGTGAGGAAATCATTGCTATAAATAAATTGTGAAACAGTGAGATCTGAGTTGGAATTTAATTGTGGAATTGATGCCTGACTGGATGGGGGTAGGGATGAAAAGGAAAATATCTGAAGGTACCTTTGACATTGGGTTACATCTCAAAATTTTAAATGATGTAGAAAGTAAATAAAAGAAGAAAGTAGGGGTGAATAGAGGAGGAGGAATGGTTAAAAGCATTCACTCAGTCATTCATTGCATAACTGTTTATAGAACTAATATGTGCCAGACACTTATCAGGTCGTGGTGACAGAGAAGTGTCAGGATTGCTTTTAGCTGTATCTCTATCTTCTACCTTGTTCTCATCGTCTGAAATGGGCCAGGACAGGACTCAAGAGCCATATTGAATAGTTGGAAGATACCCAGCATTAGTGACCAATGTCAATAGGTGACCAGAGATTTCCCTTCTTGCCCCATTTCTATGTTCTCATGCTACAAAAAACTCAGGACTGGAGCTACAGACATGACCATTAGGAACGCTCTTATAAAGTTCAAAAGTAGGGATACAGAGCCAGATACAATCAGTTTTATGAAATAAAAATTAGTCTACATTGTTAAGATGTAACAGTCATTTTACCATAAAAATGCAAAAGGTTATAGACAAAGAGAGAATCTTAAAAGTAGCAAGAGAAAAGCAGTTAACAAGGGAGTTCCCAAAAGATGGTCAGTTGATTTCTCAACAGAAACTTTGCAGGCCAGAAGGGATCGGCAAGAAATATGCAAAGTGATAAAAAATAAGGACCTACAACCAAGATTGCTCCACACAGCAAAGCTATCATTTAGAATCAAAGGACAGATAAAAAGCCTCCCAGACAAGAAAAAACTAAAGAAGTTCATCACCACCAAACCATTATTACATGAAATTATAGGCTTGGGTGGGAAGGAAAGACTCTTACTTTGTGCTTTGTGACAAGGTTAAGTGACCTTGTTTAGTGGGAAACTTAAAGCACTTATCACCCAAACAACTTTTGTCTCATTTATTAGCTTTTCAGAACTAGAAGCAGCTGGATTTTCCAACCTGCCAAGGCCACGGTTTTCTGGACTTTATTTATTCTTTTAGATTTCTGCCTGAAAACTGTCAATTTCTCCCTGTGCCTGGCCTCATCTCTCTTATTTAGTATTCCAGTAAAAGCAGAAAATAAATGCCAACAAATACTCTTATACCATGTCTTTCCAAACACTTCCCACTGAGCTGCAGTCTTGTTAGGGACATTAATTGCCTTCCAAGTTATCAACCATAACAATATTGCCAATTGTGTTGTCTCTGCATAAAAAGGATCCTTAGTTTTCTAACTGCTGACATCAATTTTCTCACAGATCACTACTAAACTGCTTAGCTAATTATATCTTTATCAGTTACAACAGCATCCCAACCATCAAATAATTTCTCTATTGGTTAAAGAATTTCTAAAGCCTGAAACAAATAGCTCCAACATGTGCAACGATACAAACAGCACAAAATTACTTCTCACTAATATGATGTCCTAAATGCATGTTCCAAGTTTGTAGCCTGTTCTCTAAAAATCTGTTTATAATTCCCCAGGCAGACCAGGGTATTCAAGATGATACTTATGCATAATTTGTATCTCTTTCCACACAAAACACAACAGCACAATGCAGTTTTTCTCCAATCCATCTCCATTGTGCTGTTTCTGGTTATTATATTACATTTTTATATGTTATAGCCCCAACAATATATTATATGCATATAGCTCCTGCAATTAATTATTAAATAAGTTAAAAGAAGAATGAATAAGAAAGTGTGTACCATATTTTATAATTATCTGCTTTTTGTTTTTTCAGTCATTGCTGGCTGGGATCATTTGCGTTCAGTCTGAAGAGCATCTTTTAGTATTTCTTATGAGGCAGCTCTGCCAGCAACAAATTATGTCTATTTTTGTCTATATGGGAATGTCTTTATTTTTTCTTTCATTTTTGAAAGAAAGCTTTGCTGGATATGGAATTCTATTTGCTACTTTCAAGAATTTACCTTTGTGTTTGTCTTTCAACATTTTTCTATGATGTTTCTATTATGGATATCAGCTTTTATACTTCTTGGAGTTTGCAGAGGTTTTTGGATGTGTAGGTTAATGTTTTTATAATAATTTGGGAAGTTTTCAGTCATTATTTAAATGTTCTAAGAGAATATTTTACTAAGTGAAATATTCTCTTAGGATATTTAAATATTTAAATATTTTCTGCTCCTTTCCCTCTTCTTGGGTAGTAGCATTATGTATAAGTTGATGTGCTTAATGGTGGCCCACATTTAATTAGATTTTCAGTTCATTTCCCTTTATTATTTTTTCTCTCTGTTTTTCATCAATCTATTATCAAGTTGACTAATTTCTTCTCCTATTAGTTCAAATTTACTGTTAAGTCACTCTAGTAAAATTTTTATTTCTGTTATTGTACTTTTCAACTCCATAATTTCCATTTTATTCTATTCAAAGTATAATTTTCTATCTCTTTATAGAAATTTTCTATTTGATACAACATTGTCATTACACCATTCTTTACTGCTTTAAATATGCTTTCCTTTAGTTCTATAAGCATATTTATACTTGTTACTTTTAAACCTTTTTGTTAAATCCAACTTTGGGTTACACACGCAGGAAGTTTCTGTTGCCTACTATTTTCCTGCGTATATGGATCACACTTTTCTCTGAGGCTGCATATCATTTTTTGGAAACTAGACATTTTATATAATATAGCAATTCTGGGTATTATTCCTACCCCCAAATGGAGCCTGGTTATGATCACTTAGATATTTACTTATTTAGTGACTGACTAGATTATTTTGATGAAATCTGTCTGAACTCCTCCACCTGGCAGCGTGAAGCCTCTGATGTTGCTCCTTATGTGTGCCCATAGTTGCTAACGGATGACAGTGGTTTGGGCCAAGCTCTCTTTGACTTTCTCTGACCAAACTAATTGCTGTGCTGTTTTCAGCAATATCCTGGGATAAACTTTGTTTCACAGACTAATCCTTACAAGAGAAAGGTCAGTATTTTGAGATTTCTTGTGACCTCTAGAGGGCTCTTTCAAGCTCTATCTTTCCCTATTAATCTGAAAAACTAGCAGGCTTACTGTTTAGCCTACATCTCTGATGAATTTATCAATCTCTCCAGTTACTTTTTACGGCAACTACCACTGTTTTTGAGAGCGCCCTTAGGTGTGAATTTCTGCACACTGTGGAAAATCAAGTATTTTCTTTTGGAGAGGCATTGCATCTCTCCCTTCTATGGCTGCTGCTTCTCCCAGGCAAAATCTCTGAACCATAACACTGGTGCAGGAGGTGGGAAATGAAACCTTTCTCTCTAAAGGACGCTTCTACTTTAGGTGCTGAGTGCTCGGGGGACAGGAAGGAGCAGCCCTGGGCCTTGCCAGTTTGCTTGTCTTGGCATAGGAGTCCACGTTATGAGCCAGGGCAAGGGTAATCAGGAACCCAAATAAGCAGCGGCATCCTGCCGTAGGTGGAATTTGTTATACAAGTGGGAGATGGACAGAATTAAGGAGTTCCCACCTCTTGGTTTCATTCCCCAGAACCTGGCCTCACCAACAGGTAACCGAGGGCAGGATGCCAAATGCTGATGTGCTGCCCCTCGTGAGCAGATAGTTCCCTGGCAGAGCTTTGGGGAAAGCAAGCCTTGACTTGCTGGCCGTACCAGCCTGGAGTAGGGTTTCTGCCTCCCTGAGCTGAGAGGAGGAAAGATAATTTGGGTCTTGGTTAAGATACATGCAGGTTAGAGAGGGATGACAAATAGCAACCTTCTTTATTACGCAACTTTGGAATCTTTTTGGATCCAGTCTCAAAATCAAACTTCACTTTTTTCCAGTGATAAATCCACACTGAAGAAGGTAGAATGTATTTGTGGCTGAATGGGCTTCTTAACCTGTACTTCATAGGAAAGCCTACCAGGTCACAGGCAGTGTTAGACAACTGGCTGCCACCAGTGGATCACAAGTACCATCTCTGCAGGCAGACAAGTCTTAAAGAGAGAGCTCCCGAGGGCAGAGTTGTCATATTTATTTTCCTCTCCCAAATGTAGTGGTCAGCTAAATCACTCTTCTGTCCTGGAAAAATGTGAGGAGGCTTTGAGTTTCTGCAAGGTTCCTCTCTTGATGTTCCCTCCAGAAACAGAATGAAAAGTCTCTTTTCAATATGTAAACACGGGGAAGACGAGCGTTAGCTCTTGTATGTAAAGAGAAAATACTGACATGTTTCAGAAAAAAATATAAGCCCAAACAGAGTATTATTTATTTTTTCTTTTTCTTCATGAAAACCCCCCAAAAACATTCTTAAAAGAAGTACTTGAGAGGTCAAATTCAAGTTATTATTTCGTCTTATTTGTCGCACACAAGACTACCCTTCATTTAATTATTTCTAATTTTTTCTCATAAAGATGCAGTAATGTTTTTATCGTTAGACACTTTAATTTGACTTTGTTGGCTTTTGTGCTTAGAGCAATTTTAATTTGACAGTTCATTTATAGTGAATTTTAATAAGGAAAATTAAACATCTGTCCAAATTATCCCTGATATATACAGCAGTAGAATGTAAATTTGCATTGCAATAAGATTTATTAGAAAAGTTTAACTTGCCATCACCTAATCTTACTGCCTTTTTATTTCATAAGAGATTCAGCCAAATGCATCAGAATTGAAAAAGACAAATATTATAATTCAGTGTATTTTAATAAAATATATTGATTGTTATTTTAGAGGTTATCAAAGAAATACACATTAGTTGAGACGATAATTTAGAATCTTTATTTTCTTTGCAGTTCTTTCAAAATGTCTTTTCTAAACATATATACATTGTGTGTTAATGTATATACTTAATGTATATGTACAATCCAAACAGGTTTTTTTTTACTTTCTGCTTAGCTACTGTGAAGAGGCTTCCAGAATGATTATCACATTTTCAAAAAATCATGAGAGAATATTAATGTCAAATGGCATTCCTGAGTTTCACTTGATGAGGTGACTTTTTCTTTCATGAATTGCTTTTCTCAGCTGAACATTTAATTTGTTTCCACTGGAATGATTGCAGATCAGGTTCATAGCCCATAATTCATGGTCCTTCTATACAAAATAAGATCTGGGGATTTGTTCATTCAAATTTCTGACACAAAAAATTTCTGTCTCTTCAGTGGTGCCTTCAGGTTCATAACTACTTGTTGGGTATGTGAAAACTGAGAATTGTCTCCTATTAAGTCTTCAGATATTTCCACGCATTCTGTTCTACTATATCTGCTTATCTGCAGTGTTTCCACAAATTATGAGTTTCATGAGGGCATAAATCTAACTTTTGTATTTTCAATTTCTAGCAGTATTTACTTGTATCAGATGATCCAAATATTTACAGAGAGAGGAATAAGTGAGTTTAGTCGTATTGCTAATTAGTTCTTGAAGATAGCTGAGTGGTTTATATGTCTCTTTTAAATATTCTAGAACTTTTTGAGATTGGGGAAGAGATAATTATTACATAGGTCCGTTGTATTTCATGTATTTTCTCTTCATTAATGTTTAAATTTGCACAGTAAATTAAATTTTGGGTTAATTTCTTCTTAAAGAAGACTTCCCATTGTATAAATATTTTATGCTGATAAGGCATAAACCTCCAACTCTTCAACAGCACAAAAATATATAAAACCACTAATCTTCTATTATGAAAAGTATCATACTGACATGTATTATAACAATCTACTACATAGATATAGCATGATTTTGTTACATTATTACCTATCTATACTTCTTTTCCTATGAGTTTGCTGTTAAAATTTTTTCTGTGACAAATTACAACATATGTACATAAAATCTCAGCTATGTTGATTTGCTATGTCAGAGCTTTCCAGACAATCTTTTTTGGGGCGATATTTAGAGAAGTTAGCACCACAGGTGTCCAATTTTATTGAAGTCACATCAGTTCATGAATGCAGAAAGCTCTTAAATGGCTAAATTTTTCTGGTTTTTCAAAATTTTTATTTAACCATTCTTTAAATGCATGTGTAACCATTTATATGCATGTGGTGTGCAGCATTCTACTACTTATACACATGTGTTGTACAAGACTCAAATTTTATTAATTTAATCTGCCTCTGGAGGATAACTGCTCTGAGAATTAAATTTGAAAACCACTAAAGGACATAAATAGCTTTAAGAAATTAAAGTATTTCCATTTAAATTGTGCAAGAATACGTTTGGGTTTGATTCTAAGTGATATGACATGAGAACTTTCTGAAGTCATTTCCTGAATCCCAAGGAAATAATATAACAATTATTAATTAAAATAAAATTCTTGTTATTGTCTGTTTACAGCTCCTCAAAGCATTAGATTAGTGCTGCATATAGATAAAAGACTGCGTATTTTGATGCTGACATGGAAAGACAAATATCAGAAGAATTCCCAGTTTGGGGAGGTAATAGCCTTCAGATAAGGGATTGGCATCCTGAAACATGATGAGAGAGCGTGACAGCTTGAAGTGCAGGGTCCTGACTGTTTTAAGTGTAAGGGTTCAGGGAATTGTGAGTTATTTATGCTAACTGGCTTGTCAAGATGATATGTCTTGTCAAACAAAGGTTAGAAAACAGAATCCTGTGGTAAATGAAGACAGTTTAGATATTTTATCAATATGTCCAAACCACTTGGTTGATATTTTTGTGTGCTTTTTTATAAATTTAAAATAAAAGGAACTGATATTATAATTTAAATTTTTCCTGAATATGTCATAAACATTATATACTTATATTTTATAATTAGGTTGTAAATATATTTAATTTTTCTCAGAACATGTTTTTCAGAAACAAATCTGGAATGTGAAACCAAAATATCCGTCCCTTTATTTCGCTTTCACAGTCTATAATCATAACCATAACCTTGAACACATTTACTACTTTTTAGTTGATTTTTCATTTGTAAATTAGTGAAATGCAGATCATCTTAGAATCTTAACTCTAGGGGAGGAAGCTCTCTTTCCATTCCAGAACAATGCAGATACAAACACACAGTTTCTACATTTGATACCTTCCTTCCAAAGTGATTATGACCTATTGTTTGGACTTTGTATGTTTTCAGCATATATTTATCTCTAGAGTTTTAACCATGGACCCATAAAATTGTTCATCATGAGATGAATATTAAAACTTGAAGAAAATAAAAATGCTTAATCACATACACAATATATTGAGATATCCATCACATGCTATATCAAGACAAATGTTTCTTTAATGTCATCTCATGCATTACATCAAACACATTTACTCAAACCAGATTGCTTATGGGCTCTGTGAATATTCACACCAGTGAATTCTTTTTCTTGGTTACTATTGTCATTATCCATCTAATTAATGCATGCATCATGGGGAAGTCTGCACAAAGACTTACTTGGTTAATCATTTATCCTTCAGACAATCCTAAAGCAAGAAGTAAGCTAAATTTCACTGATGGAAATGAAATGATGCAGAAAAAAAAAAAAGATGTTTAAAAGTTAAGAGTTTTAACTGTTAATTCAAATTTTAAACAAGTGATTGCATCCTAATTCCTTCCCTTCAAGAGCCTGGTAGAGAATGGGAACTAGGGTAAGCACATCAGAATGAAATGGCATTCTCTTATTGTATCTATAAATTTACAATGAAGTACACATATCTGATAGTATACATATGAAAATTTTAGCAAGCAAAATGACAGGGTTCTTAAATTTAAGTAGTTTTTAAATTTCATTTTCAGAAGGTCCACAGACATATATACTCAAACAATCATTAATAGAAATGCTTAAAACAGGATTTTGCCTTTACCTATACACACAGCCACACAGCATGGAAAAAAGGTAAACTGATCTTTCCTTTACATAGAAGTGGTTAAGGCTAAATACACACACACACACATACACACACACACAAGTACAAATATTATACTCTGTGGAAGAACAATACAAAATGATGCTCATGCAGGAAATAAAAAGAAACAGGGAATTCAGCTGAGTTAATAATAAAACTGCTGTTTAAATGCTCAAGAAAACACTTGGCAACTACATAGCTTTTAAATTGGTGGTTCTCCGCCATGGTACACATCAGGATCAACCTGAGGAACTTTATAAAACTATATCGATGCCAAGACCTCACACCTAAGGTTGTGGTTGATTGTTTCTGAGTCTAGGCCTTTATTAGAGATTCCCAAGGGAGTGGGTGTACAGCAAAGCTGAGGCCCACTCTCTTAGTCCATTCTCATAGGTATACAATTATATGAAGATTTACATACAGTAGAAAACACTTTAGAAGAAGAATCAATCCTAGTTTTTTCTAAAGCTGCCAAATAGGTGTGTGGCCCTGTGCTCTGTAGGACACATTCTCTTTGGGCCTTAGGTACCTTATGCATAAAATAGTTTGAACTAAATGCAGAGTATGTAAAAATCCAGCTCTAAGATCTCTGATGTCGTGATCACTTATATATCCAAACATTTACAGAGTTTGAAGGAGCCCAGTGACAAAATTGCAGATAACTTACAACTCAAGAACAGTTGTTGATATGGTTTATTTACTGAAAGTTACTGACATTTGGTATATTACATTTTTTATAGGAGAGAATCATGATGAAGTAGAAAAATTATATTTGATGTCATAAGACTGGTTTAAATTTTTGCTCTTTCATGTACATTTTGTACAGCCTTATGCATGTAATCTGACCTCATGAAACATTAGCATCTTCATCTTTAAAATGGATGTGGGTGTGATAATCATGGAATAATTATTCAGAGAGCTATCATGTAAATGGAAATGAGATTGTATGTTTAAAATATTTTTAGAGAAATATTGGAGATGAAATTTTTAAGAATTAAATTATTTTTTAAGGGTAATAGAATATGAAACTATGAAGAGAAAAAAATAGAATTTTATAAATTGGTAGGCAGTTCATTTGGAAATGCTATTCAGTAATTGCAGCTTTGAGCTTTCGGGGGAAGGTTAATCTATCATCCCTAGGCAAGGTTTTTAGATCATGCAAAATATATTTTGTTTGAGTCTGTTGTGTCTGTTTTACATGTTTTATCTCAGATGGACATAAGAAATTGGCTTTGTGAGGTCAATATATCTCAGAATAAAGCAGGAATAAGACCCTCAAGTAGCTGCAAATATGTTGCTTTGAAGATTGATGGGTACAAAAAGAAGATATTTTTCTGGATGTATGGGTATATTCTTAAGATCTTTTCATCCAACCACAACACAACTGTGCAACACCATACAAAGTGAGTTAGGGTGATAAAATAATGTCATTCACTTATTTGTTCTTTGAGCAGATATATACTGAACTCCTACTATAGATTCGTCACTGAATGAACACTAAACAAGGCCCCGGCTCTCTTAGAGTTTTCATAGTACAGGAGAAGATAGACATTATTATAAAATCATTGAAATAAATTTCCAGTTTTGAATGTTGTAAGTTCTAAGCAGTAAAGTGCTTGCAGGTATGTAAGAGAGGACATTTATGAGGAAGTGCTAGTGTAACCAAGTTGTGAAGATGAGTAGGAACAATGATCTGAGAGGTGTGAGAGCAATCTAGAGGTATGTCAGGAGTTTCTACCAGGCTTCAAGTGGCTTCTGCCCTCAGAGTCTGCAATCCTCCATTTCTGGTCCAGTGTCTTATCACCTTCCTGGCTTGTGTGCAATTGGAATGCCAGGTGCGTTTCTCTAGGTTCCAGCTTTCTTTCAGTTTACTTTATCTCAAACCAGGGAATTGGTTTTTTTTTTGTTTTTTTTTGAGGAGGAAATATTGTATTTTCTGGGAAAATTCCAATGTTTTGTCTATTTTTTCACACATTTTAAATGTATACCCTGAATTTTTCAAGTTTTGCAAAGTAAAAAAAAAAAACCAAAGAGAACTGAACATTTTCTTCTCTCTCTCCTTTCTTGATTCCTCATGTTAGGCAATGTGCATCTTTGTTTGAAACAAGGGGGAAAAGAAGTAGGCTGATACCAGGTGAAAGGAAAAAGAAACATAGATTAACATATCAAAACGTTCTCTGCTAAGTAGCTTGGAATGCCTTTTAGACATCTGAGTGAATATGTAAAATATGTAATTAAATATACAAGCATAGAGGTGAAAAAAGGCATAGGCTGAATATAGAATTTGTGTTGATGCTGATATTATAGATTGCTGATGGACTACAGATACAGATAATAGATATAGATAGATAGATTATGGAATATATCATGTACTATAGCATACATGCTTAGCCAGACTAATCTAAAAGTAGAAGTCTATTCAATGTTCAGAGTGTTCTAGAAGATTCTTTGAAAGTGATGACAGCATTCATGTTCACTCCTTTATATAGAATGTCTGACCTTTGAGGAATATATATTGGATGACAGATGTTGAACATGACAACCAACCTAATAAACAACCACCCTCACGCTGTAGGTAATAATAACTCATTAATGACATGATTGATGTGCTATTAACATAAATCCAATACAAAGTTCACTCACTACATTAAGCCATTTCTGACACTACTGTGTCCCTCGGAACCCTTTTCCGTAAGATGCGTAGCTCTCAGGAGTCTGGGTATTGTTCATATCTCACCATTCTGTCATCACTCACAGCGTAAGGCACGGATCATGCCTCCTGACCTAACTCTCTGGTGTCTGGCTCCTACAAGAGGCCTTAGGAAATGATAAGGAGACATCTTTTTCATTCATAAGCATTGACACTTTCAGCCCTGGCCAGTGTGGCTCAGTTGGTTGGAGCATCCACCCATACACCTAAAGGTGGCAGGTTCAATTCCCAGTCAGGCCACACACCCAGGCTATGGGTTTGATCCCTGGTCAGGGCAGCCGGAAAATGTTTCTCTCTCACATCGGTGTTTCTCTTTTTCCCTCTCTTTCCCTCCCTCTCTCTAAAATGAATAAAAAAATTATTAACATTTTCAGAATGAGTATCAACTTTACACAAATTAAGGCTAAATACAGATGCAATCTATAGAAAGGAGTAATCTCACGGCTAGAAAATTAGGGATAGATGAACATGACTCAGGGAAGAAGTAAAATACAGTACTACACAAACATACCACAAACTTACTCACACACATATGAAATTGGAAAAGACCAAACTAACTCATTTATAGAACTGAAATTTCTGCAGTTTTCAGCCTAGAAGTATATTTTGTTTCTCTGGGAAGAAGTTCTAATGCATTCTCTCTGGAGAGTACCTCTCTGGACTGGCTCTTCCAATTAGCTACAGATTCTTGCTAAATAACTCAACCTTTCTGGGACTAATTTTTCTCCTTTATTAAATAATAAGTTGATCAAGTTAGTGGTTTCTGTCACTCGTTGCTCAACAGAATCACTGAAGAACTAATATTTTTCAAGGCCCAAACTGATTATTTGCAGCCCAAACTCAGATGTACTGAATTAAGTAGTGCCCAGTAAACCGTATTATTATGATTGTGAATTTCAGAGGTAATTGAAACGAGCAGTCCATTTTGAGAATTACCAGACTAGATTACTACTATTATCTATTCTGTTCTCAACATTTTAGGAAGCTGTGGGTGTATTAAAAACAAGAAAAAAAACACATCACTATAATGTTAAAATTACATGCTTCACATGCTTGGTATCATTGGGGCCACAATACTTTCCTTTTAGCTTTTGAAATAAAAAATGGTGCTAAAAATTTGAATTTTGAATTTTTGTA
This sequence comes from Miniopterus natalensis, assembly GCF_054644295.1. Taxonomy (NCBI): domain Eukaryota; kingdom Metazoa; phylum Chordata; class Mammalia; order Chiroptera; family Miniopteridae; genus Miniopterus; species Miniopterus natalensis. Next base: position 68,068,475 of record NC_142086.1, read on the forward strand.
TATACAACCTGATTTAGACCTAGTTCTCCTAGGATACATGGGTTGGAAAATTTAGAGCTATGGGTATATACAATCCCTACTTACCTTCAGCCAATAAGATTTTGAAACTCTCAAAGTATTATGCTTTTATAATGTTTCTTCTTAATTTGATATTAATACAAAGTAAAAATATTAAATAATTTATTAAAACTATTTGATGTTTGAAGGCATGAAATATGCCAATTCAACCACCTTAGCCTAATCAACAAAATATTAATTGTAAGATTATTTACTTTATTTGAATTCATCTGTGACTACATATATAAAATAAATTAAAATAAAAAAATATTTAAATAATCTAACCTAAAGCATTGCCTCTACATTTACACATATTTCTACTCAACTCCACTAAAATTGAGTTAGTTATTTATTTTAAAAAAATATATATATATCTTTATTGATTTCAGAGAGAGAGAGAGAAACATCAATTGATTTATTGATTTCAGAGAGAGAGAGTAATTGATTGGGTGCCTCCTGCACAACCCTGACTGGGAATTGAGCCCACAACCCAGGCATGTGTCCTGGCTGGGAATTGAACTGTGACCTCCTGAATCCTAGGTCAATGCTCAACCACTGTGCCACGCCCAGTTGAGCTCAAATGGAGTTATTTAATTATGCTATCATTGTATTATATTTGCTCTAAAGTTTCCCTAAAAAGTCTGACAAATTAGAATTTACATATTTAATCCACCATGTTTCCCTTTGCACTCAAATCTAATATTTTACTCTATTGCAAAACACAATGCTTTACCCTTTACCTTTAATAGCAGTGGTGAACAGATTTTACATATTTATGCACATATAGCAGAATATGTATATATTCATGATCAATTTGCTTCTCTATGTGGAAAACAGACATATCTATATATCTCTCGCATTTGCATAAATAGAAGGATTGCCCCTGTTGTATTTGGAAAGGATGCTCAGTGAAGTGTTCATCATTAAAAGAGAGTACACGTCTGAAACTCCCATAAATGGGATAGAAAATGCTATTTTACTCTGTTTAGCATTTATGCAGCATTTTTGAAGTGAATTGTGAGTCTCCTCACAATGATCTTATGAGCTAGTGGTGTTATGCTCACTTAGAAATGGATACATTAAGGGCCAGAGAAGCCAGGCATTGCTCAGGGTCATGTGGCAGCCACGCAGCAGAGGAAGCCCAAATTACCACTCTGAGACCTGACATTTTATGTCATTTTTCTTCCATGAGGCACACTACTCCCCCCTTTTTTTTTACAGAAAAAATAATTTTAGGTAAAATCAGAAATATAGCATTTATATGTAGAGCTGATAATTTACAGATAACAATTTTCAAAAAGGCAAACAATGATACATTGTCACAATATCACTAATGAATCTAAAACCTATTCTTAAGTTCATGCTAGCTCTTCTAATTACATATATAAGTGCTAATATATATGTATATGTGTGTGTGTGTGTATATATATATATATATATATATATATATATGGTCATTTATATATTTACATATTCTTTTAATACACCTTAGGATATCTACTTCCTTAGGGGAAACAGAGTAATCAAGACTCTAAGGCAGAATCTTATCATATACTAAACCTCAGCACTACTGGCATGTGGGACCTGCTAATTCATGGGTAGGAAAGGCTGCCCTGTGCATTGTGGACTGTTCAGCAGCAACCCTGGCCTGTACTCACTAGATTCCAGGAGCATTACCCCTCCCTCTCTCCCAAGTCATAACAATCAAAAAGATCTTCAGACATTACCACAAGGAGAAAGGCAAAGTCTCCCCCCACTGAGAACCTCTGTTCTAAAGAACAATTCTAGCCCCTTCTACCCAATTTTGCTGCTAATCATATACTCTAACAAGTCCATTTACTCAAAGATGATTATATCACGCGTTGGCTTGCATATCATTGATTCATTTCTACCTGACAATGCTTTATAAATTTGGCTTTTGGTCTCTGATATTATCTCTGCTTTTAACTCATTCTGTTATAGCCTCACTGGCATTCTTGCTTTTGCTCAAACATGGCAGACATCTAAGAATCTTTGTGTTATACGGTCTTGAGTACCTTAGTCCCAGTCATCTATATGGCTCACTCCCTCACTAAACCTTTGCTCAGATCTCACCTTTACAACAAGACCTGCCCTGACCACTCATTTAAATTATAACACTCCCTCACCAATAGCTCCAAAGCCATTTATATTACTCCATTGCTTTGCTTTAGGAGAAAAAAATAAAGCACGCGCACACACACACATTTTGGTGACTGAAATAGTGGCATAGAGTGCCCCAAGGTGAAAGATAAAATGAGACACAGAAGAAATTAAGCCTCCAAAAATAAACTCTACTGATTGCAACACAAGAACTGGCACTACTGATAATACTCTGTGATTAAAAAAAAAAAAAAGTATATGCAAACAGGTAATGCTTATCTAATAAAAGCATATCTTATAAAATTGGTCAGCCCTAGACTTGAGAACAGTATAATTGCATTGCAAACATTTACCAAATTGCACTCCTCAAAGGCATACGGCTGCCTAAATACATCCATACTCCCTGCTTTCCCATCCCTTAACAATTTTAGGGATGTTTCTGACTTCAGGGAGAAAACAGGTAAGTTTCTGACTTCAGGGAGCAAACATTATAAAAGAAAAATCAACAATAAGCATAAAAACAATAAATGATCCAGATGATTGTATATGATGGCGAGTGCTATAAGAATGATTTTGCAATAGAAAATAAGGAAGGCATATTGAAGATATTAACAGAAAGTAAGAAGGGACCAACCATATACAAGGGAGAGGAGCTGATGAGATAAAGCGCTCCAGGGACAGAAAACTGCTGAGGGCCTAAAGCAGCAATGGGCATATCTTCTTAGAGTAACTGAAGGAAAACATTTATTTTTACCCAGATTATCAGAAATTTTAGATGTAAATATAAGTAAAATAGCTAATTATCTGGTATATTAATTTATTGTTTTCTATTATTTTATTTTATATATTAGTTTTATTGCATATATTTTACTAGTAATCAGTTAACAATATGTATTGTGTACCTGTTGTGTTCCAGGGTTGGTATATATGCTTTTAACTGCAACACTTCTAGAAATTTTGTTTGGAAGAGGTAAATAATAAAATATGGCTTGTAAATGAAACAATTAGCCCATGGTATTTTGAATTGTATAAAGTGTTAACACAACCTCCTTTCTCTTTTTCCTCCCAAATTGTAGAAAATCATTGCCACAGTCATAATATCCTTACTGTCTCCACCTCAGAGAATAAGCTGGGACCATCTGTGTGTCCTTGCTGTGTCTTGTGTGGATGGTGGGGTCTCCTATGAAATGATCTGCTTTCCTTGAGTGCCCTTCCTTGGTAGGCCTCTTGAACATGTCAAATTCAGTTCAGTGAACATTGAGATAGAAGGTTCAACCCTTCATGGAAATACAATATATTTTCTAAATATGCTTTTATCAGTTATCCAAGCTGCACAGAAATAATTAACATGTAGGAGTTTTATCTTGAAGAGTAACTGACACCCTGAGTATGTTTGCTCTGTGCCTATAAAACCTACTCTTGACATTATAACCTTCCTGAAAAGTCTTAGATACTCATGACTGTGTAAGACATACAATTTGAAGAGAAGTCAATCAAATGATTTCAATGTCAATAATTACTTAGAATACCAGCTAAAATGTTGCCAAAATATTGAAAACAGTAACAATAGTATTCATCTTTCCATCTCCAGGATACAGCATAGTCTCTAGTTTCCTGTAGATACTCTAAAATGTTGGCTAAATATATTAGAGATCTTAACAAATGCACCAGCTATGCCAAATATTCTTTACCCTGGAGTCGAAATCCACTTCATACCTTTAATATGGAAAACATGGAATACCTTTGATTCCATTCCTAACTGAGCTTTTGTAGCTCTATTAGCTCCTGTTAGAATTTTACCTTGAATTCCAGTTTTTAAGTTTTTATTTATTTATTTATTTATTTATTTATTTATTTATTTGAGACAGGAGGGGAGGGGAGGGGAGGGGAGGGGAGGGGAGGGGAGGGGAGGGGAGGGGAGGGGAGGGGAGGGGAGGGGAGGGGAGGGGAGGGGAGGGGAGGGGAGGAGAGGAGAAGGGAGGGGAGGGGAGGGGAGGGGAGGAGAAGGGAGGGGAGGGGAGGGGAGGGGAGGGGAACATTGATTTGTCGTTTCACTTATTCATGCATTCACTTGTAGCTTCTTGTATGTGCCTTGACTGGAGATCAGACCCACAAATTCAGCATATTGGACAATACTCTAACCAACTGAGCTACCCAGCCAGGGAAGAATTAGAGTTTTTAATTTAATGTTAGACTTGTGGATGTTATTAAATCATTATCAGTTTGAAGGCAATCTAATCTTGTTGGTTTTTTTTACCAGTGCCGTTTAAGAGGCTAGTATACAGTAAGTACTCCATTTAGTATTTATAAACTTGTATTCTGAGCCTCCTGCAAGAATTAGGAAAGATTCATTCATTCACTCCATTTTACTTATTCAAAAGAGTTTATTCAGTAGTTACGGGGAGCCAGGTACTAGTCTATGTGTTTTCTATACATAGTGTACATGCAAGAAAAAGAATGCTGTGTTTTGGAGCCTGTGTTCCAGCAGGATAAAAATAGGAAAACATGGTTAACCATAATTTATGTTAAAGGTGATAAATGCTACAAAAAAATAAATAAAGCAAGATAAGCAGGCGGGATGTTGCCGGCACATTGAAATAGCAGAAAGGAATGTGGGTGGCGGTGGTGGATATGTAGTTAGTTATTTATGGAGGTTTGAGTTCATAAAATGTAGGGAACTCAGAAACTCGTAAGGCTATTTTAATTTTAATTAAAATGAACTATGAAGCCACTGAAGAGTGCTGAGCAAACTAAACACGGCCTGTGGTTTAAAAGTATAATGCTAGGTGCTTTATTTGAGCTAAACTGTGGGGAGCGAGACAAGGAAAGAAATAGACCAAAAGCAAGGTGGCTATTACAATTCAGATAAGACATTATAATATCTTGAACAGGATAAAAATTATAAAAATAGTTGGATATATTTGGTAAGCAGAGTCTATAGGGTTTTCTGGTTGATTTATTTTGAGATTAAGGGAATAGTCAAGGACAACTGAAACGATTTTTCCTGAAAGGAGGAGTTGGCCATAAATTGAATAAAAACATGTGTGTGGAGCTTACATGTGTGGGAAGATGGGACATTATGTTTCAGACATGTTTACATCGAGTATTAGATTTTATTTTTTGTTAATCCTCACCTGAAGATATTTTTTCCAATGAATTTTAGAGAGAGTGGAACAGAGGGGTGGGCAGAGAGAGAGAGAGATTGATTTGCCTCCTGTGTTCCCCAACCAGGGCCTGGGATCCAACCTGGAGTCAAACCCGAGGCCCTTTGGTGCGTGGGCTGAGGCTCTACCACTGAGCAACATTGACCAGGGTGACCATTAGATTTTAAAGTGAAATTTTTGAACAGGTTTTTGAATATACAAATACAGACATTGGGGGAGAAGCCTTGACTGCACATAAAATCCAGGAGTCACTAGCGTAGAGATTATATTTAAAGTTATGAAACAGAATGCGATCACCAACAGAGCAAGTGCAAATACTCAGTTACAAGGATTGTCCTCTGAATTCTGACTTTAATAAACAGAGAAGAAGGAAATGAACCAGCAAAAGAGACTAAGAAAGTGTCATATTGAAGGAGAGAAGCCAAAAGTTTAGTATCTTGGAAATCAAGTTGAGAGAAAGAGAGAGAGAGAGAGGGAGAGGAGAGATGGACTGTTTTTAGTGCTCTGGTAGTCAAGTACGGTAAGAACTGAGAGCCGACGATTGGATTTAGCCACGTAGATGTCATGGTTACTAGGATACGAGCAACTCTCATTAGGTGAAGGAGACAAAACTCCGATTGAGGTAGGTTTAAGAGAAAATTCTGCAAGAGCATATTAGGATAGCAGGTGTAAACAACTTGTTAGGAGGTGTGCTTTGCTTGTTTTCACTAGAGGAGCAAAGATATCTAAATGTATCTGAAATTGTGGTAGGACCAGAGAAGACTCTTCAAAATGTGTTTAATACCACCATATTTATATACTAACAAAAAGTATTGGTAGAAATAAAACAAATTAAAATATGGAAGAAATGGAGAATTTCTGAAGAAGACATCCTTGAGTAGGTGAGAGGCACATAGGGAAAATATTGGGTTTATTTTTATTTTTTATTTTTCAGGATTTTATATAAGGCAAAGGATATTTCAGTTTTGGTTACAAGTAAAATGAGAAGGCAGTTGCTGGTAGGATGAAATGTGTGGTGATGGAAATCGAAGTTTTTCCCTGCTTTCTCAGTGAAGAAGAAACCTAGGTCATCAGTTGTTGGTGGTTTGAGAAGCAAAATTGTTATCTAGAAATATGAGAGAGCAAACAGACTCAAAAAGCATGCTATGGTATCATGGTAGAATTATTAGACTGTGAGAGGTTTAAGAATATTATTTGTACTAGATGAATCTGTGTGGTTGTGTTATAAAATAGTCACTGGGATGTAAAGTACAGCATAGAGAACATAGTCAATACCATTATAACTACGTATGGGGCCAGTGGGTACCAGATTTATTGGAGGGATCACTTTTTAAGTTATACAGGTGTCTAACCACTGTGCTGAAACTAATATGACACTGAATAGTAACTGTAATTGAAAAATTAAAAAAATTTAAAAGGCACATGAAACAGTGTTCAGAAATTGACTTCAGAGCATAATTTCATTTATTCTTTCAATTAATATTTTAGATGGTATACTATATGCAGAGAACTGGTTTAAGTATTAAAAACACAGTATTTATTAAACAAAATTCCAGCTCTCATGCAGGTTACATTTCAGTGGGAAAGAATACATACAACCACCACCATATAAGCGAATTGAACATACGTGTCAAAAAACCATAAGGCGGAGATAAAGCAACATAAAGGAGGAGGCACAGAGGAAGGGGGCTTTGGAATTTTAAACAGGCAATATTTAATCAAGAATTTAAATGAGATGGCATGGAGGACAAGGAGACTGTCTGAGCTGCCTTCCAGGAAGAAAGAAAGTGCAAAAAGAGTGTGTCTTGCCTGGTCAGGGAACTGTGAGGGCCCCAGTGTGCCCGGGAGAGACTGAACAAGGCTAAAGTACCTTAGGGTTAGGTCATTCACAGAAGACATGTTTAGATTATCTACCCCATCCATTAACATGACTATGAAGGGGCCCAACATGGTTATTTCATGGGGAAAAACACGAAGTCATTTTCTTTAGAGAGAGAGAAAGAGAGGGGGCAGTGAAGGATCATTAGCCCTAAACAAAATGGAGTTTTCTTTCTAAATTGTTTAATTGGGACCAATTACTAAAAAACACACACAAAAAAACAAGAACAAAAAAGTAAACAAATAAAAAACAACATAAAACAGTATTATTCCTCAGAATCTCTTACCCTGGGGCATGAAAAAAGGAATATATTTTTATTTACATGGTAGTCATTAGAGGCCACTCTAAGTAGGATGAACTTCATTTGACACAAAATATTCCACAGCAATTTATTAAAAAATATTTTTTTTCAGCCTGGTCGGTGTTGCTCAGTGGTTGAGCGTCAACCCATGCACCGAGGTCATTGGTTCAATTCCCAGTCAGGGCTCCCTCCCTGGTGGGGGTGCAGGAGGCAGCCAGTTGATGTTTCTTCTCATTGATGTTTCTCTCTCTCCCTCTCCCTCTCTCTCTCAAATCAATAAAAACATATTTCATAAAATAATAAATGAATAAAATATATATTTTCAGGTGCAAGAATATTCTATTTTTTCTGTTCTTTTGAGTACAGTATAGTCTGCTGAAAGGTACTTGATATAATTTATTTGCCTTTAATTATTAACTATAACATGGTGGGCTATTTTATACTTTTATAATGTGTTTTAGTTTCCTAAGGCTGCTGTAACAGGTTACCATGGACTTGGTGGCTTAAGCAACGGAAATTTGTTCTCTCGCATTTCAGAAGGCCACTGTCTGAAATCAGGTTTGCAGCAGGTGTGTAATTCCTCTGGAGGCCCTGGGGGGAAATCCGTCCTGCCTCTTCTGGCTTCTGGTGGCTGCTGGTGCTCCTCGGCCTCTGTGGCACAGCTCTCCTCTCTGCCTCTGCCTTCACATGGCCCCCACCCCACCCCCAGCCACTGCGTCTCTTCTTTTTTGGCTCTTATAAGGACATGTCATTGGATTCAGGGTCCATCCTAATCCAGGATGATCTGATCTTGAGATATCTACCTAATTGCACCTGAAAAGAATGTTATTCCAAATAAAGTAATATTCTGAGGTTTCAGATGGACATATCTTTTCTACGGGGACACTATTTGACCCATTACTTATGTTGTATCAGTCTTCTATGTTGTTTTATTTTGGAATCAGTGATTCTTATTATGATTAAACTTTATTAACCTAAAATAAAACATAGTAAAAGTAAATTGATATACCCATGGTTTCCATGTACTCATTTCCAGCTTGCATATTTTCACAGAGATACAGAACATCAAACATCTGTAATCTCTGCAGCTCATCTCACTCACAAGCTCCCATCCTTGTGACAATAGCACTGAAAGCCTGTTCCTGTGAACAGCAGGATCCTTCAAGTTAGCAGCTTTAAACCCTGGGCCTGTGAATACATCAATCTTTTCTCAATCTGGTATTGGCATTTTTCTATTCCTGCCTCACTCACCTTGTCACCAAAGCCACAATTCGTGACCTGGGTTTAACATCAGTTTCACCCACCCACGTGAAGGTGCCTGATAATCTACCATTTAAATACATACTTTGTACTACAGATCAATGGCCCTAATTAACAATAAGATTCAAAGGCCATCAGGGGGGAAATCGTGATATAGAAAGAGCTGAAACACTGGTGTCATGCCCCTCTAAAGAAAAGTGGCAGCAAACTTAATTAGCGCTTCTCTGGAATTGCCTAGTGACAGAACATTTAATTTTTGCACACTTTTGGTATTTCTGGCTAAGAAATAATAAGAAAGTATATAGATTTTTACTTTGCTGGTACACTAAAGTAAAATAATTTATTTTTAAAATTAACAACTTTCCTTTCTAAATCATATTTAATTTAGCTTTAGACCACCACTTCTGCTGTGATAAAATTTTAAAACTCAGTTATTACTGTGTCTTTGTTTTGTTTTTCTTGTGAAGATGTCAGATTTAAGAGGTTTAAACATTTAGGGGAGGTCATCCTGCTCTTTAATCCACACAGGTCATTCCTGGATGAGTGTGTCCAGATCCAAATGATGTTACTGAGAGAAACATAATAAAATTTTCAGCTTTGATTATTAATACAACTATTCCTTTTTTTAGTTCTGTGAGTTTTTGTTTTACATACACTAAAGTTAATGTATTAAATGCATACAAATTTAAAAATGTTATTATAGTCTTATAGAATGCATTATTGTTATTTTTGGCTATTTTTAAAAAATTTATATTTCATTTTAAAAGGATATTTTTCCTGGGATTTATTGAATTCTATCTAGGTTGATAGTTATTTCACTTCTGTATGTAGATTATAAATATTGCATTTTCATTTATCTTCCATTGTTTGAATTAAGAAGTTATTTTATTTTTGCTATTTTAAAAATAACAAGTTTTTTTCTTTTTTGAGGGTGGCTTTGAATATTATTGCTCTCCTTTCCTTTGGTGTTCAACAGCAGCATGGCCGTAATATTCCTAGGGATTTTTAAGTTTTTTAAAAAATTTTCTTTGGTGTTTATAGCAACTCTTGAATTTGTGACTTGATATCATCTGAAGCTTTGGAATAATTTTAGGCAGTATCTCTGCAAATATTACTTTTGTGCCATTCCCTTTAACTTTGATACTGATATTCAGAATGGAGGTATATTTTTACTTTTACTCTGACCTGTATTTTATTTTATGTTTTTTCCTTATGTTTAATGTATTTTTTGTATACAGTTCAATTTGGATTTTTTTACACTGGTTTATGTTTTAGAATACTAAACCTCTTTTCTAATATGTCCGACTGCCTGTAATGTATCTATTAAATGTATCTTTCAGTTGCATTTTTAAATTCTAGAATTCTCTGTTGATATATTTCTTTGTTACATTGTAGTATAAATTGTTAATAAAGTGTTTATCTTTTTCTTTAATTTAATGTACACGTTAGTCATGTTTATATTAAAAACCATTTTCTAACACTAACATCTGGATCACTGTACATATACTAATTGTTTTTTCATTTGTTTCCTCTTGGATTTTTTTCTTATTGTTTTGGCAAGTCTGGCATTTTATATTAAATGTGGGATGTTGTGATTAAAAATTATGGAGACTTCGGATGGTATTAAATTCTTTTAGATAGGATTGTTTTTCTTCTGGCAGACAAAATGTGGATAGATTAGCTTGATCCAATAAGAAACAGGAATATTGTGGGGCAGTCTCTGCTTTTTTTAAAGGCTGGGATATCTCCACTTTGCCCTTTTTCCTAGGACTTAGGCTCTTTTTATCCTCAACTGAAAGCCAGGAGTTTTTACCAGTTTTCTTTTTTTCTTGGCTGACCCTTAGCTCCAGTTGTTGACTTCTCAGCAATGACAAATGGCTAAATTTGCCTTTTAGCCCCTTAAAGCCTACTTTCTGTTCAGCTTTTCAGACTCTTTCATGTGTGGAACATTTGACTGCAATTTCTGTTTTTGGCAAAACCTTAATTCTTAAAATATTTTGTAGCCCCGTCCTTAACGTTTATCAGTAAATGCTCTGTGAAAAAATAGCAGCAGTGAATAGAAGGTCCGCATCATTGAACATACTTTCTATCTGAGATCTTGGAGTCTCAAGTCTGGATGCCTGGTTCCTCTTTAGTACATTAAGAAAGTCAATTTAGCATCTTTTACAGATTCGACTTGATTATCAGCAGAAGTGTTATTTGATATCAACCATCCAGCTATAGCTGAATATGACCATCTCACATGTTTTTACTTAGTCATATTCCATAAATAAGAGTTCCATAAGTGGGATAGTAAGGACATGGGATCATTTCACTCCAAAATGTTGGATGTGACCTGCAGGTTTGCCACCTGATAGTTATAAGGAGGCTGATGTAACCTCGAGTATCATGACCTCAAATGACAGCAACCCAAGCCAGGGTAGAGGATTTGTAGATATTCAGCGCTCCCAGAAGCCTGCAGCAGAAGTCTTCGATTGGAAAAGTCTTACCTCCTCTTTTAGGTCAGTAACTGGCAATGAGCTACCATGGCAGGTAAGACCAATTGTTACATATTCCCTGAACACTGAATCCAATTAGTAGAGAAGAAATGGAATGACATTTGGTTAAGCAAGCAGACCCTGACCCTGTAACATAAAACTCTTCACAATCTTTACTTTCTCCATTTTCCCAACTTCAGCTGCTGTTCTGTGCCATGTTTCCCATGTTCTAGATCAGGGTTTCCCAACCCTCTCTCTGTTCACCTTTAGCTCAGATGATCTTTGTTGTGGGGTGGGTCTGGTTAGCATGGTTAGTAGCATGGTTAGTAGCATTCCCAATTCTACACACTAGATGCTAGTAGCATTTCCCTGTCACTCATTTAAGAAGCAAAAATATCTCCAAATAGCACCAAATGTTCTCTAGAGGCAAAGTTTCCCAGGTGAAGGTCACTTATCTAGATGGTTAGAGTAGAATGGAATAGAAAAGATGCCTTGAAAAAGGCAAGTCTTCCACAGAGTTAACCATCCATCCAGAGGATGCATGTATATGTTCATAAATAAAGCACATGAAGAAAGGGTATCTCAGTGCTTGCTGCTTCTGAATGATCACACAGAAGCAGTAAAATGATTAATCCTATTGCTAGTTCAATATGCTATGGATGTCAATGGGATGACTCCTTCGCAAATATAAAGGAATACATAAGAAAACATCTTGTATATTCAAAATACAGAAACTGGCCTGGGTGGCGTGGCTCAGGGGTTGAGCATCAACCAATGATCCAGGAGATCACAGTTCAGTTCCCAGTCAGGGCACATGCCCGGGTTGTGGGCTCCATCCCCAGTAGGGGGCGTGCAGGAGGCAGCCGATCAATGACTCTCATCATTGATGTTTCTCTCTCTCTCCCTCTCCTTTCCTCTCTCTGAAATTAATAAAGAAATATTTTTTTAAAAATACAGAAACTGTAGGAACTCCAAATTTCATTAATGTCCCTTTAAGATTGGGAATCTAAGAGAATTTTAGCAGTCTTTACCTAGATATCTTGGCAGTCTCTAGGAATGTATTTTCTTCCATTTTGCATACATTTAAAATAATTGATACAACACTTCAAATTAAAATGATTTCAGAACTGAATGCAGGAACTGAAGATTTGTAAACAGTGTATACGGTATTAGCACTGATCCCACATTCTATGTCAATGTTCTTAACTGCTAATCTGTGATATTTGTTCCTGTAGCTCAACTCTGTGTGTAAGATCCTGTCAAATCCTACTGCATTTTGAATGTGTCCACAATTGTCAGTATTTATTAAAACACTTTCCTGCATCACTAGTTTTACATTTTGTGTAACATGCACCTGTCTTTCACCACAGGCCACACTCATGCTTATTAAATCCATTTTACCAGTAGGCATTCTTCCTTGCTCAAATTAAATTTATGAAATAAGACAACAACTTTAAGGACTCTATTCAGCTATTTAGAATTCCATTTATTCTGTCCCAATAACAACCTTCAATTACACTCCATAATTTCCATGACTTTTTTTTTTTTGGAGTTGGTACGACAGTATAAAACATGGCCAATCAAAATGCACAGTTAGCTCCCAAGTCCCTACAGCTAATTACAGATTTGGTCTCATAAATTACACACCCCTGCCTCTGTGGCTTTTTATTTAGGTTTAAACAGCTCTCTGCTCCCACCGGGAAGAAAAGCTATGAAATAGACAGGTTTTCTATTCTTCCTTCCACCCGAAAGCAATGAATTTCCCAGGGGAAAACCCACTGGAGACTTTCAGCCAGCAATGGCTCTTGAAGGTTCTCCTTTCCTCTGTTGGCCCCCTTGCAGTGGGTGTGCAGCAAAGCTGCATCTTTCATCTGATCTCCTACAGTCTTTTGTAATTGAAGTATCATGGTAGGTGAAGAATTAGTCCATCCCTCTCCCTGAAAGTTGTGAAGCAATTTTTCTCCTTAGAAAATATGGACAAAAAAGGTACTCAAACCAAAATGTTTTAAATTATTATTTTTATTTGGAAGGCCATATTATATATATATATATATATATATATATATATATTACTTAGAATTATCATGCAACTGTCATTTTGTCACATGCCTGATGTTTTACAAAGATTTATTAATGTTAAGTAATTTAACTATATTGAATATTTCCTCATCTTAATGATATAAATCTATAATCAAATGGTCCAGAAGTTAAAGAAATGGTTTAATGTTAGTTAAAAATTTTTGCACTCTAAAAATTTAGCCCAGCTTGCTATACTATCTCAATCATCAAGCACTCTTATTTCTTACTAACAAAATAATGTATAGGTGGAACAAGTTTACAAACAGACTTCTTAAATATACTCGTCCAAATGCTAATTTAGCACTAGTGTGACTATTTAACTATAAATGTTTACTTACATTCATAAATATTTTAATTATTTAGTTTTTCCTTTTCTTAATTTTATTTTTAAATGAAATTATATGTAAAATGTATAACAGGATATATATAGACATAATAAAATGATTACTAGTCAAGCTAATTAATATATCTACTCATAAAGTTACCAATATTTTTGTTTAGAGTAATTGAAATCTACTCTTAGCAAATGTCCAGTAGTCAATACAGTATTGCTAACTAGTTTTTTTTAGAGTAAACTTTTATTTATTTACATTTATTGGAGTGACATATAGATTTCAAGTGTATGTTACATTGTGTGCCCACCGCCCAAAGTCAAATCTTCTTCCATCACCATATATCTGGACCCCTTCACCCTTTATTATCCCTCAATCCCCTTCCCTCTGGTAACCACCATACTATTGTCTGTGTCTATGAGTTTTTGTTTGTTTTTTCTTGTTTGTTCATTTGTTGCTTTCAGTTTTATATCCGACATATAAGTGAAATCATATGGTAACTGGTCTTCATGCTTTACTTTCTATCTCTAGACTGATTCATTCTACATAACTGCAGCTTTGTTCCCTTTATTTTTGACAAAATATTGTTTCATTTTTAAAAACAGAATGCTAAGAATCTTCTAGCCACCGAAAATAAGGAGACTTTTAAAATTTCAATGTAAATTTCAAAATTGGAAAAAAGTATGATAAGAGACCAATAAAATATTTTCAAATGTGTAATATTTTTTATTAGGCTAGATTTAAGGAGTGAAAGTAGTGAGATAAACTTTTACTGTTAAAGAAAATATTTTTATTTCAATTGAATAATAATTTGAATCAATTTGCTATAGAATTTAGGTTCTATTGGATACATTTTATAATAATGAACAGTTTCTTTTAAAGTGTCAATTGCATAGCCCATGGCCAGACAACAGTGAGGGGAGGCTCGGGGAAGGGGCAGGAGTGGGGTGGAGCAGTCAATAGGGGGTGGGGAAAGGGGACATCTGTAATACTTTCAACCATAAAGATAAATTTTTTAAAAAGTCAGTTGTTAACTATGCCAGACAGTCTATTTTTTAACTATTTAAACTTCAATCAAAAATAGATATAATAATGTGTAAAGACAGATTAAAGTTTTCACAATTATTTTTAGTAGGCATGAGAGAAAATATTTTGAAGATCTTTACATTAAGTCCCCCAAACTGTTGATTCTATCTTCCAAATCTATCACAAATGCCAACTCCTTTTTATTCTCACTCTTAGAACTTCAATTCTAGTTCACATTATTCACTTTCACACACTGACTATTAATGTCCCTCACATGAACATTAGTCACATTCCAGCCAGAGAAAACTTTTGCACAGTAATTATACAAATACAGCCATGTTATTGGATGATCAGGTCATTATTTTTCAGTGGCATTCTTCTTCTTTCAAAAGCAATCATGCACAAATATGGAGTTATGTGTCTCCATGTGTGTGTACATTTTTAACAATAATGCAGAAATTGATTAAATTGTGGAATGAATGCTAAAAATGCACCTGTTTATCTTTTTACTCCCAAACATTAGAGTCCTGAGAGGCTTATGTGGAATAATTGGATTCTATGAAACATAATTTCAAAAGCACTCTTTATACTGATTTGAAATTCAAGCTTCAAGAGCTATACAAGGACTTTCATAACCTAACTGTGGGAAAACGTTTCGGTCCATCCTTGCCACTTTTCCACTAAGCCTCTGTCGCAGCCCCGCGTTAACAGTTGTGTTTTCCAAAACATGCACCGTGTTGTGTGTCTCCTTGCCTCTCTATATGCTCTCTCTCTGGCTGAAATGTCATCCTCTCCCTCTGTCCCACGTCTTCTTGCATACTCAGCACAAATACCTGATGGCCCTTCCCTAGCACATGTTAGAACGCTGAGTACACTTCTTTCTTTACCCCTCCTGTACTTGACCCATGCCTACATTTTAGCATCATCATGCTTTGTTTTCATTGTCACCTCCCGTTATTCCAGATCTCCTGAAAGAATTATGCTCTAATTATGCCCGTGCTTCTGGCAACTGGTAGGTTTAGAGATGTAAGTATTGCAGAAAACAGGTAAACAGAGGAACCACTCGTGGCACTAAACAACCGTGGGATTCTAGTTGGAGTGAAGATGGATTTCTCTTTCTGCAAAGTCTCCTTGTTATTTGTCTTAATATACGACGGTAAGTCAGGCCTGTTTGTTGGTCTGGCACATGTTCAGAAGCAGTATTACCCCACCATGTTTGTCTGACCAGGTCTGCATCTGATTTTCAGGAAAGTTATACACCAGCACCAGGTTTCCTGCCTACAGGTTGTTAGTGGCTATCCCGTACCTGCCATTCCCTGAGAATCACTGTGATTCTTCTACAGCAAGTTGATAATGAGTCTTTTCCACTGTACAAGAAAATAGAGACTCTCCGTGTTTAAAAATTACTCCATATCTATCATAAAGCTCAAAGTAAAGACAGATTTTTATGTGTCTTTTCACCACACAACACTTTTCCACTCATCACTGTCAATATGGGATTTCACTTTCCTCCAAATCTTGGGAGTAGTTTTTTCTTTATTATTTATGCATTTTTTCTTCCCCATCCTTGAATTCAATTAAAAATTTAGAGCCGTGCCTTAAGCTATTTCATCTTTAGCTTTATGCACACAAAAAAGCTCATACTTGGAAATGAAGTAAATGATGATTGTGAGACTTTTTAATATCATGCTAGATCATGTCTTAATAAGCCTCTCTAATGGCCATCTGTCTCTCTTACGGGGTTTGACTTTGTTGGGATAACTTCACAGCTGATGGAATTCTGCTGTTTTACAACCCTGTGTAGTTACAGGCTAACTTTGCAGAAGAGTGTAAGGTGTGTTGTTTCTTGCTTTCCCATAGAAAAAAAAATGACCTCAATAGTTACAGTCCAATTAGCTTACAAGACATTAACCAGTTTGTGCATAATTGAGCAATCGTATCATGTTTCTTGTCCTAGTTGACTGTGTACATCTCTCATTTAATTTTATTTTTGAACCATCTCATGTCATTCTGCTGAGATTATCACTTAATGGATTGAATAAAATTTTAACATGCACTAACTCTATGTGTGTAAGAGTTACGTTATAACAGTTTGAGAAAAGTGCTTCTACGCAGCTCTTGCAATACAGTGTGTGTAACAAGCTTATGTAAAGCAGGTAAAAGCAGAGCTGAAATCTGTCCAGCCCCTGACGGAGTTCCCTCAGTGAGCATGCGCCCTGCCTTTGAAATGTGAAGTGAGATTCCTTTGAGATACTCCCACCACATTTGCCTGAAATCTCCACAAAGTCTGAGCTAGAGATTAGAGTTCTGATACAATATCAGTTTTCACAGCCCATCCATTCTAAAATCCTAACAACAATGCTCCAAGACACTTCACTTTTCCTATTTCCTTCCTTCCTTCCTTCCTTCCTTCCTTCCTTCCTTCCTTCCTTCCTTCCTTCCTTCCTTCCTTCCTTCCTTCCTTCCTTCCTTCCTTCCTTCCTTCCTTCCTTCCTTCCTTCCTTCCTTTTCACCTTCCCTTCCCTCTTTCCTGTGTTAATTTAATTCATTCATTTATTCATTTATTCATTTTATTTTCTACTAAGGTTCTATATTTTGGGACCTTGATCGTATGAGAATTTCTAAAATCTACTAAATATATTATAGAGATTTAAGTGACGTAATTCTCTTTCCTCTAAAATATCAAAACAGAGTAAATAACATTTCAACTTTCTCCATAGTAAAGATATGAGAAATACCATGTTGGATGAAATTGATATAAACTAAATTTCATAAATGCGCTTTGTTATAAACTAGCGTGACCAAAATTAAAATATTATTTGTATATATAACATTAACACCTGAGTAAAACAGAGTGAGTATCAATAAGCACCTGGGAAGAGAAGAAATATGATCCTTTGAAATATGTCAGCTCTTTTCACATTACTCCTCACATCTACATGGTTTTATTTGTTATAAACTAGAAATTATTTGATAGTCATCAAAAATTTTTCGTAAATAATATTTCTAAAAGTAATTCAACATAATCGGTCCTAAAATTTTTTGAAGACATTTTGGTGCCATTAGGAAATAGGGTAGAATATCTGACTCTGACATGCTGTATATGGTTTATATGTCAACTAAACCCTATTATAAGCGACAGAGATATAGGTTAAATAATAGTGAGACTTTAAAAAATAAAACTTTAACATAACGCTTTACTTCACCTATGTGTAAATACATAAACCCTCCAGCAGAGACGGTGGCCAGGGCGGGCGCTGGCTCCCAGCGAGCTCACCTTCAGCGTGTTCTGAACTTATTTATTGCCACAACTAAGAAACAAAAAAAAACAACAGTGCCTCCAGCAAAGGTCAAACTCATGGTTGCAAAATGGAATGAGTGCCACGATCCAATTGCTAAACGGTCAAACTATTCAAATTTAGTACTTTATATTGATTTGATGGAGATACAATTGCCCAGAGAGTTTATAATGGACGCCCCAGAAAGCAAGGCGACCGCAATCTGCTGCCATCCTGAAGCCGCCCGGTCGGAATACGATATGACAGCGTTTAGCCTGGAAACAGACCAGTGATTTATCACTGAACATTCTGTGTTGACAGGTAGATTAAATAAACAACATATCACAGATTGGAGCTGGCCACTGCATAAGAAAGTCTGCTAACTGAATTTGAAATTAATGTTATCAACTTGAGACTTCAGGAGAAATGGAATTTAACCGAATGATAAATATAGAGGCCTCTGCTGAGGCAGGAGCAAAAAGCATAGATTAAAATGAGGAAGGAAGTTGAATAAGGGAGGAGCCAAATGCAGCTAATAAAAAGCATAAATATTTAGTTGCACATCCTTCCCACTAAGCAGACAGCTTTAAAACACCAACTACTATATTATTTTTTATTTATTTAAATATGTCTTTATAGATCTCAGAGAGAGGAGAGGAGAAGGAGAGAGAGAGAGAAACATCAATGATGAGAGAGTCCTTGATCGACTGCCCCCTGCACGCCCCCTGCTGGGGATCGAGCCCACAAACCTGGGCCTGTGCCCTGACCGGGAATCGAACCCCGATCTCCCAGATCACAGGTCAACTTGGCTCAACCGCTGAGCCACGCCGGCTGGACACCAACTACTATCTTAAAGCATAAGACTGACATTTTATAGTCACACATTTGAATTCTGGGGACAATGTGAAGTTCTTGTCCAAATTTTCAAAAAAAAAAATCATATACCAGAAAAAGGTGCTCTAATATTGTCATAAATGGCATTTGTATGGCAATTTAAAAAAATAATTTGAGAGATTCGCCATTAGCAAAGAACAAATAATTCAAGATCTGTTATGATGGAAACCTTGTAGGTAGCCTTTCTTCCAATGTCTGCCGAATTAAATTGGGTAGGTAAATTATTCAGTGTATGACTAAAATTATTTTAAGTGTTTTGTGAAGCTGAACAGCATGTTGCAGTGTTCCATAATGAAAAGATAGGCATTGAAATTTATCCTATGGCTCTGGCAAGTAGCTCAGATGTTTAGAGCACTGACTCGAAACACTAAGGTTTCGGGTTCGATCTCTGGTTAGGGCACATACAAGAAGCAACCAATGAACGTATAAATATGTGGAACAACAAATCAATGCTTCTCTCTCTCTTTCTCACTCTCTCTCCCTTTCTTTCTCTAATTTTATTAAAATTAATAAATAAAAGAAAAATTTATGTGAATTTAAGAAATAAATGTATTATAAGGATCTATAATGGTGTTCTAAAATTGTAATTATAAGATACATTAAGAAAATTAGGTGAATGTAATTTAAAAATGTTTATATCCAATTTATAACATTAACTGATAGTAAACATAATTGGAACAACATTAGAGTAAATTTTAAATTGTGACTACCGTCCTTATTTTAACATCAAAAAGTTAAGTGTGTGTCAATTTTAACTTTTTATAGAGACAGGTAAGTGCATCTATTTACTTAGATGTCATGCTCTAATTAAATTATGTGAAAATATTACAAAACTATGAGTCTACACTGAGAAATATAAAGTCAAAATAGTAACCAAATGCCTCAGAATTTACAGCATGCTCTTTTATGAAGTCACTAATTATTGTAATAAATCAAGTGGACTTTGTTTTTTGTTCTAGTGAAAGAGGTAAAGCAAATATGCAACTCTGAAACCATAAGAATATATAATTTTTCACTTGAATAAATAGAGACATCTGACACTTTAATAGTTGGGGGTTTTTAATGGACTGAATACTTTTAAATAATTCCATGTGTAGCTAGGAAATCTCTACTCTAAAATAAGTGTTTACATGAGTCTGCTCAATAGGGATGATATATGCTTATGAGTTTATCAGAATTAATAGAAAAACATACTCATATGTGAAGTATGGAAATGAAGAACTGAACACAGTGAGAAAACCATGAGTTAGGTAAACCTTGGGACAAAAGAATTATTCCTTGATGAAATATGAAGTCGTGGACCTTGATACTACACGTGAACATCAGGATTTTGACTGAGGGTCCAGCAGGGAATTACAGAATACCTCTTACCAAGGAAAACTCTCTTCAATCTGGTGAGATATCTTCTATTAACAATAATGCTTTGGAAAGAAACTCAAAGAGTGATAGGAAGAACTAAAAATCAAGTAGCCACATCAAAAACCAACTCAGGCCCTGGCCGGGTGGCTCGATTGTTGCAGTGTAATCCTGTACACAAAAGGTTGCTGGTGCTTCTCCCGGTCAAGGGACATACCTAAGTTGAATGTTTGATTCCCAGTCAGGGAGCATAGAGGAGGCAACCATTGATGTTCCTTTCTCACATCAATGTCTCTCTCTCTAAAACATCAATAAAAACCTATTCATGAGTGAGGGTTCACACACAAAAAATAACCAACTCAGGCAATAAATCAGGAGGGAAATGTTTTAAATAAATCGTATTAGATTATTGAATCTATAGGAAAATAAAGACAAAAGTAAATTCGTGTTTCTCGAAATCTATGGAATTAATAGATCCTTATTTTTGTTCTAAATTTGAGATTGTTGATAATAATACAATTTTTACTCATTAGAAGAATTTAATATATATTAACTTAGTGTTTTGGGGTGGGGCAGTTTACAGGAAACAGTTCTTATCCTTGATTATTCTACTTGATGAGTTTGCCAATGACCCTTAATTTCACAGAGCAAACCTATTGAGTCCTATGCTGACATGACCAAAAGTAAACATTATATTCAATATAATTTTCCATGGAGCAGGATGGTTTACAACTAAAGGAGGGAATGACTATAATGAAGTAAGCATTTCTTCAAGCATATTTTACAACTGAACTGCTGTTCAAAATATTTTCCACTGCTCCATACGTGTCC